>NW_003302553.1:10904836-11110383 GCF_000004255.2 Arabidopsis lyrata subsp. lyrata | reverse complement strand
GACTTATATAAAAATATAGGGGGAATATTCAAGTCTTCAAAACAAAAAAAAAAACGATAAATAGGGTTTGGGTTTAAAAATAAAAACAACAAAGGGGGGCACTAGCCATCACAACCCCGGAACCAGATCATTGACCCTTGACATTTTCTTCCTCCATCTCCTTGAGTTGACGAACTTCTTCTTCGAGTTCGGCGACCCGGGCCCTGAGACCGTCCAGCTCGTTAACAGGAAAGAGCTGGGACTCGTGGCAGGAGAAGGTGGTGTTGTACTCGAGCATTAACTGTCAAAACGAAGATTCATGAGGACGGAAAGAAAAGTTCTTATTTTTATGAAAGGAGGAGAAGAGTTCAAAGAATTACCTCTCCGAGTTTATCAGCGAAGCGAAAGTAGTTCACTCTGTTGACCTCCTTCAAGTCACTAAAGGGAGGAATCCTCATCCCAACAGGAATAAAGTTCCTCATGAAATCAGCTGGTGACTTCGGAGGAGCTGTTAAAATAAAATAAAACGTCAAAATGAACTTGTAGCGAGATAGAAATACGAAGTCACTCTACTTACCAGTGGGGATCGAAATCTCCTGACAGACGGATTCCCGGTTCTCAGAGTCCCGCGAAGGCAGGACAAGAAGCTGAGTTGGCAAGTCGGACTCCGGGGCCCGTTGTGGATCTTCTTTTTCTTCTGGTTTTGATCCCAGACTGGTCCCAGCATCCTCGGAAGGATTTTTCTCGTCGTTCAGACGAGAACGACTCTTGCGTTGGAGGGAAGGAACTTCAGATTCCTCGTTCCTGCGTTTCCTTGAGGAGGTTGCACTATGACCTCCTTCGGAAGTTTCTTTTTCCCGAGAAGATCGGGAGGAGCGAGAATCCGAGATCCGGATTAGGTCTTTTCCCGAAGACACCTTCTTCAGATCACGGTGATCAGATGTCTTCGATTCGGAAATCGGATCTACGGTACCCGAGTTCTTCCCTTTACCAGATGAAGATCTGGACTTCCCTTCATCCAAGGCCTTCACCATCCTGGCCTTATCTTCTTTCTCTCTCGCTTCTCTCGCTTTTTCCCTTTCCTTTTGGAGCCTCTTCTCTTCGCGGTAGGAAAGTGGAGACATGTTAGTAGCGACAGTAGGGGAGGAGGGAGGAGTGGAGGAAATGAGGTCGGATCGCGAGACAATTCGAGCACACGAACTCCGGATGCGTTCGCAAGTGAACAATTCCCACAACAGGTCGCTGCTATTGCAAATCTTTACGAATTGCCCCGCAAAAATATGAGAAAGCGTTTTCTTCGGAGGTTTAGCTGCAAAAGCAAAAACATTGACGGATTAGAAAGAAAAAAAAAAAAAAACAAGTGAAAAGCAGTGGAAAACCTAAGGAGCTATCTACCAGGACGACGAGTCCATTCACGAACGAAATAATCCGTGTTTGGACCATAAGAAAATTCGTCTACAGCAAAGAAGAAGTAGGACTTTCTCCATTGCTCGTCCTTTTCGGGAAAATCCCCGAAGACTCTGAATTTACTCCGAGGACTGAGGAAAAACGTCCCCGGAGTTCGCCCCTTCTTTACTGTATAAAGATGGAGTACGTCGGATAGCGTGATACGGTATCCATTTTCCTCTGCAAGGGTCTGGAGGCACAGGACGGTCCTAACTACATTTGGACATAGTTGAGGAAGTGCGATTCCGAACTCGTGCATCAATTCGACCAAAAGGCCGGGAAGCGGAAAAGATAGCCCGCATTCCGAAAAGAAAATTTCAAAAGCGCAAGTGTGACCGGTAGGTGGAGACTCCGGAGAATCTGTCGGTCCTGGAGTAATCAAGGACACTCGCCGAGGGATCTGGCAGGCACCTTTAAGCAGAACCAGCTTTTTATTGTCGAGATTCGAAGAAAAATACTTCCCGAACTCTCCTTCCATGATCTGAGTCTCATTCTGGATCTTCCTGCTTCGCTTCGGAGCCATAACGTAGTTAGGGAAGATGTAGAGACGAAACAAGATCTGGCGCCAGGGATTTGGGAAGATATTTCAAGAACAGCTCAAGAACACGCTTGAGCAAACTTCGAAGATCTTCGTGAAAACCCAGAAACCGGAAAGACTAAGCGGTTGACGTTCTTCGGAAAACGGTTGCGATTCAACGGAATATCAAGAACACGGCGGAGGAGTTGAAGAACAGCGAACAATTTCGGAGCAGAGGGCTGAAAATCTAAGAAATCTTTTAGATCTCTGGCCTAAATCTAGCACGAAACTAATCTAGAGCGGTGAACTAACACGAATCCGGAACTAAGTAGCAAGAACTAAAGCGTAATCGGAAGAGTGTTAAGAGAAAAAAGAGGAGAAGGTTCAGTACCTTAAATAAGCAGACGACGAAGGTGAGCGAGCTTGAAGCGGTTGTGCAGAACCCGAAGAGTCCAATCAAGTATTAATAGGAATCTCTGGCGGGAATATGGAAGCCCTAGGAACTCGAAACGCCGCCCTCATCCCGAGAAGAATCCCTCGATCCGCGGGAAAATTTATATCCTAAAGATCTCGAAACGTCACTTCGGTCGAGAAACCAAATCCCGGGGAAAGCGGAATTAATGACGAAATCTCCGAGCCCGAGAAGAGTTTGTTATTTAAAGTATCCCGAAGTTAATACTTCGGAACACTTGGGGGGCAAACTGTCGGTGTCGGATCCGGCCCGGAAAGATAGTGGATCAGTGAGACGAAATGGGCCGTCGGCCCATTTAGGGGACGAAAAGAGCGGCCCAAAAAGTTCAAGCCCAGTTCGAGTAAAACGGCGAGATCCCGCGAGTTAAATGAAAGGCGGGTTGTACGGGATGTGCGAGATCGGGAAGATTCGAAACGGAAGCAATAATGGAGGCGAGATCTGCGGCTTGACGAGCGACTTCGTTTTCAAATCATGTAATTATAAATAGGAGACAAAAATCATTGTAAGGGGGAGAGGATTTTTTCTTGAGCAATAAACGAATACACATACTTCACTCTTTCGTTTTCTCTTTGACGATTGCTGTTCGAATTAGCAAGGCTAGACGGCCCGATTTACATCTCAAAATTCGTATTGCGGATTCCGACATCCACACTTATCACCGACTTTCTAATCTCACTTGACGACCGATTCCTCTATTGTTCCAACTGGCTTCATGGAGATATTCGTCAGTACAACATCGAGGACCCGAAAACCCCTGTTTTAACCGGTCAACTACACGTTGGCGGGCTAGTCCAAAAGGGAAGCCATGTCTTGGCCTTAGGAGAAGAAGGCAAGACATTTCAGTTCGATGTCCCTAAGATCAAGGTCCGTTGAACAAAATCTAGATCATGTTACTTGTTTTACACGCATGTTGTAATTATGGGTGGTGTGTTTTCTTTTTTGAAGGGTCAGCGTCTAAGAGGAGGTCCTCAGATGTTTCAGCTGAGCCTAGATGTAAACTCGGTTTTAAATTAATATGACTATAGATATTAAAGAAAAAGAAAAAAAAAAAAAAAGCTATTTCAAAACAAAACCCGAAATACTATACACCTATACAATGATTATGGAATTTGTATACAAAGCCAACAAGATATAACAAATTCCATAATCATTGTATACAAGAATCGATAGACCCTTGTGTCATCCACAGTTTACCAATAATGCCTTATCTTGGGATCAAACGTCATCACTCGGCCTGGAAATCCTGCAGCTCTTGCTATGGTGATACTTCTTGTGTAAAGACGTTATCATCATCTTGCCCTCTATCTTGTAAGATACTAAACAACATCACTCCTCTGTTTTCTTTTCTGAAATGTTCTTATGTTTTGTGTTCTCATGTCACACATGTTGGAAAAGGTCTGGTACGTGATAAACAACCACTATTTGTTTTCTACTCTGGTCGCATCTACGTTATCGATAAAAAACCAAACTCGAGGGAACCATCGACACGCGAAGTAGTGGACAATGCAGAGGTTTTGGAGAAGATGGGATTGCCTTTACCCGCATCAACCCCGGCCCATTGCTTAGCCTCCGAAGACATTCTTGTGTCTTGTCGTGGAGACGAGGATGGAAACGCAAGAGTTAGTGATTTTCTCTTACTTGATTCAGAGTTTAACATCAAAGGAAGGTAATCAGATCTGTCATGTTTAATTTCTTGGATGGCAAGAAAAAAAGAAAGAATTAAAACCTAATTTTTGTTGTTAATATGTGGGAGAAAGATGGGAACAATGAACAATCCTTTGTTTTGGTATAATTTCTTCGTCTCTGGTTTCAAATGAAGGGGAAATAAATTATGCTTTTAAAATAATAAAGTTCAAAAATACATATGGTCGGTCCTTAAATAATAATTTCTATGGTCAAATGTACCCTAAAAAAACACTTGCGGCTTATATAAAGATTTCCTTTTTTTTTAGTTCTTTCTTTTACTATTGTTTATCTCGATTAGTTAGAAACCCTAGAACCGCATAAACTGCTCTTTCTAGTTTTTTTAGGTAATGGAAGTTTAGGCTCTGCTCTATTGATTTGTTATTTCCGAATTAGGGCTTTAGCTTTTTGAGTATTTGCTTCGTTCGGTAATCATTCATCTAAGAAATTGGTACTTACGTTTTGATGAGTTATAACCATATACTTTCCTTTGGTAGACTGTTGAACGTTGAGATTGCAAAATCGCTTCCTCAGAAACCATCTTCATCCTCACTACCAATGAGCTTGCAGCAGCTAGAGCTGCAGAGAGATAAGTAGGAAACTGAGACCTGATATGGAATTGGTAACGAACTAACGATGAAGAAGAAGAAGCTGATTAAAACTTCTAGGACATATGGCTTGTTCCTTTCTCTCTTTGATAACATTGTTTTTTTTTGAAAGCTGAGTCACCTCTCTTGTAGAGAATATTCAAAGCTTTAGTATCTAGATTTTAAGATATAGTAGTAGATATTTTTTTAATATACTTTTCTTCTTAGTCTATAGTTATTTATACTATGAAAACTATGATGCTGTTGTGAAACTTATTGTTATCTTATTCTATTCCATGAATAATGATACATATATATAGGCATATAAACCTAGAGTTTTAGAGTACATAATGAATAACCCTGATGGGCTTATTGGGTCCGGTTATAAGTCCAATATGATGTATTATAACACTCCCCCTTGGACGGAGTAACCGGACCTGATGGTCAATCGGGATCTCGATAATACGCTGGGGAATGTTGCCTCATTAAAACCTTACCAGGAAAACCCAGTGGGAAAAACCATGGTGAAGGAAAAAGAGTACAACACGCATTACTCCCCCTGATTAGAGCATCACCGTAGATCTCTAAGTCTACGCATTCCTATTTGTTGGATGAGCTTCCGGAGTGTTGAAGCGGGCAATGATTTGGTGAAAAGGTCGGCGGAGTTATCGCATGATCGGACCTGTTGAACGCTGATCGTACCATCCTTCTGCCAATCCGAGGTTGAGAAGAATTTCGGTAGGATGTGCTTCGTCCGATCTCCTTTGATATAACCTTCCTTGAGTTGAGCAATGCAAGCCGCGTTGTCTTCAAACATAATCGTGGGCTCCTTATCTTCTTTCATACCACAATCTGATCGGATGTGCTGAGTCATGGATCGTAGCCAAACACATTCTCTGCTGGCTTCGTGAATGGCCAAAAGTTTTGCATGGTTTGATGAAGTGGTAGTGATTGTCTGCTTTATCGATCTCTAAGAAATAGCTGTTCCTCCATGCGTGAACACATAACCAGTTTGAGACTTGGCATTGTGCGGATCTGATTGATAACCTGCATCAGCAAAACCAACTAGTCCATCCTTGTTGTGGTTAGTGTAAAACAGTCCTAAGTCTTTAGTACCTTGAAGGTATCTTAGGAGGTGTTTGATACCATTCCAGTGCCTCTGAGTTGGACATGAGCTGAAGCGGGCTAGGAGGTTCACGGCAAAACAAATGTCTGGTCTAGTGTGACTAGCCAAGTACATTAACGCTCCTACAGCACTGAGGTATGGCTTTTCTGGACCGAGAATTTCTTCATCGTCCTTCTTGGGACCAAATGGATCACTGTCCAATCCTAGGCTCCGGACAACCATTGGGCTGTTCAATGGGTGGGCCTGGTCCATATTGAATCGCTTGAGTACTTTTTCATTGTAAGCTGCTTGATGCACAAGGATTCCTCCTTTAACGTACTCAAGTTGTAAACCCAAACAGAATTTAGTTTTACCTAGGTCTTTCATTTCGAATTCTGCTTTCAAGCAGTCGACTGTTTGGGAGATTTCACCAGATGTTCCGAGGATGTTTAGGTCATCCATGTAAACTGCTATGATTACAAATCCTTTGTTTGAGTATTTCTTGATGAAAATGCATGGACTGATGGGATCGTTTTTGTAGCCTTCTCTGATGAGATATTCGCTTAACCGGTTATACCACATACGTCCACTTTGTTTCAGTCTATACAAGGATTTGTTCAGCATGATGCAGTATTGATCTCGAGATGCATGCTTATCTTTAAGCTCTATGCCATCTGGTAATCTCATGTATATTTCATTGTCTAGGGGCCCATAGAGATATGCGGTGACAACATCCATTAACCGCAAATCTAGATTTTCTCTTATGGCCAGACTTATAAGGAATCGAAAAGTAGTTGCATCCACCACCGGAGAATAAGTCTCCTCATAATCGATTCCGGGTCTCTGTGAGAATCCTTGTGCTACAAGCCGTGCTTTATAATGAACGACTTCACCGAGTTCGTTTCTTTTACGCACAAAGACCCATTTATGGCCCACTGGTTTGACATTGAATGGTGTCCGGATGATCGGACCAAACACATTCCTGAGTTTGAGACTCTTTAACTCCACGTTTATGGCTTCTTTCCATTTTAGCCAGTCTGTTCTATGAGTGCACTCTATGATAGACGTGGGTTCTAGATCCTCTTGCGTGTTCGCAATATCAAGTGCTACTTTGTATGCAAAGAGTGCATTTAAGTCGACTTCTTTTCTGTTCCATTGGGTTCCAGACATGTTGTAATTGATAGAGATCTCATTGTTATCGATCTCGTCAGAACCTAGAGATTCGGCGTCTCGAACCTCTTCTGGTGGTTCATTAGAGTGAGTCTCAGCGCGCGCTATGTCTGTTATATTGGGAATCCCGGTTTCAACTATTACACCTTTCTTTGATTTCCGTGGATTCTTGTCTTTGGAACCTAGAGGTCTGCCACGTTTATTTCATGATGCAGACTCTGTAGCAACTTGAACTTGTCCCGTTGGAACAGTGATTCGTACTGGTGCATTACAAGCTGGTATGTACGATTTGGTTACTTTGTTCGGGTCAGCAAAGGAATCTGGCAATTGATTAGCTAGCTTTTGATAGTGTATAATCTTTTGGATCTCCGAATCACATTCTAGAGTCCGAGGATCTTGCCAATTTAAGGATGTTTGATTCCATGATAGCTCTTTGACCAGCTTGTGTTTCTCTCCACCCAATGTTGGATATACCGATTCATCAAATTGGTAATTCGCATATCTGGCCTTAAATAGGTCTCCAGTGGTCGGCTCGAGATATTTGATGATGGTGGGAGAATCAAAACCAACATATATTCCCATCCTCCTTTGAGGTCCCATTTTGGTTCTATGTGGTGGAGCAATGGGTACATAGACTGAGCACCCAAATGTTTTGAGATGGGAGATGTCTGGCTCATGACCCTGTAATAATTGGGATGGGGAATATCTATGCTCACTAGATGGTCAGATGCGTATTAGTTCAGCAGCATGTAATACTGCATGTCCCCAAGCTGAGACCGGGAGTTTCGACCTCATGAGTAATGGTCGAGCAATCCATTGGATTCGTTTAATGAATGATTCAGCAAGTCCATTCTGAGTATGGACATGTGCCACAGGATGTTCAACGGTCACCCCCATGGCCATACAGTAATCATTAAACGCTTGGGAAGTGAATTCACCAGCATTATCAAGACGTATAGTCTTTAGTGGGAAGTCTGGAAAGTGGGCTCGTAATCTGATGATTTGAGCCAACAACCTAGCAAAAGCTTGGTTCCGAGAAGACAACAGGCATACATACGACCAACGGGTCGAAGCATCTATTAGTACCATGAAGTACTGGAATGTCCCAGAAGGTGGGTGAATGGGACCACAGATATCTCCTTGGATTCTTTCCAGAAAATGCAATGTCTCTTTGGACACTTTTACTGGTGAAGGTCGAGTGATCAACTTCCCTTGGGAGCAAGCTGTGCACATGAGGTGCTGAGGGAAGACTCGGTTTTCTCGAAGGGTGTGTCCTTGAGAACTTTGGATTAATTTCCGCATCATGGTTGTACCGGGATGACCAAGCCGGTAATGCCAAATAGTGTAGTCTTGGAACCGGGCTTTGAGAGCATTATTAGCCTCAATCATACTGACCTTGGCATAGTAAAGGCCAGTAGATAAAGCGGGTATAGTCTCGAGGACTTGTTTATGGCCAAGTGTGATCTTAGTGATCAGTAGGGATTCTTTATTCCCTTCACCCTGGGTTTCTATGTGGAAACCATTAAGTCTGATATCTTTAAAACTTAAAAGGTTTCTTTTTGAGCTGGGTGAGTATAATGCATCTGGAATGTCCAGATGTGTGCCGTTTGATAACAACACATGGGCCTGGCCGTGGCCTTCTATTAAGTTCGAGCTACCCGCTATTGTGCTAATATTCGCGGTTTGCATGATTAAATTTATGAAATAACTCTTGTCTTTGAGGATAGTGTGGCTGGATCCACTATCCACCACTATGATATCCTTTTGAGTGTTCATATCTTCAATTTAAACAAGAGGTATGATTTAAAAATGAGTAAATCATAAGATTCATAAAATATCAAAATGTCTGAAAATAAATAGCAAATGAAAATAAAACAAATCCCCAAAATGAAAAGAAACAAAATCAAAATAAGCAAGTGTTCAGATGATAGAATCAATCGAGGAGATCTGAGGTCTCGTAGTCCATGAGATCGGTCGGCTCGGTGGTGGTGTCGTTAGCATCAACTTGCTGGGCCATGTTAGCTTCAGCAGGTGCTTTCCCATGTTTCTGATACAAATCGCAATGAAACTTGGGAGTACGACAGTTCTTTGTCCAGTGATTGAACATTCCGCATCTGGTACAGGCAGACTGATTGGTTGGGTGGGCAGGGCGGTTTGGTTTAGAGATACCATGGCCTTTACCGGAACCATAACTGAGGTTATGTCGGTTGCCACGTCCGTTTCTGCGTCCATGCTTTCCACGTCCATTCCCACGTCCATTCCCATGTCCATGGCCACGATCTGAGGATCTGTCTCGCTGGACATTGTAGGATTCTTTGCGGGAATCTGGTACTGGAGCCGATCCCGGGGGCCTCTGGGCACTGTTCCTCATTAACAGGTCATTGTTTTTCTCGGCCAAGAGCAAACAGGATAACAAATCTTCGTACAATGTATGTTTCATTGCACGATATTGTTGCTGAAGCACAATATTTTGGGTATGGAAGGTGGATAATGTTTTCTCGAGGAGATCATTATCAGACACCTCTTCACCACATAGTTTCATGATTGAAACTATCCGAAAGAGTTCGGAGTTGTAGTCATCCACAGATTTGTAATCTTGGAACCGGAGTTCCTTCCAGTCAAACTTGGCTTGTGGCAAGAGCACCGTTTTCTGGTGATCATACCTTTTTTTCAGGGCCACCCAAAGTTCGAGTGGGTTCTCAAGAGTGAGATATTGCTGTTTGAGGCTTGCGGCCAAATGATGGCGGATATGAAATATCGCCTAGGACCGGTCTTTATCAGATGCGGTGTTATCCGCTTTGATACACTCACCCAGTCCCTTTGAGTTGAGGAAAATCCTGGTGTCCAGGGCCCATTCGAGATAGTTTTCACCGGAGACCTTGAGGGCCTCGAACTCGACTTTCTGAATGTTTGACATCTGAAATATGAAATTGATTTCATTAGGGGTTTGTTAAAAGGATAGTTATATGAAAATAATTAAATTTTCTATTTGAGGAAACTTTATATTTGAGGAAAGTTTCTAATTTGGGAAACTTTCTAAATGAGGAAAGTTTTCATTCCGGGTCATTTGCTATTTGAGGGAAACTTTCTAAATGAGGAAAGTTTCTATTTGAGGAAACCTTCTAAATGAGGAAAGTTTCTAATTTGGGAAACTTTCTAAATGAGGAAAGTTTCTATTTGAGGGAAACTTTCTAAATGAGGAAAGTTTCTATTTGAGGAAAACTTTCTAAATGAGGAAAGTTTCTATTTGAGGAAACCTTCTAAATGAGGAAAGTTTCTAATTTGGGAAAAACTTTCTAAATGAGGAAAGTTTCTATTTGAGGTAAACTTTCTAAATGAGGAAAGTTTCTATTTGAGGAAAACTTTCTAAATGAGGAAAGTTTCTATTTGAGGAAACCTTCTAAATGAGGAAAGTTTCTATTTGAGGAAATCTTCTAAATGAGGAAAGTTTCTAATTTGGGTCATTTGTTATTTGAGGAAGGTTTCTATTTTAGGAAACTTTCTCGGGAATCGTAAATTTTAAGGATACGGAACATAAGTTCGGTTTAATGGTTTAAAGTTGGACCGGAATATTAGATTCTGGTTTGGGCCGAATTGATTTCCGGTTTAGAATAACCAGTTTGAACCGGTTTACCCTATTTGAGGAAAACTTTCTAAATGAGGAAAGTTTCTATTTGAGGAAACCGATGAATCTAATTGATATTCGGGTTTAGGAGTTAACCGAGAATGATTTCCGGTTTAGGGGATACACGAAAAATTGCGGTTTTGGATTTGATTTGATTTAGGTTTTAAGATTTCGGCTATGGCTTAGTGTTTTCGATTTTGAGTGTTAAGTTTAAGTAATACAAGGTTTTTGATCTTTAAGCTTTTAAGGTTTTGTTTTTACCTTTCACCAATTGGGGTTGAACGGATTGAACCGGGAGCTTAAGACTTCGGTAACTCACGCTGTCGATGAACAGTACCGATGAACAGTGTCGATGAACAGTATCGATGAACAGTGTCGGCGTGAACAGTATCGGCGAACAGTGTCGATTAACAGTATCGATGAACAGTGTCGGCGTGAACAGTGTCGGCGAACAGTGTCGATGAACAGTATCGGCAAACAGTGTCGATGAACAGTATCGATGAACAGTGTCGATGAACAGTGTCGGCGTGAACAGTGTTTTGCGATTTTTAGGGTTAGGGTTGTTAAGAGCAAACTCGTGCTGATAACGTGTTGTGAAACTTATTGTTATCTTATTCCATTCTATGAATAATGATACATATATATAGGCATATAAACCTAGGGTTTTAGAGTACATAATGAATAACCCTGATGGGCTTATTGGGCCCGGTTATAAGTCCAATATGATGTATTATAACAGATGCTATTTTTTTCTTAATTCCTATGGGCCCCGGATTTCTTTGTTCCTGCTTTGATCTTATCATCTTTTCGATTCGGTTTCTTCTTTATCAATTTTGAAACTTTAGGGTTGCAATGTTGGTAATATAGAGAGGGAAAACTATATATATATCTTGGTATATAAGTAAATGTTTTTTTATCTAATCAATCGAAATTGAAAGTGCAAGAGCTATTAAGTACTTGAGAACTAGCTCACGATTTAAGACAGAAACTGAGTCAGGAACTGAGTCACAAGCTGAGACAAGGATTTCTTCTTAAAACTCTTTTGATTAATAGAAAATACGTTTACAAGGTTTTCCTTAAACTATTTTCTATTCTCTCATTCTCTCAATCTCTCGTTCTTAGATCACAACCCGATCAAGAACTCTCTTAAGACAAATCCCTTAGCCCCCTTAAGCATTATGCTTTCTCACAAGAAACCTCATAACCTTAGTGTCTAAGAATTCTCTTTCTCTCTTGTGCTAAGCTTTTCTAAAGCCTAAGCACCCTATTTATACTAAATAGGTCGTGGCTATACAACAAGCCGATTTCCTATTCTAACACTAATAGAAATAGACAATTTCCTTTTTCTTTAAGGATTAGAAAATTATCCTTTCTCTTCATGTTTCCTTTTCCTCCTATGAAAAGGAAACTCTTCAGTCTTCTAGAATCTTCTCCAAGCTTCTAGTATCCACAGCCAACCGCCATAGACCGACGACTTTACCAATTTCCAAATACTTGCTTCACGTAATTCTGTTCTGTTGAGCTACTTCTTGTACTACTCTGAACTAGTTCAACGACTACTTCAGCAGCTTCATCTTCACTCTTCGCCTTCTATAAATGTCGCTTTTTGTTTCTCTTCATCTTGATATAAAACTCATTAAGAATACATCAACAATCTCTCCCTTTCTTAGTGAGTTTTATAATCCAAGCTTCACACATCAGTAACTTCAATTATTACTTTGATGATCTCCAAACTCTCTCTCAACCTCGAAACAAGGATCTCAGCAGCTTCTAAAACTCGGTCTTCATAACACCAACAATCTCCCCCTTGATGATTGAGTTTTAGAACCAAAGCATATACTTAAAGCTTAGATCAACATCATGCTTCGTTATATTACTTCTTGTGCTACTTTGTCACCGGTACATCGAGTGTGTCAATTGGATGCGTCAATAATCTCCCCCTTTTTAACTTTTTGTATCTCACAAGCATCTGTAAAGCAGACCCATAAAGCTACACACAAGCCACATAGGGTTCTAGCAAAGAACAAGCAAAACCATCTTCAAAACTCCCCCTTAATCCTATGTCATCTTATGAAAACTCCCCCATAATACAACATCCTTCTCTTAGCCACATTCTTTTCCCCCTTCTTGTGAGCACAGACAAGTTAAAAACACTTTCATAGGTTGGCACACACATGAATCCCAGCTGAACTACTTCAAAGGTCAAGTTGGTCAAATCTGAAACTTCGTATGACTTCTGTCCAAAATAGGTTGAATAAAACCCAAACCAACCGTCAAAAACTCAATCCCACCGTTGATTTTTAAGACAGTAGTACCACGAAGCTTGCCACCAAGTTTCAACTCGATCAGACTATTTTTAGATCTCCAAACGTTGCCTTGAATTAGACATCTTGAAACTGTTTTTCTGCTTCACTAATCTAGAAATTTCATACTTTGTCCTTGATGATGTATATCATATCTTCTATTCTTCTTTCTTCTCCTCATTGATGTAGCTCTCTCTAATAACCACCAGAGATAAACATTATATCTGATTTTGAAAGATTTCCTTTAAATCCAAGACCATATCGATCAGTTTTGCCAATGTTTAGAATATGATCCAACTACTTCGTGCCATTATTAAGCATCCTCAAATTCTTGTGAGTTTCTTCAAGTTGCACTCTAGCTTGTGATGCTTCTTCTTCCTTCTCTATTGCATATTTTTGTGTTTCAGCCACCTTTGCCTCTATCTTGAGTTTTTCCCTTGTTAACACTGAATTCTCCTCAACTAGGTTAAGCCATTGTTCATATAACATCTTGTACTTGACACTCTCTACCTCGTTGCAGCCTTCTGATGCAAGTTCTGATACAGTTGGAGCTTCTGATGCAGGTTCTGCTGCAGGTTTTAATGGAGGTTCTGCTGCAGGTTTTGTTGCAGGTTTTAAAGCAGGTTCTGTAGCAGTTGCAGTCATATTGCAAGAATATCCACTTCCTGACGTACTTCTTGATTTTCCTGACTTACTTCCTATCCTTCCTGACGTATGTTCTGATGTAATCTGATACAGATCAGATTTCTTCACCCATATTTGACTTCGGAATCCATTCCAGGAAAATTTCCCTTGATGTTTGAGTCTACTTATTCTGTCTCTGAATTTGTAGCAATATGCTTTAATGTGCCCATTTTATCCACAAAAATAACATCCAGTTCCTTTGGATGCAAAACTTTCATATTTGTTTAGATTTGGTGGAGAGACACTTTCAGCTACAAACTTGATTTGCCCTGTTTGAGATCCTTTTTGTCCAGTATATCCCAAACCTCTGTTAGATTTTCCTACTCTTGTAGAAACAGTCAACTTGTCCTTCATACTTTCTTGACAGATTTTTGTTTTATCCCTCAGTTCATTCTGCAGTAACTCAACAAGTTCGTCAAGACGACGCTTTTCTTTTACTAAGGCTTGATTTTCTTGTCCAATCTTAATCAATGTCTCACGTACCTCCTTATAACATTTAGAAAAGTCAACTTCATGTTCTTCTTCAGACTCAGACACTAACACTTCTTCACCACCTTCAAATTCAGCTTTTCCCAAAAGTGTAACAAAATGATTTACTTCTTCTTCAACATCACTTTCTTCCTCTGAATCATCTTCTATTCTCTGTATTGATTTTTCTTTTCTTATTTTCTGATTACTAACACATTCATGATGAGTATGTCCAATACCTTTGCACCCAAAGCACTTTACATCCTTTTTCTTGAATGTAGGACATTCATATTTGAAGTGTCCATACCCTAAGCACTCATGACATTGCATATTTGCCTTCTTAATAGTTTTACCTTCTACTGGATATTTTTTGCTTGAGCTGAACCTCCTCTGTCCTTGTTCTTCTTCTACCTTCCTTAATAGTTAATCAAGTCTTTGAAACAACAAACTTTTAGGATCATCTTCTTCTACCTCTTGAGTTTTCCTTTCAAGAGAAGTTAATGCCAAATCCTTTGGATTTTTCACTTTCTTCACACCCTCTAGTTCCATCTCATGAGCTTGAAGCATTCCGACCACATCTCCAAAGCTAAGGTCTTCCGTGTTATGTGACACACTTAAGGCAGTTTTGTATGCCATGAATCTTGAAGGTAAACATCGTAGAAACTTCTTCACTAGTTTCTTATCTTTGTACTTCTTTCCAAGTGTCAATGCTTCTTGAGCTAGAGAACTTATCTTTGAACTAAAATCAGAAATTGAATCACAATCTTCCATCTTCAGATTTTCGAATCTTGAGGCTAACATGTCTTTCCTTGAGTTCTTCACCTTTGTGGTTCCTTCAAAGTGATTTTGCAAGATATCCCAAGCTTCTTTTGCTGTTTCACATCCCTGAATTAGTTCGAACTGGTTTCTTCCAACATTAATGTGAATAGCGGTGAGTGCCTTTGCGTTGTACTTTGATTTTTTCAATTCATCATTAGTCCAGTCCTTCTCCGGTTTAGAAACCTCGGCTCCTGATTCATCCTTGATTTTTGGTTCTTCCCACTTTTCCAATATGGCTTTCCAAGCATAGACATCAATGCCTCTTATAACCGCCTTCATCCTTGATTTCCAAAAACCATAGTTTCCATCATTCAATATTACTCTTGACCCGATGTCAAGTCCATGATAGCTCTCCATCTTCTCCACAAGATCTCACCTGTATGCAATCCTCACAAGTGACCGCTCTGATACCAATTGAAAGTGCAAAAACTATTAAGTACTTGAGAACTAGCTCACGATTTAAGACAGAAACTGAGTCAGGAACTGAGTCACAAGCCGAGACAAGGATTTCTTCTTAAAACTCTTTTGATTAATAGAAAATACGTTTACAAGGTCTTCCTTAAACTATTTTCTATTCTCTCAATCTCTCGTTCTTAGATCACAACCCGATCAAGAACTCTCTCAAGACAAATCCCTTAGCCCCCTTAAGCATTATGCTTTCTCACAAGAAACCTCATAACCTTAGTGTCTAAGAATTCTCTTTCTCTCTTGTGCTAAGCTTTTCTAAAGCCTAAGCACCCTATTTATACTAAATAGGTCGTGACTATACAACAAGCCGATTTCCTATTCTAACACTAATAGGAATAGACAATATCCTTTTTCTTTAAGGATTAGGAAATTATCCTTTCTCTTCATGTTTCTTTTTCCTCCTATGAAAAGGAAACTCTTCAGTCTTCTAGAATCTTCTCCAAGCTTCTAGTATCCACAGCCAACCGCCATAGACCGACGACTTTACCAATTTCCAAATACTTGCTTCACGTAATTCTGTTCTGTTGAGCTACTTCTTGTACTACTCTGAACTAGTTCAACGACTACTCCAGCAGCTTCATCTTCACTCTTCGCCTTCTATAAATGTCGCTTTTTGTTTCTCTTCATCTTGATATAAAACTCATTAAGAATACATCAACAGAAATGCATATCTTACTTAATCCACAATGCATATCTTTCAGTTTTGATATGTATCAGCATCGCTTCTCTATATATATGAATCCATCCTTGTATATACAAACCCTAATATTCATCTCCGAAAATGTCTAACCCTAAAGTTTTCTTTGATATGACCGTCGACGGCAAACCGGTCGATCGGATCGTGATGGAGCTCTTCGCAGACACGACACCGCGGACGACCGAGAACTTCTGGGCCTTATGTACCGGCGAGAAAGGCATAGGGAAGAGTGGTAAGCCACTCCATTACAAGGGATCATGCATCCACCATGTGTCTATTAAGAACAGAGATCCAATCTCAACAAAAGAAGAAGCTGAAGATTCTAACCTAGCTAAAGAGAAAAAGGGTTTCTCGGTTTCAGACAACAAGAAGACAAAACAGGAGCCAAAGATGCCCTTATCAGAAAACAGGCCCAAGTCCAACAACATAACATCAGTCTGGAAGCCCAAGTCTCCAACAGAACAAACCAAGCCCAGCAAGCTTGAGCCCAGTCAGTCTTCAACTCTCCAACGGTCCACTGCAAAAGAACAAGAAGACAAATGTGAGATTGTTGAGAAGGAAACCTCCAGGAAGCTGCTCAAAAGTAAAAGCAACAATGACAGCTGTCTTGGTCAAGATATTAAGCTGACCAATAGGTTTGAGGCTCTAATGGATGAGGATCAAAGTTAACCTAGTTAGTCTAGTATAAATGTGAAACCTTAATGTAATCGAAAACAAAAGAGAGAAATAAGATGGAAATCATTTCAGTCTCCTTCACACCTTTCATCTAAAAGCTCTCTATTTTTATGGTATCAGAGCCATGGTTAATCCAACCATGGATCTCTATAATTATCCTAAACTAAACATCTTAAACTGTGTTACCCCAAAATTAACACAAAAGAACTATATCTCTTGGAAATCACAGTTTGAATCTTTTTTGTCGGGTCAAGACTTACTTGGATTTGTGAATGGGTCATCTCCTGCTCCTGCTGCAATGCTTCAAGCTCCTCAAGTTGGTGGAATGGCTCTAACAGTTCCAAATCCAGATTACAGTGAATGGTTTAGAGCAGATCAAATCGTCAGAGCTTGGCTTCTTGGCTCTCTCTCTGAAGACATCCTTGCTGAAGTCACAGGAACAAAAACAGCTCAGGAACTGTGGTCAGCTCTTGCAAAACATTTCAACAAGGTATCATCTTCTAGACTATTTGAGCTATAGAGTAAACTACAAACATCTCAAAAGCTAGATAAGTCTATGAGTGATTACCTAAGAGATATCAAGAATGTTTGTGAGCAACTAGCTTCCATAGGCAGTCCTGTCTCTGAAAAGATAAAGATTTTTGCTGCATTAAAAGGCTTAGGTAGAGAGTATGAACCCATCAAAGTCTCTATAGAAGGAATGATAGATTTGTCACCTGCTCCTACCTTTGAAGATATCAGTCCTCATCTCAAAAGTTATGCTGACAGACTTCTGAGCTACAATGTTGGTGTGGAGATCTCACCTCATATGGCCTTTTACACAAATGATTCTGGTAACTCCAATGGTAGAGGAAGAGGAAACTCCTATGGTAAATCTGGTGGTTCCCGTGGAAGAGGAGGCTACTACACTACAAAAGGAAGAGGCTTCCCACAGCAAATAACTCAGAGTTCTTCCTCCACTGGTTCCTACAACTCAGAAAACAAGATTGTGTGTCAAATATGTGGAAAACCAGGTCATCCAGCTCTGAAATGTTGGCATAGATTCAACAACATTTATCAATATGAAGAGTTACCTGCTGCCTTAGCTGCTATGAGAATCACTGATGTTACAGATCACAATGGTCATGAGTGGGTTGGAGACAGTGGTGCAACAGCACACATCACAAATTCTCCTCACAACCTGCAACATTCACAACAATATGGAGGATCAGACACAATCATGGTTGGCAATGGTGATTTCCTGCCTATCACACACACTGGTTCAACCAGCATCTCTTCAAGCTCAGGTAAGCTACCTCTAACAGATGTGCTAGTTTGCCCAAATATTGAAAAATCATTACTTTCAGTATCTAAACTTACCAATGACTATCCATGCTCTGTGAATTTTGACTGTGACACTGTGCGTGTGGTTGATAAGGCAACAAAGAGAGTGCTGGTTCTGGGAAACAACATTAAGGGTCTTTATGTTCTGAAGGACACCCCTGTTCATGCCTACTACTCTACACGTCAACTATCAGCTTCTGAGGATGTTTGGCACATGAGGTTAGGGCATCCAAACTCCCAAGTCCTTCAGCAACTGTCAAAGATCAAAGCAGTTCACATTAATAAGAGCTCCAAAGGATTGTGTGAAGCATGTCAGTTTGGTAAAAGCTCAAGATTACCTTTCACCCTCTCAAGCACGACAACCTCCAGGCCTCTCTAGAAGATACATTGTGACCTATGGGGACCTGCTCCAATAATGTCAGTGCAAGGGTTTAGATACTATGTTATTTTCATAGACAACTTTTCTCGGTTTTGTTGGTTGTATCCACTCAAAAATAAATCAGATTTTCTGCAAACCTTCATTGTCTTTCAAGCTATAGTGGAAAATCAGTTTCAGAATAAAATTGCAAGTTTTCAGTGTGATGGTGGTGGTGAGTTTACAAGTACCAAGTTTACAAGTCACCTACAACAACATGGCATTCAACAACTGATTTCTTGCCCACATACTCCACAACAAAATGGATTAGCAGAGAGAAAGCATAGACACCTGGTTGAGTTAGGATTGGCTATGATTTGTCAAAGCAGGCTACCTCTCAAGTACTGGGTTGAAGCCTGTCATACAGCAAACTTCCTCATCAACCTGTTGCCAACCAAAGTCCTTATGAAGCTCTACATGGTCAGAAACCAGAATATACCTCATTGAGAGTCTTTGGCTGCACTTGCTATCCAACCCTGAGAGATTATGCAAGAAATAAGTTTGATTCAAGGGCTCTGAAGTGCATCTTTCTAGGTTATAATGAGAAATACAAGGGTTACAGGTGCTTACTCTTGTCTACAGGAAGGGTTTATATAAGTCGTCATGTGTTGTTTGATGAACAAGACTTTCCTTTTCACAGGATAACACCAACTCCTCAGATGACTTTCACTCCTCTTCTTGCTGCTTGGTACAAGAGTCTTCCTCTTCAAATCAGTAAAGAATCTGAAGAACAAGCGGTCAAGATGTCAGAAAACATTTCAACTACTTCTGAAGATGCTAATATTGTAAAGCCAATTCTTACCTCTCAAGACTCTCCATCACTGATCTCATCAAGTCCTCCAGCATCACCCACTGTGCATCATGGAGAGAATTATGGGTGTACGGCAGGCTTTGATCTTGTTCCTATAGGCAACAGTTCTCTTCCATTGTTGCACAGTATTGATAATGCTGACAATTCCCTGAGTGACTCTTCAACAACATCTCAGACTGAACCTGTCAACAATGAACAAAACAATGATCAACATGAAAATCCAAATAATGATCCACCTGCAACAGAAGTTACATCAATCCACCCTATGGTCACAAGATCACAAGCAGGCATTAGAAAACCAAATCCTAAATATGTTCTGCTTACCTCAAGAGTTGCTTATCCAGAACCAAAGACGGTTACTACTGCTTTAAAGGATTCTGGTTGGAATGGAGCAATGCATGAAGAATATGAGAACTGTCAAGAAGCTGAAACTTGGTCCTTGATTCCGAGAACACAAGATATGCATATTCTAGGCAGTAAATGGGTCTTTCGCACAAAATTGAATGCTGATGGTACTTTGGATAAACTCAAGGCAAGATTGGTGGCTAAGGGGTTTGATCAAGAAGAAGGCATTGATTATCTTGAAACCTACAGCCTGTAGTGAGAACAGCCACAGTCAGGTCAGTTTTACATCTTGCTACAATTATGGGATGGGAGATTAAACAAATGGATGTTAAAAATGCATTCTTACATGGAGATCTTAAGGAAACAGTATATATGACTCAACCTGTTGGCTTCATTGATCCTGCAAAACCAGACTATGTGTGTCATCTTCATAAGGCTCTGCACGGCTTAAAACAGGCACCAAGAGCTTGGTTTAATAAGTTCAGTACTTATCTTTTGGAGTTTGGTTTCTTCTGCAGCATGTCAGATCCTTCCCTGTTTGTCTACATCAAAGGCAAAGCTATTATTTTACTTTTACTCTATGTAGATGATATGGCTATAACAGGCAACAATTCAGAAGCTCTAACTATGTTGCTGGTGGAGCTCAATAAACGGTTCAGAATGAAGGACTTGGGTAAGCTGAGCTATTTTCTAGGAATTCAAGTACAGTTTCATTCAGGGGGACTTTTTCTTTCCCAACAAAAGTATGCAGAAGACTTACTTGCAGTAGCTAGAATGCTAGACTGTGCACCAATGCCTACTCCTCTACCACTGCAGTTAAACAAGGTACAAGATCAAGATAAAATCTTTGCCAATCCAACATATTTCAGGAGCTTAGCTGGGAAGCTGCAGTACCTTACACTTACAAGACCAGAAATACAGTTTGCAGTAAACTATGTCTATCAAAAGATGCACATGCCGACTGTCTCAGACTTCAACCTCCTAAAAAGAATCATCAGATATATTAAAGGAACCATCACAATGGGTATTTCTTTCAACAAAGATGCAGACTGCACATTGAGAGCTTACAGTGACAGTGACTATGCTGGTTGTGGCTCTACACGACGATCTACAGGTGGCTTTTGTACCTTTCTGGGCACCAATGTTATATCCTGGCAGTCACAAAAGCAACCTACAGTAGCAAAGAGTTCAACTGAAGCAGAATATAGAGCCTTATCAGAAGCAGCATCGGAAATTACCTGGATCTGCAAAGTATTGAAGGAACTTGAGATTCCTCTTTACTGTCCACCGGAGCTGTTCTGCGACAATCTCTCTGCAGTTTACCTGACAGCAAATCCATCTTTCCATAAACGCAGCAAACACTTCCAGACACACTGGCACTATGTAAGGGAGCAGGTTGCCTTGGGGAATCTCCGGGTCACTCACATACCAAACACTCTTCAGATCGCGGACATCTTCACCAAATCTCTTCCGCCTGGACCTTTCAACTCTCTTCGATTCAAACTCGGCGTCGATGTGCCACCTACTCCGAGTTTGAGGGGGACTATTAAGAACAGAGATCCAATCTCAACAAAAGAAGAAGCTGAAGATTCTAACCTAGCTAAAGAGAAAAAGGGTTTCTCGGTTTCAGACAACAAGAAGACAAAACAGGAGCCAAAGATGCCCTTATCAGAAAACAGGCCCGAGTCCAACAACATAACATCAGTCTGGAAGCCCAAGTCTCCAACAGAACAAACCAAGCCCAGCAAGCTTGAGCCCAGTCAGTCTTCAACTCTCCAACGGTCCACTGCAAAAGAACAAGAAGACAAATGTGAGATTGTTGAGAAGGAAACCTCCAGGAAGCTGCTCAAAAGTAAAAGCAACAATGACAGCTGTCTTGGTCAAGATATTAAGCTGACCAATAGGTTTGAGGCTCTAATGGATGAGGATCAAAGTTAACCTAGTTAGTCTAGTATAAATGTGAAACCTTAATGTAATCGAAAACAAAAGAGAGAAATAAGATGGAAATCATTTCAGTCTCCTTCACACCTTTCATCTAAAAGCTCTCTATTTTTAGTGTCCCCCAATTTTATGTTATGTGGAGGAGACATCATTGTCGGGGACGGATCCGGAGGCGAATCTATTTATGGCGGAACATTCGAGGATGAGAACTACATCAAGCAGCACACCGGTCCAGGTATACTCTCTATGTCCAATGGTGGTCCAGACTCCAACAATTCTCAGTTCATGATCTGCATGAAGAAGTGTTTTGGACTCGACGACGTGCACGTTGTGTTTGGCCAAGTTGTTGAAGGATTGGATGTGTTCAAGAGCATTATGGAAGAGGTTCAAACTTATAGCGGGAAGCTTTCCAAGCCGTGGTGATCGCTGACTGTGGTCAGATTTCAAATAGATTTAAGAGATTTTATTCTATAAATATAATGGTAGCTTTTCTTGTTTTGATGATTGGTGTGTTTTTGTACTTCGTTCGTTTGGATTTGACTTTTAGAGTTAGGTGTTCCCTTCGAGTTTAGATTGGCTATTGGTAAGCATATATAAAAACCTTTTTGGTTATATATATGAACTTTTGGGTTTGTGTTAGAATGTCTTCCTTTGTTTAATCATGCAACTGAGCGAGTTTAAACTTTAAATTGCTGAGATGAGACGAAGACGACCGTGCTGATTATAGAGAAAGCAGAAGAAAACTCAAAAGAGGGAGAAGAGGAGAAACAGAGAGGTCAAATCATCATGGGCCATTAGTTGGAACTAAGCCCAATTTCTTATAATGGGTCTCAGTAGTATATTGTGTTTTAACTCATTTTCCTTCTTTAAACAACTTGATGACTTGGTCTTGGAGCATAAAGATCAAGAGAAGTAGAGAACAATGAACTCAGTGAAGCAGAGGAAGTGAGTCCAAGACTTAATTTCATTTTTCTTGGGATGACCAAGGATCCGTCGAGATGGCCGGCCAGGCCATGTCCATCGAGATGAGCGTGGAACTGCAGATTCCACATAAGATAGTTGTTGCTTGTGAGTTTTGAGACATTTCATCATATTGATGTTTTTTTTTTTGGTGTGTTCATCATATTGATGTTTAGAACAGTGTTTGAGTTGAGAGGAATGGCGTCATTTGCAGACATGGTGGTGAGATTTCAGATTTGAGATTTGAGATGGTGGCTGGGAAAAAAAAATTTAGGTCTTAGGAGCGTTGCTCTGATACCATATAACAACTGAATAATTTTTATATTGATAGGTTATGAGAATACACATATATATACAGAGGTATGACATAATTAGGGTATTAATAATTACATTTTAAACCCATAACTAATTTAGTATTAACATAGACTCCTATATTCTTGTGTTATTTGCATTTGTTAGTAAGAGAATAACAAACTTTTCTATCTCCCAGTTACCTGCATTATCTGAATAAATGATTCCATCAATTGTTTTTTCCTATTAAAAAAACATAAAATTAGATAAATAAGCTCTGCAAATTGGTCTCAAAACCCTTTAATTTTCAGCTGATTGTGTTATTATGGCTTTATCATTTGTTTGAGCAATGACGTGAATTTATTGATGCTTTGGTGTGAAGCAAAAATAAAATAAAAACATAGAGCATGTGTCAATGGAAACAGCTCAGCTGATGTAGTTGGGTTGTTGAACTTGTTTGGTGGCATTTACACTAACTCCTTAATGATGATTTTTACCTCCCTAACCCCACACATTTAATCTAAACCTTATGGGGTGTTATTCAATAGTGGAGTTAAAATCAATTCTTTAAGGTTTAGATTTGTTTTCTGATATTGGTTTTAAGAATCTGTTTGTGTGGATTTCAAAATCTCTGCAGTATATCTTGGATTTTGATTCTAATAATTTACTCATGAAACTCCAAAGAGGTTTCATTTGAAATGACTTAATATACAAAGATTTTACAAGTCTTTTAGTTTTGAATAACACTGGATTTTACAAACCTTAAAGAATTGACTTTAACTCCACCATTGAATAACACCAAACTTTAATGAAGTATAAGATCTAATAACACCAGATTTTAACGTTAGATTTATAATCATTAGTTGAATAACACTGGATTAGTGTTGGATTTCAATTCTATTAAAATTCATCACTGAATAACACCACCTTAATAAAATCGCTTCAAAACATGTTTAGTACATTGATATTTTATAAATATTTATTAATCGAAAGATTATTATCCTAAATCGACATTGATTATAAAATTAAGAGGGAAACAAAAAATTTAAAAATCACTACGACATAAAATGGTAAAAGTATTTTAACAGAAAAAAAGGTAAGCAATAGCGGAATCTATATATATAATGGGAGAGTTGTCTCTCCATCTAGGGTATTCACATCATCATCCAAGTCATCATAGTTTAAATTTGTATGGGCTCCATATATTTTATATATTAAAACAATAAATATTAAAACTATAATTAGTTTACACATTTTCTAATATATATTATTATATTTCATTAAACAAAAACAATAATTTACAAAAGAATAAATTAAATATTAGAACGAAAAAATAAATCTATAACATAAAATACGAAGCTTTTAAATATAGATTGGATTCCAGTGTTCTAACACTCCTCAAAAAGAGGTTTAGCACTCTACGGCGCTCTTGAATCTCATTTTGTAGTTGCCCCATTTCCCCAGTAATTGCAGAAAGCCTGTTTGCAGCATCCATATCCATACGTGCAAGTACTCAATTTCTTTGATTTGAATTTTATGAAGTGAAGACCCTTATCAAGCCTCCATTTATAGAGTGGTAGAGGAATCTCGCCATGCATGAATATAAAACTATATAATTATATCTTAACATTTAATGAGTAAATATTTTTAAATGACTACAAATATGAAAAAGAAACTTAATATATAATCAATATTAAAAGTTACAATTATTTAGTATAATAAAAAAAATAAGACTTAAAAATATACTAAATTTAAAGGCTTTTACTGAAAATAAAAATTAATTCATTTATGAAAAATACACATCTAAAATTAAGAATATATTTATTAATGTTAAAGTATCAATTCATTATACTTATTATAAATAAGACGGAATGAGTACATATTATTATAATATAATATAAATTGTTACATTAATAAAATTTTATATATTATCAATGTTTTCTAAATTAAAAAGTGTTGGATTTTTAAAAAACAAATCAAATGAATACCTAAAAAAGAAAAACTAAATATTAATCAGGTGTTTAGGAAATTTTAACATAAATCGGAAAACTTTAAGGTGATTTGAAATAAAACAAAAACTATCCTAAACATCACAAATAAAAATAAAATAATCCAATCGAATAAGAAACTGTGTAATAATAATATTGTGAATGCTATTTGAAAATTAGAATAGTAATGGTATATTGAAAATTTTTTTAATTAGTAGCAAAAATTAAGGATTATAAAAAGGTATTTTAAGATTAGAATGATTTATATGAGTTCGTAAGTTACGAATTTTACGAAAATCAACATTAAAAATACTATATAGAATTATAATATATGTCAAATTATATATGTGAATTTATTTTTTGTATTTTTTAAACGGTCAAGATAAAGTGCAAAATTTGATGTTGAAATCCGATGTTTGTGAATAGGAATGAGTCCATATATGAGATTTGCTGTATATAAAACAATTTTACATGCACGAAATATGGTCAAAGAAACTATATGGCAAATATCTCCCGAGATTTTCTAATGTTCACTTTAATAAAAAGATCATGTAACTTATAAAAAAAATTTGAGTATTAAAAGATATGAATGAGAAAATATATACGATCTATCTTGAAAACTAATTCATAGTCGAGTATATTATATGTGAGCTAACATAAGGTGAAAAGAGAGTAGGTGTCGAGAAACGACGAGTGGATTATAGAAGATAACAAGAAAAATTATAGCGAAAAGTGTGAAAAAATATTTTTTGCTATGTAAAGATAATAAACATGAGTAATAAATCTTAAAAATTTTAAATAATTCAAAGATTCGCATTGATAAAGTTTAAATTAAGAAAAATTTAATATTAGAAATAGAAAATTTAAGAAATGCTCATAAACTAATCAATGATGGTGCCACATTTCGATATTAACACTAAATCTACCATAAATGTTACTAATTAAATTCGATATAAACCAAAATGATAATGTAGTTGGAAAGAAAAATAGCAATTAATCGTGAATTCTCAAAGGAACCAAGTGTTTACTAGTGGACCACAATAAATATTTAAAAAATGGATAAGAACCCAATGAAAAAAAAAAAAACTTTATTTAATTAACTTGATGTTACAATTCCCTTACCAAAAAAAAAATACTTGATGTTACAATTCAGTTGAACTCATTCAAACTTAAACCGACCGGTTTAACTCCCAAGAGCTCTACTTGGAGTTGTCGTAAACAAAAAGATCACAATCTCACAAAATTTTCACACACCGACATGTCGAGATCCTTAGCTCTCGTTTACTTATCCATACTTTTACTTCAAACCCAACTCTCAATCTCCGTCACGGTTCCGATTCCGTCGGTGAACGGCGAAATCGACGCAATGCTGAACCGGAACGGCGTAATCGGGGAAGAAGAAGGAGAGGAGATGATGCCGTCGGAGATAAGCCGGAGAGTAATGATGATGCGGAAACGATACATAAGCTATGAAACTTTAAGGAGAGACATGGTTCCTTGTCAGAAACCAGGTGCTTCTTATTACGCTTGTCGGTCTGGTCAGGCTAATGCTTACAACAGAGGATGTAGCGTCATTACTAGGTGTGCTAGAGACACTAACGACATCAAGACATGAAGCATTGGTGAGGCATTTTTCGTGTTCTTTAAGAACATCTGAGTTTGAAACTCATATTCTGTGAGGCAAGTGAAATCTTATTGTTCTTGTGTTTTGTAATGTTGTTGTTGTTGTTGTTTACATTAGATTTCTTAATTACCGATGTGTAATTTTGGAATTATTTGGCTATCATTGTTCAAGTAATTGAGATTTATATTCTTGAAAGTGTTGAGTAGAGTAATAGATGGAAGATTGTGGAAATTGTAGGATAAAGTTTGGGTTTTTAAGCTTGTTTAGGGTAACTTATGAACCAAATTTAGAAGTTTTTGGCAGGGTATATGAAGACTTGAGATGGTTCTATAATGGATTTAGATCTTTCATGGGTTTGAATCCATCAAGCAATTAATCTGAGTAACATAATGTTGCAGAAAAAAGACCTTGCTGCTTCTCTGATTTAGTTAGAAAGCTGAGTTTGGTTGTTCTTGTAAGTTCAAGAACCTGACTTTTGGATTCTCCATTGAACTCAATTTGTGTAAAGCATAGAGAGTTTCAGCTGAGTTATGGCTTAAGTTTGTGTTTGTGTTGTGTGATTCAGAGAAGGACTCAGTATACTCATGTGTTTTCTTTATCAAAAAACTCTGTTCAAAATAATAATTTGTTATCAACTCTTGGATATAGCTTATCATGATGGACTTGGTATAGTAGACTCTGTAACTGGAGGCCAATTTTGAGTTTTGGCTTCTTACACTCACCAAAAACCTTGTAAACACCACCCAATTTGTTTCATTTCAAGGTTTGTCATAGTATTATCTGGCTGGTCACAACACACCCATTACTGTAGTATCAGTCTTTGAGTCGTGTCAAATCAGTGTTAGAAAATTCATGAGACACGATTCAAAGGTTAATAGTCGAACTTTTGGATTGACCATCTTAGATTCATAGTATACACTTCAAAGAAGCAAAAGATTTCCGATAATATGAAGCCAAAAATAGCTTTGCAATATTTTGTTTTCTCTCTTGTTTCAAAAAGTAAACAGAACAAAGCATAAATAAACCTAACAATAGTGTAAAACAGAAGCTAATTTATGTTGAGATATATATAAAAATAGAAGAAGAAGAAGAAAACAAAAAAAATAGCCTCTCATAAATCAAAAACAACCCCTTATTCATACCAATAATTGGTCACACTCATCAGAGGACCAATATCTCATATTTCCTCGACCAGACCAGACCCAACCCGACTCAAACAAATTGCCAATAAACGGCTTAATCATAATACCATACGAAGAACCAAAGCTTGACTCTTTTATCTTCTCAGTACCTGTAGTGAACAGGCTTGTAGGGACCTTCAATAGGTATGCTGACATAGTCAGATTGGTCCTTGCTAAGCTTGGTGAGTCTTGCACCAAGCTTGCCTAAGTGAAGTGCAGCTACCTTCTCATCCAAATGTTTAGGCAAAACATACACTTTCTTCTCATACTTCCCGCTCGACTTCTCGTTCCAGAGCTCAAGCTGTGCAATCACCTGGTTAGTGAATGAGCACGACATCACGAAACTCGGGTGTCCAGTAGCGCATCCCAAGTTCATCAAACGACCCTCAGCTAGAACAATGATGCCAGACTTGGTATCTGGAAACACCCACCTATCAGTCTGCGGCTTGATGGTGATACGTTTCACACCAGGGTAAGTCTCAAGTCCAAGCATGTCGATTTCGTTGTCAAAATGACCAATGTTACAGACAATGGCATTGTTCTTCATCTTCCTCATGTGATCAACCATAATAATATCTTTGTTACCAGTAGTGGTAACAAAGATATCAGCTTCTGGAAGAACATCCTCAAGAGTTAGAACTTGAAGACCTTCCATAAGAGCTTGAAGAGCACAGATTGGATCAATCTCAGTCACTATGACACGAGCACCCGCGGTTTTCATTGCTGCAGCACAACCTTTTCCTACATCACCATAACCACAGATAACAGCAACCTTTCCAGCAATCATTACATCAGTAGCCCTCATGAGACCATCGGGTAGCGAGTGTCGGCATCCGTACAAGTTGTCAAACTATAAAGCAAACAAATCATCAGTGAAACAGAGCAAAAAAACAGAGTTCTTGCTTCCACCTAAATGGATCAATAATTAGGCAATATCATCCACATTATCTACAAATTAGACAAAACAGTATCATATCTAGTCTTCTAGAGTCACAATGAGACACATATGCATCAAAATTTGCAATTTCGAACACGAATATTTTGATATATTGATCCATTACCTTGCTCTTGGTGACAGAGTCATTGACGTTAATGGCAGGGAACAAGAGAGTTCCAGTCTCCTGCATCTGATAAAGCCTCTTAACACCAGTAGTAGTCTCTTCAGAAACACCAACCAATCTCTCCTTCATCTTATGGTACTTCTTGGGATCAACTTGAAGACCGTCTCTGATAATCGCCAACACGATCTGAAACTCGGGATTATCGGTAGACGTCGGGTCAGGGAACGTACCAGTCTTCTCAAAGATCTCTTCAGCTTTAACACCCTCATGGATCAACAGTGTAGCATCACCACCGTCGTCAACGATAAGGTCAGGACCACCACCAGGACCCCAATCAAGAGCTCTCTCCGTACACCACCAATATTCTTGAAGAGTCTCACCTTTCCAAGCGAACACCGCGGCGGAATCACGAGCAATCGCTGCCGCGGCGTGATCTTGAGTTGAGAAGATGTTGCAAGAACACCATCTGACTTCAGCGCCGAGAGCGGTTAACGTTTCGATCAAAACAGCGGTTTGAATCGTCATGTGGAGTGATCCGGTGATTCTTGCTCCTTTGAGTGGCTGAGATGGTCCGAATTCAGTACGGCAAGAGACAAGTCCAGGCATTTCGACTTCGGCTAGCTCGATTTCGAGCCGGCCGAAGTCGGCCTGAGACATGTCTTTGACCTTGTATTCACGGCCACTTGAGGTTTTCTCAACAAGCAAAGCCATTTTTGCTGAATTTTGAATAGTTTTTTGATCTGTGGATCTGTGTGATGAAGGAGGAGACAGAGGATGGTGAGGAAGTGAGGTTAAATAGATAAAGGCGGGAGTGAGATGGACGGTTGAGATTAGTTGTACAGAGAGTTTGGTGGATCTGGTAAAAGACATTGACTTTTCATCCTTTTTTTTAGATTTTCCGAAAAGAGTGACAATTCTGTTTTTAAATATGGGGTTAATCATACAATCAGTGAATTAATAATTATGGTTATGGATACTAATTTTTTGCAAAAAAAGAGGAACAAGAAAAACAATTCTGTTTCGGATAAAAAAAAAATTACACTAATCTGATATTTTCATATGAAACTAAAAACTGAAATAGTTTTGTGTTATTTCATCATCAATTTAAAAAAAGAAAAATACGTACAAATTTTTTCGAAATTACTTATTTCTTTGGTTTTAATCTTGACCAAAAAAATTTAAAATCATTTGGCCAACATATTATCATTATTTATAATCACCTATATTTTAAACTAGATTGTCATTACCAAAAACAGTCTTTTATATTGTTACATAAAACAATTGATACTAATTTGTGAGTAATGTTTACTCATTTTAATATAACTGCAACTTGCATATTGTTACAAGTTCACAACTAACCAACACGCTATTCGTACTATTGAAGGATAATTAGGGCAAAACTTGTTTTCGTAAGAAAATATTGAACTATATAATATGAAAGCTAACAAGTGATTTGTCAAATGACTAAAGACCAAACACATAAATATTATGACGCAGATTAGAACTTTTGTTAGTATATTCTCGGATGCATTGAACTTATCACAACGAGCAACCAACCCTTCACACAACTATCAAGTGAAGTCGTGAACCAAGCCTAATGTTAAAATTGGAAGGGTTAGATTTTGGTTCATAACTAGAAGTCATAAAAAATTTCCTAAGCGAAAGGCTCTCTATCGCCAGTATAATGAGCCGTTATAGCTGATGTGACATATCTTTAATTCTGGTTAATTATAAAACGAAAGTCGAAATCTTTGGTTTAGACTTGTCGCAAATATTGGTGTGTTATAAACCACATGTTGGATGGACTCCATAACCGTGGACCTTATGCATATTCTAGAAGGCCCATGTCCATGTCCTAGAAGGCCCATGCCCATGTTCTTGAAGATTCTCCTTATGACGGCCTATATTGTACTTAGTGGGCTTTTGGGCTTTAGGGTTTACTAGCCCAATGGGGATTTGTCTCCCTTCATCATGTATATATATGTATCGAAATCTCATTCATTAATCAATAGAACAACACAGTTTACAACACGTTATCAGCACGACTTGCTCTTAACGAAAACCCTAAAACCCTAACCCTAAAAATCGCGGCACTGTTCATGTTGCATGTTTTTTTTTTTGAAAAATTTATGTACAGTTGCATGTTGTTATTTTCAGTTCAAAAAAGAGAAAAAACAAAAACTTGCACATGCAAGAGGAAATTGAATAGTACAACAAGAACTCTGGATTTTTTTTTTTTTTTTTGATAAAAGGTGAAATTTTATACCGATTTTAGATTTGTGACAGAGATTACATAGAAAACAAGGAAGACAGAAAGATCGAAAACTACAATGAAAAATAAAATAAAACACAACAAGGAAAACACAAGCGAAAACCATCAGCGGAGGCCCAAGGAAGAAACACCGATTCCAAACCGCGAAGCTTGGACAATTGCGCGATTGCCTCAGTTCAAAAAAACTCGAGTTCTCATCGTTGTTGCCACGAGCAGACCCTATCTGAAGCAGTCCTCAAACCTCAGAACAAAGGGCCACTTACAGCTTCTCCGAGAACTAACGCAAAAACGGAACCGCTAGAGAGGATATAATCAAACCCGGCGGCACGGGAGCACCAACGGGCAGCCAGAGAAGCCGCCTCTGGCCACTTTTCCCGAGCATGACGCATCAAGAAACAACTCCCATGGACTTGAGAACACCATCTAGACCGAACCGTCGCCTCTATTCAACCTCAAAACCCTTACCAAGTTTTTCGCGATCTTCACCAAGCTGCAACACAACAAAGAACACAACAACAACCGCCAAAAACCCAATCAAGCCAATGCACAAAGCATCGAAAGACCACAAACCAAGGAGACAACTTCTCAGAATGAACATAAAATCCATTGCCACACCGGAGAAGAACCAAGCCGCCACACTCCGAATCGAACTGCAGCACCGACGACCCACACTTAGAGCCATGACCCAAACTTGAGACACGGAGGCGAGGAGGACCACGTCGGCAACCACCACAGAGAATCAGCCTCAGCATGCGCCGCCAACCAACCTTCGAGCTCCACCACGACCCGAGCAGCCAGAAAACGCGACCACCATGAACCGGCAAAAACAGATCAAGAAAAGCTGCAGCGGTGCATAGGAGAAGAGCAAACATATCCAGCCACCTCAATACTATTTGAGAACACAAACCCGCCGTTAAGGAGAAGAGCAAACATATCCAGCCACCTCAACAAAGCCAAAACCCTTGCCGGAGAAGAGGACTGTTGCGTGAAAGAGATCCGACCAAAAGGAGCTGTCGGAAACAAGCCGGTTACAAAGCCGTCCCCAAGCAAAGAACCAAGGTGAATCCGACCAGCAAGCCGAGAGCCTCCAAGCGACACGCAACAGCTTCAATCCGACAACCACCACCAAGAGACGCCGGAAAAGGCGGAGAATCGCATCCAAAATCAGCCAAACCCGACGGAAAGCAGAGACGAAGGAGGGAGAGAAGAACTACAACAGAAAAGAAAAGAGAACAAGCCCTCTCCGGCGCCGGAGAGGCAAAGGTGGAGGAGTAAAATTCTAGATCCGCAAACAAAAGAAGAGAGAGGAGGGAGAAGCGCGTTTACCCTACGCGCTAAAGGGTTTTTACAAGAATGAAACCACTTGCTGTCAAATATTGATAGATCTTGTTATTAGTTTGGTAGGTCCACTAGTGTCGTTTTTCCCATTATATCTGCCATTCGTACCGATATGTCTTCAAGAAACAGACCCCATTTATAGTTTTGTGTGTGTGTCTCAACTATAGTTATTATTGAATGTACCTTACTCTTAGGCCAAGAATATATTTTGAGCGTCGGTGGATCTGAATTTATACCCTACCAACAAAAAGACAAATAATAAACTAATGCAAAAATAAGGTGAACTCATTAAATATTCTTTATTGTGTGTCTCCTAAATATTTGGAGTATTTTAAACAAGCATTGAGATGTTGCAAAATATTCAAGCGATGTCATCAGTTTGTTCATCCTTCTAAGGCGTGTAACAAATGAACAATCTACTCAGCATCAAATGACGAATACAGTCAAGGAAATGAAAGACACTAAAGGAAACGTTGATAAGAAGATAAGAACCTCCCAGAGAGTAGCTCATGGTCTAAGAGCATGATTATAGGTGGTCTCTTAGAAATTAATCTTAGCAATATTTAAGTAATTTATTTGTAAAAGTGATTGTTAAGAGATAGTATTTTTGAGTTAAAATTTTTGTGTGATTAATGGTAGGCTCTTAACATGTGGTTATTAGAAAAATAAATATTAATATAAAAATAAAATTTATAATTATAGAAAATTTAATAATTGTTGCAAATTAAAAAAATTAAAACATACATGAGATACAATTTATAAAATAAAGCACAAATGTTTTAAACTTAATTTCTGGAATATTTTGTCCATATATGCTCGACCAAATCCTTATTCAATTGTTGATGCATAGCTCGATCACGAAATCGATTTCTAGTGGACCATCATATCGACGAGATTTTGATAAAGAACAAGAGTTTAGAAAAGATTGTTTTGTGGTAAAAAGAACAAGAGTTTAGAAAAATAGAAAAGATTGTTTTGTGGTATAAAGAACAAGAGTCTTTGGTAAATCACTTGGAGTATAAAGAAGAAGAGTTGAATTGTAAACGATTGTTGCATTAGTTTGTGAGAACAAGAGTGAAATATATAGAAATCCCAAAGCGAGTGTGGAATTATTGACACAAAACTAATGTGGTGTACAAGCAAAATAGAAATATGTGGTCTCCATTAGCTTCAACTTGCCAATGACTTGTCCTCTTCTTGTCCTGTTTTCTCAGCGTGTTGAAGATGCCTTCCACTCACTGCAGCCTCCCTGACTGAGTCATCATTCTCCCATCCTCCCTACATGAATACGTGAATCGGATATGTTACTTCGTTTCCAAACAAAGGAAAAAGCAAGAAGAAACAGCATTTGCTTTGTACCTTGGGAAACAAAAGTCATAAACATGTTTAGAGGAGGAGATTCACATACATAAAGACATAAACATGAACATAAAGACATCAATACACAAAAACACTTGAACATAAAGACATCAATAAACAAAAACATAAAGACATGCACAAAGACATCAATGCATAAACTTTCAAAGACACAACACTTTAAGTTTACATAAACCAAATGTTGCTCAAAGAATAAAGGAGACAGCAGGTCCGAAATCAGTCTACATGCCATAAGAAGTAACCTTGTGATAATAAAGTTAACGTGACTAATCTAAAAGATTTTAAAATAATCAAGTAAGAATCCTTTCGTCAACAAAACCAAGTAACAAATACCACAGCAGCAACATAGTACACAATGCAGTAAATTGTTCCAAACGTACATAGATACATCCTTTGACAGCAGCCCGACGACAAAAGGCTTGTGGAAGTTCTCCTTGTACATCATAAGAAAACTAAAAAGCAAATCTTACTTAAAGAAGCCATGGGGTCTGCAGATTGTGGAGGTTGCATCATCTCCTTCCCATCTTTGCTTGTATGTTTATGCAAATAAGATAAAGAGACAATAATAAGAATGTTTCTTCAATTTCAGTGAACTTTCTTCAAATACATGACACTGCAACAAAACATAGGAAATATATCATCCAGAAGATACAAAGGTGAGAAAATAAAGCATAGATCCTCACATTTAGAAAGAGAACCGAGAGATTCAACACAAAACCATGTGAGGTTTTTGAGACCCATAAAGATAAGATACATATTCTATTATTACTATGTCCAAACTTCATTTTATTGTATGACTAAATAATATTCCCATTAGAACTGTCAAAGCGAGTTGATTCGTCCCGTTAAGTCCGTTTTGTGATAGACAAAAAATATTTTGACTTGTGGTTAGTCGGTCCGCACGACCCGCGGGTAGCATATATGAAATACAAACCCGTCCCGCGAATGTATGCGGATTTGCGGGATTGTCCGTGGATTTTGTTTAAATAATTTTAAAGTAACCAAAATTTAAAATACTACTAAAATAAATAAATAAATCAAAATACTATTAAAAGTTTGTTTAAATTACCACATGTTGAATAAGTTATAATTTTATCAATAAATACTAATATGCGGGCTGATCCGCCAATCCGCGGATGAAAACCGATTAAACCTATGACCCACTGCGAATTAATCCATGTGGCCCGCTTATTTGCGGGTTTAATATATTTTCCCAAATCTGCCCCATAGTGAGATGATGTGGGCTCGACCCGCGGTTTTTGACCTATTTTGATTGCTCTAATTCCCATGAATCGTCTAATTTTAGAATTTTAAAACACAAAATTCTATTTTGTAAATCATAATTAATACGATGGGTATATTTATATACAATTTTACATTTTCTCTACAATTCGTTATTATGAATATTCCCCAGCCTACTACACGATTCGTTCTACTAAAAAACACACGCAATATTAAACGCAACGTATATAAACCAATATTCTCCCAGCGGTGGACCGCGGGTCCGATCCTAGTTTATATCCATATAGAACATAACAATCTTTGGACTTGATAGATTTCTAAAGTTTCAATTTGCAATCACAAAAAAAGTTGTTCTCAAAATTGACGTAATTACCCTTTTATTTTGAACTAAACAAAGCACACTAACACGAGAACAACATAAGGACATACCCGTCATTTCAACAAACGACACTCAATTTCTTCACTCCCTCGTCAACTGCTTCGCTTCGTTTAACCATCGAAAAAGTGAGCCAAGGGTTTTGACTCTCTTCGTTTTCTACGGCGAAATCTCTCCGATTTTCCGGCGACGTTTACTCTGCCTTCCTCCAACACCGCCGTTTTACTCCATCGTGCCAGCTTAAGCAATCAAGGTACCCATTTTAGGTATTACGCTTTGATTCTGCTTTTAAGCATTGGAAATTCCGGAGACTATATGCTTTAGAGAATGATTCGGTTCTAGGGGAAAGTTTTTGATTGCGTGTTTGTATTCGTATGATGCATTTTCGTGGTTCATGATTTTCACGGCTTCTTAATCTTTGTTTGGGGTTTTTTTTTTGTTTCAGTGTGTTTTGAGGTATACCAGAAAAGATGGACTATATTGTTGAACGGAATTAATTTTCTGTTACCAGAAAAGATGGACATTGATGAGATGGATATTGAAGAGATCGAGGCTACTGCGGAGATCAATCTATCTGAGCTAGGAGAAAGTTTTCTCCAGAGTTTCTGCAAGAAAGCTGCAACTTCCTTCTTTGATAAGTATGGACTTATAAGTCATCAGCTCAATTCCTACAACTTCTTCATTCAACACGGGCTTCAGGATGTGTTTGAATCCTTTGGTGATATGCTTGTGGAACCGTCGTTTGATGTGATAAAGAAGAAGGATAACGATTGGAGATACGCTACGGTGAAATTCGGAAAAGTCACTGTGGAGAAGCCCACTTTCTTTTCCGATGACAAGGAGCTTGAGTTTCTCCCATGGCATGCCAGGCTTCAGAACATGACATATTCAGCAAGGATCAAAGTCAATGTCCAAGTTGAGGTAACAAAATCTTTGTCGAAAAATTAAGTAAGCTTGTCTGGATTTGATAAATGATTTCCCTTGCTTGAAAACTCAGAAAGACCAGTTAACTATCACTTTTTAGTTCAACATTATGCAATATGTCTATGTAGTCGAGAGTAAGCTCATTTTTTGATGTTTCTACTAGACTCTTGCTGACACATATATGAAGATGTTGACATACACTGAGGTTCCTGTCATAGATTTCTCAAACTTATCAAAACCTTTAACTTGCCATAAAATAATATATTAAGGGTTATGGCACATATATGTCTGGAAACTGGTTTCACTCTTTTTGGCTTTACAAGTTTTCTATTCTTGGATTTGGTTCCTTATTTGCATTCGCTGGATTTCTTACGTGAGCAAAATATCTAGTAAAAGAGATTTATTACATTTACATTTTCGTGTGAAGTAGAGGTATGTTTCAGGCTTCGTTGTTTTTAAGATTGATGATTTTGTCTGCTCCCAATCTTTAGATGTTTCTTGCTTTTTTTCCGGGCCAAAATTTGAATTGTGATTACTTTTTCTTGTAGTAGTGGGTGCTCAAACGAAATAAGCTTTAGTTTGTTTCATTTTAAAGATTGGATGCAATAAAAGAAAAACATCTTCAGCTTTTTATTTATTTAGTTCTTCCCCATTCCCTCACTGTGCTTTAATTTGAGTGTTTCATGCTTGTGTGCAATGACTCTTGTACTATCAAACTTTTGATGCTGTTTCTGTTTTGCTGTCCATGTATCTTATTCTTATAAATGTAGTTTATTGTCTAACTGCCTCTTCACTTTATAAATTCACTAGGTGTTCATAAAAACTGTTGTTAAAAGCGACAAATTCAAGACGGGACAAGACGAATATGTCGAGAAGAAGATACTTGAGGTCAAAAAGCAGGACATTCTAATTGGTAGCATTCCTGTCATGGTGAAATCTGTCCTTTGCAAAACAAGCGAGAAAGGAAAAGAAAACTGCAGAAAGGGGGATTGTGCCTTTGATCAGGGTGGCTATTTTGTGATAAAGGGGGCTGAGAAGGTTAGTTAAACTAATACATACATATATGCATATTGCCATTCAATACTTAAAATAAACTTTATTTTCTAAGCCAAAACGGATTTTGTTTGTCAGCAATTTATACAACACAAACAAGAGTATAATTACAATTTTCTATCATCAGATAATAGTAGTTATCAGCAAAAAAGATGTTACAAATTAGACAATAACCTATTTGGTTCATTTTATTTTCCTAATGGAGATGGTTAAGAAAGTAAGAAACTTAACTTATTTATGACTTTATATGCTTAAACATACATACAACAAAACCTTTATCAACACAAACACATACTGAAGGAAAGGAAAAACAATTCAAGTACTTCAAACTTCATTAAATACTAAACAAATTAATCGTGTTTGGGATCTTTTTTCATAGCCACTGTCATGGGATTTCTATTTTGAACTATTTTAGTGGAAATTAGTTTTCTCGCCGTTTTCCTTTGCTCAGCAGGCTCCGTCTTTGCTTGTCCTTTATGCATACTTTATTAGCATCAAAGATATAGACTTTTTCTTTCCTTTCTGGCTTGACCATGAGGCCATGACTATTCAAATCTTACAGGAAGCGTTCTTTGCAGTCATAGGCTCTGGGACAGATGACTTGACTCTGATATATACTGCAAAAAATATTTTCAAGTTGTTATACAACTTCCTAACGTGATTATATTGTGTTTTGCAGGTGTTTATAGCTCAAGAACAGATGTGCACAAAGAGACTGTGGATTTCTAACTCACCATGGACAGTCTCTTTCAGGTCCGAAAATAAAAGAAATAGGTTCATTGTGCGCCTCTCGGAGAATGAGAAATCAGAAGACTATAAGAAAAGGGAGAAAGTACTGACAGTGTACTTCTTGTCGACTGAGATTCCAGTCTGGCTCCTGTTCTTTGCGCTGGGTGTTTCGTCAGACAAAGAAGCCATGAATCTGATTGCTTTTGATGGTGATGATGCAAGCATTACCAACAGTCTCATAGCTTCTATCCATGAAGCTGATGCAGTTTGTGAAGCTTTTCGCTGTGGGAACAATGCTTTAAGTTATGTTGAACAGCAGATCAAACCTTGGAGGCCTGGATGACAGGCAAGTATCTCTGACAAGCAAGTATCTCTGACAGGCAAAATAGAAGTGAAAGCCCTGGTACAGAGATACTTGCCTGTCATATATCTCTGTAAGACTAAAAAACTAAGAAGTTTCCAGGCCTCCAAGTACAGAGATATATGACAGGCAAGTATCTCTGACAGGCAAAATAGAAGTGAGCATGAGTTATATGACAGGCAAGTATCTCTGTAAGACTAAAAAACTAAGAAGTTCAATGTTCTCTGGTTGATTAATACTTCTATTGTTCCTGAAAAACGTCTAGAGAATACACAAAAATAGGCTCAAAAGCAATGTACCAGTATATAAATTAGTTAGAGGATTGATGCTGTGAGCCTTGTGATTTATGTCTGATTCATTTAACCTTTCTTAGATTATTGTTGATTCTTGAGTCCTGATTCCATTACCAATGGTAAATATTTGTGGTTAGGGCCGGCTTTTCAAGATGGGGAAACGAAAGGGTCTACAATGGTAGATCGGGTGAGATGATGCGTTCTCTGATATTCATGGGCCCAACTTTCTACCAGCGACTTGTCCACATGTCAGAGGACAAAGTCAAGTTCAGGAACACCGGACCAGTCCACCCGCTCACACGCCAGCAAGTCGCAGACAGGAAGAGGTTTGGCGGGATAAGGTTTGGAGAAATGGAGCGAGACTGCCTAATAGCTCACGGTGCATCTGCTAATCTGCACGAGCGTCTCTTCACTCTAAGTGACTCTTCTCAGATGCACATCTGCAGAAAATGTAAGACCTATGCGAATGTGATCGAGAGGACTCCAAGCAGTGGAAGAAAGATCAGAGGGCCATATTGTAGAGTCTGCGTATCCTCAGACCATGTGGTTAGAGTCTATGTTCCGTATGGAGCTAAACTTCTGTGTCAGGAGCTGTTCAGCATGGGCATCACTCTCAACTTCGACACCAAGCTCTGCTGATTACCCCTCTTTATTATGTAAAGGTCTTAATGCCTTAAGACCATGTTATGTGTAGTTTGCTTCCATCCCGGTTCTGGTTAGTAGCATTGGTTTTGGTTTGGTTGATTCGGTAAGGTTATCCGAACCGAAGAAATCGTTAAACCAAGCCACGGAACTAACCCGTAAATGTTGCTTTTGTGAGATTTGACTCTTTAACCAACTGTTAAGCTGTTTTTTTTTTTTGTCAACTGGTGTATTATTATTATTAATAAAACCAAAGAAACTATACAATGCTTGGTTATGAGTAAACCAAGACAAACATAGGCCATTATTTTTTACTGGACCTGAAAATGAAAACCAAGCCCAACAAAGTAAACCCTTAAGCAAAGATAATTAAAACGCACGATCACATCTCTCAACTTGGAAGCTTGCCGCACAGATGCTTATTACATCGAACTTCATCGCTTTGTGAACACGCGTCCAGCTCGTCATCATCGTCTAGTCTACCGCCGGTTTGGAACATTCGCCGGCAAAAAGAAAACAGACCGAATGATAATTTCTTGACCTGGTAATCATGTGAAAAAGTTAACGATTCTCAAATCAGAAACTGAATCACCTCTGATTCCTACTGAGGATAAACGATTCAGTTCATTTTGTAGAATCTTTTCCACGATACCATGCTATATCAGATCTTCTTGCGCTTTTTTTTTAAACTTCCAAGTCTTTATTGATTCTCTAGATCTTGAGATCTAATCCAACTAGGAGTTAAATTCGAAGCTCGATACTCCTCCGGCAAAGCACAAACCTTAGAGACTTGATTCTTCGAAATCGAGCGCCACATATATCATCGCCATATGAGATTTTACCTTGAACTTTAGACAAAAGATAAAAACATAACAAAAGAAAATAAAAAGCGGTAAGGATTAGCCGAGACTATAGCCGCACTAGGCCGTCGGAATAACAAAGAAACCAACTACCGCCGCTATACAAGCCGCTCCATGCCGAAAACAAGCCGACCACAGGTGTCGGAAACATAGCCGGACGAAGATGCTAACGAAGCCATCTACGCCGGAAGCAAAGCCAGCCCACACCACTGAGCGAGCCGGTGCAGCTAGACGAGAAATTCGCCTATCAAGCGAGACAAAATTCACCGGAGAACAACCACCGGTGAAATCTGAACGGAAAAGCTTCTTTCTCTCTGAAAGATAAAAGAGAGAGAAGAGAGAGAAACAACTATTAAGCTGTTTATATCTGGTTTTCTATGTTTGGGATTTTATTGCTAAAGTAAATTCCGACTTTTTATTAAAAGGTTTTATAAATGATCCGACCTAATTACTGTTGGATCCGACCCGACCCATTTGTTCTGATGCCGCCATGTTAAATAGAGAGATGATTCTTATTCTTCCTTTTGTAACGTAAATGAAAACAATTGTATTGTTCTTTCTTTTTCTTTTTGTGACAAACACCATCAAACAAAACACTAGTAATACTATATGTTTTAATTAGTTTGATTAATTAATGTAATTGTTGCACAAAAAAGTTAAAATGTAATTTATTTTTTCTATATATTTGAGTAATTTTGGTAATCTTTTTTCCGTTTAACAAGAAAGACAAGAGTTTGCGCTAAAGAAAAGACAGACGAATTATTATTTTTTCCTTAAAAGAACAATTTCTTCATCGTGTTCTTTAGGAACATGTGAATCAAAACTTCATATTTCTCGTATTGTAATGATCGCAAAACATGTTCTTGACTAAATAATAAAATTCTAGTAATTTTCTTTAGATCATTAATAAACTATACTAAGATAAATGCATGAGACATGAGGGGATGTAATCTTGGCCTTATAATATGAGTAACAAATTTTTATAGATTATTATTATAAATCTTTCACAACAATGGGAAATGCAAGGGGTAAAAACTTAGAATAAAAAGGAAATTAATAATAACCATCAAGAAATATAATCGACTTAATTATGCGAATGATCCAGCTTTTGATCCTTTTCTCCACACGCCTGTGTCACGAGGCAGCCTCACAGCGTAACGCTAGGAAATTTGCAACGCTCATTTCCTGTAACAAGATAGTAATCATTACAAATTACAATCACAAGAGTATCTAAACTTAATTCAAGAATTTTATCATAAAAAAAAGTTATTCAAGAAATGCCCTTGAAATAAATTAAAGAGTATTTACGTCTATCTAGAGTTTTCTTGTGCGACAAGTTTAGATAGACTCACCAGGGTTGATCGTGGTCTCACGCGCCAAACCATTGAAGTAGCATTGAGAGCTTTGGTTCCGGAATTGAGCCCAGTATGAGCTAAACGCATAGCTTGCATGCCAAGTAACCGTTACCGGTGCATAGCATTCTCCCCCTGGCGCCAACGCTGCACAGGTTTCATTGTTTCTTCCGCAAGCAAAGTTTAGTGCCAGCCCTAACTCTGCCTCATCGGCCCCATCAACCGCCACACACCACACGTTGCCCTTGAAGGGAACATTGTTACTTGGTTTAGGCAACGTACCAAAACTGGAAACTGATCTTGTACCGCTGAAGTCGATGTCGTAGATCGGTGTACCGTCCGGATTCAAAATTCCCCAATGCCTCTCTGTTCCAGAACCGGGTTTCTGGTTCTCATTGAACAAGGAGAACAAAAACGTCGGTATAGGTGAACCACGCCTAGCTGGTGTACCGAGTGGCGGGTTAGCAGTCATCTTCTTGATCAAATTCCGGTTATACGTCGCGGCGTTGAGAATATTAGCTCCGATTTCATGGATATCACCGGAATTAGGCCACCCGGTTTCGGAGATTGCGAGAGGAATGTTCGGATAACCGAGCTTGGTCATCGCATAGATAACCGAATCGAGCATCTGGTCTAGAAGATTGGTGTAAACCAAACCGGTTTGCGGATCGGTATAAGTCGAATTCGATTCGAAAAGAGCGAAATCCAAATGGTTGTTAACCGGATCAGTGGACCAAGGGAAGTAAGGGTAAACATCAAGGAAGAAGAAAGAGTTTGTTCCATTGAGAAACTTCAACAACGGTAACATCACCGGAACCGCGATATCTTCCCGGAATGTACCACTCGACGGAGGAAAACTCGATCGAAGAGCGTCCATGGCAAGAGGAGTCCCAACTTTGATGTTGTGAATCCCACGAGCTCTAAGAGAATTCACAACTTTACGCATGGCAGGGACAAGATTGGCCCATATTTGCTTGTCTTGATCGGTATTGTAGCTGAGGATTTCGTTGCCAACGAGGACGAACCGGATTCGGGTTTGCGGGTAGTATGGAAGGACATTGGTGGCGACCCAGTTATCAGCAGCGGCTTGATCAGCGCCTATTGAGATGATCTGGTTGTTAGGGACCATGATGGTGACGTAAAGATTGGTCTTAGAGAGGAGCTTTAGGGTTTCTGGATCAGCATCGTAGAGCTTGACGTGGCCAGCTTTAAGGGTTTTGATGAGGTTGATTGATTGGTAAGGAGAAGGAAGATTGTTGCCTAATTTTCCGTAGTTGATTCCAATTCTGCTTGCAAGTGCTAACACTGTTCTGTTGTTTTGGGAACCAATCGCAGAGAAACATGAACCTGTAAAAACATAAGAGAGTTACAAAAAAGGACAAGATTATGTTTACGTAATCTTAATGTATATGTATGTAAGGAGACTTACTTGAAAGGACAAGGAAAGTGAAGAGGAACAGAGCAAAAGGAGACATTGTTTTTTGTTTTGTTGGAGGAAAATGTTGAGAGGAGAGTGGTGAGTGTGATTTGTGATGAAGGAGAAGAGACATATTGAGGAGTATTTAAGAGGAGGAGATTAAGGAATTGTGTTTAAGGATTAGTATAATATCATTCATGCAAGAAAAGCTTTTAGCTCAAACTATTAATTGTTTCTTGAACTCTCACAGTTCTTTGGTGTTTCTTTTTTAATCTGTGTCGTAGATGAAAGATTAAAGAAGACTGGTTGGTTGGTTGGTTCAAAGGAGACCAAGAACGCGTTGTCAAATTGTTTACTTCAAACTTTTTAGACGTATTGCTAATTTTTTTTTTTTTGACATCTTTGGATCGACAAGGCCCGATCCATAGCCAATCCCTACTACGCGGGGTAACGCGACTTAGTTGAGTCGAACTCCGGTGGAGAAAGCGGAGTCAAGTGGACTTAACCACTTGACTAAAGGCACATTCCCGCTAATTATTTTCTTTTCCTTAGTAATATTTCATTAACAAAATAATACCTACATGAAAAAGGAAGAAATCTTGATAATTCTTTTTTACAACATATTGATGTGTATTTGCCAGTTTCGAGTAATATGTAGAGTTCATATCATCATATGGTTGCGGTTGGATTGTGGATTGGACCACTTTTTGTTTAACATTCATATAGTTCGTAATGGTCCGAATCGAGAAAAATAAAAACAAAATCCGTTAGGGATCAACTATACACCACTTTTATATAGAAATAAACTTGATTTACAACGGATTGTTATCCGTCTCAAAAATAAAATAGTCTAATCCGCTAATAGTTTAGTCCGTTTTTCTCGCAACATCCATTCAAAGATGTACATTACTTAATTCATATGATATACTTAAGAATTGGTTTTAAACCCCATTATCAAATTCTTTCGTCTTTCTTTTTTGGACTTCAAAATTTTGCATTGCCATATTACTTTTATATTTAAATCTTGTTGTAAACTGTGTTGTTCTATTGATTAATGAATGAGATTTCGATACATATATATACATGATGAGGGGAGACAAATCCCCATTGGGCTAGTAAACCCTAAAGCCCAAAAGCCCACTAAGTACAATATAGGCCGTCATAAGGAGAATCTTCAAGAACATGGGCATGGGCCTTCTAGGACATGGACATGGGCCTTCTAGAATATGCATAAGGTCCACGGTTATGGAGTCCATCCAACATGTGGTTTATAACACTCCCCCTTGGATGACATAACCGTGTAGATGCCAAAGGATCTCAGTAATACGCTTGGGGATGCTGCCTCATTAAAACCTTACCAGGAAAACCCATTGGGACAAAACCATGGTTAAGGAAAAAGAGTACAGCACGTATTACTCCCCCTGTTTTGGTCATCCCTGCAAGTCCTTAAGTTTCCGCATTCCAATTTGATGCGTGAGCTTCCTCAATGTCGATGTTGGTAATGCCTTGGTAAAGAGATCGGCTGAGTTGTCGCTGGATCGAACTTGTACCACTCGAACTTCTCCATCCCTTTGCAAGTCATGCGTGAAGAAGAACTTTGTTAGAATGTGCTTCGTCCGATCTCCCTTGATGTAGCCGTCCTTGAGCTGAGCGATACAGGCTGTGTTGTCTCCTCATATGATGGTCTTTGATGTTGTAGTAGCTGCGCCTTGAAGAAGGCTGCCTACGTACCCTTGGAAGGGATCAAGCCACACGTAGTTCCTATCTATTGACCATGCCATAATCTGATTTTACCTGCATCAGCAAAACAAACTAAACCAAAGCAAACTAGACCTTCTTTGGATCAGTATAGAATAAAACCCAAATAAACAAACATAGGAAGAATAGAATTTAAAATTTAACCAAACCTTCCTTCAAATCTTTCTAGTGCCTTTGGGTTGATCATGAACTAAATTTAGGCAAAGGAGGTTCACGGCAAAACATATGTCTGGTCTAGTGTGGCTAGCCAAGTACATTAACGCTCCTATGGCACTAAGGTATGGCACTTCAGGATCGAGAACTTCTTCCTCATCCTTCTTTGGACCGAATGGATCACTATCCAATCCGAGGCTTCTCACCACCATTGGGCTGCTCAATGGGTGGGCCTGGTCCATATTGAATCTCTTGAGTACTTTTTCAGTATATGCCTTTTGATGCACAAGGATTCCATTATTCACGTACTCAAGTTGCAATCCCAAACAGAATTTTGTCTTGCCTAGGTCTTTCATCTCGAATTCTTTCTTTAGATATTTGACTGTTTGGGCGATTTCCCCAGAGGTTCCAAGGATGTTCAAATCATCCACATATACTGCTATTATCACAAACCCTTCGTTTGCAAATTTCTTTATGAAGATACATGGACTGATGGGATCATTCTTATAACCTTCTCTGACTAGGTACTCGCTTAATCTATTGTACCACATGCGTCCACTTTGTTTCAGTCCATAAAGCGATTTGTTCAGCCTTATGCAGTATTGGTCTCGAGACCCTTTCTTATCTTTATCTTTGAGCTCAATACCCTCTGGTAATCTCATATATATCATCCAGTGGACTTATATAAATATGCAGGCATTACATCCATTAGCCGCAAATCAAGTCTTTTTCTTTATATAGCCAGACTTAGCAAAATTTAAATGTCTTAGCATCCACCACAGGGGAGTATGTTTCTTCATAATCTATCCCCGGTCTTTGTGAGAATCCTTGTGCTACAAGCCGTGCCTTATATCTCACGATTTCATTATTCTCATTTCTCTTCTTCACAAAGACCCATTTGTGTCCTACTGGTTTTTACATCGAATGGTGTCCTTAAGGTCGGACCAAACTCATTCCTTTTCTTAATGATTCTTAGCTCCACGTTTTATGGTCTTGTACCATTTAATCAATCAAGTCTTTGAGTGCACTCTAGTATAGACGTGGGCTCCTGATCCTCATTTATATTCATAAATTCAAGTGCTACCTTGCATGCAAAATCATCTTATGTCGACATTTCTTATATGTTCCATTATGTTCCAGACATGATATAATCGATTTGAGATTTATTATGGTCAGGACCTTTAATACTTTGCAGCTTGGCGTCCCAAGCTACATTATATGGTACCTGTACCTTAGAGCCGGCCGGCCTTATCTCCATGTCTGGGATGGTTTCCTTAGTAACCTCGGATTCCTATTGCACCTTTCTTTGATTTTCGAGGATTTTTATCTTTGGAACCTATTGGTCTACCACGTTTCTTTCGTGTGTTAGACTCGGTAGCAATTTCATTGATTCGCTTTTGGATATCAATACGTACTGGTGCATTACAAGCTGGTATGTACGTTTTTGTAACTTTCTTTGGGTCAGCAAAGGAATCTGGCAATTGATTAGCTAGCTTTTCAAATGTATAATCTTATGGACCTCTGATTCTCATGCCAGAGTCCGAGGATCTTGCCAATTTAAGGATGTTTGATTTCATTATATTTCTTTTATTGCTTTACCCAGCTTGTTCGTCTCTCCACCTATAGTAGGAAATTCGGATTCATTCAAATGACAATCCGCGTATCTAGCCTTAAATAGATCACCCGTAGTTGGCTCTAGATACTTAATAATGGTGGGAGAATCAAATCCAACATATATTCCCATCCTCTTTTGAGGTCCCATCTTTGTTTCTATGTGGTGGAGCAATCGGTACATATATGGCACACCCGAAAGTCTTTAGATGGGATATGTCTGGCTCATGACCCATAAGTAATTGGGATGGTGAATATCTATGTTCACTAGATGGCCTTATGCGTATAAGTTCTGATGCATGTAAAACAGCGTGTCCCCAAGCGGCTACTGGGAGCTTCGACCTCATGAGTAATGGTCGAGCTATCAATTGAATTCGTTTAATGAAGGATTCCGCTAATCCATTCTGTGTATGTACATGTGCTACGGGATGTTCCACACTTACCCCCATGGACATACAGTAGTCATTAAACGCTTGGGACGTGAATTCACCGGCATTGTCTAGACGTATAGTCTTAAGCGGAAAATCTGGAAAGTGGGCTCGCAGTCTTATTATCTGGGCCAATAACCTAGCAAACACTTGGTTTCTAGTAGATAGGAGACAAACATGCGACCATCTTGTCGATGCATCAATGAGGACCATACATATATCTCCTTGTATCCTTTCCAGAAATTTTAAGGTCTCTTTATTTACCTTAGCCGGTGATGGCCTTATAATGAGTTTCCCTTGTGAACATGCTTCACACGTGAGATTCTTAGGGATAACTCTTTTCTCTCTTAGGGTGTGCCCCTTTGAAATAGTTATTAGTTTACGCATCATACTATGACCCGGATGGCCAAGCCGGTCATGCCATAAAGTGAATTTCTCGATGAACTCTTTGTTCATTGCCATATTAGCTTCGATCATATCGATTTTAGCATAGTAGAGACCAGTGGATAATGCGGGTATAGTCTCTTAGGACTTTCTTATGTCCTTGGGTGATCTCAATTATATTTAGGAATTCTTTGTTCCCTTCACCCTTTGTTTCAATATGGAAACCATTCAATCTTATATTTTTGAAACTTGACAAGCTCCTCTTCGAGCTGGGTGAATATAGGGCATCGCTTATTTCAAGATGCGTGCCCTTTGATAAAAGTATATGGGCATGACCATGGCCCTCAATAAGACTAGCTATACCCGCTATGGTGCTAATATTGGCATTTTTCATTATGAGATTTAGGAAAATATCTCTTATCTTTTGTGTGGCTCCACTATCCACCACAATTATGTTCTTGTCCTCGGCCATTTCTTATATGGACAAGAATCATGTTCTAAACATAAAATAATATAAAATAAATTCAAGCAAATAACAATCAATGAACACATAAAATGCAAAGAAAAACATAGAGGTTTTGATGTCGAAGTAAGATTTATCAACTTGATTCTTTTATGCAATCAGAAGTTTCATACTCTATTAGATCATCTTGATCATGTTCACCATCTTTATATACCAAATGGGCTTTAGGATTCTTCCCTTTTACACTCTCTTGATAGAGGTCACAACGATGTTTGGAAGTCCTACATATCTTAGCCCAATGGTTTCCCATTCCATATCTATGGTATACTCATTTGGTCGAGTGTTGTGGTTTGGAAATACCACATCGTCCTCGCCCTCGACCACGGCCGGAATTGGGTCTACATCCACGGTTATAGTGGTTCCCATGGCCGGATGAGTTATAGTGGCCACAACCACGTCCTTTCAATACCACATCTATGGCATACTCATTTGGTCGAGTGTTGTAGTTTGGAAATACCACATCGTCCTCGCCCTCGACCACGGCCGGAATTGGGTCTACATCCACGGTTATAGTGGTTCCCACGGCCGGATGAGTTATAGTGGCCACAACCACGTCCTTTCCATCCACCACGGTCACGGCCGTGTGGTCTATCACTTTAGACGTGGTTAGATTCTTTGGATTCTTTCTTATCCTCTGCGGCCTTATTGGCATTAGGTAATGGGGTTAATCTATGAGGTCGTAACTCACTGTTTTTATCTGTAAGTCATTATTTTTTTTTTTTTTTTCATCTAGCAATAGACTCATCCACGGACTTATAGTCCTGGATTATGAGACTCTCAATAAGATGGTGGCTAATATTGTCTTGTATCTATCTTTCTCTCTTGGCATTCTTGCCTTATTAGATACATTCACCAAGTCCTTTTGACTTTAGGATAATCTTAGTATCCATTGCCCATTTTAAAATAATTATCTCCTAAGAAATTTAGGGCAGTAAAGTACAAGTTGTAATTCAACATCTACAAGGAAAAGTTTTGAGTCAAAATCATGTAATCGTTAGTGTCATGCGGTATTTGAGACCGAACCATGAATCGATTTACTTAGGGATTTGACTTTCCTCTTTTGCTTAGGATTAGATTTCCTCTTTTTATTAGGATTAACTTTTCCTTTTCCTTTTTAGGATTTACTTTCCTCTTTACTTTAGGATTAATTTTCCTATTTCACTTATGATTTTAGATTTTAAGATTTCCTATTTTAATTAGGATTTGGAAATTTTCTATTTCTTAAAGTTTTCCTATCTTGAATAGGATTTATGAATTTCCTAATTTAATTAGGATTTAGAGTACAATAGGATTTAGGATTTTATTTAAGTTTTCATGCTTTCTATTAGAATTTTAAAGTTTCCTATGTTATTGAGGATTTTAAGATTCCCTATTTAGGATTTAGGGTTGTTAAGATTTCCTATTATCTAGGGTTTCCTATTTTATTTAGGATTTTAAGGTTTCCTAGATTTTAGGGTTTCCTATTTTATTTAGGATTTTAGGTTTTAGGGTTTTGAGATTTCTTTTAGGATTATCTTTTCTAAGTTTTCTAGGGTTCATGCAATTTTAGTTTTAGGGTGTTAAGCATGTAATCAATCAAAGGAGCAAACAATCTAACAACCTAAACAATCTCAATCAAGCCGATTTAAACTTATGGAATTTTTTTGGATTAGATTCGTTTTAGGTTTTAGGTTTTTAGACCTTTAAAGTTTCGGTTATTAGCTTATGTATTTTCGTTTTGCGATTTTAGGTTTAGACAATTAAAACTTCTCTAGCAACTTAGGCGAGTTTAGCTTAAGCGATAATCAACTTTTTCTAGCAACCTAAACGAGTCAAACAATCGAGCAAACAAGCAATCGGATCAAACAAGCAATCAAATCATACAAGCAAAGCAATCACTTAATCAATCATCATTCGTTTTAGGGTTTCTCTTTGCTTAACTTTCAAGTTCAATTGTTGGTTCTTTAGCTTTAGGGTTTTGATGTTACCTTTCACCTTATGGGGTTGTATGGACTAGAACCGGGAGCTAAAGACCTCGGTAACTCACGCTGCTGCAACGAACCGCAAACAGTACCACGATGAACAGTACCATGATGAACAGTGTCGGCGATGAACAGTGCCGCGATTTTTTAGGGTTTTAGGGTTTTCGTTAAGAGCAAGTCGTGCTGATAACGTGTTGTAAACTGTGTTGTTCTATTGATTAATGAATGAGATTTCGATACATATATATACATGATGAGGGGAGACAAATCCCCATTGGGCTAGTAAACCCTAAAGCCCAAAAGCCCACTAAGTACAATATAGGCCGTCATAAGGAGAATCTTCAAGAACATGGGCATGGGCCTTCTAGGACATGGACATGGGCCTTCTAGAATATGCATAAGGTCCACGGTTATGGAGTCCATCCAACATGTGGTTTATAACAAATCTAAATTTTTAATTTAATGTAATATATTAGTATCAAAAAACTATATTTAAAGTTCAGTATATAATATTAATATTTTATATAATATATTCCACCGTGGAAAGATATATGAATGATAACGTTACAGTGAGTTATATCATTTGTCTGAACCAGAGCTCAAGCGACATGGTCTCAAAACCACTCCACTCCTTCATCGTTATCCTCCTCGTCCTCTCCGCCGGTGACAAAACAGCCGCCGTTAATGAGCCGGAGCTGGAGATGGAGCCGGTTCCGGCGGTATGGCCGGAGCAGTTCCACGCGTTGATGTTGATGAACAAATCTGGAGCCTTGGAGATTGTGGATCTTTGGTACGACTGGGTCAATGGACGTAACTTTAACATCATTCAGAAGCAACTTGGTAAACTCACTTATGACCTCGAATGGAACAATGGCACTTCTTTCTACTACACTCTCGACGCTTCTAGAACTTGTCGCACCGTTCACTTTGAGGTTAGTATCCTCTCTATTATTATAACTTCCTCTGTTTCTTGATCTTTATGTTAGTCTCTGTGAGGATTCATAGTATAATTGACTAAGACATTGAGCGAATTTTAAGAAACAAGAGAACTTTAAAACATTGTGAACTTAGATTGTGATATTCTTTTAGAGATGTACACTGTGGATTGCATAAGGACCACTCTCTCAGTGTGAATTTTATAATGCAATGTAGCACATTTTGAGGAGAATGTGCTACTGTGTAACACATATGTATGTTTCTGGCTGTTTATGTTGATTTTGAGGAGAATTTGTAGTGTTTTGGCTAGAAAACTACCAAAATTCATCATATTTTGAAGCAAGAAGAAGAAATTTGGGAACCCTATGAATTTTGTAGTGTTTTTGGCTTTGTTTCGAGATTGAAATACACCGAAAAGAGACTTGGAGAGTCTATCCTAGTTTTTGTGGTGGCTTTATTTCATTCAATGGAGAGTATGGCTTAGATCTCAGTGTTTGTTCTAAGCAAATGGACGTTTTCGTGTCGATGTGGGAGCGTTAGCATGTCAAATGCTTCTGTTTCTTCTTTGATTGATGAATCTATGATCATCTGAGTATTAACAATTGACTCAAGTGATGGTCATAATTAATGATAAGCTGAAATGAGACACAACAGTAATCTAAGAAATGAGAATAGTGAGCAGGACGTAGGAATATTTTGGACTACACTAATTTAGAGGTTCCAAGCCATTCATCCTTGACTTTTTGATGGGAAAATTTTGATTGTGCTTATGATAGAAACATAGTCCCATAGCATTGTTTTCAGTGATACACTCAAGTATATGCCTAGGTAAAGTTTTACAGTCGATTTTGTAGATGTTTATTGGTTACAGATACATAAGCGCTTTAGTAAGTTTCTGAGACTAGTATGGGATTATTTTTTTACTTGATTCAAGGTTGGAATCTTGAGGCCAAATTGGCTAGATGGAGCAAAGTATTTGGGTCAACGACATGTAAATGGTTTTTTATGCAACGTATGGGAGAAAGTTGAGTTCTTATGGTACTATGAAGATATTGTCACCAAGAGACCTGTACAATGGATCTTCTATACAGGTGAAGTGATGGATACTATACTATATAATACTATTGAATTATGAGTCATTTTATTTATCTGGCTTGACCAAATACTGAAAGATTATTTCAGGTAGAGAAGCTCATGTGATGACATTTGATGTTGGAGCTGTCCTAGAAGACGAGAAATGGCAGGCTCCTGTCTATTGTTTCCACAATGAGAAAAAAGAAGTACAATGAGTAATTGATTTTGTGTTTCATTATATGTAGAGTTTTGGGTATCTTTTGAATATATATCAACCGTTCAATGAGGAGGTCATTTTCGTTTTGTTGTCAAATTCTTGGAGCATAAATAAAAGTAGATGTCTTAATCTATAGGCCTTTGTTGGGCTTTCACTGTTTTTGTGATTTTCTTCTTATCTAGGCTAACTAAGCACCTTCTTATTTGGTCCCCAAACGTATCTTACTTGTATTCCAAAACACATTTGCCCACATTCTCTAAGATGTAAATTTGTGGTTAGGATAGCAATTAAGACTTAAAGAGACCGAAGTTATCATAATAAGTTAAAAAGTAGGTCCGACCACATTCATAAGAGAATCTATGTGATGTCGTGACTAGGCCTGGGCAAAAAACCCGGACTCGATACCCGAACCGATACCCGAACCGAAAAAACCGGGTTGGGGCGGGTTAGGGTATTAGAAAATTACCTCATTGGGTAGAGTATTGGTTTACCCGTGGGTATCGGTTCGGGTCGGGTATTACCCGTTACCCATTTCGGGTACCCATAAACCCGAAACAATACACATATATTTATATATGTATATAGATAATTAGATATACTCTTATATGTATATACCCTAGATTTTAATTTTTAAGTTTCGTCGATTGAGTTTCCTTCTCCCCTACTGCCCTAGTATCTCGGCTTCCTTGATTAAAATCTCTTCTTGAGTCACATTATCAAAATTCAAAACTGGAAACCCTCGTTGCTACACTCTCGGCGACCTTACCGTCACCGAACATTCCGATCAACTCAACACCAATAGCTCTATCGCGAAATCATTCAGAGGTTAGTTCTTGGGTTCTTGCAATTGTAATTCTGGGTTCAAGCATGTGACTGATCATAAGGGTGCAACAATTTGCAAGGTTCTTCTGGAATGTTTGGATGAGTGGGGTATAAGGAGGGTGTTCTGCATCACAGTGGATAACGCTACATCTAATAGCTCTGCACTGACTAAATTCAAGAAAGCAATGAAGCTGATTGGAAATGATGCATTGGTACTGAATGGTGAATATATGCACTTAAGGTGTGCTGCTCACATCCTGAATTTAGTTGTAAAGGAAGGTATGCATGAAGTGAATAGTAGTGTGGTTGGTATTCGCAATGGGGTTCAGTATGTGAGGTCTTCAACAAACAGACTTAAATCATTTGATTTGCGTTGTGATACTAAAAGGATAAAAAGAGGTAGCTTGCCTTTAGATGTGAAGACCAGATGGAACTCTACTTATCTCATGCTAGAGCAAGTTGTGCAGTTTAGGGTTGCTTTTGAGGAAATGGAGGCTGAGGATAAACCCTACAATGACTACTTTGAGGAAAAGGTGGATGGAACTAAAAGGATTGGACCACCTATGGCAGATGATTGGGATGCAGCTGACAGGTTAATTCAAATTCTTGCTATATTTTACAATTCGACAATGGTTCTTTCAGGTTCAACTTATGTTACTTCTCATAAGCTCTACAGTGAGATAGTCAACATTGCTAGAAACCTAACTGCCTTAAACACAGAGAAAAAGTCTGATGAAGAGCTTAAGAAGAAAGCATTAGCAATGTTAGGAAAGGTGAAGAAATATTGGGATCCGTTTGGTGCTCAAGTTGAAATGAATAAGTTGGTGATGGTTGCTAGTGTTTTTGACCCTAGAAAGAAGATGAAATTTGCTGAGCTTTGTTTTGCTAAGATGTATGGTACAGGTAGTATAGAGGCTACTCTTCTTTCTGAATCAGTGATTCAAATCTTGAAGGATTTGTATGATGAGTATAGCAGAGCAAGTTTGTTGAGTAAAAATGGAGGCAGTAATTCAAAGGCATCTTCTCAGTCACAAGGAGCGTGTTCTCAGTCCCAAGAGCAAGTTGAAACAGTCGTGGGTAATGGTCTTATATTAGAGGATATAGAAAACTTATTTGATGATATTGTGAAAGAAACAGGTATTCATAAATCATCTAATGAGTTGGATTTATACTTGAATGAGGCTGTGGAGACTCCGCAAATTTTAAAAGGAATAGAGTATGATGTCTTGTCATGGTGGAAGCTCAACAGTGGGAAGTTTCCAGTTCTGTCTCTAATAGCTAAGGATATATTCGCTATGCAAGTGACTTCTGTGGCATCAGAATCTACATTTAGCACTAGTGGTAGAGTGTTAGATCCATTCAGAAGCTGCTTAACACATTACATGATAGAAGTGTTGATGTGCATCGAGCAATGGTTAAAATCTGAGATTCATATCAATGAAAGAGGAGTGTCAACAATTAAAGAACTGCTTGCAGATCAAGTGGATGAAGATGAGCTTATGAGAGGTAATTTTTTTCCTAGAACTCTCTTTTAGTTTTTTTCTTACCAATTACAGTTTCAAAGTTTGATTATAATCTGTTTAACTTGTCAATGTGATGTAGAGTTTGAACCTGAATTCCACATCCATGGTTTTGAATGATTAAGGTAAGTAATTACATTGACTTTCATGGTTTTGACTTTTGAGTGATTAAGGTAAGTAACATTTGATTGTTTTTTCTTGTCAGGAGAGAAAGATTCAAAACAAAGTCATCACTCATCATTTATGCATCACCGGATCTTGTTCTATCTTGTTCTATGTTTTTCATTTTCGAATAATCGGATTTATGTGATTTTGGATTGAAATTTACTCTTATTTGATCATTTGAGTATGTAAAGTGATTTTAAACTTCGGGTATTACCCAAACCGACCCGAACCCGACAGTACCCGAACCGGACCGGAACCGAAACCATAGGAATACCCGAATGGACCATAAATTCATTACTCATTCAACCCGAACCCGAACAGGTTTTACCCGAACCCGAACGGGTTACCCATATGCCCAGGCCTAGTCGTGACATTAGCATAATAAGATGATAAATCAGAAAGGGTAGTTTGGTCTTTTTCATAACGCGTTTCTAAATCCATTACTTCATCCTTAAACACTATTTAGTGTAATACTAAAGTAAATTCTTTTAAAAATAAGTAACCAATAGTTTAACGTTGTGGATTCATTCATTATGGAGAGGATAAAGTCAAGAGACCAAATTACCAATGCACATGTGAATTGGTTCCTAAAGATATTTAGACAGAACAAAAAGGTTATTAGCCTTTTCTTTTTCACTTTTTTGTCTTCTAATTAATGATTCAGATGTCCATTTCTTATTATAAAAAAGTTTTAAAAGTCAATTAAGAAGAAAAGATTAACATATAAACCCTAGCATAAAACCTCAGCTTTTAGTATTTAAAAGAAAAAAAATATATACCCTACTTTTATTTCTTTTTCAACTTTATGGGAATATAGCTTACCAAAAAAAACTATATGGGAATATAAGTAACATGCTTCTTTCTCTTCTTTATTCCCTTTTAAAGTGTTTTTAAATAGGATCTTACTTTTGGCATTCTTTTTTTCATCACCCATATGCTTCACCTAAAGTTATAAGACCTGTAGCTGTTGAATCCAAATCAATTTTCCAGCCACGATCTATATACTCTCTTTTCCCATCACTTATTCTTTAATACTTTCCCATGCAAATTTTCGTAAATTGATGACATATATTTTTCCTAAATCGATGACAAATATTTTTCCAAAAAGATCCGACTCATTTCTTAATACTATAGTTCCCTAACCAAAAAAACTTGACTTCCTTCCATTTGTAATAACTGGTCTTGTATATCAAAATTAAAAGGGAAGAAATATTGTAAACCAAAAAAAAAAGATTGTGACTCGAGCTTATCAACACAACAAACACGCTAATATTATCCAAAATTTGAGCCGTAAAAGGTGGCAATAAGTCTTTGGCTTCTATTGCTCCGCAATTAAACACAGCCTGTAACACTCATCAAATGATTAAGACGTTTACATTTTTTTAAGTTATATCCGTTTCACGCGGCAAAACAAACGTAAAAAAAAAACAAATAACAAGTTATATGTGAAGATTCTACACCATTTGAGACTAGTATGAGTTTTCATTTTTTGTCTCAAAACCAAGCTACGTAATACAATTTTCCTTAAAAAGAATGAACAAATGCGAAAGCTCAAAGAGGTCAGACGCAAATATATGTGCTTACAATATATAAATATAATCATCATGTCATTAAAAAAGAAAAAGCCAAAGCCAAAACGAAAGAAAAACTTAGTAACATCGATTAGTCACAGATCGACACAAAGTTTGGTGTCACCGACCATCAGCCGAATCGAAGGTATTAGGAAAGCCAGAGGCCTTCGGAGGAATACTAGACTGTGTCTGAGAATAAGAGAAGTCTCCATGGAACATTGTCGATGACGATGTTCCTTCGTTTTGCCATCTTTGTAGAGCTTGAGGTAAACTCATGTTCACATCGATTCCGAAACTCTCTTCTTCTTCTTGGCACGACGGTTTCCACTTCTCTACAAGTGGACCTAGCACGTTTACTGCGTGGCCCATGTCTGGTCTTTGTTGAGGTTCGCGGGCTGTGCAATGTCCTGCTAGCTCAGCAACTCTGTAAATGCTCTCCATTGTTTCCTCGTCTGCTTCTAAGGTTTGGTCTAGTGCCTTTGGGATGTTTTCTTTGTTGATTAGGATTCTTCTGAACCATGTGACTAGATGAGATCTCTCGTCTGGTAATGTATCATCTAAAGCTTTTCTTCCAGTTAGTATTTCCATAAGAACCACTCCAAATGCATACACATCCACTTTCGTCGTTACTCTTCCAGTAGCTGCAACCATAAATCATAACATCAATATCCAATGCATCCAATGAACTTATAAGCACATTAAAATGAAGCCGTAATGGCAGAATGTAGTAAGATAACATAGACTAAGCACGTTGTGAAATTAACATGAGTAGAGATAAGAAAAATGAACTTACCAGCGTATTCTGGTGCTAGATAACCGAATGTGCCTGCTAATCTTGTTTCAACAGAGTATTTCCCATCTGGTGCGTTCTTAACCAATCCGAAATCAGCAACCTTGGCTCTCATGTCATCTCCTAGAAGGATATTAGAGGGCTTTAAATCTCTGTGGATGAAGCTTTGCTGAGCCAAGCTATGGAGATATTCCACACCTCTTGCCACGTCTAAAGCAATGCTCACTCTCTGTTTCCAGGTCAGAGGAGAGTATCCGAGTTCACGCCACTCAAACAAATGCTGTCCAAGATTTCCCTGTGGCATGTACTCATAGACAAGCAACCTCTCGTTCCCATTCACACAGTAACCCAATAGGGCGACCAAATGTCTATGCCTGACCTTAGTGAGCACCGCTATCTCGGCCTGAAACTCGCTCATTCCTTTATTACCCATTGCTGCACATTCCATCCTCTTAACAGCAGTCTTTGTTCCATCGTGTAATTCTCCAGCATACACAACACCAAAACCGCCTCTGCCCAATATGTTATCCTCACTGAAATTATTCGTAACCTGACGAAGAACCTCCATTGGAATGGTAACACTTCCACCTTCAAGAAGGAAACGATCACTATTGTCACCACTACTAGGACTGTTCAACGCATTGAAGTTATTAGCTCCATGCCCATTAGCATATCCACCACCACCACTACCACCATTAGACACAGCATCACTAACCAAAATCTTCCCAGCCTTCTCAGGATCCGTCCTATTAAACCTCCCATACTTCCTTTTCATAACAAATTTGTAAACCACGAATCCTAAAATGGCAAGAAAAACTAAAACCGCCACGATCACACCAACAATCACACCAACCTTACTACCACCACCACCAGAAGACCCACCAGAACCACCACTGGCACCACCAGTTCCAGGTGTTGAACCATCTCCAGCATTAGTTCCCAACAGCGCGTTCCCCGGTTTGTAATTAAACTTAACCGCAGCCGGAAATTTCGGTATCTCCCCTCTAAGATTGTTATTTGAGACATCAATCAACTGCAAACTAGTCATAAATGTCAACTCCTTAGGGATAACACCAGTCAAATTGTTGTCATTAAGGTAAATACTCTTCAATGAAGTAAGATTCGCAATCGCCGGAGATATAAATCCGGCGAATCCATGTTTCCCAAGATTCAACGTCACAACATTCTTCCCAGCTGAATCACAAGTAACATAAGCCCAACCACTACAAGCATCATCACCTTGCCAAGACTCAGCCAACATTGATGGATATCCCAAACCTCCGGCCACCGCTAAAAGCGTCATCACCTGAGGACTACAGGTTTGTCCAGCTTTAGTAGTACAGAAATCGTTGTGGTCGATTGTTACTTTAACCTCCGATGGAAACAAAGGAAGAGGACCTTGAAATTTATTGTTATCCAGAGAAATGTTCTTCAAACTTCCCAGTGAAAGAAGCGTCGGGGGTACTATTCCGGTTAACTGATTATCCCGGAGCTGTAGATCGAAGAGATTCTCGCTTTTGGAGAGATCTGGAATCGGTCCAAAGAACTGATTCTTGTGAAGCCAAGCTTGTGACAACGACGTCATACTAGATAACACTTCGATCGTTCCTGACATTCCTAATTCTTGATTGTTGATCCAAAGATTCTGAATCGAAGATTTCGCAAGCGACGGTGGTAAAACTCCGGTGATGTTGTTGTAAGATAACCGGAGATCTTGCAGAGAAGCGAATGAATCGAAAATGTCAGGCAAAACTCCGACGATATTGGTGTTATCGAGATAAATCTTAGTGAGAGAAGTCGAATCAACAAGCTCCGAAGGAAAACTCCAAGCAGTAATGTTCTTATTATCGCTTAAACTCAAGATCTGAAGACTAGTAAGTCCGGCGAAAGCTCCGGTTTCAACTCCGACGAAAAAATTATCATCCATATAGATCTCTTGAAGAGAAGAAAGCTTAGCAAACGAAGGGATTTTACCAGAGAGTTTGTTACGTTGAATAGAAACAGATTTGAGCTCTGAAAGAGTCGAGATCTCAGGTGCGATGAATCCGGTGAGAGATTTATCAGCGAGACTGATTATATTAACACGCCCGCCGGTACATCGTACGCCGGACCATTTGCAGAAATCGGTGGATGTTGTGGTTGACCAATCTGACGGCGGAGGATTAAATGATTTAGCTAAAGCGAGCATTGCTGTTCCGTCGTCAGCGACGGATGTGGTGAAGAAGGTTATGGTTGTGAGGAGGAAGAGAAGGAGGAGAGGCGTTGGAGCCTCCATTGATTAGAGAACACGCGCGGCGCGTTGAGAGGAGGAAGATGAAGAAGGACGGAGGAAGAAGACGATGATTGGTAGGGTTTGGTAATTTTTCTGTTTTGATTTTTGGGAAGAGAGAGAGAAATGATGAATGGAAGCAAGCGAAGAGTGAGGTGTCATTACTTAGCTTATTCAACAGATCATTACTATTTTGTTCCCGTTCCGTTTTTTAAATACTATTTTTTTTTTACTTTAATGAAAGAGAGATGTAATAATGAATGAATATAAAGGGATTAGGTTTTGATTGTAATAAGTGTTTATAAGATATGGATGATAATAATGGAAAAGGGTTTAATTGATTGAGGTTATTATTGAGGGGAAGGTGGTTGTAATAATGGAGATTAAATTGGAATCATAATTTGTGTTTGGTAGTATGGTCGGTAATTAGGAGCATAATTTAAGGAGGTGATAATGGAGAATGATGATTCTGAATGTGGTCGAACCTTGGACCTATTGTGGTGGCTGAGGAGGACCACAGGATCTATAGTAGTGGCTATAGCTTATAGATTGTGTTGACTGTCATAGCTATAGATGCCGCATTCATTGCGCTACTTTGCTGCAGCTTTCCACCATGATTCGAAGTTCCCAATTGATACTCCGTCCGTTCCACAAAAATAGATTTTTTAGAAATTTTACATTCGTTAAGAAATAATGTATAATTACAATTTTAACCTTTTAATATTTTAACAAATATATTATTTATTGTTATTTAATAAGAGTAAAATAGGTAAATTGTTTTAAATTTTACATTGGAAACACAAAACTTCTATCTTTGTGGGACCAATTTTTTTCTAAAAAATTCATCTTTGTGAGACGGAGAGAATACTAATTAACATACAATGTTGGTGTAACTTGAACCAGAAAGTATTGCGAAATATAATTAGAAAAAGTTATAAACCTTACTTTATCTATTACATTATTTTTGAAATAACATTTAAATCTCTTTTATATTTTTATAGACAAATTACATATTTGTATTTTTGTTTAATACTCCCTATGTTTCAAAATATACAATGTTTTAGAGATTTTTTTTTAAAAGATATAGGATGTTTTACATATTTCTATGCAACTTTTAAATACATTTGATGTTTGATGACCATTTGTATTCAATAATCTTTTATATCATTAATTGAATTTTTAAAATTTAATATTAAATGTTGGTTTTTAAAACAATAATGAACTTTTTAAAGTATGTGCTTTTAATTTAAACATCGTATATTTTAAAACAGAAATAATATAAAACTTTGTACAATTAAAAAATAATGTATCAAATCTAAATTATCTAGTATCTCTAAGGATATTGAACTTACAAATACAACCAAAGTAAATTAGCAAAGGACAAATGGGTGAGAGTCGGTGAAGCTTAAGATTTTCGTTTACCACCCCTTATTAAAATGGACTAAATAGTAGACGAATGGAGTTTGCTTAACATTTAAAATAAAAAATTAAGAGTCAATTGGCTTCTTAAATCTTAAACAAACTCTCAAAAGATATCCCAAAGAGAGGTGAACAGCTTCTTTTGACCGAATTTATATTTTAAATAAAATTTAAAAAAAACGGATATCATAAAAGATGCGACTGGAATGTAACTTTATTTTATATAACCGACCTACCTTTAATCAATTTTTCAATCGTTTACGATTTATACATGTTACTAGATTTTATGTCACAATAACGATGCTACCACTACAAAATACTTTTTGGTCAAATATATATATATATATATATATTTTTTTTTTTTTGTGCACCTCTTTTTGGTCAAATAATACAAGTTATTTTTGTTATAAAATCTGGTTTGCAATGAGTACATTTAAGTTTGCAAAAAACATTACACTGAATACTTATGGGTTTAAGTAAGTTATTATTAAATGTTGCATTAATTTGTAAAAACTTATAAAAGTAATAATGTAACAAAAGATCGAGATATTACTAGAGGCAAAGCAAGTAATAATTCAAGTGGGATTATAAAAAGAATCTCATTTATTTAACTTTAGCTCGGCGATTAAGAAAACAAAAAAAAAGAGATTATGTTATCAATGAACGAGATAATCGGTACAAAGAATTAAGAAATTAAATGTTCTCCATCTTGTGCGAATGTGTTCAATCGTTCTTCAATGGAAAGATTCCTTATCTATATGAGGTTGTTTATTTGGCGAGTTACCTTATTTTTTAGGCCATTAACGGTTTAATCGATCATTACTTTTTTTACTCGGATTTAAGTGTATCGTTTATTTTTGTTTGTATTCGAACTTCGAACCTATCGTTTTTTTCTCGAAGGTCGACGTCAAGATTCGCGGGGCTCTAGTTAATGAATCGAACTCGATTCATGGTATAATTGGAAGTTGTGTAGTCCATCTCCAACAAATATTTTTTGACTGCAACAAATATTTATTTTCATGTAATAATAAAACAAACTTAGACTCTTCTAGTCAATTGATAACACACTTACGCAAACAATTCGGTGTATAAGCTATGTGAAGGGGTTGTATATGAATATCATTTTTTATATTTTTGGTTTTATGAATGCAAATCAGTTTGCATATATGGTTATAATTTAAAGTAGACAAAGCACTTGAGCATAAAAGCATTCAATGAGCTGTGTGATTTTGTTTTATATTCATTTAATACATCGATGAGCTGTGACAAAATCATTCTTAAGAATCTTGACGGCGCTGCTGGATTTTGGAAGAAAATGGAAAATAAAATTTCCTAAATCTATGTCTATCTATAGGCGTACCATTGAGATTTATATACAGTATCGTTATAGTTACACTTCCCATATATAAAAATGATTAAAATGCATTATCAGCTTTTACATATGTGGACGTGAGAAACTTGGTGATGAATGACGATCAGCATTGCATGTGACAGTCTGTTCTCGTGTCTGCATGTCCTGTAAGAACTTTTCCCTTTTTTGGGTGTCCCAAACCCCAAACTAGTTATTGTTTTGTCGACCGTGGAAGAAGTATTGCCCTATTGATTGACCATATGATTGATCACAATTTCGAATTATTTTTAGAAGAGATGATTAACATTAGAACCACGTTTACACGACACTACCAATTCGACGAAATTAAACAATTTACAGAATAAAAAAAACTTATTAGTGAATATACATTTTCATAAAGTGAATTACGTTTTAAAAGATTGATATATAAGATAATCTTTGATATAATATATTTTTAGCAGTCTTCAAATATTTATGTTACAAATTCTTCTGTGTAATAAGTTGAGAGTTTTTTTTCCTTCAAATACCCAAAGAATCACATATTCAAAATGGAACCATGAAGCAATAAGAGAAAGAATGAAAAACAACCTAAATTCTTGCATATGCATAAATATTATATGACAGACAGAAAATAGAATTATATAGAAAACCAGTTCAAATGGTTTTCAAATTGAACCGGTTCATGAAAAAACAAAGTGACATTGAGTGAGCACCATGTCACATATTACATATTTATGTTACAAAATCACATATTCAAAATAGAACCATGAAGCAATAAGAGAGAATGAAAAACAACCTAAATTCTTGCATATGCATAAATCTTATATGACAGACAGAAAATAGAATTATATAGAAAACCAGTTCAAATGGTTTTCAAATTGAACCGGTTCATGAAAAACAAAGTGAACATTGTTTCGGTCCGGAACACAATTGAACCAACCCACTGAACAATCCGGTTTTATTTTATCAAATTCAATATCATCAATATTCAATACAATCACATTTTTTTCGACAAATTCAAATCAATCACTTATTATTAAAAAGGAAAATAAATTATTGAGCCAAAAGATGAAAAGAATAACAAAAGAAGGAAAGAAATGATCATAGTGGGCTTATATGGGCCTAGCTCAACTATATCATGTAAGCCTTTTATACTATTTCCCGCACAAAATCCACGCTTAACTCCTTTCCCGCCATCTAATTTCCCGCCAAACATCCACACGTTAATCCACTTGCTTTCAGCATCACTCCCAAGTCTCCCAACAAATAAAATATTAACGAAATCTGTCTCTCTCGCGCGACGAAGGTTTAACAATGGCGGAATCAAATCAGATCTCTCGGAAGAGGATGCGATTCTCGTCTCCATCAGCTACAGAGATCCTCACTCTAAGAATATCACAGAATCAACGAATCGCAACTGCCGCTCGCGTCCATCAATCACCATCACTCTATGGAAAAATCGATTCGAAAATCGTTCGTACGTATCCACGAGTCACCATCAAGGATATTCGTCTCCGACGCATCTTCTCTCCAACTCCGATCTCCACCGACTGCGAATGTAACGGCAAAGGTGAAAATCAAACCAAGAGACAATATCATGAGTGTCCTTGCGATTGTGGCAATTCGAAGAGTAAGTTTCTTTATCTTGGAATTTGTAGATTGAATCATTTTACGAATTTTGAATTTGATGGAAGAATGTTGAATTAGAGGAATTTTATGGTTAGATTGATGATTTCGTAATGTTGGTGGAGTAGGTAATGTAGATGGAGATAATTTTCGGCAAACGACGCCACCGGATTCCGAATTGTTAAGCAGTGTACCTATCCGTGAAGATATCAATGGATCAGCAGTGAAGAAAAGTGATACTAATTTATGTAGCAAATCGGTATGTGTTTCTTGTGGCTTTGTTTAATGATACATTTAAATTTTAATGTTTACTATTTTTTGTTGGTTGCTTGATTTGCTTTTGCTTTAGGTTCTCCATCCATGTTCTCGACCTAAGATATTCAAGAACACTGGTTCTTTTAGCTATAAGAGATTGCTTCCATACTTGATGCAAGCTTCTGATGGTAATTGTTTGGTTTTTGTGCATCAAAATAGATAATGGACTTGAGGAAGCTGGAAGTTGTTATGCTAAATTGCCAATTGTCTCTACAGATGGAACATCATCAAGCCAGTGCTCAAAACCTTTAAGCCAGAATCCTCCAAGTATGAGTTTGTCTTGTAACAAAGAAACTGGGGAAACTGTTGAAGATCTAAAGGAGGAAGTAAGTGAATTAATGACAGCCAAGTGTCAACTTCCTGAAACCACCAAACCTGTTTTGCAGTCGGACAGGGTGTTCGATAAAGATTCAGCCGGAAGCTTATGTGGGAACACCAGCCCTTTGACGAGGGTTAATGCATCCCTCCCCAACAAGAGAGCTGTAAGATTCTATGCTTGCTTCTTCTAGCTTTTTTTAAGGCTACTCAGCTTTCAGCTTCTGTTTTCCTTGTTTTGTATCTATATGTCCAACATGGGATTCTTTTTGACATGAAACAGGCATGCTCTAAGCGCAAGCTATTTAAGACACCAGGTTCTGTTAATTACAGAAGAATGCTTCCATATCTCAAAGATATTCAAGAAGATAATCCTTGTAAGCCTATTTCTAGTCTAATACAACTCTTAGTTGCTTTTGTTAATAACGATGCATTGGTACAGTTAGTTGCTTAATGTATACTGGTGGCTAGTATCTGCCTGATTATTTTGTGTTTGTCTGAGATACTGATGGTTCTTTGTCTTTGTTGATTTTTCTAGGCGTGTCTCAAACAGTTGATCATCAAAAGAACACAGAAGAGGTAACTCCATCATCGATGTTAATCTCTGAGAATGAAGGGACACAGGAAGTGGTGACATCCAATGTTACTAGAGAATCAGATATATGCTCTAATAAAAACGAGGAGCCCCTTTCTTGTGAACGTCTATCTGTATTTCCAGAACAGTCTGATCCTGACAAAGAACAAGAAACACAGATTAAGCATGTCATCTCAGATACTGAAAATAATTTGGGCTCTGAGATCCCATTATCATCTCCTCTAGTTGGTTCAAGAAGTTCAAGTGAAGTTGCTTCATCTGCTTTGCACAACACATTTCTCGACAATTTGGTGGGCGAAGGAAACATGAATGGTGCAGAGATCACAGAAGCAAAAACCAGTGTAGAGCAACTAGAGGCAAATACATCAGATGCAACAGCTGAACTGATTGACCCTTCTGTTATATTGGCAACTCCTCCCTCTATTTCTCCCTCGAAAGGAATTCTGAAAAGAAGTATGAGAGGATGTAGAGGGATATGCTCTTGTTTGAACTGCTCCTCCTTCCGTCTAAACGCAGAAAGAGCATTTGAATTCTCAAGAAATCAGTTACAAGATACTGAAGTAATGGTTCTGGATCTAGTTGGAGAAATATCTCATCTCAGGGATATGTTGGAGAAATATAAATCAGAAGATCACAGTGAATCCTACAAAAGTCAGGTCAGTGCAGAACAAACTTAATAACACTTCTGTTAGTTATAGAGTCACATCAAATTGGTTTAGTATCTTCACTAAAGTAAGTAATATGAGAAGAAATATGCTCAACTAGACCATTTTTTCCTGTAGCCACAAGTTTATCTTGGAGGTTTAAATGAATCTGAATCTTGGTGTTTAAACAGGCTGGAGAAGCTGCAAAGAGAGCTTGTGAGGCTGCAGAGCTTGCAAAAAGCCGTCTCCATCAGATGAACGATGATTATCAAGTTCATTGCAGAATCCCCGTGAGTTATCCATAATCAAATTGCATTTTTTTGAAAAGGATCATTCTGCTTTATGTTAAGACAACAATCTAGTTGAAGGCAGTTAGTTAAACACACATGATACTCACTCTCCATGTTTTTGTATACAGAACGAACAACGAGCAAGAGTGAAATTTGCTCATTATGTACACGAGAAGACGATGAACCTACCAAATTGATCACTAGATCACCCTGAAGCAACTAGGATGGATGCTTTTTTTAATGTCATTATCTGTCTCCAGATTATCCAGTTACATGCTTTTTTAATTTTGAAAAGTGGAAAGGTATTACTAGCTGTCTTTTTCTTATGTCACCACCATCCTAAGCAGAGTAGAAGCATAGATCAAATTGCCTTTATACATATAGTCCATGTGACCATATTTATTACAGTATTTTTTTTTCCTGTTTTCAAAAAAACATCTTGTTCTATGTACATAAACAAAGACTATAAAAGCAAACCTCCTGTGATCTCTTAGCAAGTTGCAAATAACAGCAACATGGGTGTTCTTTATCCCACATCTTTCCCTTTGATTAGAAGTATCAAAGCGGGTTAACCTGCGTCGTTGTTCTATAAACATCGATTCTAATCTGTTTCTCGCGTTATTTTATTTTGTTGTTCGTAGTGGACTAACTCGCAAAGACCATTTATCATTTGGGATCTAAAACTATAGCTCAAAGCCTCAAACCATTGGACTCTTGCTTCATATTGACACCACTACATGTGATCTTTGTACCTTTTAATCTATATTGGTTTTTATAGATGAAGTCATGCTTGTATCCAGCACCATTGTACCGTCCCTCCTAATTGACACCTCTACACGTGATCTTTGTACCTTTTAATTTGGATTGTTTTTTTAGATCAAGTCACGTCGGTCAAGTGTTCATACTTTAAATTATTGTTTATTTTGGCGTCTGCGAGTTAAGAATCTACCGCTTCTTTTCTTTAATCTCTTTAGGACACTATAGTATAGTGAGTCCCGTGACACATTTATTGACTTGTAGAATGAATATGCATTGGAATAAGCAAAGCCAATGAAGAAAATCAAATCAATTTATTAAAACAAAAACAACAAAGAGAATTTAATTTGCACTAAACAACAACAAAGAGAGAATCATTGGTTTTAGACTCTAGACTTCCTACACTCTGGTGGGAATCCTTGAGGAAACCTTTTCAAATCAGAACAATAATCATAAATCATAAAATATTTTTGAACCCATCTCAATCTTCTTCTCCCATAAGCATTCAGCTCATTAGCCACTTGTGACTCACCATTAGTAAAAGAACTCTTAAACTTAGGATCACAGAAAGATGACCCTGAAGAAACAGTACAAGCCGCAGCGTTAAAGCCTCTGTAGTAAGCTGTGAAAGGAGCTTTAGACCAATCTGTCTTAACCAAACCACCTCTTGTAGCCCAATCATCTGCATTCCATAAACTCGAGTAAATCTTCATTGGTTGGTTCTTGGGAAACGGAACACCAAGTTTCTCTGCATTGTTGAATACTCTGATCGGAACATTATCTACCATAAATCTGTAAACAAAACAAAAATGTTAGAGACAAACAAAGACAGATGATCTTGGGATGTTTTTGATTGGTTCATTACATGATGTGTTGAGGTCTCCAAACAAGAGAGTAAGTGTGGAAGTTCTTGGTTGGATCAAACCAGAGATAAAACTGTTGTTCTCTGTTTCCTTTGCCTTGTGCAAAGACATTAGTGTGAAGAACATAAGGCTTCCCTGTTTCATTACCAAGAAACTCAAAATCTATCTCGTCATGTGTTGGTCCTTCCGATGATAACTGCAAAACATATTTTTTCATTAGTTTTTGTTACAAAAAAACAAAAAGAATGAATAATCTTTCTTTTGAGAGCTTACGTAGTAGGCAGTGACGGTTCCGGCGGAGTTACCAGCGACGAGTTTAAGTTGCATGTCGATTCTTCCAAATAAATATTCTTTCTTGGATTTAAAACCCGACCCGGAAACCCGGTCTAGTGACAGTGACAACATCTTGCCTCCACTGAAGATTTTGCCTCTGTGTTCACCCCAAGTTAAGTCAAACTCTTCGTTGAAGCTACCGGAGAATGCTGTTCCGACCATTGTTACGACTAGAAGAGTCATTAACACGGTAAGGTTCAAGATTTGACCCATTGGGGGTTGGATGGTGTAAATGAAAGTTAAGGGGTTTTATTTTAGAGATTTATGAAGGAAAATGGGTTATGATTTGTTTGTTCGAGGAGATGTGAGATGGGTTTTCAAAGAGGATAGGGTATTTATAGGTGAAGCAACATCCTTGGGAAGCCAACTACAGTTGTTTTTTCAGAATTTAATTGTTTTTTTTTTTTTTTTATAAAGATTATTAGTTGAGTTAATAAATTATGGATTTATAATTATAATGTATCATCCTTATAACCATGATTAAAAAGAAGTAAAACATTTTATGTATGCCTTTTTTGGCCTTTATCTTTGGGGGTTTCCATGTATCCGCCGGCTTAGTTTTCCGGGGGTTAGAGTCCCGTCGGTCTTAGTATTTCACCATGTATCTCAACTTTGTATTTCTCCCTTGGTTATATTTCATGAATTATTCAGACGAAAAAAAAAAAAAAGAAGTAAAACATTGATACTTTCCCTTTTATATGTTTCACTATCTCTCTAAGATTAGATGATCATATATATAGAGAAAAGTAATTGTGGTATGAATAAAACATATACTACTACTAAGAGCATGTGCAGTGATAGTCTCTTACTATAATCTCTCATGTATAAAAGTATTATTAAAATAATAAATATTATTATTTAATTATATGAGTTTGTCAAAAAAGTGAAGAAAATCTCTCAAATGAGAGATTATGAGAGACTCTCTCCACTCTTTTGAAAGACTTATATAATTAAATAATAATATTTATTATTTTAATAATACTTTTGTATATGAGAGACTTTAGTGATTCTCTCACACATGCTCTAACTATTACTATGATCAAAATTAATATTTTTAGTAACCAGAACCCAGTTTTGTTGTTTTGTTTCTATTTTTTTTTGGTTCACAAAAGAGATTATTTACATAGACGTTTTATCTACTTATATGACTGTAAAATATCTGTAGAATAATTCAAATTTTAAAATTGGAGAAAAAAATGAAAGCTGTCGAAAAGAAAGAAACAAAAGAAAGAGAGAAGAGTGCGGGACAGAAGAGAATGATCTATCAGTGAATAGCTAGCTGTTGCCAGCTCTCTTTTCTTCTCCCATCAAAACTGGAGCCTGCTTTTATCTTTCTTCAGATTTATTTATAGTTCTATTTTTATAATTTATAATTTATTCATCAATTTATGTTTTGTGAATGTGAGTGACTTCAGAGCTAGAAAAGATATGTGTTATGTTAGCAAACTACCGATTAGTAACACAAAACTATATAACTTTTTTAGTTGTTAGCTGGAGCGGTAAGTTTTTACGGAATAGTACAAAGCTATACAAAACAGTGGTACATAAAAGCTGTACAAAAAAACAGAAAGTAAAACTTTTAGTAACGTTTTTGTGATCGGTAACTATCAAAACAGTACACCACATATTGTAGTTGTACGGGGTTACCATTCAAAGCCGACATGTAATTTCTGGTGCAACTGCAATCCATCTCTCGAATTGGGTATTGTCGATGTGTAAAATATTGAAGAATGTTTGATCATTTTATAAGTTTTGCGGATTACTCCAGATTTCTTGTTAAAATCTCTAAATTATACATTTTTGTTTCAAAATATAAGATGTTGTAGCTAAAATCACGTAAATTATGAAATATTTATTTTTAAAAAGTTCTCAATAATGAAAGATACTGCATAATAGATCTATAATTAAATTAAAAAGTTCTCAATAATTAAATTAATCTATAATTTGCATACAAATTTAAAATATTTTATATTATGAAACAAAAATATTTCTCCAAAACATCTTATATTATAAAAAAGAGAAAATAGAAAAATAGTAAAAATAAATGCAGCTTTAGCCGATAAAAAGAAAGAGATTATCTTGATTCTTGAAGCAAACAAACAATATCTAATTAACAATCGATTGGCAATCAAGATAATCTCTTTCAGGTTCAATCAAACGTAAAATGTTTTTATTGGGATATGAAAATCTTCCTTTTTATTAGTTTTATAGTATTAGAATGTAGGTACGTCGATCGAGTCCTAATTAATAGGGTAATTAACTCATTTTATTACCAAACGTGAAAATAACTTTAATTAATATAGGCTTGGAGCCTTGGAGAGACTTGTATAGCAAGTTATTAGATCCTACTCTATTTTAAATATAGTAAGCTATAAAATATAGTAAGCTGTAAGCTTATGGTTATCATCAACTTATCATGAAGCTTCTTCGACGCGAGAAGGAGATTTAAATTAAAGAAGCAGGTTTTAAACTATAAAAGGTATTTTTGTGGGAAATATGTTGCAGTCAATCGTGCGATGGACACTAACGTAATCATATACTAACATAAGATTAAGAATCAATTATGGATTTGCTATTTTTTGGGATGGTATTAGTGGATTTTGCTTTTTTTTGAATAGTTTATGGATTTTGCCCTTTTTCAGGCTACGGAAATATGATTTAATATGCGTTTTATTCGTTATGTTTGGGTTTAGTCGGTTGTGGTTGTTCTTAGGGTATAATATTTTGTATAAACTACGTATTTTTGCCAAAAAAAATCTGAAATACGTACATTTTTAAGTGTTAGAAAATGGCATATCCGTAAGATTTTAGTAAAAATGGCAATTTCAAAAGATTTCTATGAAAAATGGCAAAATCAACAATAATCTCTAAAAATAAACAGCATTACCTCAGTAATTTCTACTACTTTATAAAATTTGGTTCTACTTCGTTGGAATCTATAGATCAAATCTCAAAAAACACGATCCAGAAATGTTAAATAAAAAAAAATTAGATCGAGTTGTGGACTTGTGGGTGGATGACAAGTGCACAATCTTTCTTAATCTGTCGAAAATATTTTTAATATACAAACGAGATGCTGCTGTTACTAATCCATCGTTACAAGATTACAAACCCTTCATCTGTTAGGGAATATACTCATTATAGTATTCACTAATTATTCCTCTTTAAACAAAATTAACTACAAGTGGGCATCTTTAGAGCTCACAATAATGAATTAAATCTGTAACCAGATTTATCATTACTAGTTTTCATTTCATTATTACTCACTATAACTTAGCATTTGCTCTTCTTTTTTGTGCACATGATGAAAAATAAAAACACAGATAAATTTGTCAGAAAGTTAGTAGGCTAATTATTTTTTTTTGTCAAAGAGTAGGCTAAATCTTTTTATTTTTTTCTGTGCACATGATGAAAAATAAAATCCAGTGATAAACTTGTCAGAGAATTAGTATACTATATACAAGTAAAAATAATATTAGCCTTATTTAAGATAATGGTCGATTGTTTTATTATCTGTGTAGAGAGAATATAACGAAAGAGTTGTAATTTTTGTGTGTAAATTGTAAATTTGTAATCCATTTCTTAGATAATCGTTTATAGAAATTTTAAAATATAACTCGAGGGGAACTTACAGAGATGTAATCCTAGGGAAAAGTAGTCTCGTCTCGTAACCTACTTTTTCATATAAAACAGAACAGGAAGGAATTTAATTTAATGAGAATATGAAAAAAAAAACTAACCTTAATTTCAATAAATATATACTACTAAATCTTTGATTATATTGTTTTATGGTTTTAAGATCAAATATTGTTGCATGGAGAGGAACTAAAAGTATAACTAGTACATATAATATTATAATTGATTCTGGACTATAACCCGAATGAAAAGAACATTTGATATCTATGTTAATTAATTTAGAAACTTGATTAAAAGCTAAACTATATATGAAAAATCTGACATGAAGCAGTACATAAACACGTGAAGTTGAAAACATGGCTACGGTTGCAGATTATATTCGACATTAGTCAATACAAATCTTGGTTTTATTTTGTGTTTATATCTTCTTACTAATTAATTTGTGTACACAATTCAAAGTTCTGTATATGTAGATCTTATCTGCTCTAGTGCGATCTAGCGATGGAAGATATCAACAAAAAATATAATTTTTAATTGAAAAAAGGAAAATTATAAGAAGACTAGAATATTTAGCCTAATAATTTATATTAATCCTAGAGTTGATTTGTGTGGAACTCTGACATATATCAACACTGAAACTGTACTTAGATAATGTAGCAATATAGATATGTAACTCAAGATAAAAATATTATATCTCGATAGGTGAATGTTAACATTTACATAACGAGAATTTCTATTATTCAATTTATTACAAATAAATGAAATATATATTTTGTTTTCAAAACATTTTATATAATTCTAATGGATATATACTTGTATGTATGTGTCCTTACACTTTTTCTTTTTAATATAATTTCAATGTATATATATTAACTAGATAAGGACCCGTGCGTTGCACGGATTACCGGTCGAAATTATCATTTTAAATTTTTATGTTTGTAAGTTTAACTAAAATTATATAAAAATATGTTTTAATTTTAGAAAATGTAGTATTTTAATTATTTTTTAAATATAGATTAATTATGCATAATGTGCAATATATAATACTATATGTAGTTTTGTTTATTATATGTTACAATATGATATTTAATAAATGATCCTATGTGTATTATTGAAGTTTAATAAATTATCTACATCCATCGGAACAGTGTATAACACTTTCTAATTTCAATGTGAGCAAGATGAAAACAAAATTGTGACAACATGAGACAGTATATATCCACATCATGTAAGTTTACTTGATAATATTAGAATTCTCAAAACAAAAAAGACAAATTCAGAAGGAATTAGAGAATATGGATTAAATAACCTAAGACTAAAAAAATCAAGAAAATGATATTAAATAAACAATGTCTATTTGCTATATGGTTTTTGTCAATTTTTGGCCCATATTACTCATGAGTTCTTCGTTGTCTCTTTTTTCTTTCCTCTCGCCGGCGAGAAGTCTCAAATATCTCTTTTTCATTCATTAGATTTCTCTTATTTTTGCTTGATTTCCTCTTTATTTTTCTTTCTCTCCATCTCGTTGGATTTATTCACCACCATATTTTTTTTCTTTTTCCATATCACTATTTCTTTTTTTCGTCGGACATCACCACTGAGTCTCACTACTCTGACCCACCAGGCCACCACAACAACTGAATTTACACCTAGCACAATCATCATCACCATCAATAGTAAGTCTCGCTAACTTTGACCCATCATCTTCATCAATATTTACCGCCACCACTACCAAGCTTGAACCACCGTCATCAACACCAACACCACCATTACCGCATCTTCCCCTCTTTCCCCAACTACTCTTATTTCTCCACCTTCTTTATCTTCTCCGACATCGGGTCTACCTTTTTCGACAACAAATCTATTTTATGTCCATCGCCGTTCATAATTCTTAATTTATCTATTTGTTTATCTATAGAGGTGAGTATTTAGAATAATTTTTCTTCTACGATTAATAATTGATTATAATTTTTTTTAATTATCATATTATACAATAAGATTGTATAATTTCATAAATTTTTTTAATAATATTTTTCTTTTAGAATTAGTAGCTTGAAATTAGAATTAGTAAATAATTTTTTAATTTCTATTTTTATTTAATAAGATACATATAGTTTCCTTATAATTATCTTCTTTACTTTAAATTTTTTTTATAAGATATATATGTATAGTTGCCTTGAAATTTTTTTTTTTAAATTTATATTTTTATTTCTTAAGATACATCTAGTTTCCTTATATTTATCTTCTTTAGATTTTTAGAATTTTTTTTTATATAAGATAGATATATGTATAATTTTCTTATAAATTTTTTTTGGTTTTATACGTTGATAAATTTTATATGTGCACATAGTTTCCTAATATTTTTTTTAAAATAAATAAAAGGAAATTTTTGTTTTCACGTGTCAAAATCTGAGATCGATAGATTTGCCATGTGTCACGATCCTATGAGTTATTAACTTTGAAAACCATACTTTATATGTGGAAGCCCCCTTGGCCCATTGGTTGACCAAGGGTTAATTAATGCTTCTACACCAAGAGGTCTGGGGTTCGAGTCCCAGATATTGCGATTTATTAATAAATTTGCAGATTAAATGAGGCAAGTGTGCAAGAGATCTCCAGCGAAGTACAATTATAGCCGTTCGCCAGGATTCTACGCAGAGAGAGAAGTGTCGTTAGGTCGTGGATCATTGAAGGTGTCCGTCAAGAGCATGGAGAAAGAAGTGTCGTCTGTCGTGGATCTAATAAGGGTCGGAAGGAATTGTCCGTTGTAGAATCGTCTATGTAACAGTTCTCATAATTTGCAATAAATAATAAATCTAGACGTCAAAAAAAAAAAAAAAACCATACTTTATATAATAAGATATATGAATTAAACATTTGGACTTATTAATTCCACCTAAGAATCGCTAAAATAAAACTCTCCCAGGCCCGACTCCCAATGTCTTCCTAAAGAAGTTACAAAGTTTCAAAAGAATAGATCTCACCTACTTTTTTTAGCCAAAAAAAGGCAATTTCTTTGAAACTCCGAGCAAATATGGAAAGTTTTGGCCGGAGAATGGGTGGTTTGTGTTCCGTTTCTCGCTGCCGGTGAGATATTTTAGCCTGCGTCACCAGCTCTTCCCTAGTGGAGAGCTTGGTACTCTCTTGTAGAGTTATTTACTCCCCGTTGGAGTTGGCTTTGTCCCGCTTGACAAGTTTACTCTGTTTCTTCTAGAGTTTCTGCTCCTCTAAGCTTTAGTGGTCTTTTGCTGCTAGTTGCGTGGTTCCCCAGTCACAGCACGCTTATGTTACGGCCTCCCACCACTAGGTCAGACAAGATCTACAAGCACTTAGTCCTCTACAATGGCGTCACGTTACTCTAGGCAAGAGAAAGCGAAATGGGTCGCTAGTCCAAGCAGGGAGACTCAAAGACCAAGCCGCCGCCCACCAGTTTGCATCCCGGAATGTGAAAACGACGACCTAATTAAGAAGAACAAGCTCACCCTTGTAGGTAGATTCACAAACCCAAAGATTCAACATCCGAATGCGCTGGTAAAGTACATGCTGCAATTCTGGAACCTGGAAGGCCGAGTCTCAGGCCAAGAACTAGGAGCAGAGAAGTTCCAGTTCACTTTCAACACCGAAGAGGATCTCCGACTAGTGCTTAGTTGGTCTCCGTTCCATTTCAAACACTGGATGTTCATACTCTAGCGATGGGAGCCTATCATCTCTGAGTCTTTCCCGTCAAAGATGCTTTTCTGGATCCAGCTTCAAGGTGTTCCTCAGCACTACTGGACTGTGAGTGCATTAAAGACCATAGGAGCGGATGTGGGCTTTGTGGAGTTAGTGGATACTGAACAGGTCCGAGTTAGGGTTAATATCAATGCCTTCCAACCCCTAGAGAAACAGATCCCCATAGTGTTGCCTACGGGAGAGTCGACCATGGTGGAGTTAGAGTACGAAAAGCTGGAGAAACACTGCTTCCATTGCTTCTCCCTCCTGCATGAGAAGAAAGATTACCCAGTTCGTACCGAAGGCTCAAGAAGAGCTTCCCCGGAGGCTAGATGCAACTTCAATAAAGTTAACACCCCCCATGGACTAGAGAATAGTGAGAGGAGGGAGGTTACAAAGAAGGCCATCTCCTCAGATGCAAGAGGACAAAGGTTTGACTCCTCACGCAGAAAAACCCACCATTCCCCAAGTAGAAGACAACCCCGCAGCACTCCGTATCACTCAAGCCACAAGGATGCTTCCAGATCAGTGTTTGCTGGGATACTAAGGGATCACCACTCTGGATATGGTAACAGAGCTCCTCTGCGTAGAAGTCCCCAGGCCTATCAACGAAGGGATTCACAAGCCCCTCAAAGGGTGCATTACTCTTCAAGGAGAGGACATGATCCAGAGTGGAGGAGGCGCAGGTCCCCGATGGCATCCAGGAGTTACCAGGCGACAAATGGTAGTCCAAAAACGTCCCGACGCAGTGCTTTGAGGTCTGCAGCCTCCCAAAGAGACAGGTCTCCGATGACGCCACCGCCAGAAACTCTATTTCTACCACCTCCTCCTCCCATCTCTCCAAGTAACAGTGCATGGCTTAGTTCACCTAAATCTAGGAGACCCGCTTTAGAAAGGATTTCTACTAGTATTCAGGTGGGCAATGATGGCCAGAACCCTTTAGCTTGGGTAGGAGAATCTTCTTCACCTTCTGGTAGACTTCAGGACGTCAATATCCAGTACCTTGGTGAAGAAGAGCAGACCATGATCGGTCTCACAGGATCAGTCCATGTGGGTTCTAGCTCAAACCCAATCCACCCAACGCTGAGTCACAGGCTCTCTATCGGTGGTTCATGCCCTACAGAAGAAACCAGACTCTCTGCTCTGCAACGAGTAGAACCGGCTCAGCCTACCATTACGGTATCCATTCCAGCAAAGCCTCTTAAGAAGAGAACAACAATTAAAAGAAAGACTGCAGCATCAGGGCTGCCCAGAGCAGCTAGAAGCCTGCTGCAAGGAGCTAGCACAAGAAAGAGAAATACTTCTAGACCAGAGGCAGCTGTGGCAGCGAGGAAGAAATTATGTACTGAGCAATTACCTTGTGATAAGGACCCTGTCACTGAACCTCAGTGTGATACACCGGCTTTGGTGTTAATTCCAGCCTCTAAGAAGGCTAAGTCGAAGGTGGATTTTCAAATCCTCTTCTTTAGTCGTTGTTAGTTGGAACTGTCAAGGACTTGGAAGCACCCTTACAGTTCCACGACTACGAGAGATTCGTTTAGATTTCTCTCCGAATATCTTATTTCTCACGGAGACCAAAAACCAAGATGATGAGGTTATTCGTGTTACCAAGATGATGAGGTTATTCGTGTTTTTCAATCTTTAGGTTTGTTAAATCGCTTTACAGTGTCCCCGCAAGGCTTAAGTGGGGGCCTGGCTCTTTTTTGGACTGAGGATGTATCTCTTGAGGTTGTAGCCTCTTCGCAAAACTTCATTGATACAAAAATTACTTTCCAACAAATTGTCTCCTTTATTACCTTTGTCTATGGAGCCCCTCAAGTTGAAAATAGACAGAAGGTGTGGGATGAAATTTCAGAGTTTGGGAATGCAAGAGAAGAACCCTGGTTGCTCACAGGAGATTTCAATGTGTTCCTCAACAACTCCGAGAAGGTAGGAGGACCTGCAAGGTGTGAAGGCTCCTTCATCCCTTTCCGAAGCTTTATGTCACAAAATGGACTGTGGGATGTCCAACATTCTGGCAATATGCTTTCCTGGAGAGGACAGAGACACACGCACTTCATTCACTCACGACTGGATAGATCCTTGGCAAATGTCTCTTGGTCAGAATCTTATCCTTCAGGCCGGTGTAGGTATCTCAGGTTCGAAGGCTCGGATCACAGACCGCTGGTCACTTATTTTGATCCTACCAAAGTCAGACCCAAAGGTGTTTTTAGGTTTGATAGGCGCTTAAGAGAAAAAGACGAGATCCAAGCGTTGATCAGAGATTCATGGAGCCAAGCAGACCACGAAAATCTCTTTGCAAAATTCGGGAGATACAGAAGAAGGCTAATTCAATGGGCTAAAGAGCAGAACTTACAAAAGGTCCAGGACCTCAAGCGCAAACAAGAGGCACTCGAAACAGAGCTCTCAGCCCGAATCCCTAATAATGAGCTGATAAGCTCTATTTCTGCTCTGCTTGCGGCACTTTATAAAGAGGAAGAGGAGTTTTGGCGTCAAAGAAGCAGAGTGCTTTGGCTCCAAGCGGGTGACCAAAATTCTAGCTTCTTTCATGCAGTTACAAGGGGGCGCAAGGCTCTTAATCGCTTCTCTGTGATAGAGGATGAACAAGGCTCAGAGGTACATGAAGAGAAGAAAATTACGGAGACTGTGGCAGGTTTCTATGAGAAGCTTTTTACTGCAGCCTCCAGTACTCAGCTTCAAGTGGTGGAAGAAGCTATCCAACCAAAGATAACGACGGCTATGAATGAGAAGCTTCTCCGCAGGCCCTCAGAGAAAGAGATTCACGAGGCAGTCCTTGATATAAATGCGGATAAAGCGCCGGGACCAGACGGTTTTTCAGCAGGGTTCTACCATTCTTACTGGGAGATAATTGGAGAGGATGTGACAAAGGAGATTCGGGACTTCTTCAACAGTGGTGAACTGCACCCGCGGCATAATGAGACTCACATTAGGCTCATTCCAAAGAACCTAGCTCCTAAGAAGGTTGCGGACTATAGACCAATTGCTTTGTGTAGTGTTCACTACAAAATTATAGCAAAATTTTTATCCAAAAGGCTGTAGCCCCTTTTACCAGGCCTTATTTCGCAGCACTAATCCGCTTTTGTTCCCGGGAGAGCCATATCAGATAACGTCCTGATTACCCATGAGGTTTTGCATTTCTTTCGTGTCTCGGAAGCTAAGGTGCATTGTGCAATGGCGGTAAAGACGGATATGAGCAAAGCGTATGATCGCATTGAATGGTCTTTCCTCAAAGCGGTTTTCTTGAGGTTTGGGTTCCATGAATTGTGGACAGATTGGGTGCTAAATTGTGTCTCCTCGGTGAACTACTCTTTCCTCATCAATGGATCACCGCAAGGGCAGGTCATCCCATCTCGAGGTCTTCGCCAAGGCGACCCTCTCTCGCCCTACCTTTTTATTCTTTGTACCGAAGTCCTTTCGGGCCTTTGCAAGAATGCTCAAGTAAAAGGTACTCTCCTGGGGATGAGAGTTGCTCGTCGGAGCCCGTTGATAAACCATCTTCTCTTTGCTGATGACACGATGTTTTTTAGCAAAACAAGTGTCAAGAGTTGTGAAACCCTCATGACAATCCTCAAAAGATACGAAAGCGCCTCGGGACAGTGCTTAATGTGGCTAAGTCCGGAATCACTTTCTCCTCCAAAACGCCTCTGGAAGTGAAAGAAAGAGTAAAGAAGATACTTGGCATCACCAATGAAGGAGGGATAGGGAAGTATCTAGGGCTTCCCGAACACTTTGGGCGCAAGAAAAAGGATATTTTTACGGGCATTGTTGACAAGGTGAGACAAAGAACCCTTTCTTGGTCTACACGGTTTCTTTCCGGGGCGGGGAAACTAGTCTTGCTAAAGGCGGTGTTAGCAGCCATGCCCTCATACGCGATGTCGTGTTTTAAGCTGCCCCTTTCCCTTTGTAAGAGACTTCAATCGGCTTTCACTCGGTTTTGGTGGGACGATAAACCGGATAAAAGGAAAATGAGTTGGGTGGCGTGGGAGAAGCTAACCTCATTGAAATCAGAGGGAGGATTGGGATTCAGAGATTTGGCTACCTTTAATGACTCACTCTTGGCTAAAATAGGTTGGAACTTGATTAGAAAGCCAAATTCTCTTTTGGCTAAGGTACTACTGGGCAAGTACTGCCACTCTTCTCCTTTTATGGAGGTCTCTACCCTCTCTAATGCGTCACATGGGTGGAGAGGGATCTTGGCAGGGAGAGATATCTTAAGGAAAGGTCTGGGATGGATTGTTGGTAACGGTGAGGACATAAATGTGTGGAACTCACCATGGTTGTCAACCTCGACCCCAAGATGTCCCTTAGGCCCTCCTAATAAAGACTCTTTGAATTTCAAAGTTAAAGATCTTCTCTGCTCGCAAACTCTCCAATGGAACCGTGTAGAGATTTTAAAGTTTTTACCTCATCATGAGGAGGATATACTCAGTTTGGTTTTGAGTTCTACACATCGACCAGATAAGCTGCGATGGTTACCTGTCAAATCAGGCTCTTATTCCACAAAGTCTGGATATGCAGTGGCAAGAGGAGATCCTGCTCAAGCTCCTGCAGAGGACTTTAACTGGAAATCTAACATTTGGAAAGTAAACACCTCCCCGAAGATACGTATGTTCTTATGGAAAGCAACTAGAAAAGCTTTACCAGTCGGGACTGCTTTGTCCAGCAGAGGCATTGTAGCGGAAACGGCGCGTAAGCGATGCGGTCAGCTTGAGGACGCTGTCCACATTTTCCTGAGCTGCAGCTACGCTGCTAAGGTATGGGATCTTGCGCCAGTCCTTCACAAGCCAAGATCGGAAGACTGCCCATCGGTGAAAAAGCTCCTCGAAAAGGCCCGAGCTTCTCTGTCTCTTCCACCAGTTGGTTTGGGAACTGCTCCCCTGTTTCCCTGGATTCTTTGGTTCCTGTAGAAAGCCCGAAACTTCCTTATTTTTGAAGATCGATGTTTCACAGAAGAAGAAACTCTGCAAAAGGCGATTACAGAGGCGAAATCATGGTAGGGAGCAAAACTGCAACAACCACCTAAAAAGCAGCAGAGTAGTGCGGGGAAAAAGACAGCGACTCATGCTGAGGCTTTCCTCTGTTTTTCAGATGGGGCTTGGCAGGCTGGAACGCGTATTGGTGGAATGGGATGGTTAGTTAAGAACCCCCTGAACTCAGTTTCCCTCCAAGGATCGTCATCAAGACCCTTTGTGACTTCAGCTCTTGTGGCTGAGGCACTTGCAATGAAGGCCGGAATCAACGCAACCTTTGCTTCGGGTGTATCAAGGCTGGCCTGCTTCTCGGATTGTCAAGAACTTGTTATTCTTCTCAACTCCGAAGGCCATGCGAATGAGCTAGATGGAATCCTAGCTGATATCTCTTCTCTTAGTTGTTGTTTTGAATCTATTTCCTTTCACTTTGTTTCGAGGGTGGACAATGCTCAGGCGGATGCCTTAGCGAAATCTGCTCTCCTGTCTTGTAATCTCATTTAATTGAATGAATGTTTGCACAAAAAAAAATGTTAATATATGCATTCATTTTATACCATGTCACCTATTGAATTTGAAACCAATAAATGGAGTTATACGTTGAGTTATGCTTTGGCTATTAAATACGGAATGGCTATGGTGTGTTGTGGTCCAAAACATTCATTTCAAAAAATAAATAAATTTTGTTTGACTATTAAGTGAAAATGTCACGAGTTCAATTCAATGCCATACTCTTTAAAAAAACTTATATAGTATTAAGTATGCATGCAGATTTATGGAATTTGGAATCGTCGCACACCCATATCATGTACACATATATAAGAACACTAATTCTTATTCATTTTTTTTTACCGTAGTTTCTATGTCGAAATTTCCGACAATCGTAAAAACCGCGTAAAGATACTAAATCACAAGAAATTTACTATATCTCTTCGTTTTTACATTCGTGCATTAGATTCAAATATCTGGTTAATTGCTTACATATAAAAAGAGATCCGTGGGAGCAATCAAAAATGTGTTGTTATTCGCTAGATTGATATTTACATTTCACTGATTTTAACATAATTTTTTTGTGACCCCAACCTCTGCCCCATTCTGGTTACCTCTCTCCGTTATCAGTGAAATGTGTCAATAATCTAGCCAAATAACATTCTGATTATATATAGCATTTATATGAGCCTCGATACTTAAAGAGTGTTAGGTTGCTTAAGGGTAGATAGATCACAATATTAACATAGTATCATGTAGGTTTCATCATTGAGTGAGTGTCTTTCGAACACTTTTCTGGTGGGTAAATTAATAATAAAGATATAATTGCACCATCTTTTGGCTTCTTATTTTTAAAGCTTTAGAATCTATTCCATTCAATGCATTATTTACCCAAAATGAGGATTAGTACTTAAATATTATAATAGTGCACTCAATAATTGTGTGTTTTAAAGAAAAATTATGACTTCTGGCGCTTTCCAGTATACTTTTAAACATTGTTTTTTTTTTTTTTTCAAATATTGATTAGAAAATAAATTCGAAGTGATGGGAAAATTCTCTTTATTACGAAGTTCAAAATTAATTTTGTTGCTATCACATTTTTATGAAAGTAATCATCTATTTATATTCATGCCTTTGGATACCAAAAGTATGCATTCTTTGAAAAAAATATAGATCTATATTTTTAAAAAGGGGTTTGTTTCTTAATCCCCAAGTTAGTCGAATAACTCGTATTATTTGATGTGGAATAAAGATTAAAGACCCAAACTTTAAAGAGGAACAAATGGGGTTATAGAATATATCCTTATCGATAAAATAAAAATAAAAATACTTGGAAAAATTTTCACGCAGACAAATGCCCATTTATTGAAACCTCAAGAAATAGGGAAAATTCCCAAAAAAAACCAAAGTAATTTTTATTTAGATGTTTAATGCCTAATTATTTTTGATTGGAATAAAAGTATTTCAACTAATTATTCGTGGTCATAAAATATCTTCTATATAAACTATTAGTAGAATCAAACCCGCACGTTAACATGCATTAACAAACGTAATGGAATTAACAAACGGTGTAAAATATCAAATTGTTAATTAATATATACAATCGTTTAAAAAAGATATGCGAATATGTTGTGGTCTAGTGGTAAACGACGGGGAAGGAGAGTAAAAAAAAAAAAAAAAACAGAGATCGGCAAAAGAGAAGAAGAGGAAAAAAAAAACAATTTGACTCTACTGGAATCGAACCTGGGTCATGCAAATAGAGTAAGCCGCACTATTCCACTGGACCACGTTAAAATTATCATAAATTATAAGAGCAGATTATATATATAGATTAAGTTATATGAGAATGATATTTACCGCCGTTAGTTAGTTCTTTTACGTCCTTTAGTTGATTCTACCAATAGTTTATATACGAAGTATTTTATGATCACGAATAATTAGTTGAGGTATTTTTATTCCAATAAAAATTAATTGGGTATTAAACGTCCAAATAAAAATTATTTTAGGTTTTTTTTTGTGAATTTTCTCTCAAGAAATATATATGGTCGAAATTTATCAAACGGACATGGAAAATTTACTAGTAACAAGTATTTTTTTTTTTTTTTTTTTTTTTTTAGTAACAAGTATTAATAACAATGTTGTAAAAATTTGGTCCAAACTTGACAGCCAGAAATCGAAATATGCATTGACTACATGTATAAGATCAGATGTTGCTTAAACTTTGATTTGTTCAAATTATTTACATCATACAACGGTCTAAAATCTTCAAACGGTCTTTAAATACCAAACTTTTCACGTGACTACACGGTCCACACAAACTAATTCACGGACGTATTCACTACTGTACCGCTCGGATAAAACAATTAGTCAAAAACAATTTATTCTTTTGAATAATAACTCAAATTTATTTACTTTGATTAGAATAAAAATAACAAAACGAATAAGATTGTCATATCATTATCAAAAAGTTTCGTCCCTTGTATCTTATTTATTGTCAATGATATATTTTGGTTTTCGGAGCTATTCGTTGCAAGGAAGCCTAGAGTAACATCTACACTCATGGTAGTCCTTCTTACGCCATCTGATGTTATTACAGTCGCAACGAGCATATCTTCTTATCTCACGCGTCGCCATTTGTCCTTGGCACAATTGATTTCCATTGGCGCCACAAGTTCCAGCGTATTGATTGAAAAATTTACATATAGAAACCACATCTTGTGTTTTCACCTCTATTATTTGCAAGCAACCACCAAAAAAAGAAGTTTAATTGTAGATAAAGATTTTAGCTAAACGATTTGATGATACAAAGTTTTTAACTTTTTCACTCAGCTTTTTCGATAAAAATGAATCATATCTAAAAAAGAATTATAAATTACCTTTGACATGATTCAAAACGAGAAACATAGAAACACATAAGGCTAGAAGCGAAGTAGCAGATCTCATTATTCCAAAAATTAATAAATGGTTGTTTGTGTTAATTGCAGGAACTTCTTTTTTTTCTTAATGTGGTAATATATAATCTTATACTTTTTGTTTGTTACTCAAAATATATATAGTCGATACTCTAAAAAAAGATATATATGATAAATAATAGCGAACACCATATACAATATGTGAAAAGTAAATGTTTGGCCAAGTCAAAGAGATAAGATTAGATCGTTGGTTTATTTTTAGAAAGAAAAACACATTTTCGTTTTGTTGAACTAATTGAAGATAGGAAATTCTAGTTGAACATGGCAACATGCAATATAAATAAAAATCCATTAATTCTTTAATCCAATGATAACCAATCATAAATGAGATTTCTTTCCTTGCATATGTTTTTCTTTTCTTTCAAAATATTTTATACAGTCTGATTAATTTAATAATTTTTTTATTGAAACTGATTATGGTAAATAACATTTAATTACATATATTCTCCCTTGTGTAAGACATGAAATGTTTTTAATATTAACATGGATTATATTAGAATATTAAGCCTGTGTTTTATTTTATTTAACTTCGTTAAAGAAAACAACTACAAGAAAACAACAATACTGTGAGATTTGCAAAATATTTAGATCAAAGGATTACACATCTTTAATGATAAAGACGTGTCAAAAAAAGGATGCCAATGATATGATTTTTACGTCCTTATAAAAATAATCCTATATTGATTTATATTTCTGTTATACCTTGAGATGAAATTACTTTAGGAATTTAATTCAACATATTCATGATGTACATCATACTCACCAGTACGTAAATGTTCCTATTAAGGTTTTTCAAAGACCGTCTTCAATAACTAAAAGGTATATAATTATCACTAGAGCTTTATGACATTGTTAAATAAATGCCACAAAGAGTAGTAAGAGAGGATGATACACTGTAAGTCTTTTTTATCCCGTAATATTATATCTCAAAATAACTAAACAAACTGAACAAGAAAAAGATCGACGCATAAACAAACTAGATTTTGAATAATATTAGAACACAAAAATAACTATATTTGAAAAGAGAAACAAATCAAAATAGACTGACATACATATTGTTCGACATATAACTATAAAAAACTCTGGTCCCTTATCTCTTATTTTTGGCAAATATAATTTGGTTTGAACCTATTGATTGCAAGGAAGCTTCATATAACATGTGCAGCGATGGTGTTTTTGCTTTCGCCATATGGTGTCTTGACAATCGCAACGCTTATATTTTACATACGATCAGCCATTTCGCGGTTACAAAACATGTTTCCGTCAGCAGGACATTTTCCGAGATTTTCATAACCACTTATTTTACAAAGTGGAACCAATCGTTGTGCCTTCACTTCTACTGCTTTCAACCACCAAAACAAAACATAGATAAATTTTCAGCTAGAAAATCCAAAAAACTTTTAGCTAAACAATTCATAACCAAAAGATTTCGATTAATTTACAACACCATATTTGTTAATAGGAACCATAATTCACGAATAAATAATAAAAATCAAAAGTTATTACGTACCTTTAAAAATGTTCAAAACAAAAAAACATGAGAATGCACAAAACTACAAACGAAGTAACACACCTCATGACTCCAAAAATTAATCAAAAGTCGTTTCTGTGACTTGCAAAAACTTAGTATTTTTAAGATTAAAAAGTGAATATACTTTTTTATCGGCACTCATACTATATATATTCAACACACTAAAAAAAGATTTCAATATTAAGTTATAAAAATAAACTAGGATAAAGTCAACTAGAGAGATAAAAGTGGTAGTTTAGTTTTGGATTTTTATTTTTTTTTATTTTTAATATACTAATTGAGAATATTTAAAAATCTAGTGTTGAACTTATCAATCTGTAAAAAGAATCGTTTGTAGCGAAAACAATATATGGCTTGTAGGAAAAGCTATAAAGGCGCATACACGGGAAGTTAAAATGAGTGTTTTTCTTTTCATTGAAAATATATGTGGTAGACAAATTTTAAGTTAATTACTTAGATGTTGTAAGACAACAATTTCTGTTTAACATGACATGAATTGTATAAATGGAATCTATGTTATGTTCCACTTATAAGGCTTTCATTTTTTTTTAAATTCATATGTGCATTTAAACTCAAATATTCTAAACATTGTAGAAATTATAGTATTCTGGTTGAGGTAAAAAGGATGATACTTTAGAATTCAATTCGAAAACGGGTATATACATGACCAGTGGCGGATCCAGAAATTATTTTTAGGGGGGTCAAATTTTTTTTTCAATTATGTTATATAGTTTATTATATTAAAATATTATCAAACACTAGAAAATCAAAACATTATTTATTATTTTTATAATTAATTAGGAAAAAAGTATACAATTTCCAATAGATGCTGTGATTTTTTAAAAGAATAAAAAATTAATAGCAATCAATACAACGTACTAAAGATGTTAAAAACCAAAAATTAACCAAAATTGTGAGACTCAAGTATCGAACCCTGGTTTAGGGGAGTCAGTTCTATCACATTCTACCAACTTTGCTACAAGTACTTTAGTTATTTTGAAGCATTATACTATATTTGAATATTTAACATGGGTCAGTTGACCCACCTCTTTCCTTAGTGGGTCCGCCACTGTACATGACACGGCCAATATCGTAAAAATAATCCTATTCATGAAAACGGATATTTCTGTTCTCTATCTTAAGATGAAACTTCAGGAAGTTAATTCAACTCATTCACGACATTCATTACGTACATGACGTCCTATTAAGGTGTTTCAAACACCATCTTCTACAACTACAAAGTATATAAAAGGTTAAAAAAATCACTAGCGTTTAATTTTCTGATTCAAATTGTTAAATAAACGTAATAAAGAATGAGTAAGAGATGATAATACACCATAAATATTTTTATTGTTTAGTTTTATAACTCAAATTAACAAAGAAAAACTGAACAAGAAAAAGATTGATTGAATAAAGGAACTACGTTTTGAGAATTTAACTCATAACTATTCATTCTTTTTTTTTTTGGTAAGAGACCGGGAAGCAGGGCCTCCCAGAATTTATTAAATTAAAAACAGAAAAATTATACCGGAATCATTCTTGGTCGCGTAAACCCAAAAACGTCACCCCTTACAATCGAAACAAGTAGAATCATCACTCTTCATTCTATTTGAATACAAAAGTAACTAAATTTGAAAAAAAAAGAAATAACAAAATGGATTGATATATATTGTCAATCATATAACATACAAATGCTCACGGCCCTTATCTCTTATTTTGAGAAAGTGCATTTTGGTATTTGAACTATTCGTTGCAAGGGAGTCTCAGATAACATGTGCATTGATAGTGGTCTTTCCCTCGCCATTTAATAGTGTTTTGACAGTCGCAACGCTTAAATGTCCTATCAGGCGACGCCAATTGGCGATTACACAAGTTGCTTGCATCATGGATAGTTATGGGGCATTTTCCAGGGGTTAGAAGACCAGTCATTTTACACAGAGGTTTCCGTCGTTGTGCTTTCACATCTACTGTTTCCAAACAAACACAAATAAATATTTAACTAAACTTTACTGATAAACAAAGGATTTTCTTAATCAATACTTGCATATCCTAAAATAAAAATTATAAGACAAATTAAACTAATATATTACCTTTAACATTGTTTAACACAAGGAACATGAGAATACACAAAACTACAAACGATGTAGCACACCTCATGACTCCAAAATTTAATCAAAAGTCGTTTTCTATGCAGAAACTTTTCGTAATTTTGAGATGAAATAAGTAAATATATTTTTATCTGAAATTCGTGATTATATATAATTGATAAAACACTAAAAATAGGTGTTCATATTAAAATAGAATAAATAAATTTCAAATATGAAAAAAATTACTGGTCAACAAAGTAGACAAAATTGTAGTTTATTTTTGGAAAAAATATATATTGCATTATTTTAATATACGAATTGCGACTTATATTTAGGAATTTCCTATTGAACATGTCAATGTATACAAAAAATCTATTGTTAGTTTGTTACCACCCAATTTTAGTCATTACAGATATGTGTCAATAGGCTACAAAACATTTCTAAATGATGTCAAGAAAAATAATCCCTAGACACAACCATTAATACTTTGTTGGCAATGACACGGATGAGTATGACAATGAACTGGATGGCTTGGAACAAGTTGTGCAATAGTAAATCGGAAGGAGGGTTAGGTTTTCGGAATGTAGACGACTTTAATTCAGCCCTGTTAGCTAAACAATTATGGCGGTTGATTACGGTTCCAGATTCTCTTTTTGCGAAGGTGTTTAAAGGGCGGTATTTTCGGAAATCCAATCCCTTGGAAAATATAAAATCATATTCCCCATCATATGGATGGCGTAGTATTTGTTCAGCTAGATCTCTGGTTAATAAAGGACTTATTAAAAGGGTCGGATCTGGGAAATCCATCTCAGTTTGGGAGGATCCCTGGATTACAGCTCAATTCCCGAGACCAGCAAAGAGTAATGGTTCACCTGTTGATCCATTGTTAAAAGTTAATAGTCTTATAGATAGTCGGTCGAATTTTTGGAATATTGCTCTCTTAGAGGAGCTCTTTGATCCAGAAGATATCGCCATCATAAGTGCCCTACCTGTGGGTGCGCCAACTAAGGAGGATACATTGGGTTGGCATTTTACAAAATCCGGAAAATATACAGTCAAATCAGGATATCATACCGCTCGGTTAGGAAATTTGGAGACAAATTTCTCATTGATTGGACCAGACATCAAACCGTTAAAAGCACATTCTTGGCAAGTGCATTGTCCACCTAAGATACGTCATTTCTTATGGCAAATTTTAACGGGTTGTGTACCAGTTACGGAAAATTTGCGGAGAAGGGGAATTGATTGTGATACAGGTTGTGCTAGATGTGGCGAACTAGTGGAAACAATCAATCATACACTCTTTCAGTGCCACCCGGCACGACAGGTTTGGGCACTCTCTCAGATTCCTACGGCAATGAGAATTTTTCCAACGGAATCTATTTTTGTGAATTTGGACCATTTATTTTGGAGAATATCTTCAGAATTTGACTCTTTAGCCTTTCCATGGATTATCTGGTATATATGGAAAGCAAGGAATGAAAAAATATTTGAAAATATTGATAAAGATCCGTTAGAGGTATTACGGTTAGCGGAAAAAGAAGCACAATTGTGGCAGTCAGCCCAAATTGAGCTTCATCATGAAAATCATGGTACTGTGGAATTGGTAAATCGTTCTCAAGTGGGGAATACTTCACTTGACTCGAATTTTTCTGGATACCGTTGCTTTGTGGATGGATCGTGGAAAGAAAGTGATAAGTTCTCCGGTACAGGATGGTTATGTACATCATCAAACGGAGAGCCGCCAACCATGGGAGCTGCAAATCTCTGTCGAAGTTTATCTCCATTACATACCGAGTTCGAGGCCCTTCTCTGGGCGATGAAGTGTATGATTGGTGCAGATAATCAAGAGGTAGAGTTCCTTACAGATTGTTCTGATCTGGTGAAGATGGTGTCTTCTCCAACCGAATGGCCGGCGTTTTCAGTGTACTTGGAGGAATTTCAGAGCGACAAGGAAGAATTCTCAACCTTCTCTTTATCTTTAATTTCTCGTAATGCTAATGTAAAAGCGGATCATCTGGCACGAAAAGTTCGTACAGAATCGCTTCATATCACATTTGTAAACAACATTCCCCAGGAATGGCTCTTTTGAGCTCTAATTAATTTCGGACGACAAAAAAAAAAAGAGTATGACAATGAACTTTTTAGTGACTAAACTGCTACGGATAGCCACTACAAATGTGTGTGGCCAGTTACTAGCTGGGATTATTGTCTAAAATGCCATTTTTTAGGAAAAACTTACGAAAATGCCATTTTTTGAATAGTTTACGGATTTTGCCCTTTTTTAACACTTAAAAATGTACGTATTTTGTGATTTTTTTTGCAAAAATACGTACTTTATACCAAATACTAAACCCTAAGAACAAATGAAACCGACTAAACCCAAACATAACGAGTAAAACGCATGTTAAATCATATTTTTGGAACCTGAAAAAGGGCAAAATCTACAAACTATTCAAAAAATGGCAAAATCCACAAATGCTACTATAAAAAAGGGCAAAATCCGTAATTAATTCGTTACTAGCTACATTTATGTTCAATCTCGTTCGCCGGTTTTGGAACATGTTTTATGGTTGTTTTGCACTTCCGTTATTAAAAAACAGACTGGCTAGCTAGGCTTCTGGTTCCGAACCAGACCAACTAACCGATCTGGTCTGATTTTAAAATCACTGTTTATTGAAGTGTAAACTTAAAAAAAAAAACAAATTGTTATTCAAACTCATAGATTGGCTAAATTATCAAATACTGTTGATGATTCTAATTTTGTCAACAACATGATCGGAGAGCCGATTTTGCATTTGGATTGTGGCCTTTCTCTTCCTCTCTGTCTAGTCTCAATGAGTAGCTCATAAGAATCTCGATTTCTTCATCTTTGGAATAACATTGCTAATATGTTATGATGTTCTTGACGAGGATCTTGATTGTGTATATAGTTCTCGTGAATATCAACGTGTAGGATATCATGTAACTTTTTACCGGATTCCAAAATAATGTCGTGGAAACAAATTTTAATCCAAAATTTGTAAAATTGAAGGCTCAAACCTTGAACTTTAGAAACAAAACTGTATTTATATTAAACAACATTACTGATTCACTTAAAAGATTTTTGATGAAATAACAAAAAAAACAATTATATCAACTAAAATCACCATGGCTGCCCGCCCTCACCGTCACCATTATCGTCGCGGCCACTGCCATCGTTATCGCCATGGCCACATGCCGTTATTGTCGCATCCACGACCATCGATTTTGTTAAACTGGAGACTTATATATGAAAAAGAAGCCCTTGCAAGCCATCACCTCCGTAAATTGAAGAATGTCTAATCGAATACAATTGGTTTATATATTTTTATGGTTTAAAAGTATATAATTATATAAATAAGTTAAATGCATGACTTATTTCAATAATCATTAATTTGATATGATAATAAAATAAATAAATGGAATAAACATTCATTATGAGATGAGAAAATACATCAAGTTTTTTTCATCTTCCAATATTAAAAAGATTGATTGAGATACTCAAACTACTTTTATATATGAATTTATAATTTATTTATTTTTAATTAAAAAATAAAAGAATTTTCAAAATAGATTGACATAAACTATATGTCTTCCAAATTAATACCAAAATATCTTGTAAATAGATATTGGTTTTTGCTAGTAGAAAACTTAGCAAGGATTAGGACGGCCACCTAAACATACGCACGAATAAACGTCCTTGTTTCCTACCCTGGTGTCCTTACACGGCCTGCAACGAGAACCATTCTTTTGGTTCTCTGGAAAATATGTAGTCCTTTTAAATTCATCCAAACAAAACTGAACTTTGTTAGCCCCACATTTTCCAGGGTTCATCAGCTTATATGGACAATTTCTTCTTACTTCCCTTCCTAAAATCAATCAATTAAAAACAACAATATACGTTTTAGTTAAACAACTGATGATATTAAAAGATTAAAAGCTTTATTTTAAACACCATCTTGTATGATTGAAATAATCAAATGTTTTCGCATCTAACGAATGACATATAAAAATCTAAACGAAAATAATATATTACCTTTAACATTGTTTGTAACGAGCAACATAAGAAAAAATAAAAGTATAGACGAAGTAACAAATCTCATGATTCAAAATTTTAATAAAAGCTTGTGTTTCTTACTTGTAGAAATTGGTTGTTTTTCTTTATAAATATACTTAAAACACACTTAAAATAGATTTTTATTCAATTAGGGGGAAAAATAACACTAAAAATAGAAAAGATAATGTGGTAGGACTAAGTCAACGAGATAGAAAGAATCGGGTGTTATTTTTGGATAAATTATTCTTGATTACTAGTTTATTTTCAAATTTATTTGCATGTGTGGTTAGTAGAAAAAGCTGTTTTTAATCAAATTTAAATGGGGAGATTAAAGTTAAAGAAAATATGTGGTTAGCAGGGTTGAGTCGGTTCTTTCGGATTGAATACAGCGAAAATATGTGGTTAGTAGAAAAAGCTGTTTTTAATCAAATTTAAATGAGTTTTCTGCAAAACAACCTTCTAAGTCAATTTCGTTTACAAATTTACCTTTCAAGTCTGAATTATGCAAGTTAACTCTACAATCTCAAAAGTCACCCGCAATACTGCCCTCCCGTGTAGCGATGACGTGGCACTCAATAACTCCGTTAGAAAACATAAAGGGTTTTTGCAAAAAAAAAAAAACCTCCATGTAATTTTTTTTTTGCAAAACAAACCTCCATGTCAAATAAATGCAAGTCAAACCACAATCTCAAAAGGCATATGCAATAAAGCCCTTCCGTGTATCGCTGACATGGCAATCGATAACTTATTTTATGTAATGTAGAAGTATCATGCATCTCGAACCTCAACTTGGTTAATTCCTCCATCATAGCCTCATCCCACCATTTCCATATGTCATATGTGGCATGCCCCAGTCTAGGCCTGGGCATTCAGATTTCGGATTGGATTCGAATCAGATATATTCGGATTCGGATAATTCGGATATGAGAGTTTTGTGACTATTCGGTTCGGGTTTTGTGACTATTCGGTTCGGGTTCGGTTCCTGATTTTTTGGATTGGTTTTCGGATTTCAGGTTTTATGTCCAGGCCTACCCCAGTCTATCAAAATGCAACCAAAACTTCAACCAAAATTCAAAACTTTATATGAATCACTTAAAATTCAACCAAAATTCAACCAAGATTCAACCAAGATTTTCGATTATGTAAAAAACAATTCAACAATCACTTATAAAGTTTTGAATTTTGGTTGAATTTTGATAGACCGGAGTATATCACATATGGAAATGGTGGGATAAGACTATGATAGAATAATTAACCAATTTGAGGCTCGAGATGCATGATACGCATGATACTCCTACATACTACATTACATTAAATGAGTTATCGATTGCCACGTCATCGATACACGGAAGGGCTATATTGCAGGTGACTTTTGAGATTGTGGTTTGACCTGCATTTATTTGACATGGAGGTTTGTTTTGCAAAAAAAAATTTACATGGAGGTTTTTTTTGCAAAAACCCCTTATGTTTTTTAACGGAGTTATCGAGTGCCACGTCATCGCTACACGGGAGGACAGTATTACGGGTGACTTTTGAGATTGTAGGGTTGACTTGCATAATTCGGACTTGAAGGGTAAATTTGCAAACGAAATTGACTTAGAAGGTTGTTTTGCAGAAAATCCAATTTAAATCAATGAAAAATGAGATTCTTTTTTTCTTCTTCTCATATTTAACTTTATTTTTATTTAAGGAAAGAGTTTTGATTATATTTAATATTGCAAATAGAATTATGAAAGCAAAACGTTTCTCGAACATTTAAAGGAAGCACTAATCTTGTAACTTTGCAGTTTCCATGGATGCAGCCGGAAAGAATAGATCCAAAACTATAATATATACCAACGTGTCTAGTATAAATCATGGAACTACGAGAGATGATTAATCGATGCAGTTACGAACGATTTTTACATGGACCTTGATAGGTAAATAAATCTAGTCAATCACAATTTTTCAAAAGTTGACGCAGAGTTTCTCACTTTCCCACTTAGGTCACGGATGCAAATTAACAAAAATTTAACGTAAATGTTAAACATGACAGTAATATTAGTACAAGCTACTCTTACGTTTTCTAGTAATAATAGTGAACTTAAAGCGAAGATGTCATTAAAAAAAAAAAACTCATAAGGAGGCTAAAACCTCATAAGATGAGATAGAGAAAGCAACGATTGGAGAAGGATGTTAATGGAGGTAACATCATCAACGCTATTTCCAACTCTCTGTGTTCATCAAGTTGTTGAATGATGAGATAGGAATATGAAAGTGGAGAAGTTTGAGGTTGAGGTTTTACGATGCTCTAAGGATTTCACCTACTCCTGGGTTTGCTCAGTTGAAACCTCAAAACCAGGCGGTATAAAGACAATGTCGTCCCAGTTTGATGTCGTGCTTTCCTGCAATTTCGCCCGGGAAACAGATTCAGCAAAACCCGTCATTCTTAAAGAAAAACGCATTACAGAACGTCTATGGTGTTTTTTCTTTGATTGTTTACCTTCATTCCCTTGACAATATCTTCGAAAACTGCAACCTTTGGAATACAAAATCATGCATTTTAATATGAGGTGGAGAAAATTATGGATTTACAAGAAAATGGGGAGATTAAAGTTAAAGAAAACCTGAATATCGCCTGGTTTCAGAGCAGGGTTGAGTCGGTTCTGTTGGCTGGACGCTCGTATTAGGGATTTTTCCAAGTCCTCCTGTCAAAACTCAACCAAGATTCAAGCTTGCCGATCATGTAACCAGTGTATGGACAAAGGTGAATTGGGTCTTGTAAGTTTAACTAACCTTTCTGAAGAAAACAGGGCGATAACTCATGTTTTCACTTCGTAGAATCAAGCTCTTTGACTGAGACAACACAAGTCAGATTGTTAAGAAAACTGGACATTAAGAAAAACATGTCTCGAACAAAAATTTAAAGGAAGCAATAATCTCAACATTTTGCAATTTCCATGGATGATAGATGCAGCCCTGTTAAAACGAAAAAGCTAGTCACAACCATTGAAAGTATTGGTTCTTTTGCACATTACCTGGAAAACTGGAACACCATGGAAGTCATCATCATCAATACCAGCTGTTTTCCTTTCCTGTATACACATATAGAAGAGATATATAATTTACTTGCAGTGTCTAACCAAATGCTACAGTCTGTTTTCAGAAAAATAAAGGTACATCTAGGAAGGATTACATCCATAAGACCTATATGCTGCAAAGAAACCTGACCACCTTTGAGTAAATATGTACCAAAACTGAATGCAATTAGTGTACTTCTAAGAAAACCAATCGTTGGCGCAGAAAAGGTTGTCAATATCAATATTCACCACAACATGGAATTTCCTAGCCAGAAGAGTGATGGCATGACACAAATCCAAAGAGTCAACTGAAGTCCTAAATCTTACATCTCCATGGTCTACGACTCTACGCCTAGGTTTTACCACACATTCTGTGAATTTCATGTCAGATAATATCAGAAATGTGATATAGAGGAAGAGTCTGAATGTCCGATAATAACGAGAAATGATTCTCTATATTTACTCACTCTCTGAATCCGCGTACAGAAAACAACTGAGAACAAACCAAATCAAAGCAGCAATGATGGAAGCCTAGGCTGAATTCCAAAGCACCCTAAACTCTCCTAAACCCAAACCAATGCTACACCAATCCAGACTCCCTTCTCATTCTCCCCCAACTTCCTTCTAATCAGTTACCTCTCTAGCTAACTGACTATCTATAGTCGCTGAAACAGAGCTACGATTCACTAAAGTAATTAAAAAGCTCCTGCACTAAACTAACACAAAGTCTCCTCATTGATGAATGATGACAGTCATGTTCAGCAGCTATAACGTCTATGGTGACAAATAGCAAAGCTTTTGAGTATCCAAAGATATATTCTATGGACAAATCAACTCACCTTCAAGGCATTTTTCACTTGAGTAGACTCAGGAATCAACCTAAATGCCACACCATTAACTTTTAACTGGAACACCTGCAACAACAACAACACACACAAATCAAAACCAGTAAACAAAACACAAATCGAGCTAATTGAGTTATTGATTCCTTATACCTTGCTAAGAGCAAGAGCAACAACTTTTGAACCTTCTTTCCTCATACGAGGATCCATACTCTTCATCTGTTTAAGAAGTGTCTCTGCATCTTCCTCTTTACAAAACAACAAACCCAGAGATTTCCCAGAAGAAGTCCCTGAAACCAACACAAACTCCTCGTTCGAATTACTCAACGCGTAAACAGGAACTCCCGCCAATCTCTCCTCAATAGCATCAGCCGTTAATCCTTTCCCGCTTCCGCGAACCGGAGCCGTCACCTGAGTCCTCGCACCACCACCGCCACCGACGTCGTCAGAAATTCTCGCCCAAACTGGTGCCTTACCAGAATTGAAACGAGAGATTCTAGAATCTAAAGCTTGCTTAGCTTGATCACGCAACGAATTGAGAGCAGAGAAGATATTACGGTTGTTGTTCTTGTTGGGGTTGAAGAGAGGATTAAGGGTTTGCGAAACGTTGTGGAGTAAATTGGAGCATTGAGATTGGAGATTTGAGAAGGATTGTTGTATGTTAAACTGGTTTTGATGTTTCGATGGTGGGAAAATGTTTGAATTCATTATTTTCTCGGGAAAATGATTTGCTTGAGAACTGAGAAAAATAGTGAGGGTTTTTGAAAGGCTTTGCGAAGAAGAAGAAGACAGTGAGGAAAAGATTTCATCTCTTTGCTTGAAGAAGAAAACAATTATAATTGCTTTTGTAAAGAAGCCCTCTAAGTATCTAATTTTTACAAATTTATCCTCTATGTTTTAAAATAGATTTTTTTTCGTCAGTTGACATCGTTAAACTATCAGAATTTGATTTTAGTTTCATTTAATAAACCTAAAACCGAGTTAAGAGGATCGGAATTTATCCCAAAACCCCGATAAGATAAATAACCCCTAAAAATGAAGAAAAAAAATTGAATTTTATTGTTTTTTTTTTTTTTGTCGTCTAGATTTATTATTAATTGCAAATTATGAGAACTGTTACATAGACGATTCTACAACTGACAATTCCTTCCGACCCTTACTAGATTCACGACAGACTACACTTCCTTCTTCGTAATCTTGATGAATACCTTCAATGATCCACGACCTCGCTACACTTCCTTCTCTGCGTAGAATCCTGGCGAACGGCTATAATTGTACATCGCTGGAGATCTCTTGCACACTTGCCTCCATTAATCTGCAAATTTGTTAATAAATCGCAATACCTGGGACTCGAACCCCAGACTTTTTGGTGTAGAAGCATTAATCAACCCTTGGTCAACCAATGGGCCAAGGGGGCTTCCACGAATTTTATTGTTTTATTTGCGATTTTGGATCTTAGAAAAAGACTAAAAATTTAAGAAAACTTATATTTGTTATGAAAGTTAAATAAAGAAGCTACATATAAAAACTTATGATAAATTTTTTTGTAAATTATTAATTAAATCTATCGTCACAGATTAATTTAACTTTTCTATTTCTATATAAACGATCGAATCGATCGCTTGAAATTCACTTCTTTTTTTTTTAACGTCTGAATTTATTATTTATTGCAAATTATGAGAACTGTTACATAAACGATTCTACAACGGACAATTTCTTCCGACCCTTATTAGATCCACGATATACGACACCTTCTTCACCTTCTTCTTCATACTCACCTCCTTCACCTTCTTCTTTATGCTCTTTATGGACACTTCCCTCTCTGCGTAGAATCCTGGCGAACGGCTATAATTGTACATCGCTGGAGATCTCCTGCACACTTGCCTCCAATAATCTGCAAATTTATTAATAAATCGCAGTATCTGGGACTCGAACCCCAGACTTCTGGGTGTAGAAGCATTAATTAACTCTTGTTCAACCAATAGGCCAAGGGGCTTCCACAATTCACTTCTTTACATAACAATTATAACTTGAGTAACAAAAATAATAATACATTTTTCTCTTGTCCTTCTATTTTCTGTATTTCAATCTTTCTTTATTATTCATATTTATATCTATCATAAATTAAACTCATACTTAAAACAATATTTTGTCATAATCCTGCATTTTTGGAATATGGAGGGGTTAACTTGCAAATCATAAACATTTGAAGGATCTAAAAACAAAACAATGACAATTATCCCCTGTTCTATACACAATTATTATTTCGAACATCATCCAGTTAAACCCCTCCACGTGTATAGTCGAAGACTTTTCCTCTTTAGCACCTGTGAGCTGACAAATGCACGTCACCTTCATCTCCAGTCTCTCACTTTCTTATCCAAAATTCACTACCAATACCTTCCTCCACCTTCAATCTCCGCGGCTTTTTGCTTTGCTGCGTAACAATGGCGGTTTTCGGTGGCGCTACTACATTGGGTTCTGTATCTTTCTCTTCTCATTCTCTTTGATGACGGTTCAATTAAACGGTTACAATTTTATTTAAATACAATATTAAATCATAATCCAACATTTTTGGAATATGGAGGGGTTAACTTGCAAATCATAAATAGTTTAAGGATCTAAAAAACAAACTGACAATTATCCCCTGTTGCTAGACACATTTAGAATCACGGACATCATCCAGTTAAACCCCTCCACGTGTATAATCGAAGACTTTTCCTCTTTAGCACCTGTGAGCTGACAAATGCCACGTCACCTTCATCTCCAGTCTCTCACTTTCTTATCCAAAAACCATTGCCATTACTCACCTTCAATCTCCGCGGCTTTTTGCTCTGCCGCGTAACAATGGCAGTTTTCGGTGGCGCTACTACATTGGGTTCTGTATCTTTCTCTTCTCATCTCTTCGACCAACAATCTTGTTTCCTCTCTTGCCCACTTAGACTCCTCCCTTCCTCTTCCTCATCCTCTTCTCCGTCACATAGAAACCCTCTCCTCTGCATTGTCAAATCATTCTCAAGCTCCGCCACCGCGGATACAGATAGAAACTCCGATCAATCAGCCTCTTCCTCCGTCCTCTCCGCCTCCAATTCTCTTCTCCGAGACACCTCCAATGATGCTGCTGGACCCAGTGATTGGAAAACGGCAAAAGCTTATTGCAAAAGTGGTGATACATTTGAAGGTGAAGTTGAAGGCTTTAATGGTGGTGGCTTACTTATTCGTTTCCATTCTCTTGTGGGATTTCTTCCTTATCCACAATTAAGTCCTTCACGTTCTTGTAAAGGTATCAAAGTCCTTAAAGTTTCAATTTTTACAATGATGGTTTGTGTTTTTCTTACTGTTGTGTTGTGTTCTGTGAAGAGCCTCAGAAAAGTATTCATGAAATAGCTAAGACTTTGGTTGGTTCTAAACTTCCTGTGAAGGTAAAGTTTTCTCTTTTGCATTGTTTTGTGATTTCTCTAATGTGTGTATGATTGAGGTAAATCTTTATATTAGGTTGTTCAAGCTGATGAGGAAAATAGAAAGTTGATTTTATCTGAGAAGTTAGCATTATGGCCAAAGTATTCACAAAACGTTAGTGTTGGAGATGTGTTTACTGGAAGAGTAGGTTCTGTTGAAGACTATGGTGCCTTTATCCACTTGCGTTTCGATGATGGTATATTTGATTTTATCGACATTTCTTGATTGTTTCTTCTTGTTCTGAGCTTGTGACATTGGTGAAATATGTGGTGTTTGTATAGGTCTTTATCATTTAACCGGATTAGTGCATGTCTCTGAAGTATCGTGGGATTACGTTCAAGATGTTAGGGATGTACTACGCGATGGTGATGAGGTTCGGGTTATAGTCACGAATATTGACAAGTGAGTTTCTTCTTTTAGTTACTGAATTTGATTAGTCATGATATAGTTTTTAATCAAGAATTGTTCCAATGCAGAGAGAAATCAAGGATTACACTATCTATCAAACAACTAGAAGATGATCCTCTTCTAGAAACATTAGACAAAGTGATTTTGAAGGTAAAACAATGTGAATGAATGTGTTTCTGTCTCTTGTGGGTGTTTAGTGATTTATAATAGATCATTGAATATTGTTACAGGACAGCTCTAGTGGATCTCCTTCGCTAAGTTCGAACAATGGGGATACAATCGAACCTCTTCCAGGGCTAGAAACAATACTTGAAGAACTTTTAAAGGAAGATGGGTATATTTCAAAACAAATTTCTTTACTATTGCAATCCTAATCAGCTCTTCATCCGCTTATTACAAGAGAACTTTGACTAGGATCACCTCTAGTCTACTAGACCGTGTTGTTCGTTCTGTGAATGTCCAGATTGGTTCACTCCTGGTTTTGCAATCGATATAAACATATCAATAGCTATTACTGGCTGATACTTTTTGTGAACCATGATGAGTTGTATATTGTTAATTTGCATTAGTTTGATTCTATGTTTCAGGCATAACCATCTAAAGATGGAAGAACATTCCGGTTCCATTGTGTAAACTAAATCTTGATCAATCCTCCTTTTCATTTCTACGTTGCAGAATAGAAGCTGTGAAAATCAACCGGCAAGGATTTGAGAAAAGAGTAGTTTCACAAGACCTACAACTTTGGCTCTCAAATGTGAGTTCTGTTTTTGTTTTTCCAAAATTCACATAAGAATAAACAATGCTAAAAACTCATTCGATACGCCTATTTCACACAGACACCACCTTCTGATGGGAAGTTTGTTCTTCTTGCCCGTGCTGGAAGACAGGTCAATCTCAGAAGCTATCCATTTGTGACCATAGATAGAGTTGTCCTTGGTCTGATACAAGTAAATACGTTAACATTTCAGGTGCAAGAGATACACTTGACGACGTTTCTGGAACAAGGAGGAATCAAGAAAGCACTTCAGCATGTACTAGAACGTGTCCCCTAAGAACCCTAAAGAGACTTGCTTCTCATCCCTATGTCCAGCTCTTGGCAATATAACTTCAAGTGGAGCAGGCAAGTAGGCAACTACTTCAGAATATGCTTAAAAGGCAAAAATGCAAATTCATTTGTATCATCATTATATGTCACACATAACACAAACTTATGAAAATATGTGTATACTCGATGTTTTTAGTTACACATTATAAACTTCATTAACATACAAAACAATATAATTGCAATCACTTGATTAATAACAAATAATTCATGAAATTCAAGATCTAAAACCTTCTCAAGTCAATAATTGACTTTTTTGACACCATGTTTTGGTAAGTACTATCTTATAAAATAGTCTCTTAACCAAGAATAATCAAACATGATAATTAAAATCAATTTTATCCTTTTGTTTGTTTTCTCTCCCACAACTTTCCTGTCTCTGCCATGCACATGCTCTCTCTCTTTCTTCTCTCTCTTATTCTCACTCCAATGATTACAGAGGCCAGCCTAAGCAGCCTACCCACTTTCACCATCTAAATGTTCCCACATTAACATAAACACACGTAAGATACTTCTCCTTTTGAACTGTAAGATTCACTCTTTTTTAATTTCTTAAATTTTCTTATCATTACTTTCTCTTTTTTTGTCATTTTCTCTTAAACCTTCTTCTTCTTCTTCCTTTTCTCTGATCAGTAAAAAAAGTCACCGCCTCTCTTTCCTCTTCCCCTAATTGATCAATCATGCTTCTTCATTTCTAGTTCTCTTCCTGACTCATTTCCCTCATTAGATCTTCTTCTTCACTAAACCCATAATTGGAAAAAGCTTTTTTTGCTTACATTTCAGTAAAAAATCATCACTTTGATTGAAGAAACACACATAAAGTTTGTCTTTTTACTTCTCAATTTGGTTGTTTCCACTCAGTTTCAATCTTGCTTTCTGATTCAAATTCTGGGTTTTCTTCAGAATTCCCAGAGAAGTTGTTGAAAATTTTCACTTTTTTGAGTCACAAAAGTTTTAGTCTTTTAGATGAACATGGACAAGGAAACAGAGCAAACCCTAAATTACTTACCTTTGGGTCAGAGCGATCCCTTTGGCAATGGCAATGATGGAACTATCGGAGATTTCCTTGGAAGATACTGCAACAACCCTCAAGAGATTTCACCGTTAACTCTACAATCTTTCTCTCTGAATTCTCAGATCTCTGAGAATTTCCCAATCTCTGGTGGAATCCGATTCCCTCCGTATCCAGGTCAATTTGGATCCGATCGAGAATTTGGGGTTCTTGGGTCACAACCAACAACGCAAGAGAGTAACAAAAGCTCGTTGTTGGATCCAGATTCAGTTTCGGATCGAGTTCACACCACGAAATCTAACTCCAGGAAGAGGAAATCGATTCCTAGTGGTAATGGCAAGGAGTCTCCAGCTTCTTCCTCTCTCACAGCTTCCAATTCAAAGGTTTTGATTCATTATCTCTCTTGCTCTAATTCAAAAATGTAGACTTTAAGAAACTGTAGCGATATGTGTAAGAAAGTTTGTGTTTTGTGGAGACTTTATCTATAGACCTTTTAGTGTGTTTCTTGATGTTCTTGGTTTTGGGAATTATGATTAGGTTTCAGGAGAGAATGGTGGATCTAAAGGTGGGAAGAGAAGTAAGCAGGATGAGGCTGGGAGTAGTAAAAACGGAGTAGAGAAGTGCGATAGTAAAGGCGACAATAAGGACGATGCTAAGCCTCCTGAGGCGCCTAAAGATTATATTCATGTTAGAGCTAGAAGGGGTCAAGCAACTGATAGCCATAGTCTTGCCGAAAGAGTACTAAACACCTTCGAAAACCGACTTGTTTTTTTGTTGATTTGGGGGTATTTTGATGTTTATGATGTTGATGTTTTTTCTGGTGTGTGTTTGGTATCAGGCAAGACGAGAAAAGATCAGCGAGAGAATGACGTTGCTTCAGGATCTGGTTCCTGGTTGCAACCGGATTACAGGGAAAGCGGTCATGCTTGACGAAATTATAAATTATGTGCAGTCCTTGCAGAGACAAGTTGAGGTAAGAACGTGTGTATTTCATAAATGTTATTGAAATTGGAGTTTGAATATATCTTATATCTGAAACTCGCGGTTTGTTTCTTCAGTTCTTGTCCATGAAGCTGGCTACTGTAAATCCAAGGATGGAGTTCAATGCTAATGCTGCTTTATCCACAGAGGTAAACTTCTGGTTTTGAACCTGCGATATATCATGTTACTATGATCGAATGTTCTGTATCTATAATGTGTGTGTCTGTATGTATAGATGATTCAACCTGGGGAGTCGTTAACGCAGTCTCTTTACGCAATGGCTTGCTCAGAGCAAAGACTTCCATCAGCATACTATTCCCTTGGCAAGAACATGCCCAGATTCTCAGACACACAATTCCCCTCAAACGATGGATTTGTTCAAGCTGAGGTAATTAGTAGCTAATGTCGAATTCTAGAAACTCGTTTGAGTGTATCGTAAACTCAAATCCTTTTGTGTTTGTGATTCATTTCAGACACCGGGATTCTGGGAAAATAATGACCTGCAAAGCATTGTTCAAATGGGTTTTGGAGATATCCAGCAACAGAGCAACAACAACAACTGTAAGAAAAATAAGAATCCAAGTCGAAACTTTGGAAACATCTCTTATGTTGTTAAGTCTCTTATCTTTTATGTTTCAGGTTCTGAGCCAACGCTTCAGATGAAGCTTGAGCCATAGGTCTGATCAAAGATGTTTACGGTTATTATCTCTGTTGTACATACAGAAACCAAGTAGTGATGAGTAACGGAGTGAAACATATTGGAATTTTTATGTTTACTATCGTTTCTTCTTTGCTTGTGCATCTGTTGATTTCTTCTCAACCTAAAACAAAAACAAGGAAACTTCATCATATTAAGTATGTATGTAAAAAAATGACAAGAACTTTTCTCTGTACTATTTACAGTTGTTATGTATTATGATTCCTCAGCTTGTAAGAAACTGGAATAAATTGGTTCACTTCTTTATATTCTTTTCACATTTTTTTACCAAACAAGATTGAAAGTACAGAAGTTTTCTCTTTGGATTCGTAGATGTAAACGATTGACATGCATGAAGACTCATGGTGTGTCGAATCTTGTTGCATTTTAAGGCACCTTAAGCCAAGTTCGAGAAGAAAAACTTCATTATTAGTCGAGAAATATAAGAATGAACAATGAATTTAAGGCTTTGAAAATTAGAGTCTTAATCTACTCGTTCTCATTTTGCCTCCCTCCTCCTGCGTTAAAGCGAATTAAGTCTCGACATGTTTTCATCATATCGAGACTTTTCCAAATCGCTTTCTTGTTTCCTTTCCCGTCCTTCAGGTTGCTTGATTTGCACTAAACTTGGAACATAAGACGACAGATCTGGCGTACATCTTTGGTCTCCAAAATCTCCAACGAGATCCAATGCCCTCAAGTATCCAGCCTCCCCAATGACAATAACTCTGTGGCGATTACGGTCATCAAAACCAAAGGCGACTTTCTTCTCCTCGTCAATGAAGAAACTTCCACTTATAAATGGAACATAACTATCAAATCCAGCTGTTGCCACTCTCAAGAACTTGCTCCACAACACCTCTTCAGTCTCAATCTTAGTCGTAATCCACAAGTCAAGCTCATATGGATTTGATTCATCGTGCTGAAGTATAACCGCAAGCTTCTCTTCTCTAACACAAGACAAAGTCGTATAATCATGATGCCCACCACTAAACGGCAGAGGCAGAAGCGGACCAAATCTCTCACTTGTAAAATCGAAACAGATTAAGCTATTGGCCAAGACTTCATCTACATCTACGTTCCTTTCAGCAGCACAAAAGTAAGTGTTTCCCTTAAGAGACACGCCAGGGTTACAAAATGCTATACGCCAATGTGGAGTGACATCAAGAGTCGTCCATAAATCAGAGTCAAAATCGTAGATTTCATACCAAAAGAACTGCTTTTCGGGTGCCTTGTAGTAATAATCTATAAACCTCAAAAACTTGTAGCTACGACAAGATTCCTTATTCACGTATCCGAGAGCGTAAATAAACCTATCCCATCCGTTTGGACGATGGGAATATCTTGGTTCGATCCACCTTGTTTGCCCCAAAAATGGATTCTGAACCACAAACCTAGAATCTTCTTTCAATATGCATAGCAATAAACCCTCGCAGTGATAGAGCTGAGATATCTTGACTTGTTTGTCAAGGCAAGTAAGTTTGCCTTTATGCTCTATAGATGGATCTCCATTAAGAACGATGCTCGTTAAATAAAGATTGTAACCCATCAACATGATCATCTGAAACTCACCTTCCTTTGCTGCGGCTTGACCAATATGCATCTTCCTAAAGCTCTGACTTTTGGATAAATCGTTCCACTTTTTGCAAGTTAATCGTACTTTTCTCATAGATTTCAAAGGAACCCTAGAGAGAATCTCCTCTACCAAATCCCTTGGAAGATTAGAGATCATCGTCTTCGTCATTGTTTCAATTTGCAACCTTTCTTCGGTTCCTCTGATTGACTGCGGTTGAAGGACGAATGCACAGAAACCCTAAATGAAGCTGGGCCAACCGTGTGCTTCATAAACTAGTTGGGCTTTTTGTGACTACATACATAAAAGGAAAGAATTTGATCAATATCTTTCATATGGGAGATGGATGAGTACAAAAAATGTATAAATTGTAAAATGAGTATGTAACACATAAGAAAGACAATGACAAAAGGAAAAGTTAGAGAATGGTGCAAGCTTTAGATCAGATCAGACCCCAACATGTCTCTTTTTCCTATACACATTACAGAAAAGAAAATGTTGTAGAAACGAAATTATATGTTGCATTGGTCAAACCCGAGAGCCAAAAGGATTCGGCGAGCTTTGACAATACATTAAACTTTTAATCCTATCTGGAGAATAGGTGCAAGCTTTAGATCTATATCTCACAGAATCAGATCAGATCTAAAGATTATATTCATGTTAGAGCTAGAAGGGGTCAAGCAACCGGTAGCCACAGTCTTGCTGAAAGAGTACTAAACACCTTTGAAAACAATTAATGACCTGAAAGCATTGTTCAAATAGGTTTTGGAGATATCCAGCAACAGAGCAACAACAACAACAACTATAAGAAAAATAAGAATCAAAGTCGTCCATCGAAACCTTTAGAACATCTCTTATGTTAACTCTTTCTGAGCCGACGCTTCAGATGGAGCTTGAACCATAGCTCTGATCAAAGATGTTTACGGTTATTATCTCTGTTGTACATACAGAAACCAAGTAGTGATGAGTAACGGAGTGAAACATATTGGAATTTTTATATATGTTTACTATCGTTTCTTCTTTCCTTGTGCATCTGTTGATCTCTTCTCAACCTAAAACAAAAACAAGAAAAATTTCATATGAAGTATGTAAAAAAATGACAAAAAACTTTTTCCGGGACATCTCTGTACTAGTTACATTTGTTATGTGTTATGATTGCTCAGCTTGTAAGAAACTGGAATAAATTTGTTCACTTCTTTATATTTTCTCTTTGGTGTGTCGAATCTTGTTGCATTTTAAGGTACCTTAAGCCAAGTTTTAGAAGAGAAAGATCGAGCGACGAACTCATTATTAGTCAAGAAAAAAAAGAATGAACCATGAACTACTTAAGGCTTTGAAAATTAGAGTCTTAATATACTCGTTCTCCTTTTGCCTCCCTCTTCCTGCATTAAAGCTCATTGATTCGCTTAGAGTGAGTCAAGTCTCAAAATGTTTTCATCATATCGACACTTTTCCAAATCGCTTTGATTTGCACTAAACTTGGAACATAAGAGCACAAATCTGTCTTACATTCTTGGTCTCCAAAATCTCTAACGAGATCGAATCCCCTAATGTATTTAGCCTCTCCAATGACAATAACTCTGTGGCGATTATCGTTATCAAAACCAATGACGATTTTCTTCTCCTCGTCAATGAAGAAAATTCCATTTATAAATGGAACATAAATACCAAATCCAGTTGCCACTCTCAAGAACCTTCTCCACGACACCTCTTCAATCTCAATCCAAAAGAAAAGCTTGTATGGATTTGATTTGTTGTAGTGAAGTAAAACCGCAAGTTTCTCTTCTCTAACACAAGACAAGGTAATATAGTCATGATGCCCATCAGTACTAAACGACAGATGCAGAAGCGGACCAAATCTCTCACTTGTAAAATCGAAACAGATTATGCTAGAGGTGAAGACTTCTTCTAAATTTGCGTTCTTTTCAGCAGCATAATCAGATTTTGGACGAGTATTTGTTGGAGCAAATACTTGCTTCGGATGAGAGGCAAGTATCAAGTCCTAAAGTCAGTTACTTGTACGGGTCAAATTGTGTCACAAGTACTCAGAAAATTAGCAAGTGCTTGCATGCCTTTACCTTCACTATTTTAATAAAGTGTTTATCCGGATTTCCCATATATTTTTCATTTCTTATCAAGTAATTTATAAACTATAAAATTTGTTTTTACAGGATTAACAAAATAAATATGTGACAAAATTAAATGTAGTGGAGCTGGAAATATTGATCAAACTTTGTCATCAAAAGCCCGACTAGATTTTCAAGCCCACGTTTGGTCTCCAGCTTTATTTAGGGCTTCTTCTTCTTGTTCAACCGCAATAGATCAGAGGAAACGAAAACAAGGGTTTTCGATTGCAGATTGAAACAGTTAAACTCCAAACGTCAGAGCTTTAGGAAGATGGACATTGGTAAAGCCTTACCTGCATCAAAGGAAGGTGAGTCTCAGATGATCGTGATGATGGGTAACAATCTTTATTTAACGAGCATTACTCTCAATGGAGAACCATCTATTGAGCAAATAGACAAACTTACTTGCCTTGACGAACAAGCCAAGATATCACAGGTCTTTGACTGCGAGGGCTTATTGCTATGCATATTGAAAGAAGATTCTAGGTTTGTGGTTCTGAATCCGTATTTGGGGCAAACAAGGTGGATCGAACCAAGATATTCCCATCGTCCATACGGATGTGACAGGTTTAGTTATGCTCTCGGATACGTGAATAAGGAATCTTGTCGTAGCTACAAGTTATTGAGGTTTATAGATTATTTCTACAATGTACCCGAAAAGCAGTTCTTTTGGTATGAAATCTATGATTTTGACTCTGATTTATGGACGACTCTTGATATATCTCCACATTGGCGTATAGCATTTTGTAACCCTGGCGTTTCTCTTAAGGGAAACACTTACTTTTGTGCTGCTGAAAGGAACGTAGATGTAAAAGAAGTCTTGGCCAATAGCTTAATCTGTTTCGATTTTACAAGTGAGAGATTTGGTCCGCTTCTGCCTCTGCCGTTTAGTGGTGGGTATCATGACTATACGACATTGTCTTGTGTTAGAGAAGAGAAGCTTGCGCTTTTACTTCAGCACGATGAATCAAATCCATATGAGCTTGACTTATGGATTACGACTAAGATTGAGACTGAAGAGGTGTTGTGGAGCAAGTTCGTGAGAGTGGCAACAGCTGGATTTGATAGTTATGTTCCATTTATAGGTGGAAGTTTCTTCATTGACGAGGAGAAGAAAGTCGCCATTGGTTTTGATGATGGGGATAATCGCCACAAAATTAACATCATTGGAGAGGCTGGATACTTCAGGGCATTGGATCTCGTTGGAGATTTTGGAGACCAAGAATGTAAGACAGATCTGTGCTCTTATGTTCCAAGTTTAGTGGAAATCAAGCAACCTGAAGGAGGAGAAAGGGAACAAGAAAGCGAATTGGAGAAGCTTCGATATGATGAAAACATGTCGAGACTTGTCTTACTTGAAGGGAATCAATGAGCAATATGCTGGAGGAGGCAAAAGGAGATAATGAGATGATGAAGACTCAATTCACAATGCCTTATGTATGTCTTTCATTTACATATTCTTCTCTTTGAACAAGATTACTCTATTATCATAAATTCTGGTTTCTTCCGAGCTTATATGCATCATGATGAAGATTTGCTAAGATGTTTTAAAACAAAATATAGTAACAGTGAAATCTATTTCTTTTCTCATATGTACAACAAATAGATATATTGGCTGCGCTATGATTTACAGAGCTGAGATTGTAGAATTAGTAACATATCTGAAGAATCTTGGAAACAGAACAATGAAAGAAACATAAAGGGACCTTAGTCTTAGCTTGTCTTGGTCTTGGCTTTGTCTAAGGCAAATTCTACTCTTAAGTCCTTTCGTAAGATCCCGTGATTGGATGATTGTATCACGTGTATTCTCTAATTCGTCTAGAGTATGCTCATACGAATGAAATGATTCTTGCTTTTTCATACCAATGAAAAGACTCGATGACGGGAACATTGATGCCAACGAGTTATTCCAATAGATTGCGTAGAATGTTAAGAGAAGGTTTGCTCATAAAGATGTTGACGGTGACGAGGTGAGTTGTGCCGTTGAAAATAAATCAAACTGTAAAATGAGTTTGTACAACATAACATAAGAAAGAGTGAAAGACATCCTTCAGATGCTTTATCTCTACTAATGTGATCAATCAAATCTCACAAAAAAATGTTTGAATTGTAAAATGAGTTTGTAGCACATAAGAAATACAATGAAAAGAGTACAAGCTTTAGATCTATATCTCACAGAATCAGATCAGACCTCAACATGTCTTTCTTTTTCCTATACACATTAAAGAAAAGAAATCGTTGTGGAAACGAAATTATATGTTGCATCGGTCATACCCCGAGAACCAAGAGGGTTCAGCGAGCTTTGACAACTCTTCGTCTTTCTTGTAAAATGGCTCGAACTCTTCTCTCCATTGGTGATCACCATCACTAGCTGATGGTTCATCATATTTAGCCATATCATCGCCATTACAAGAAGCTTGCAAAGATTCTATGGGATTTTGTGGCTCTGTTATTTGTTGTTGGTTTACAGTGCTGATTTCGGTTTCGTATTTCCTCTTCAACTTGTCCATCTTTTTATATGCTTCTGCTGCTTCATACTCTGCATCCATTGCCCTTTTCTGTGGATACACAAGCAAAAAAGGTTAATAAGAGTCAAATGATAGGATTAATAACTGAAAAATGGCAGGTATGGGTACCTGTGCAAATGTCAATCCTTCTTCAGCTTCTTTAAGTCGAACAAGTAACTCTCCTGCTGCTTGAACAGCTTCAGCAGTATCTCTTAGTTGTGACTGGAGACTCTTGTTTTCATCCCTGAAGTATTGTGCCTCCTTCTCTCTTTGCACTTTCAAAGCTGAAATTTCTGCTGCAAGTGCGTTTATGAATCTAGACTCAGCTCCCTTGACTCCTGCTCTGGCTGCTGCTTTTTTTACATCATCTATTCCTTCTCGAATCCTCCTATGCCTTGCAAGCAATTGGATATGCTTCTCTTCCAGGTCTGCATACTGTTCAATCATCCGTGCATGACCCTGCATCGCCATTTGCATTGCTTCTGTCAACTCTTCAGCACACCTTTTCTCTGTATCCAGTTCACGTTTCTGCTTTTCCATTAGCAATCTATTGGTATCAAGCTCGGTTCTCAATTCTTCAGCAAGAGAGATCCAGTTGCTCTCTGCTTCAGTCCAACGAAGTCTTTCCTGTTCTAGTGTCTTCTCAGGACACTCGTCCACTGACTCAGGAATGGTATTAAGTGGTGAAGCTTGGTCACGGTCACAAGCGTATGTTAGCTTAAGCAGGGAACCTCTTTTCCGAGCAGATGTAAGAGAAGAGTCAGTGTAACATTGTAGCTGCGCCTTTAAATCGTGAATCTCTTCTAATAATACTTCCCTTTCTCCCATATCACCGTAGAAGTTCTTGAAACTTTCGAGCTCTTCTTGCACTCGTTTCAACTCAATCCTCGTCTGCAATACTTCGGGGTGGTTCTCATACATGTCCTTCAGAAGCTGCACAAATTATATGTAAGAAAACATTTCTGCAATGATTCAATAAACTTCTAAATAATGGTAACCCAAAAATTTACCTTATGCTCATGCATGAGTGATGCAAATTCTTCATCCAGGAAATCATCTTTAGACAACACGCCATCCATGAGACTTTCAAGTCGAGCAATCTTGTCCTCCCTTGTTTGTCCTATGATGGCATTGCACTCTCTCTCATGCTTGTACTGTTGCACCTGTTTAATTTCCCATAGATGATTAAAAAGGTTTCCTTTATACGTCGAAAGTAGAGAAGCTGACCAACAGAACATAAGCAAGGATCATACCAGCCGATTAAGCTGTGATATTTCAGATGCTTGCTTAGTGCAGACCTCCTCCATAGCCATTTCTCTTCTGATAGACCCTGCTAGAACCTTTTCCACTGCCTGTAAGGTGCAGAAAACTCATATCATATTATTACACTATACAATTGTGGAACGAAATGCTCCAAATGAAAGCCACAATTCTTACTTTAGGAACTTGGAAATTGGACTTTTCTGAACCTTCTGAGTTGTCAATAGGTACTAACTGAAGATTAGAAGTGTCACTTATTTCTTGGGCATCACATTCTGCTCTGCATTTACATTTACTGCACAGTACTTCTTTGGGGTTGTCTTCCGCTACAGTATCACCTTCTGGATAAGTTTGAACACCTACATCAGCCTTACTTAAAACGGTTGAGGGCTTGCATTCTAGAGCTTTGTAGGACAATCTGAATGTCGATCGTCTATGAGCTGTACTCTGCCGGTATGAGTCAAGAAGTTTCATGCCTCTGTGAAGGCTAGCTGCCAATTGCCTAGTTGGCACAGGAAAAGCTTCACTTTTCTTTGTAGACAAAGCACTATATAGGTTTAACACCTCTGTGGACATAGCCGGAGAAGGTTCCACAACTTCTTTAGTTAACTGGTTTGCTCTCTCAATATTTTTTTGTGATGCGGTGGACATTGATGTTGTCCTCAAGCTTTTCCTGCTATTTCTGATCTTAGGAGAGGCGCTCTCAGTGGGAGGTATTAGTCCAGGAGAAACACTTACTGGAGATATGCTAAGGCAAGGCGACACAGGATTTACTGAGACCTGTTCTGTATCATTTGATGTATCAGATACTGCTACAATTGCAGAAACATCAGCTTCTAGAACCAAGTCTTGGCATGATGGAATGTTCTCCGCCTTGCTTGGTGAATTTCCCTGGTTTGTGTCGCTAATACAAGAATTAAGAGAATTTTTTATGGAAGCAGGCTGTACACTAGAACCATCATCCATAGTTTGCACGGCCGCTTTGATCTGATTTGTTGAGATTCTAGTTTCTGCCACAGATAACGCATTATCAGTCTCTGACCCATTGTTCTCAGTTTGGCAACACGCATCCTCCATGTTAACATCTGTATCTTCAGGAAACTGCTTTCCTGTAGATGATTGGACATCAGATGATCTAAGGTGGGAGGTTTTGTAAGATTCATCCTTCAGGGCCACTGTCTGTAATGATGAATTTATTTTCTCTACTCTGCTCATGTCCTGATTGTTGTCCTCGGCAGGTGGAGACAAGCCCATTTGAGCACAAAGCCTTTCAACAGCCTCCTCGTCAATTTCCATCTCAGTGTCCCCATCATCATCTCCATTTGGTAATGACTTTGGATGACCCAGGCCAAAGCTTCTTAACAAACTCAGACTTCTACGCGCATTCCAGGAAGTGGTATAAGCTGCATTTGGGTTTGTTGGGTTGTTTCCATTATTATCCTTCACCCTTTGCAGTTCATCCTGCACAGTTTACATTAGAAGTTACATTCACGTTTGTTTTTGCATTTTGTGAGATAATCCAAAGGATGCATACCCTCAGCTGGCGTATCACTTCCCGCAAGAAATTTACATCATCTTGCATTACTTCATTGACAACTGCCTTGTTCTGTATCGCCTTTGCACGCTGAGCAAATCTCAAGGTGCTGAAGGTTTCATTCCTACAACTGCAATTTAAGAGGCAATTTTATTTAGCAGAAAAGTGGAGGGAGGGTAGAATATATTCTGAAAGAGAAATTCGGGTTCTTGATTAACCTTTGCGAGGGAGAAACTGCACAAACCATAGCTAATTTTGCATTCCCACCTAGAGACTCTTGTAATAGAAATGTCAACCTGGAATCTCTATAGGGTATATGTCTTTGCTTCCCTGTTTGTGAAATTTCTGCTAGAATGTTGATCAAATTCCTGTAAGTAAAAAAACTTGTAAGGTTTACACTTATCTACAATTCTCAGTTTCAGACTGTATAGCATCACATCTGTAAAATGTCAAGATAAAACATCTGGCATAAAAGTCAGATTACGACCATCATTTTCAAATTGTGTTTTCTTTTCCCCTAAGTTTTAGTCCAGATTCAAATGCATGCTATACTCTCGATACAAAAACAAAAATGCAGTATTAACTGGAAAAGAAAATCAATAAGCAGCCTATAATGTAGACTATTCTGATCTTACCCAAGTTGGGAAAGTGATCGATTTATATTCCCAGCTTCCTTCAAACGATCGCCTGCTGCACCGGTTAATTTTTGCCTTTCTGAACCAGCCAGATCAACAAGATTGATTCTACTTGTTTTGAAGCTGCTTAAACCATCTGCAACACTCTGTTACATATTACATTCAAATACAGTTAGATATAGATTACATCACCTCATAATAACATTAACAAAATAATTTCTACACTAGTAAGCATCTGAGCCTCATAGCCTATTCTTAAAACCTTGCAGTTGCTAGTTAATAGGAACAATAAAATAAAGGAGAACAGCCCACCTTGCAGTGGGACTCGACAACACAAGTAAATACACAATGCGACCTTGAACTCTCTGCGTTTACACTTGTTGCACCAGTCCTTCTGTTTGCCAAGCCCTGCACAAGTTTCAGATGGAAGCTTACTATTGAAGATACACATTTCAAATCAAAGCAACAAAATAGTTCAGATCGACTATACTGCAAGACTTTGACACAATTTGGCGGTATATAGATCTTATTCCAATACACAGTATTTGCAATTCCTGTAGGGTAGACACTTTTTTCTTACAACAAACCATAGTTATGCATTCCATATTTTAAAAGTTTAGGAGTAATATAATAATATCACACCTAGGAAACACAAGTGTATGTACGTTTTGAGAAATTACTCTTAAAATCTTTCAAAGTAGAAGGGGGATTGATTTCCAAAGAAGAATATGAAATAAAACGATATAACAAACCTTAACCAGAAGCTTTGACAAATCCTTCAAGTTTTTCACGTACTCCTCAGTCAGATTTTCAACATAAACACCGGATTTGACATCTTCTCTAATCTGGTGCCATATTAATTAAAAAATGATGAATCCAGGTTCTTTTTCCTTACAAAATGTAAAACAAGTTGAAGTTACAAGTTCCTTTTACCATCAGGTTTCTTTGGCTCGGATCCAAAAGATCTGTTATTTGTTCGTTGTATATCTGCAATGAAAGATGGGAAAGGGAACCATGTATATCAAGCTTTGAAAAATGAAAACATCAAACGCAGCCAAACTATAGTAAAACCACTCATCGAACCTCGAGAAACGAACAGCGGCACTGGTACTTTAGCTGCCTTTCAGCATGCTTTGCTTGCTCCTGCAAACAAAAGAAATCAACTTTTGAATGTGCTGCCTCTCTCACATAATGAAACAGACTGAAAGTAAACAACACGAAGCATCACCTCACTGAGACGGGCGAAGAGCAATTCAAAGACACGTGGTGTCAAACCTCTTTGGTCACCACTAAGGTGCTCTTCCAACAATCCATTGGCAGGACCCCACATGGTATATGTTTTCCCACTACCAGTCTGATGAAAAATGTTATCAGAAGTTCAAACTACAATCATATGGTTTAAGGAATAAATGAAAAATGATGACTACCTGTCCATAGGCAAAAACAGAACTGTTAAATCCGGCCAGACAGTTTTCTACAAGAGGGGCTCCCACAAGCTGAAAGATCTCATCCTGCAAATAATACAAGAAAGATAAAGACTTGTTAGCCTATATAAATCATGAGACAACATAGTATAATGAAACCCCAATCTCGAAAACTAAATTCTTGCCTGTGTTGACTCTGGGTCAGCAATCGAATCGAATGTGAAAGTCTGTTCATTAATAGTGAGGGCATCGTTGGAGATCTTTTTTACTATCATCTCCTCTTCCTCACCTTTGCTTGGAGGCTTCATTCTTACTATAACCTACAAAACGAGACAAAGGCTCGAACTAATCTTACCTAATAGCCAAATGAAACTAAAAAATTCTAAAAATACAAGCTATCATCTTCATTCTGTTTAGGGATTTCGGAATCTGGAACTTAGTTTGACCAATTCATCCAAAAAATTAGGGTTTTTCCTTCGAACATTCTCCAATTTCTAAGCAAGAAAAACAAAAAATCAAAAGACTCAAACTACCTTGACACCAGAGTCTGAAACCCCAGCAGCTACTCCATTTTCCCCCGCAGCCTCAGCAATTAGCTTCCGTTTAAGAGGATTAGACGACGGAGGACGCGGAGGCAAAGGACTCTTCAATTTCGCCGGAGAAGATCTATGATCAGGCAACAACGAGTTCAGATCCGGAGGTGGAGCATTCTCTTTAGCAGATCTAATCTTTCTTTGTGATTTCGATTTCGTCAAACTAGTGTTTGGCGATTGTGACTCTCCAATATCCCTCAAGACAGCGTTTCTTGGCATCATGAAATGCTTCATCTCTCTGCGATAACGAATTCGAATCCCTAAAAAAGAAGAAGAGAGGGAATAGCTAGATCTGCTTCTGCAACAATCAGTGTTTCGGGCAAAGTAACGAGGAAGAAGGGAAGAGAGAGAGTTTGAGAGAGAGCCGTTAATGGCGATAATTTTGAATTTCTAGATCGAGAACGCATTCACATGTTTGTTTATTTTATTTTATTTATCTATCTCCGTTGATCGTGAGATGATGAATCCAACGGATCAGATCAAATTAGGGCCCATGATTTTGTTCGACCGTTTGAGTTATTTATTCTTAGGATATTTTTATCCCACGTGGCACGTGGCTTTTAGATTGTGTTGGGTTGGGCTTATAAACGAAGCCCAATTACGGTAAATTCCAAATTAACAGTATTTTTTATTTCTTTTTGTAAACGCATAGCCATAAATTTATAGACCAAAACAAAATTAGATAGTTTGTATTGTATTTGTAACTATAAAGTATGGATCCATAAATTATCAGTTGAAAGTTCTTAAAGAGTAAAAAATAAAAAACTCAAGTTTGAGCTAATGATCTAATGGATTCCGGATATTGTTTTGGAATTCGATCATTAGATTTGAACTTGTGAAATCTCTTTCATATTTTACATTTCTATTTTTGCGACCTCAATTTGATCTTGCGAGTTAAACGATTCCAAGTAGGAAGTGTTTATTGGAGATAAGCAAGATGTGTATCTTGCAGACCAAGTAATATGGACCGTTAAAGTCCATTATGAAGTGAAACTCGTGAAACCCAAACCGAAGAATATTCTAGATCTCTGTATTACTTCTTGTACAAGATATTTCCTTATGTGTTTATGAAAGTTTATATTATATGGGTGTTAGCATTATGTTAATGTTGACACTATATATATGTATTTTGTATTCTCATATGAAACACAACTCAATAATATATTTTATTCAATAATATTTGACATGGTATCAGAGCTTTAGGATCAAATTTTTAGGGTTTTAGTTTAGCTTCCGCAAAGATGAAAAAAAAAGGAAAAAGAAAGAAAGAAAGAGAGGGTCGTTGGTGTTTTTTTTTGTTTTTTTTTTGTTAGTCGTTTTGGTTTTTGTCGGATGCTTTCTAGTAGTCGGGTTTAGTTTCAAGTTCGTGAGATCTTCGGTGGTGAGAGAAAGGGTTTGGTTAAGATTAGGGTTTCGGTTTTGGGAGAGGGGTTTTTAGATCTCGTTCACGGCGGTAGATCTCAGTGTTTTAGGGTTTTGGTTTAGCATGGGCTTGTTCATTTTTCCTTTGTGTCAAGTCTTTGAAGGCGTTCAGACCATTGTTAAAGTTATCAGAGCTGCGGAATGCGCTCAGAGTGTTGTTAAGTTCAGAGCTGCGGAAGGCGCTCAGATCGTTGTTTAGGTCATCAGAGCTACGAAATGTGCTTAGACCATTGTTAAAGTCGTCAAAGAGCTGCGGAAGGCGCTCAGACCATCGTTAGTCATCAGAGTTGCGGTAGGCGCTCAGACTGTTGTTCAGGTTATCGGAGCAGCAGAAAGCCGCTCAGAATGTTGTGAAGATCAAAGAGCTGCGGAAGGCGCTCAAAGAATTGTGAAGATCAAGGAGCTGCAGTGTGAAGATCAAAGCATTTGAAGGCGCTTCAAATTCAATTTATATATATATATATATATATATATATATATAAATGAGTTTTGATTTCTCATATTACGGGGGAGTTGTTTGGAACGCTCATGTTTTTTAGATCAATTTTTTTTTTAGTCCGGTTTGTGGACTGTCCGAGATATGACGATTATTTGTGGAGTTGCAGGATTTGCGTCCATGGCTAGTTGTTATTCCCTTTTACCAAGACCAAAGACGAGCTGAAGTTCCACCCTCTTTTGTAGATTGAAGTTTATACCCTGAGGAGTCTGTTGACATGATTTGTCCGTCCTGGATATGATGTCCACGACATAGGTGTTCCGCTTTGTGGTTGCATATTTTGCGTTTTCGCGTTCCACGTTTGTCGTGCGGGGAGTATTGGAGATAAGCAAGATGTGTATCTTGCAAACCAAGTAATATGGACCGTTAAAGTCCATTATGAAGTGAAGCTCGTGAAGCGCAAACAAAAGAATATTCTAGATCTCTATATTACTTCTTGTACAAGATATTTCCTTATGTGTTTAGGAAATTTTACATTATATGGATGTTAGCATTATGTTAATATTGACACTATATATATGTATTTTGTATTCTCGTATGAAACACAACTCAATAATATATTTTATTCTATAATATTTGACAGTGTTTGTTCGAAATCTCACATCAAATGAAGTACATCGAATAAAAAAAATTCTTTTTTGTCAAACAAACATTTAATTATATTTACCAAAAATGAAGTAGACAGTCAAATGAATTAATGAAATGATTATAGACCGAAAAAAAAATAGAAATATTTGAGACTCAATTTTGTTTTGTTTTGTTTTTTTCTCTACTTTTGTGTCCTTAACGTTCGAGTTACTAAAAAAAACGCCAAAGGATTTTTGAGATTTTTCAGTTTCTTCGTCAAAAGAAACAAAAAAAAAAAAACTCAACTTCCAACAATGGCGGAGACGGCGAATACAGATCTAGAAGGAATCGATGGAGTTCGTATGACATGGAACGTTTGGCCTCGTTCAAAAGTTGAAGCTAGCAAATGCGTGATCCCACTCGCCGCTTGCATTTCTCCGATCCGGCGACATTCCGATATCCCTACCCTTCCTTACGCACCGCTCCGATGCCGGACTTGTTCCGCAGCGTTAAACGCTTACGCACAAGTCGATTTCACCGCAAAGCTTTGGATCTGTCCCTTTTGTTATCAGCGTAATCATTTCCCGCCTCATTATCATGTGATCTCTGAGACTAATCTTCCTGGTGAGCTTTATCCTCAGTATACTACTGTTGAATACACGCTTCCTCCGCCTGTTGCTGGTCAATTTGATCCGAGGAATGGGGAAGTTCCGTCGCAGGCGGTGTTTGTGTTTGTTCTTGATACTTGTATGATTGAAGAAGAATTAGATTTTGCTAAATCGGCGCTTAAACAGGCGATTGGATTGCTTCCGGAGAATGCTTTGGTTGGATTTGTGTCGTTTGGTACTCAGGCTCATGCGCATGAATTGGGATTCTCTGAGATGTCTAAGGTTTTTGTTTTTAAAGGAGATAAAGAGATTTCTAAAGATCAGATTTTGGATCAGTTGGGGCTTGAAGGTTCTTCAAGGAGATATACGAAAGGAGCTCAAAATGGCGTCCCGAGTTCTGGTTTGAATAGATTCTTGTTACCTGCTTCCGAGTGCGAATTCACACTCAACTCGGTGAGTGACGTTTTTTTTTAGTTCTTTATCATTTAGCTTTTGTGTTGATTGTGAAGTTGAAAATTTTCATCTGATTCTTTCATCTTTGTGTGAATGATGTTTGGTATGTAGCTTTTGGATGAGCTACAAAGTGATCAGTGGCCTGTTCAGCCAGGTCATCGGTCCCAACGATGCACAGGTGTGGCATTGAGTGTTGCTGCAGGATTGCTTGGAGCTTGCTTGCCTGGAACTGGGGCTAGAATTGTAGCTTTGATCGGAGGTCCATGTACAGAAGGCCCTGGAACGGTAAGTACCTGTTGATGGTTGTTGGCATTGTGAGCTTTCATCACCCCATGTGTATGAAGCATGTTTGCAACTTCTTCTTTCCATTTTCTTTTGTACAGATTGTCTCAAAAGATTTATCGGATCCTGTGCGATCTCACAAAGATCTAGATAAAGATGCCGCTCCTTACTATAAAAAGGCTGTCAAGTTTTATGATAGCATCGCAAAGCAACTAGTCACTCAGGGTCATGTGCTAGACCTTTTTGCTTCTGCACTTGATCAGGTATTACTGTGACATGATTATAAATAGTTGGTGCGCAAAGCTCTGAATTAGTTCTTCAAGTTTGGTTGTGCAGTTTGCATCAGTTGCAACTCCTGAATTCTAAATCTTTTCTGTAACACTGTGTTGTATTTTTTTAGCTGGAAGTCTATATAATGAATGCATCTTTTCTTCTTGTCTCTGAAAGTGTGGCCTTGATATGCAATGGGATTTACTAAATTTTTTGTCAAACCTAACATGGTCAATATACACAAATGTGGAGCCTCTCAATTGTCCTCAAATTTGTTACCTAGCCTGTGATATCAGTTTAACTAGTCCTGAAGATGTTGTCTTGGCACTATAATTATTATTTTAATCTTCGTAAAGCTAAAGAGCTTCTATGAAACCTAGGCCATAATCGTTAAACCCCCTCATTTTCCTGTTTTTGATGATGGTTTCCTCTACAGTGTTTCTTCTAATAGGGCATTGCTTGTTGTATATTGTCGTGCTGTCAGCTCTGATATTTATAATTGGAGATCTAATTATTAATTATTTCCGCTGTTGCATTTTGGATATAGTTAGGTTGGGGTTGCTGAGATGAAAGTTGCAATTGAAAGAACTGGTGGCCTTGTTGTTCTGTCTGAAAGTTTTGGCCATTCCGTATTCAAAGATTCCTTCAAGCGAGTATTTGAAGATGGCGACCAGGCTCTTGGCCTCTGCTTTAAGTAAGTTTCTACTTTGCTGATGCATCACTCTCTCTGATAATATTACATGAAAAGAAAATTTTGTCAATGCAATGACTTTTCTTTTTAAGTATCATAAACTTCAAGCTTGTATAATAGAAATAAAATTATGTGCGTGCTTCAATAGAAACTGACCTTGAATCGTTTATTTCTAGTGGGACGCTTGAGATCTGTTGTTCACAGGACATCAAAATTCAAGGGGCTATTGGACCATGCTCATCATTAGAGAAGGTTAAAAATGGAGTCCTTGACGATTTACTTCTCTCAAAAATGCATTGATAGTTATTTTTGAGATGAACGAAGCTATCTCTTCTCAATTAATTTTCATTTTTCTTTTATTTGGATCCTTTCAGAAAGGGGCTAGTGTTGCTGATACGGTTATCGGAGAGGGGAATACTTCTGCTTGGAGGTTGTGTGGCCTTGATAAAACTACGTGTTTGACAGTATTTTTTGACATATCTTCAAGCGGGTCAAATACTCCTGGAGCTGCGAATCCACAGTTTTATTTGCAGTTTCTCACAAGGTACTTTGGGCAGTGTTTCAGTCTTGTATTTTATCTGTTTTTTTTTGTTTCACCTGAACTTTGCCTTTCTGCATTACATTGTAAGCTTCATTGTCAGAAGTATCATATTTACTGTTGTTTATTTGATTGCAGTTACCAAAACCCTGAAGGTCAAACATTGCTCCGAGTTACTACTGTATGCAGACAGTGGATAGACAGTGCTGTGAGTTCAGAGGTTCGTCCTCGTTTTTCTATAACCATCAAAAATGCAATGCAGGATTTCTTATAGCCTAAAAGCTTCTTAGTGATTTAACGTTCTATATTACCGGTGGTTATGTACTTTTCAGGAACTTGTGCAAGGCTTTGATCAAGAAACTGCTGCTGTGGTCATGGCTAGATTAGCTTCTTTGAAAATGGAGTCAGAGGTACGTCACAGTAGACAACTTCAGTTTGGTAGTTGCTTTATTTTATTTTTAAGGCGGAGTAAGCTCTTAATGCTGGCAATTTTTTCAAATATGTGTCTTTCCTTGGGAATAATACTCACCAGGAATCCCTAGGAGGTCAAATGCTCATCTATTATACAAAAAGCATTCAAATTTTATTGTTGACACAGCTGTATAATAGTAATATGAACTAGGAGGATCCAACCTGTTTCTTGAAAAATACTGCAGGTTATCTAAGTTATCTAAGGCTTATCACTAAGCCATGTCTATCTATACAATTCATCATATTTTTTTCCCCAGGAGGGATTTGATGCTACTCGGTGGTTAGATCGGAATCTCATTCGTCTTTGTTCAAAGTTTGGAGACTATAGAAAGGATGATCCAGCCTCCTTCACACTGAATCCCTATTTTTCGTTATTTCCTCAATTTATATTTAATCTGCGGCGATCGCAGTTTGTTCAGGTACCACTGCTTTTACATTTCATGGTTTGTGCTCATCATATCGTTAGCTTAGTATCATGTTTTCTTTTTCGGGGTTGTGATATGGTGGCAGGTATTTAACAATAGCCCTGATGAAACCGCATACTTCTGCATGTTATTAAACCGGGAGAATATTTCGAATGCAACTGTCATGATCCAACCGTCGTTGACAACATATTCATTCAATTCACCAGCCGAACCAGCTTTGCTAGATGTGGCTTCCATTGCAGCCGATCGAATTCTTTTATTAGATGCATATTTTAGTGTTGTTGTCTTCCATGGAATGACTATAGCACAATGGCGAAATATGGGTTATCATCATCAGCCTGAACACCAGGTACTAATAACTAGCTGTTTCTAATAGCTTTTTCATGATGCGGAACCATCTCGTTGTTGTTGAATGATTATGTATATTTAATCTTCCATTGACTATAACTATTCTTGTGATAGGCTTTTGCTGAGTTATTGCAAGCTCCTCAAGAGGATTCCCAGATGCTAGTCCGTGAGCGTTTCCCTGTCCCAAGATTAGTTGTCTGTGATCAGCACGGCTCGCAGGTCATTCATCTTATCAATTTGTTATCATGTAATTGTCAGCTTCAGTTTTGTTTGTGCATCTCATTGGATTCGAATGGGAAAATGCAGGCAAGGTTTTTATTGGCAAAGCTGAATCCATCAGCGACGTACAACAATGCAAACGAAATGTCGACAGGGTCAGATGTGATATTCACAGACGACGTTAGCCTTCAAGTCTTCTTTGAACATCTTCAGAAGCTGGTAGTGCAGTCTTGAGTAGTCCTTTTGTTTCTTTACTTTACATTAAATTAAACTTCAGTTTACACCATTAAATTAAACTTCAGTTTACACCATTTTTCATCTACTATCATTATTTTGTTTTTTCTTTGATAAAATTTTTGTAACATTACTTTTCTGTTTTTGTTTCAAGGACTTAGATATACAAAGGGAGAAGAGATAAAATATCTCACTGCATTCCCGAGGAAATTTTATAAACTGAGACATCAACAAAAATATGAATTATTAAATAAATATAATGAAAACTTGAATGAAAACTTTTGTAGAATTACTACCAGAAAAAAAGTCAATAGCGTCAATTAATTTGCATCAACAAAAATTATATTTCATATCAGTTGCAATAATCAATGCCATTATTGATTTGTCTTGCATCATTTTACTAAAATTGATATAAATCTAGATCTATTTGCATCTCTTTTACAATATTAATACAAATATATGAATTTCCATCATTTAGAAAATGATACAAAATTTAAATCAATAAAAATCGATGTCAATTAAAAATTGAGCACCGATTGTAAAAACCCACATCGCTCCCAAGGGAAAGAGAGGTTCCATAATTTTCTTATATATAGTGATCTAAGTTTTCTTTATAGTCTCAAAGAAGTGTAAAGCAAAATAAGCAACTATTATCCCAAACAAATTTGATTGTTTGCTTTAATATTAATTAATAAAATTAAAAAATATTTTTTCTTACAAATTAATTTAATATATATAAAAAATGGTTTGCTGATGTGGACACTTTAGATGAGAGAAGACTCTCTAATTATATATATGATTATTTGTTAATTTTAAAATAATCAATATAAACATTATTTCTATAAATTGATGCTAATACTAATATCATTTACATTAGATGAGGCATATAACATCGATTATAATAGTCGATGCAAATAATTATGATGAAGTTTTTTTAAGCATACTAGATTTCTTAACTTTGGGCTTAACCACATCGCCAAATTTTAACTCTCTTCTCCCACTGTTTTATCAACTACTTTTTTATTTGCGATCATCTCTAGAAAGATCACTCCAAATGTATAAATGTCTACTTTCTTGGTTACCCTTCCATATCAACAAAAACATTAAATATCAAAACTCTTACCATACACAATTTAGTATTGCATTAAAAAGTACTAGAGAAAGCTGTTTGAATAAATTTCAATGTGACTTCACTTCTATCAATATGTTATAGTTATTGAAATAATTTAAAGAGAAGAAAAACTAATCAAAATTAAAAAAAAATACAAGAAAAATACATCAAAAATTTTAAAATATATTATTTAGAGATTACATTAGTTACATTAGAGATACAATTCTGGATTTTGTGGATTATTCTAGGATGGTTGTGCCAAGAGGCTCGAACCACGACAACCTGAACTGAACTATCTACATCTATAGCTAAAATACATCGAAAATTTTTATCCAAAAAAAAAAAAGCATTGAAAAGCTGCAAATACGTCTCTTTTGCTAACTGTGATAGTGAAAATTGTAAAGCCATCTAATTGCTAACTTCAAATTTGAGCTATGCCAAAAACGAAAGTGCTTTTATATACAAACTAGATTTTAACCCGCGGTACACCGCGGGATGATTTAATTTTAAAGTTAGTATAAAAATATTTTGTAAATTGTATCTCCTTATAACATATTTATTTATATTATAGTTTACAATTGTTATTAAGTAACGGTATTCCACGAGTTCACGAGATAATTATTAATAAACTGAGGATTTAACCCGTATTAAAGCGGTATATAAATATTGATTCAAATTCGTCCGCCATATAAATCATTTCCGAAATATAACCCGTTCCGTAATTTCTTAACCCGTCATGTGATTTGTATTAAAAAAATAAGGATTAAATCCGTATTGAAGCGGCGGATTAATGATATTTTAATCTTTTTATTATTGTTGATTCAAAAACCCGTCCCGCCAAACCCATCCCGCCAAAAAACTCATTTATTTTATTAATGTTCTTATTTATGATATGATTCTGAATCATTGTCTAAATATTTTAATCGATGTAGAACGTTGAACACACATTTTCGTCAATTGGATAATATATATCCGTTTTTAAAATTTTGAATCACAGTATATGCAGAAAAAAAATTGATTTTTATTTTTACTTTATGTATTATATGATGATTCAAAACAGTTAAAAACAAATCAAACAAAGATGATAGGAGAATTATAATTATAAATCTTAATCAAATCTTCTAAAAATCTAAATTATTAAATATGGAATATCCGGTGTATGAGTTGGGTTAAATATAACCCGACCCAACAAATTTTTTGTGAAGGAATTTTTAAAATGGGTCGGATATCCGATATACCCGAAAGCTTTTTTACCCACCCGTCACAAAAAGTGCTGCGATTATACTAGTATATATTAGGTAAGGATAAGAAAAATTAATAAAAAATTAAGAAAAAATAAGAAAAATATGAGCAAAACATAAGTCTTTTTTTTTTTTGAACAAACAGCAAAACATAAGTCTAAGTATTTGAACTTGAGCCTTTTAATCTTTATCTTTTAGAATTTTAGTTAACCTATTTAATATGATGTTTCAGACTTGTATTGTTTAAACCATTTTTTCTTTAATATAGTCTTATGTTTAATGTTATATATATTATATGTGTGTGTGTGTATACGTTTCCATTTCCTAATTTTAGAAAAAATCATTTTCCGTTTCCGAACAGTTTTGCTACTGCGTTTCCGTTTTCATAAAACATAGGTATTTACAGATTTTGCCAATAATCTTATATATACATATCTCATACACAAAAAAATGAAATTCCAATTTAAAAAAGCGAATAATTAAACGCAAATACAGATTAATGTCTTTGTAAACATATCATTTTCTTATATAGATCCATTAACCACCATATGGAATTGCTTACAAGAATGAAGAATGTATATATCTACAATCACCAGAACTCTATAACACAATTAAGGATGGGCCCGTCAAATGTTACACTTATCGTTCGCCTGATTCGCTTATGGGAGACAAAGGACCACTCAAACAAAAAGAAGAAATTAGGGGATGTCCTCCTACTCTTAGATGCACAAGTAATAACTCTACGACAACAAATCATTTAAAATAACATTTAATCACATTAATGAAAACTGATGTTCTAAATAGGGTGAAATTATCCAGAGTAGCATGCGTTCTTCCGTTACACCCCCTCATCCATATATATATGTCATTTGAATGACAATGAATACCACAATTTTTGCACTATCTGAAAACACTGAGAAGTTCAAAATCACTCCTCATCCATATGTCATTCGGATGACAACGAGTACCAAAATTTATGCATTAAAGGATTATATACCCAAAATACCTATGCATAAGTTTTGGGTAGAAAAAAAATATTCACAACCGCTCATTATTACTGGAAATGTAACCGAACTAGAGGGCGGAGGAGGGCTTCGGGAGGAGACCGCGGAGAACAAGTCGTGCTTGACTGACGTGGAGGTGAAGCTGCTAGGGTTTGACGCCATGATCAAGATACTTTCAAGAAGAAGACCAGGACAATTGATTAAGACTATAGCTGCTTTGGAGGATCTTCATCTCTCTATTCTTCACACTAACATCACTACCATGGAACAAACCGTCCTCTACTCATTTAATGTCAAGGCAAGATATATCATATGATTTCCTAATTAGACTAGACTGACTAGTCATAAAACACATTTATAAATTTATTTAGTTTTTTATTCAATATAATCATAGATTATGGATTAATATTGTTATAATTAAAGTATATATACAATAGGGAGACCAAGCCTCGATCATAGGAGGAGCAATAGAGTTTGTGAGAGAGCTCGAGCAACTCCTACAATGTCTAGAATCACAGAAGCGTCGAAGAATCCTAGGAGAAACCGGTAGGGACATGACCACGACAACGACTTCTTCTTCTTCTCCCATAACTGCGGTAGCTAACCAAACACAACCGCTCATTATTACTGGTAATGTAACCGAACTAGAGGGCGGAGGAGGGCTTCGGGAGGAGACCGCGGAGAACAAGTCGTGCTTGGCTGACGTGGAGGTGAAGCTGCTAGGGTTTGATGCCATGATCAAGATACTTTCAAGAAGAAGGCCAGGACAATTGATTAAGACTATAGCTGCTTTGGAGGATCTTCATCTCTCTATTCTTCACACTAACATCACTACCATGGAACAAACCGTCCTCTACTCATTTAATGTCAAGGCAAGATATATCATATGATTTCCTTAACACACAACTGCGGTAGTTACCAGGTTTGTATTACCAGGTTTGTATACTACACTAAAACATCATAAACAAATTTTAGCATACTTCAATATTAAAGCACACGTAATTTAATAAACAATATATTTTATTGAATATGTGATCGGCACAAGGACAGTCCGACATTTTTGAATGTTCTACCTACGCAAATAGAAAAATGATGCCCTACAAATTTTATTTTTTTGCAAAATCACAAATAATAGTAATATATAAAAGGACATACTAAAACTTAACATTTGTTAATCTCGTAAGAAGTTTGTAAAAATAAAAATAAAAGTAAATATATAATAAAATAATAAATATATATTATATATACACATATATATATATATATATATATATATATATATATATATAATGGTCTTTTGTCTCCATATGCGAATAAGGTGAACGATAAATGTAACATTTTAAGGGCCCATCCTTAATTGTGTTATAGAGTTTCTGGTACGGTGATTGTAGATATATACATTCTTCATTCCTGTATCAATTTCATATGGTGGTTAATGGATATATATAAGAAAATTGATATGTTTACAAAGACATTAAGACTTATGTTTTGCTCATATTTTTCTTATTATTTGCTTAATTTTGATTAATTTTTCTTATCCTTACATAATTTGTATGTAAAAACACTTTCGTTTTCGGCATAGCTCAAATTTGAAGTTAGCATGCAATTGGATTCCTTTACAATTTTAACTATCGCAGTTAGCAAAAGTGATGTATTTGAAGCTTTTCAATGCTTTTTTTTTTTGAATAAAATTGTTCGATGTATTTTAGCTATAGGTATAGATAGTTCAGTTCAGGTTGTCGTAGTTCGAGTCTCTTTGGACAAACATCCCAGAATAATCCATGAATCATCCCAAAATCCAGAATTGTTAGAATATGAATTTATTAAAAATTCTTAGAATATAATTTTTTTAATATAAAAAGCCTAAAATGTTTTATTCTAAAATATGTCCTCTCTACTTTGATGTCATAAACCATGACTTCACTTGATTCCCGGTTTACTCAAACTGCACAAGAGACTAATATATCTCTAAGGAATAAACAAGAAGCGACTTTTCGACATAACTTATGCGTCAAAAACAGGAAATACTCAATAATGTTGGTCATAGGTTAAACCCAAAATTTTATAAAAGTACAGAAACTAATATCAGATTCGCTATTGTAGCAACCCAACTTCTAACAAAATTAACATGCAGGGAAGCTAGTGCTCGAATCGACTCCTGGGACAAAAAATTTCTTTGAGAACTCCATAAGGGAAATAAAAAAAGAGTAAATCTGGAAAAATACCCTCTTTTTGTTTACACTTTTGAAAAATACCTTTTCCTTCATTTTTATTTTTAAATATGTAAAACCAAACTTAATAACGATTAATAATATCTATATTTCAAATATCAAATCAATTTATTTGTAATAATTAAATATTTAATTTTTACAAAGTCTTAATATAACTAAAAATTCCAAAAAAATTATTATCTTAAATATTCTTTTAAAACAATAATGAATAACAACATTCTACCGATGTTAAGTTATGATTTTTGTTAAGTCATGTGTTATTATTATGGTGCAGATTTTTTTTTTTTTTTTTTTATGGTGCAGATTTTGATGATTCATTATTAATGAAAACACATAATATCGTTTACTTTGCAAAAAAATTCAAAGAGAATTATTGAATAAGAGCAAAGTTTGGTGATATGTTGAGCTGAAAAATGTGCTTGGAATGTTGGAAATTATTTTATTTTATATAATAGAACATATATTAAGGGATAGACTTTATAATATTTTTAGATATTATCTTGTTGAAATTTTTTATATATAAAACTAATAAAGCAGCTTTCTGTTAAAAGTATATATATAATTAATAATATTTCAAATTTAGTTAATTTTTTTCTCTAAATTCATGTTTATTTTTGATTTACTAAAATATAGCTTTAAATTTAAATTAATACAAATTATCATTTTACATATAAAAGATTGTAGTTTTCATTAAAAATAGAAAAAGGGTAATTTTCAAAGCATAACTCAAAAACATGGTAGTTTTCAAAATGATCCAAAAAAAAATTTGCTAAGAGGGAGTACCAGCGCATCACTTTTTTTTTTTTCGTCTGAATAATTCATTGATAAGATACTTGAAGTTAATACATAGCGGCAAGGAAAGAAATCCTTCCGAAAACAAAGCCGGCGGGTACATAGAAACCCCCAGAGACATAGGCCAAAAAAGGCAGACATAAAGAAGGAAAACCATAAAGTACAGGGAATGACAAATACCTAAGACTCAAGCAACACAACTGCAAACTCTTCACTAAAATCATCCGATGAACATTTCCATAGAACAATTTGGGCGCTGGACAGTGGTTACAAACAGGAGCAACAAGAGGATCCATCATTAGATTGCCTTTATATGAAAGGCCCGAGAAGGATACTAAACCAAGCTCACACAACCACAACCCCAGCGGAAACAAGCACAGACAAATAAGAGGAACAGAGCACAGATCCTAACCATCACTACCACACAGAAACCAGAGAAGACAAGCAGGTGAAAGGACAAGGAGAAGCCTTGAGATCCGAAGGGGAAAACGCCAAAGAGAACCAACAAACCTTACACGCGGACATTCGTAGACCCAGCCAAAACCATCTACAGCCTAAGAACTGGTTACGCCACACAAGAGAAGGAATGTAGACCGAGCCTACCACATCGTCTTGAACTCAAATCTTAAATCCAAACAAGGAGAAGGAAAAGAGCTAGTAGATGCCTTTGCAGGAGACTACCATCCGAATGAAGAACCCACAAAACGAAACCTTCACAAACTCATAACACCAATAACCGGGCAGAAAGTAACAAGAGGCAGAACTAGGAGTCAATATTTCCAGCCCTAAACTTGAAACTAAGGCTTCTACCCTCAACCAAACGCACCCAAACATACTCCAACAACCAAAGCAATTAACCGAAGGTAAATAAAGGGACGACCTGTGAGGATAAATGACGACGAAGGCCGTTGCCGCAGATCCAATGGACGCAACCGGAAAACTCGACAAACCAAATTCGAATCCCAATCAGACAAGAACAGAGACGAAAATCACAGATCGGAGAACCACAAAAACCAATCGGAGAACATTCAACTCCACATCAAGGTCGGAGAGACTCACCTACTCCAGCGAGCCTGAATCGATCCGGGGAGGAAGAAGAAAGTCGAAGAAGAAGATGGTTTGCAGGAAGCCAACTTCGTCCTCCAACTCCGGCCAAAGACAACCCATAACCCCCACCCAGATCCCGACGAAGCAAGGCAAGATCTTAACCACATCGCAAAAAACAGTAGAAACGAAAAGAGAAAAACAACTACTACAGAGGGAAACCAGCACCGGTGTTGTGGAAGCCACCAGCCACCGGTCTCAGGCGGAAAGCACGTACAGCGGCGGCTAGTTAGGGCGAACTGAGAGAGAGAGTTTTTTTTTTTTTTTGGATGAGTACCAGCGCATCACTATGAATGTTGAACCTGCTCTCCAAAAAATATAAAAGAAAACTTCAATACGAGGGTAAAATAACATTAACATTAACAAGAAACCAAAGAAAAAAAAATTATTAACATTAACATTAAAGCTATTATTAACATTAACAAGAAACCAAAGAAAAAAAAATTGGTCAAATAAGGGAAGTATAATGAGCAGAAAACTAAACAATAAAAAAGAGGGTAAAAGTAAAAAATATCACTCAAAAATCTTAAAATTCAGAGACACTCCGGTTTGATATGCTTGTGTGGTTAAGGACTATCCGGTTAACTGAATGAATTTCATCAACCGAGGATTGATTGATTGACTGACTGAATAACGAAACTTTTATTCGTTGACCGTAGCAATATCAGTAATAAAAATTTTAAGTGCCACGTCGCCGTAATTACTTGTCCTTATTTACCCGAATCCATTTATTTTCGAAATTCGGTTAAAGGAGTGGTAACGCCCAACTCTTTTTTCTCAAATTGAGTGTACTAATTCCTTCACTTAATAAACTTATCCCAAAGCTGATATAAGATTCATAAACACTTGCAACAGAAACTTCAGCTTAGAAGGTGCAAGCAAAGAGAGAAGGACTGAGAACAAGAGTCTCCAGTCACAACTAAGAATCAACTATACCACCTTCCATTTTCTGTTATACAAGTGTGAGATATCAAAGTCATTATCATTTGATCCAAAATCTTGAAATCATTTTATCAATTAGACAATTTGTACACAAGGGATTTTATGCAAGTGAGTACTCTTTTGCTTCACTTCATTCAACAGTAAAACAAAAAATCTTTGATTCCAAGAGAGAAAAGTTAAGAAAAGCTTCACTACACAAACTTCTTTCAGTAGAAAGATATTACACTATGATCTTTATGTTAAAACTTAGCTTTGATTCTTATTTTCCAATTGAGTTTGCTCAGATGTCTAATGCATACTGCAACACCACAAACAAACTTAAAATATTGAATAAGTGTAAAGATATTCCCTACAATACTGGTTTCTGCAAAACCTGATTGTTGTTACTGCCGACACTCTGCATCTCTCTTGGCTATCAAAGAACGAGCAAGCCGTAACTCAGTTTGAAGTTTATTCATCTGCAAGGGAGGCGTTCACAAAAACATTCACATTGTTAAAATTTATAGAGTTTATTATTTTATCATATAGAGATGGAGCTTCAGAATCAAGTATGACCTCAGCTTTAAAGCATGCACTAGTATTGTTTACAATTTACATTGTGTGCTAAACACATAAAGAAAGTAACAAAGTCTATGTTAATTCCAATCACAATGAAAGCAGAGACTGAAACACAAGAACAAACAAAATCTTTGGAGTGATTTTGGCAAGTTCAGTGACTAAATTTCACCAAGTCTCCGGATATCTCAATTCAATAGCCAACAACACAATTCTACTTTTATTAATCATATACTGAATCGCATTGCAATATCTAAGATTCTAACCAAAGAGAAATATAATCATTAAGCAAGTGACAAGTCAGAGATGAAGAAATCACCGGCAAAGAAAAGAGTGTGGGCTCCGTTAATCGGACCTAATTTCGAATTTCTCCAAATAACCCATTCAAACTAAGCCTGATTTGAAAAACTGTGTACTTAGAGGAACTATCTCTAATAAACCGAATACTTAGCTGCACATTCAAATCCAGTTTCCATAAATTTCAAACTTACAAAGTCAAAACAATGATAACATCTCATAGCTCAAACAGCACAGAACCTATGTGAATGCATCAGTAAATAAACTGTCCCTAAAAAACCCAATACTGTACTTAGCTTCACAATCAAATCCATTATCCACATATACTCAAATTTTAGAACAGCATACCCATTTTGTTGGTTGCTACAAAGAAATTAAAAGATTGCTGAAGCTACACTAGTGAAAAGAAAGAGAGAAGGACCTTGAGATTGACACCGAAACTTGAGGAATAGCTCTGACAGGATTAGATTGATTCTGTAAAGCTCGCCCCATGACAGAGATTCCTCCGGTCGCGAACTCGTCGCATGATGAACTATCTTTAACCAACATGATGATCCTGCAGATCATATATAAATACATTTAAACATCATGGCTAAAAATAGTTTTCCTCCACCCTAACATATACTAAATGTTAATCGTGAAAGAGCACAATCACTCAGATAGTCCAAAGCTTGAGCCAGACCCTATGCTCTTCTATAGAAACCGCCTGCGGAGTTTTAAAGCATGCACTAGTATTGCTTACATTGTGTGCTAAACACATAAAGCAAGTAACAAAGTCTATGTTAATTCCAATCACAATGAAAGCAGAGAGTGAAACACAAGAACAAAAACAAACAACTTTTGAAGTGTGGCGATCTCAAATTTGGCAAGTTCAGTGACTTAATCTCATCAAGTCTCTGGCTTTCTCAATTCAATAGTCATCCACAAACACAATTCTACTTTTATTACCAAATCACATTGCAACCTCCTAAAAATTTAAATCAATAAGCAAGTCAGAGATAAAGAAATCACCGGCGAAGAAAAGTGTGTGAGCTCCGCCGCTAGTGAAAGCTCTGATGTTGAGATCACTCAAGTCTCCATCAAAACTCCAAGTTTCCACACACTTCGTCTTCTACAGGAGCCAAACACTAATCGGACCCAAATTTCGAATTTCTCCACATAACCCACTTGATCCCTGAACCCTAGATTAGGAAAATTCAAACGAAGCTGAATTTGAAATAGATGTGGCAACAACACTGCGTCACTGGAGACTGTCGAAGAGCATAATCTCTATCTAATCTATCTATCTATCTATATCTAATAAGTCACAAGTCTCTATCTAATAAGTCACAAGTCAATTCACAAAAAAAACTACCGCATTCTCCTTCTGACACTTGTCATAAGTCCCAGTTTTTCACCTTCCAGAATTGTAACAGAAAAAACTTTATTATTAAATTGAAAAAAATTACGAAAAAAAAAATTCAATTGCTCCCTTTTTTCCACAATCTATATTCCCCACTTCATCACCTCACCAATGAAAATCTGCCACATAGACTTTTTGATTTTAAGAAATTAAAAAAGCAAATTTAAAACAGAGCAAACTATTTATTCTCCGATTAATATGCAAAAAAAAAAAAATGGGTTTCATCGATCTCTAAATTGTTCCTACTCTCAAGCCACGATCTCCACCTCCTTCTCATCCAATAACTGAATAACACCTTCTCATACAATAACATGAACTCCTTAGGATCCAATATAAATAAACCTTCTCCATTAGTAAAATAGTTTAATCCCTTTCACACTTTTCAGTTTTCCACTAATCCAACAAAACAAATTTCTTCTCTTTTTTTTTTCTGCAGAAAGACAAATCTTCTTCATAAATTCTAGAATGCTTGCAATGGTCTTCACATTCAAAACTTTGTCTTCACATCATTCATTGTCTATAACAATTCTTTGAATTCATCACCAACGAGTTTTCAGATAATGATATATGCAGAATTATGTACGTCGAACATCTTGCAAATGATCAACTGGATCGTGGCCGTAAAGTTTAAAGTCGTATCGGGAAGAGGTTGATACTTTGTGGTCAAATTGGAGAGATTCAACAAAATTTAATGATTTTGAGGCATGGCTTTCAGAAACTTGGTGGAAGTTTTTCAGCAAATTCTTGGTAAGTGAATTCAATCAAGCATCAATTGTTAATATTTAGGTTTTTTCAATTTTGATTTTTTATTTAATTCGCTGTAAACTAATCGTTACCAGATCTTCCCATGACGAGCCTCTTTCTCGAGTCGTACTAGAATAGAAGGTCAAAAAGGATGAAAACACTATGCCTCATAAATAAATAGAAGAAGAGTGAGGAAGCAAGTTAAAGAAGAGGAATAAACGAGGAGAGTCTGAACCTTTTGTCCATTCAGAGGTTTACAAATACAAAAATTTGCATTTTGTTTTCAATTATTTAGTGAACAAAAAAATTCCTCTGATCTATTTTTTTTTTTAATTTTGTTGAGTGTTTTGTAAATTTATATTTTAATCGGGATTTTGCATATTACAAAATGAATTACTTTACTTTACCAAGTAATATTGTGACATGTATTAAAGTATCAATCAATTCACAAATAATTTGTAGTTCTTAACCAATTTTTTTTAATTCACTTTATAAATTTTCAATTCAGAAATTTTTAAATATTATCTAAAAACAGAAAAATATTTAGGACTTTTAGATAGGCTTTTAGATATTATACGAATCCATTTTTATTTTGAAATAATTTATTCTATGATATTTCTATGGTATCTATCAACTTCAATCTTTGGAAGAAGAAAACAATTATATCTCAATTAAAATTAATAAATTATACATCCAAATGTGTTTAAGAAATCTGATTAATTGTTATCGAAAGTGTTGCAACATAGTGAAATTACATTTTAAAGAAGTTGATGATAAGGTACAATTTTGTGGGTCTTTCTAAAGTCTCATTAAAATCTATGATTTCATGATCAATGTTAAGATTTACTTAGAAGAAAGATAAGTGATGAGACTGATATAGAACTCTGTTGTGCTATTACATTATAGTTTTTATCGTATTATAAGAGACAAACAAGTAACCACATAAAATAATAATTTTTGTTTCTACTTAGCTTAAGAATCTATAATATATATATATATATATATATATATATATATATATATATATTAAAAAAAAAACTAATCTCTATTTAGGCCGTGCAAGGCACGGGCCATTACACTAGTTGTAAAATATTTGCAGTTCTCAATCTTGAAGGAGACTGTAGCGGAGAAAGAAAAAAAGATGATGTTTTGGCATAATTATTTTTATTTAAAGAAGAAAAAAAAAACTCAAAACTAAACCATTGACTAGATGTTGAAAAAAAACTAGTGAAAATGTTTGTAAATATTAAAATCTAAATGATTAAACGTAATAATTTTAAACTAGTTAGGTACCTAATGTATAAATGTAGGATCTATAAATGTGATGAGTGATAATTCATGGACCATGTGATGAGTGATGAGTTGATTCTTATATATTCGCCTTGCACTTGCAGTCCGAATTTGCATCCTGCCTGAGGATTGGCTCTTCAACTGCTTGGTTCGCCTCTGATTTCTTCCCCATCAGTTGGTGTCAGGGTATTGATGAATCAAATTAATATGTATTGGATGGAAAAGTGAAAGTGAAATGAATTTAATTAATGAATAAAAAAAAAATTGTTGCTTTTTATTAACATCAAAAAAAATAAAAAAATAAAAGAGATATAAACGAAAAAATTTGTTGTGAAACGAAAAAACAAACGTAAATAAGAGATATAAATCATAAATGTGTTGAAGTTATCCCACTGCTAAAGTGTTTTATAAAGAAAAAGTTTCACAAAACTATATTTTAATCTAATAATTTGATTTATCATACATATTGATTTCGACGGAATCTACATTACATGTTTATTCGAATAAATAACGGATAACGATCATTAAAATACTATTCAAAAATAAATATTTTAAAATGGTTAGGTATTAGATAACTGTTACAAATAGTATTTAAAATCAATATCCAAAATCTCACTAGAACTAATAAATGTCATTTGATTTGGATATTCCGATTTCGGATCGGATTTGGTTCGGATTTTTTCGGATCAGATAATTCAGGTAAGAAAGTTTATTGTCCGTTCGGGTTTTATGCCTATTCGGTTAGGTTTCGAACCAGTTTTTGGGAAAAAAACTTATAAATTTGTTCAATATTAATGAAAATTTGATTAAATTTCGCAAAAAACTGTATAATTATAACAAGGGAGACTCACAAAAATGCCCCTTTTTCAATACCCCTTTTCAAAAATGCCCCATTTGGCTGTCCATTTTTAAAAATACCCCTTTTTATGTACAAAATGACTAAATTACCCTTCTTTTAATAAAAAATATCACAAATATATAAGGAAAACATGAGAATGTGCACACATCAAAATTACAAATTTGATTTTGTAAAAACTTGTAAAACATTTAAAATACCTTGTAAAATTTTTCCGCCAAAATTTTTCCCGCAAAAAAATGTTCCCGCCAAAAATTTTTTTTTGCGGGAAAAGTGATTCCGCAATTTTTTGGCGGGAAAAATTTACAAGGTATTTTAAAGGTTTTTACAGGGTGTTTATTTTGATGTGTGCACATTCTCATGTGTTCCTTATATATTTGTGATATAAGGTATTTATAAGATATTGTACAGATTTTACCAGGCTATTTTATAAGGTTTTACCAGTTATAAGGTTTTACAAGTTTTTTATAAGGTTTACAAGTTATAAATACCTTATAAAACCTTATAAGTACCTTGTAAAACCTTTTAAAATACATTGTAAAACCTTACAAAACACTTGCAAATACTCTGTAAAAACCTTTAAAATACCTTGTAAATTTTTCCCGCCAAAAAAATTGCGGAATCACTTTTCCCGCAAAAAAAAAAATTTGGCGGGAAAATTGCGGGATCACTTTTCCGGCCAAAAAATATTTTGTATTTTGTGGACCTAATTTTGTTTCAACTAAGGGTAAAATGGTCATTAAAAATTAAAAGAGGACAAATTTAAAAATAGACTCTCAAAGGGGGCATTTTTGAAAAGGGATATTGAAAAAGAGGCATTTTTAACAATTTCTCTTATAACAAACATCACTAAATATTTTCGAATATCTAGGTTATTTTGGATATTTTTCGGTATTTGATATTACATTATAACTAATATTTTTTGGAGATATAATTTTATTTTGGTTTTTGCATATACTTTGGGTTTTTGGTTTAGATGAGGTTCGGTTCGGATAACGCGTATAGGAGAATTCATTATCCGTTCGGGCTCTATAACTATATGGTTCTGTTTCGGAATCAGATTTTAGATTTTTTTTTTTGTTTTTTTAATGGATGAATATAATTTGAGTAATTTTGAGTATTTATTTTAAAAGGCATTTTTTAATTACCTATTAAAACATGTAAACTGGATAGTACTCCTAGTAGTGATCAATCCATTCATACTTTTATGTGTTCAAATAATTTATCTTGATCCAAAAAGATAATTTATTTATAGTTACCTAAAAAGATCTAATAATTTGGATCGGATATGGATAGAACCGGGTTAAAAAATTAGCAGACCTTAACAAAAATTTAAGAACAAAAATAAAATAGAACATTTTGAAACACAAAACACAGTAAGATAATTGATCTCTAACTAAAGGATAAATAAATATTCATATACCTCATTTTTGAAATGCTTTGCCAGAGAATAATACACCATCAGAAATTCAGAAGACTGTACCCCACTTACTCAATGTTGCTTGACCGTTATTTCCGTTACTAGTTCGAATAATATATAATAATATTTCTTTTGAACATGCCAAACAAGGAACGAAACTAACCTATTTTTAGAAAGATGATATAGGTACGTCTGCGTCTGCTTTTGTATATATATATATATTTTTTTTGAAGTTTGTAGAAGTTATTGAACACAACTCCGATCGCTATGCTCACTAACACTCCTCTCACCGTTATCTGCTTCGTCCACGGTTCGATTGTCCTCCCAGACATCTCTTCCTCTGTTTCTGGTTCTTCTTCTTGCAGTGACTGTTGATTCTGGACGAACAGGTAACTTGGCAATTTCTTTAGGTTTAATATTTTGAATAAAATTAGGAATTTTATTTACAACATTTACACCATTGTATCCTTGGCTGAGCCTCACTGGTTGCTTCCGAAGTCTCTCTAGCTAATGCTGAATTTTGTTTTAAATCGATCTACTTTCCCCTTCCAAAGCAGTACATCATTTTTTTCAACTAGCCCTTTTTGACGAACTTCATCTACCACTGCCTCAATGTTCTTGAAATAATATCAATCCCGTGTCTCCTCTTTCTATGAGTCACAATCACGTCAGCTAAAGTTGCAAGAAGCAGAAACTAACATTCCTTGACTTGATTTCATCCTCATTGGTTTCAGCCACTCAAACCCTAGTTACCTCCACTTAACATTCCTTTTAACAATTCCTCAAACAGCCATTACCACCAATAAATCCCTTAATTCTGATAACAACTTTCAGTTTGTGAATCTTGTGTTCCATCAAAGTGTTGATTTTAGCATTTTAGCATTTTAGCAGTTAGTACATGAGCATCCAGAAAACAACAACAGAGATCACCACAAAACAACTAGTGATTGCAGCGGATCTCTTGCTCCGATTCTTTTCCACAATCAGATACTGCTTTTTTATTTCGGGAAATCTTGAACCTACCTCTCTTCTTTGCCGCAACCACTCATGAAATTCATAACCTTTTGATGCAATAGAACTCACAAGCTGAATTTGCAAAGATTCGTGTGGCAAAACCACAAGATTCTGCAATATGTTACTTCTGATTTCGTTACATCTTACTCAGCTTGAACCCTTAGAGCGAACCATAATATCATTTTGAAACCAGCAACACACCATTACCTGTCTTGTAAACAAGAGTCATAAGTTCTCAGATGGAACCATTGAAACCTCATAAGCATTCATCAGAGTCACATCTTGGAGAAACTTGCAGAGACACAACTGGTTAATGATACTCACACTTTTCCACATACACTACCGAGACCTCACACAATAAAACCAGTACCTGGTATTCGCCAGAAACTCATTGTCTCAGTAAACACCTGCAGGTTGCTCACAAACAACTGAAGTCGTCCAACAGCCTTCTCTTGAGGCGTGTCTTGTTCTTGTTGCCGCTTGACTTTCAAGGCTCTCTTTCTTTGTCGATGTATACTTCTAAAGATTTTCTTTAGCCTGATCACTACACCATATAATCCTCTCAGATTTTCAAGAGCCTGAGATTGACCATCACCAAAATTCCCACCAAAAGTTTGAATTTCTTCAAAGCCATGAACCTGTTATTTTTCAACAGATTACTTGATTCAGTTTTTTTGTCTGAAACTCATCTGCAACTATTCTCTACATGAACCCCAACACATGATCCATATTGCAACAGCCTAAAGTACAAAAATTGAAAAACCTAATATGTCCCTGATTACTCAGAATATGTGTTTCATTGCTGTTATTTCAACTAACCTTCAACACTAAATGCAGCAGATTTTCGTCATAATAACTAGTGAATCACCACAAAACAACTAGTGATTGTACACCTTCTTGTATCTTAAACAGCCTTATTCTTATGAACTAATCAAGAGAAAACAATCTCTTTGATTGACTGTCTTCCTTCCAGTTCCAGAATTGCATCGATCTCCTTCTTCCTCGTTCTTGCAGACACTTCATTGATGGCCCGACTTCTTCTTCCTCTGTTTTTATGTTTCCTGAAATTGCAATGAAGAATTAGTATCAGCCTCAATAGTCACATGATCTTGTTCTAAACTCCCTTGATGTAGCATGTAATGCTCAACCAACACCACATCACAGTTGATCACTCTTTTCTTAGCTTCATGATGCCATTATGTTTGGATAATTTGGACACATCTTAAGAACATTTTACTATAATGTTAAAGCATATGAGATGTACAACAAACAAGATAGTGGAACTAACATGTACAAAAGAGTGAATTGAGCGAAATCATATAATACATAGATTAGTACATGTAATATTTCCATCTCTTCTATATAGTCCTAAATGATCACAATTAACACACTACAACTTTGTTTTTGACAGGTATGATGAAGTTGATTCTCTTCACCGTTTTCGCCATTCTGGCAGTTGTTAGTGTTTCAGAAGATGATGATGGAGCTGCAATGCTTGCAGTCTCGAGAGCCTTTCAGCCGCATCCACCTCGGTGGTCCACTCGGTCTTCCTTTGCATACTGCAAATGGAAAGGCGTGGAGTGCAACCACATCAACCACCGGGTTATTTCAATTAACATTTCTGGTTTATTGCTAGGTGGAGTGATTTCATCGGCGATCAGTTCTCTCCCTGAGTTGGTTGAGGTTAACCTCCAAAACAACCAACTCACTGGAGAAATACCGAGGCTTCCAAAACACATAAAGGTTGTTTATAAACTCGGGAATCAGTTGCTTAGACACATGTCAAGAGACAATGGAGTGACTACGGGCATAGTCATTGCAAGCACAGTTGGAGGTGGACTCATTTTGATCACCTTTAGTATCCTGGTTTGTGCTTACCAGCTCAAGAAATCTACTCTGGAAAACGTTGAGAATGGTAGAAGTAGAACTGAGGAAGTTCAGAGGGCATTGATTACTGGACATGATCGTGATGAAAACCATTACCCAATAGAAAATCTTCGTCGAGCCACCAACGATTTCAGTGACGAAAATGTATTAGGCCGAGGTGGTTCTGGGGTCGTTTACAGAGGAGTACAACGTGATGGCACCACTATCGCTGTTAAGAAGATGGAGTTTGGAGTTCTTGATGAAAGGGCGATGAGTGAGTTCAACAATGAGATTAGTGTTTTTACTAGTCTTCGACACAAGCATTTGGTTCCACTTCTTGGATTCTGCATTGATGGCAATGAGAAGCTGCTTGTGTACGAGTATATGCCCCTTGGAACATTGGCGCACCATTTGTTCGAGTGGAGTAACCGCGGGTATAACCCTTTGACATGGACTCAGAGGATAGCCATAGCATTGGATATCGCACGGGGGATTCAGTATCTTCATGGTCTTGCGAGAAGAAACTATATCCATAGAGACTTGAAGCCTTCCAACGTACTTATAGGAGATGGCATGAGAGCGAAGATTTCTGATTTTGGTTGTATGAAGCTCTTACCCGAGGGAGTCGACTCAGTTGAGACTGCAACAGTGGTGGGAACCTTCGGTTATATTGATCCAGATTATGTTGGTAAGTTAGATTATCATATACTGACTTAATCTTCATCAGCTTATTATATGTATAAGTATTTGTGCTAATTTAATTATTTTCAAAATATATTCGTAGGTTCTAAGAGGGTCACAAAAAAGGCGGATGTTTATGCATTCGGGGTGATACTAATGGAGTTGATCACAGGAAGAAAAGCAAATGATGAGACATTGAGTGATGATGAACAAAATGTGGTCAGGTGGTTACGTCCGAAGATTAAAGATACAACATTCTTGAACTTGATTGATGGAACTATAGCAACAGACGAAGAAACCATTGAGAGCATCAAGAAGATTGCGAAATTGGCTGAATACTGCACTTCTCAAGAGGTTGAAAGTAGACCAGACATGTTTCAAACAGTGAATTGGCTGGTTCCTCTTGTGGAGCATTGGGAGCCACCATCCAGTGAAGAAGATACAGAATCAGAGAAGGACACCACGACTCTTCTAGAAAAGTTGCATAGGTGGGAAATTGAAGCTGGTGAGGGAACATCTATGGCTTTCTACGGTAAGTTCTCAATCTCATTTTTTCACACAGTTCTTTTGGTTTCTTAATAACTTTATTCTGAGTTATTGTAGGTGAACCAAGCGGCACCAAATATGAAAAGACACACTCGTCACAGCCTTCTTTAAGTGGCATCGAGGAAATAGAAATGACTCGCAGATAGTCTTTTGGATTTTTTAGAAGACCACTGTGGTAAGTTTCCAATGCCCGTTCGATTTACATTTTATAGCAAGCTTGGCTGAAAATTTAGAAATCGTTCTTACATATTGATGATTGGATTATTGATTAAGATAGTTTTTATCCTCAGATGTTGCACTGTCAATGAATGTGTTGTGGCTTGAATGGTTATGATATCTATGTATTTTGATGCAACTATCAGACTAGCCATTTTCACTGAGACTTTGTCTTTCCAAGAGATGAATATTTTAGGTGTTCTTTAGGATTATATGCATATAACCATGAAGATTGCAATGCAGTGTTTTTCTAGCCTAAACTGGTGGTGATATACATTTTCAGGAACATCTGGCAAGGCTTTGAACAAGCAATAGCTGTTGTGGTCATGACAAGAAAAAAATTAGAATATTGTACATTGCAGTTAGTTTAAAAGTTAAGAAATGTAACGTCATATGTACCTCTGGAATTTTAAATCCTTCTTCAGATTCTTTAAGTTGAACAAGCAACTCTCCTGCGGCTTGAAACTGTATCTCTTAGTTAAGACTGGAGACTCTTGTTCTCATCCCTGAACTATTGTGCCTCCTCTTTTTGCACTTTCAAAGCTGAAATTTCTTATGCAAGTGTGTTTATGAATCTGGACTCAGCTCCTTTCAATCTTGCTCTGGATTGTCAATTCCTTCTCAAATCTTTCCATGCCTTGCAAGCAATTGTATATGCTTCTCTTCCAGATCTGCCCCTGTCTTGCTTCCTCCAACTCTCCTACACATCTTTTGTCGGAGTAAAGTTCACGTTCCTGCATTTCCACTACAGTCCTGCATTTTAAGTTTGTTTGTGGTGGTGCAGTTAGCATGAGACATCTGAGCAAAGTCAATTGGAAAATAAGAATCAAAGCTAGGTTTTAACATAAAGATCATAGTGTAATATCTTTCTACTGAAAGAAGTTTGTGTAGTGAAGCTTTTCTTAACTTTTCTCTCTTGGAATCATGATTTCTTGTTTACTGTTGAATGAAGTGAAGCAAAAGAGTACTCACTTGTAGAAAATCCCTTGTTTACAAATTGTTTAAATTGATAAATTGATTACAAGATTTTGGATCAAATGATGATGACTTTGATATCTCACACTTGTATAACAGAAATGTAACGTCATATGTAGCTCTGCAATTTTCAATCATTCTTCAGCTTCTTTAAGTCGAACAAGCAACTCTCCTGCTGCTTGAACATCTTCAGCTGTGTCTCTTAGTTGTGACTGGAGACTCTTGTTCTCAGTCCTTCTCTCTTTGCTTGCACCTTCTAAGCTGAAGTTTCTGTTGCAAGTGTTTATGAATCTTAACTCTGGTCCTTTGACTCCTACTCTGGCTGCTGCTTTTTCAACATCGTCTATGCCGTACAAGCAATTGAATATGCTTCTCTTCCAGGTCTGCATGTTGTGCAATCATTCGTGTATGCCCATGCCTCTCCATCTGCTTGCTTCCCTCAACTCTTTCTCACATCTTTTCTCAGTACCCAATTGACGTTTCTGCTTTTCCATTAGCATCCTATTGGTATCAAGCACAGTTCTTAATTCCTCAACAACAGAGATCCAGTTGCTCTCTGCTTTAGCCCAACAAAGTCTTTTTGTTCTACTGTCTTCTCAGGACTCTCATCCGCTGACTCAAAATGGTACTAAGTATCCTGATTAAAGTCACAGTAACATAGTAAACATTACAAATCGAAACAATGAGTATATATTGTTATAACAAGGCAAAGATACCTGGAAAGCATATACTATGTCATATGTTTTGTCTTAAAAATGGCCAGGCTGCAATAAAATCAAAGCAAGGTGAATAAGCTATCTTACCTGCTCTTGATAGGTTGATACTTGAGAGTACCTTGCTGGTTCCACCATAAACCATGATGCCTGCTCTGTTAAGCCTTCCCATTGCCATGATGCCTGCTCTGTTAATCATATAAACTGAATATAAGCTTTTTTTTGGTATTATATGAAACGACACCGTTTATCATTTTGGTTTAATGCGCCGGTTTGGTGTATAATACGTGATTCCTAAAATAGTTAGTGCTAGCAGTTGCAGGTATTGTCTATCTGAATCAAAACACAAATCGATTGTAACAAATCCAAAATAAAAGAATCAGAAGATGAATTCAGTATTATATATATATATATATATATATATATATATATATATATATATATATATATATATCTTCTCAGGAATATCGTCCATTGACTCAGAAATTGTAGTAAATGGTGGAGTATGATTATAGTCACAAGTATATCTTCGCCTAAGCATGAAACCTCTTTTCGTAGCTGACGTTTCTTACACTCTTAACAACTTGATCTTCGTCTGCAGCACTTCAAGGTGGTTCCTATACATGTCCTTCAAAAAGCTGCAGCGATATAGGTAAGGAAATATCTCTGCATTGAGTCTCTTCTAACAATGGAAACTCCAAACACTACCTTGTGCTCATGCATGAGAGATGCAATTTCTTCATCCAGGAAATTATTGTGTCCCCTTCTAGGCCTTTCTTTGTCCTATGCTGGCATTGCTGCACACTCTATCTCTCTCATGTTTGTATTATTGCAACCTGTTCAACTTTCCAGACACAATTAGAAAGGTTCTTTTGTTATGTAAAAAATAAAGAAGCTAGCAAAACAGAACATAAGCAAGGATCATACCAGCCGATTAAGCTGTGATATTTTCAGAGGCTTGCTTATGCGCAGAACTCTTCCAGAGCCATTTCTCTTCTGATAGACCCTGCACGAACATTTTCCACTGCCTGTAAGGTGCAAAAAACTCCCATCATATTGTTACACTATTCAAATGAGGAACGAAAAAACCTGCTCTAAACGAAAGCTACGACTCTTACTTTAGGAACTTGGAAATTGGACTTTTCTGTAACTTGTGACTTGTCAACAACTACTAACTCGAGATTTGAAGTTTCACTTGTTTCTTGGGCAACACATTCTGCTATACATTTGCATTAACTACACAGTACTACTTTTGGGTTCTCATCGCTATCATATCAGCTTGGGGATAAGTATGCACACCTACATCACCCTTACGTTGAGTGGTTGAAGACTTGCATTCTAGAGCTCTATAGGATGACGTGAATGTCGATCGTCTTTGAGCTGTACTTTGGTATTTACTGCACAGTACTCTTTGAAGTTTAATGCCTCTGTGGAGGCTAGCTACCAATTACCTAGTTGGCACAGGAAAAGCCTGACTTTTCTATATAGACAAAGCACTAGATAGGTTTAACACCAAAGCCGGAAAAGCTAGTTGTCATAGCCGGAAAAGGTTCCACAAATTCTCCATAACACTGGAATCCAAAAATAGGACAGAAAATGAAATTCAGCCAAGTACTGAAGCAATTTAACACCAAAGTCACCATAACTTTTCGAATTATACCATAATCGAAATATCTTAAGATACAGTAACAAAGGTTAATATGCTATCCAGCTAGTTGTCACAAGGGTTTAGGGAACTTCAATCAGGAAACTTGAAAGGTTGAGAATACCTTGTTAAGGTTCCACCATAAACCGTAATGAGTGGTCCGTTAAGCCTTCCCATGGCCATGATTGTGCCAAGCATCTGAAAAAACAGTAGAGGATATTAGTAATCATAAAACCATGAAGATGAAGAAACATCAGTTATACAACACAAGAGGGATGATGATTCGGAAAAAAGAAAGCTCAAATCTTTATCTTCACAATGCAGGAAGGAAGAGATACAGTATGTTGCCATCATACCATTGTGCGCTGATCCACGATCTCGATACTTTAAGGAATCAAATGCCCAAATTTCTAATTCTGCCAGTCCTTGCGAATATGCAATGGTAGAAAAGTTTTGTGATCTGAAACAATATGACGTCACTTTCTAGTTTTGTACCCATTGTATACGCCATTTCTAGGCTTGGTGTAGCAGCTGTCAGCTGCATAATGTGTTGAACCCTTTTCAATTGAGTATTGACTTTTAACAACATCAAGTCTCTCCCTTGTAGAGCTAGCTGTAACTTTGCGACATTCACTGCCACTCTGTGTCGCATAAGTTCCGTTAACACGCAAACAACATTCAACCAACTCACAAACTTCTTCGCCCAAACAGAATCCAGCAAATGGTGTAACTGAGAGATGTGAAAGATAGGTTGATGAGTTGAATATTGACATCTTGAAGTGAACGCAGATGGTAAACCACAGGTCTTCTAGGTTTCAAAACCTCAAAAGAGTCATATAATGAGGTTGTCAGTTTATGAAACACTCGTTGAACCAGCAAAACAAGAGTGCCCTTGTCCAATGTCATGTGAAATTGAGTGACCTGCAGCTCCTTCTGGTTAAGGAAAACGTATAAAATATGGTGAAATGTTGACTCCTCTTGTGAAATGGCATTCCTTTCTCTCGATTCTCTTTCCCACAAGAACATGGGCTTAATATACCATGTATAAGTCCCTCTTTTCATGTCTCATGAAGCATGCATCATCCTCATGTTACACAACACCCTTGCCATGTGAGCTTGCTTCTGCAGTCTGAGGCTCCGAAATCTTCTCCTCTTCCTCACTAATCCAACTTAGCATGAGAACAAAAACTAACGGGTTTGCTATCTTTGCTAATATTTCCAAGCCTTGAATACTTTCTTGGTTTCCTTTTATCAGTGACACTTGTTGATTGATGATACAACCAATCCAACAAGACATTGTTTCTCTGCTTAATCCGGAGAGTTTATAAGCAATATCTCATAGCTTCCAGAACTCTCTTTGATTAAAGCCATCTCCCTGCTGGAAGCAATTCCTGCTGGTGGCTTAGTTCTATCACCAAAAATGAATCCTTGCTCTGCCACGATGCTGGTTCCGGAATTGAGTCAATTACCAATCATCTGTGGTAAGTTCTGAGGCTTCATCCCATGCACCTTTTCCTGCATTTCTTGAGTTAACCCACACAGAAAAATCCCTTGAAGCTTACGATCATCTAAACCGTTGAGCAGATGATTTTTCAAATCTTTGCACATACTCAGCAAGTGCACCCTTCTGTTTAATGCAAAATAAGCTCCGACTTGGACCTGTAACTCTCACATTACCAAATCTGAAAAGCAATCTATCTTTAAAATGAAGCCAATTCTAAAATGGCAACCTATTTATCTCCCAATGGTACCATTCCAAAACAACACTCGTTAAACTAGCAGAAACCAAATCCAATTTCTCAGTCTCTGTGAAGCTCTTTCAAGTCAAAAATATCGCTCCACACTTTCACACTCGCAATCCAACCATACGGATAAACTCCATAGAAATTGGAATCTCCTTTCTTTGCACCATCGGTTTCCCTGAATCCCTAACATGTTTCCACTACGGCTAGGTTCCAGATGAGAAACCGATTTCCTGCTGATTACGAAAAGTTTGAGAAAACAAGTGCTCTATATGACTCGTCCCGACGAATCGCGAGTTGACTCAGTCAGAGGAAGACGAACACGTGATCTGCGTAATCAAATTGTTTAACTGATCAAAAATCTCCGGCGTTGCACCAGAGTCATCCGCCACCAACGATACAGATCGTAACGGCGAGAACAACGTATCCTTCACCATTCTTCGATTAACAATTTTGGTGATTCCATTGAAGGCACCTACGTTTGTTTCGGAGGCAACTATACTGTGAGAGATTCCTTCACATTTTCCCCTCTTTAAAATCTTCATCTTCATGGGTTTTAACAATTCTTTTGGTTAGTAGACGGAGGATGTTCTTCCGAGCTTAGAAGAACAAGGAGTGCCTCAACTTTATCCCAAAGATTCTAATGTTGGTATGTCATTTTCCTAACTCTGTGATATCAAACTCAAAATGAAATTGCTATTGGCTTTCTTGTGTATGGTTTTGTTCAGTCCCTTAATCGGAATCAAACTTATTACATGAGTTCATTTGCAAGTTATGTTCTTTAAAAGTGCCTCTTTCTAGAGTATGGTTTTTCACTTCATTGGAATCAACCTTATCTTACCATGATCTTTGAAAGTTGCCTCTTCGTTTTGTTGAAGAAAGTTTCAAATATATTGTGTGTAGATTACAAGAAGGAACTCAGGTCGTTGAATAGAGAACTACAGTTACATATACTGGAGCTTGCTGATGTTCTTGTTGATAGACCTTCTCAATATGCAAAGAGGATTGGTGAAATTTCTTCAATCTTCAAGAATTTGCATCACCTTCTCAATTCCTTGAGGCCTCACCAAGTAAAGAAGATCCCATCTTTGTTTTATTTACAACATTGGTTTCATTGGTTTTTGTTTCATTGTTTTGATCTTATCTTATGTCCAGGCGAGAGCAACGCTTATTCACATTATGGAACTTCAAATTCAACAGAGGAAACAAGCCGTGGAAGACATTAAGAGGTTTGTATATGCTTTTTTTAAGTTCTGTCTTAGTGGTGTGCCAATATCAATCTATCATATGTTTAAAAATTCTTCAGAAGCTTTTTAGTAGTTCTTATGATGGGTCCGTTTGATGTTTTGGTTGTGTGCAGGAGAAGAGAAGAAGCACAACGACTTCTAAAGGATGCTTTCGTCGCTTTGGATGGATAATAAAGTGATGCTTTTTTTAACCCATTTTGTGTAAATTAGCGCTAATAATAACCTTTGCCCTCGAAACTCATTTTGATTGTGTTTAATTTGGCAATCAACCAATACACTGTAAGATCCTGTGTGTGTGTGTGTGAGAGAGAGAGAGAGAGAGAGAGAGAGAGAGAGAGAGAGAGAGAGAGAGAGAGAGAGAGAGAGAGAGAGAGAGAGAGAGACGTGTGCAATCTCGCGATTCAACAAGTAAGCAGTGTGGTTACTTCTCTTGATACTAATTGAAGTAACGGCAAAAGTTTCTCGAGTTTAGTTTAGATGGTGAGGAGTAAAACATAGATTTAGTAAGCCTCAAACTTGGAATTAAACAGACGATCAAAAGTATGCACTTAATTTTGTTCATGAGCGTGTAACACAAAGCTACACTAAGAAGTATTACATGAGAATACTCTCAAAATTCTGGCAACTCTTTCCTCGAGCTAGTAGAAAGATTTAGAGGTTGTCATGTGTGTCAAATATCCTAAGTCATGCACATCTCCTAAGTGTATATCCTAAGTCATGCACATCTCCTAAGTGTATATGACTTTTCTTTCATTGGTCAATAATAATAATTGGTGGTTAATGGGGGTGTAGCTCTAGCTTTAAATATATATTAAAATAAAACAATTTCCTACAGAATAATTTATGGTCTAGTGGTTATCACTCCGCGGTACCGAGGATTTCCGGGTTCGATTCTCAATAGCGTTTCCCCAATTGCTTTTTCAATTGCTTTGGAATTAGAAGACTAAAGATTTCTCGCTCCCTTATTTAACCTTTTAATGGTCTTTAAATTGGCTGATCAAAATCAATTCCAAAACAAATCCAGCAATAAATCAGTAGTTATTAGTTCATTTTTTTTAAGGGTTAAATCTATACTATATAAAAGTCGAGGCTATAAGCTCCTGAGACTGTCCACATAGGATTTTAAACAACCACTCGCGATTAGACACCTCACTGATTAACATATTTTGATTCTGATAATTTTCTATTTAAAAGTTTTCGTAAAAAGGAAAAAAAAAACAATAAAAGAGATATTTCAAAATATGGAAATATTTCTAATTATAATCTTGTGTTATTTAAAAACAGATATAAATAATCAAAATTTAAAGTTTTAATTTTTTAAAGATTATTAAATTTATAAAAGAAATATCTAAAAATATGAAACAATTCTGAATATAAATTTTGTCCAAAAAAAGAGAAATATTTGAAAATATGGAAATATTTTAAATTATAATCTTGTTTTAAATAAAAAACATAATATAAATAATCAAAATGTAAAGTTTTGATTTCTTAAAGATTATTAAATTTATTTATCTTTACTATATAAAGGTCGAAGCTATAAGCTTCTCATGCCGTCCACGTGGGATTTTAAACCACCAATCGCGATTTGCCATCTCAGTAGTTAACAAATTTTGATTCGAAGCCATAAGCTTCTGAGACCGTCCGCATAGGATTTTAAACGACCAATCGTGGGGTGCCATCTCGCTAATTAACATTTTTTTAGATTCTAATAATTTTCTGTATTAAGATTTTTGTAAAAATGGATAAAAGTAACATATGAAAATAAGATAAATATATAGAAATATAGAAAATTTTCTTAATATAAATTTTGTTCAAAAATATATAATATAAAATAATCAAATGTAAAGTATTATTTTTTCTAAAAGTTTAGTATATTATAAACGAAAATATTTAAAATATGGAAACTATTCTAAATATAAATTTTTAGTTAATCACAATAGCTTTCTGAATATAAATTTTGAATAGATTATTAAATTTATAAACGAAATATCTAAAAATATGAAACAATTCTGAATATAAATTTTGTCAAAAAAAAGAGAAATATTTGAAAATATGGAAATATTTTAAATCATAATCTTGTGTTATATAAAAACATAATATAAATAATCAAAATGTAAAGTTTTGATTTCTTAAAGATTATTAAATTGATTTATCTATACTATATAAAGGTCGAGGCTATAAGCTTCTGATGCCATCCACGTGGGATTTTAAACCACCAATCGCGATTTGCCTTCTCATTTGTTAACATATTTTAATTCGAAGCCATAAGCTTACGAGACCGTCCACGTAGGAATTTAAACGACCAATCGTGGTGTGCCATCTCGCTAATCAACATTTTTAGATTCTAATAATTTTCTATATTAAGATTTTTGTAAAAATGGATAAAAGTAACATATGAAAATAAGATAAATATATAGAAATATAAAAAAATTTCTTAATATAAATTTTGTACAAAAATATATAATATAAAATAATCAAATGTAAAGTTTTATTTTTCTAAGAGTTTATTATATTATAAACAAAAATATTTAAAATATGGAAAATATTCTAAATATAAAATTTTTAGTTAATCAAAATAGCATTCTAATTAATTTAATATCTTTACATTTTATTTATTAGATAAAATAAATATTTGTGAAAAAGGAAAGAAAAACAATATTTGGGATTTAAAACGACCAATCGCGGTTAGACATCTCGCTATTTAATATTTTTAAAAGTCACATTAATTAATATTTTTAAATTCTAATATTTTCTATATTAAGATATTTATGAAAAGGAAAACAATGATAGATATGTAAAGAAGAGAAATGTAAAATGTTGAAAACAACATATGGAAATAAGAATAATGTAAAATTTAGTTATTAGAATATATATAAAATAATTTCTTAGATTAAGAATACTTGTGAATGGTAGATGTGCTAATGGGAATAAAGAATGACACAAAGACAATGAGTTCTTGCAAAAAGATAGAAAGAGTGATAGCTCTAAAAAAAATTGTGAAGACGGAAATTCATACTCATATTGAAAAGAATGAGAGAAAAATATGAGTTGTAAAAAGAAAGTATATATTTTTTTTTATAGAATCTTATTTTAAAAGAGTTATACTAACTAATGCAGTGAAGATAGACAAAAAAAATAGTGAATTTGCGCATACCAAAATGAGAAAGTCATCGAACTATGTCCCCTTACAACAATTTATTTTATGAGATTCAGCCAAAACGTCGTACATGAAAAGATCCAGTCATCCAAATTATCTAAAGCTAAAGAAAGAGCTATTAAACAAAAATATGTTTTTTTAATAAATGTTGTAAAGACCTAAAAATTGTAAAAGAGTTTTTTTTTTTTTGTGTATTTAAATTGAACTATTTTCCATGGTAATTTTAAAATTCAAAGAATTTAAACTATTAACAATAAGTAGCCATATAAAAACATATATTTCAAAATTTTAATAAATATTATTATTTACAAAATTTTTTACTAAAAGTATTACATAGCGTGGGTGTAGAACCTAGTAAAGAAGTAAGAATATTCAAAATTAAGAATTTATCATTAATATATATACCTGTCCAAGAAAGGAATGTATTGTTAGTATTATTTAAATCTTGCCATAAGTTAAACAAGACGATATTGCAAAATAATTTATCATTAATTCTCTCTCATCGGCGGATTTTAATGTTTGTGGTTCGATCTTCCTCAGCACAAGACTATAATATTCTTGTTTCCTTATATAAACCCTTTTGTCATTTTTAATGTTTCAAATTGGCTTATAAAAACCGTCTCACTACCTTTTTAATGTTTTAAATTGGCTAATAAGAATATATAAGAAAAACTTATATATATATATATATATATATATATATATATATATATATATAGATATTTTTGAATGGGATCCACACTAATCTCATCTATAGATTCAAGAAATTAAGCTTAACCAAAGTTGGAGAGAAAAAAAAAACATATCACAAGTAGAATTTGAGAAACAGTATTTTAAATATTTATCAAACGGTTAATCCTAAACATCTAAATACTGTTTAGGAGTATTAATTAAATCTTGCCCAAGACTATTTTCGGAAAATTTGTTGACTTAAATCTGTAAGCAGAATATCAAATAATATAAAGAATTGACAGCGGCGTAATCAGGGAAATCATAGTTTAGGTCCTAAACTTTAGGAGTATCAAAAGATTTAATTGTCATGATTAATATCAATAATTTGTTTTTCAAAAGTATGAATTGAAATAAATACAAACACCTTTTGAACAAAAAAGAAAAGAAAAGAATAATAAATACATACACCTTGCCCAAGAAAGTAACGCACCAGTCGTTGTTAATGTTAATTAAACCATGCCGTAATACAGAAGTCGTCGAAGACTATTTTCCGTAATTTATTATTCAGCTACCGAGATCCATCTTATTTTATTAATTTAAAATAAAAGGAAATAATTTAAAATGGTGGATATTTAAACGAAGGAGTCTCCCGAATAGTTGTTTTTTTGAAAAGTATTTCCTCTTTTGGTTTAGTTTTTTCACTCTCTTCCCTCCGACGGGACTTTCTTCTTCGAGAGGATGGAAGCGATTTCTGGTTCCGTTAGAAAGCTTATTTTTTTACTATTTTTTCACACATATATAATGTCTCAGTTAGATCTAGGGCAACCTCTCCTTCATTTTTCAATTGACGGCAAAGGTGAGTTCTTTCATCTCTCTGGTGTCTCTGTTTTGGGTTGATGTTCTTGTGTGCTTCAATTTCTAGCTGTTAATCTAAAAATGAATGTGGGTTTGGTGGTTTGAATCTGTTAGACTCTTGATTTGCATTTACCTATCAGTCTCTTCTTCTTCGATTGGTTTTTACTTTCAAGATAAATATGTCTCTGTTTAGTTTCAAGCTAGTTTTAAGCTGAATATATGAGAGATCGTTGAAATGATTAATTTCTAGGAATTGTTGAAATGTAGGATTCATTGCAAAACATCTCTGGTTCAGATTTGTATGCTTCAGTTTTTATCTGTTATCGATATGTATATGGGTTTGTTATGTCTGGTAGATTCAAGGGAACAAGAGTTCTTCTATCTCATTTGGTTTGGTTGTTTAATTCATGTGTTATTGGTTGTGAAAAGTGCAGAACCAGCATCCCTCCAGGAACTTCCTGTGTTGATTATCCTTGCTCTTAGATTTAACGGAACGAGATTCTGGTAACAGGTGAGTTCTATAAACTCCTTAGTGTTGGTTTTCTTGTTTAATTCGTGAGACTAGTAATAGCTGCTTGCTTGATTCAGGTTTCATGGCAAAAGACAGATCCTATTGGTCTCATAGACAAAAGCAGCGTCAAAAACTTCTCCGAAAGATCTTGGATCAAGAATGGGATGCATGCTGGGCAATTGCTCCAGCAAGACATTTAGACGCTTTGTTTAGGAAGGAAAGACTTTTAGGGGCTCGTGAGGAATTGTCGATTCAAGAAATTATTGATATGATGCCTAGGGGTAAATTAGAGAATCGTCGTCTTACGAATTTTGATGCGTTGATAAACATTCTCAAGGAAGGAACAGTCTTAGAGAGTGAGAATCCATTGAATTATGGATTTGCAGAGGAAAGTACTGAAGCTGCAACTGTCCGAACGTACAAAGCTGCAAAGGTCACTTTGCACAAGTCTGAGGATTATGCTGATAAAGATTATGATGATATGCTTGAGGAAAATATCAGAATTTCACCAATAGCAGCACGCCTTGTTCTGGTTAATGACGATTATGATGCTATTGAAGGAAAATCAATCTATCTTCCAGATCCATTAGCACCTGAGGATGCAGGACATCTATTGTTGCTTACCGGGTTTGGAGTTGATGCAAATGGCATAGAGTTTTGGGAGGCGCAGGATTCATACGGACGGAAGCATGGAGATGGCGGGTTTATAAGGATAGCTAGAAAAGAAAACTTGATCTCGGATTTCTTTGTGATGGAAATTGATAAAGAACCAAAAACTTGAGGTAATTATTTGATAAATCCCTATTTTCAACTCCAGTCCTCAACTGTCTTAAAAGTTTTATCAGATAATTCGGTTGTTCATGATATTCAAAACTCAATTGCATCTTTGTTTATGGGAAATGCATAGTTCAATTAATTTGCATAATCATGTTGACCAGATTACTGACAAATCTTTTATATGTTGCAGGTAACTCTTTAATGCTTGGATCAGGTCTTCTGATCTTTCATAGGTTTTAAAACTCTGTGTAACCAGTAGTAAGTAAGTCTATTAGGAGATCGATAAGGCTCTGACATTTCTTAGGTTTGAGTTGTTTTTAAGATCAAAATCATATTCTGCAAATGTAAGCTGCTTCAAAGTTTGTCGGTGTATTGAATCTTATCACTCTTAATTCTGACAAGCTTTGGTTTGCATTAAAAATGATGACTCTTTCATTTCCGGTTGAATTACATTGACAAAAAGTTTTCCCCTGAAACTAGCCAATTGATTCTTGTTTGGAGCCTCCAAATTTGTAGAACTCAATACATAAGTAACAAGGGTTTCTGATAACACATCATGTGGAGCAGAAGAGTCCAGTCCAGGTATTCTACTTTGTAGATTCCCTATGTAATGCACATTTGGTGGAAACACAATACATCCCTCTTCATTTTCTGTAATGAAACATGAGATGAAGCTGATAAGCCCGTTGCAAGAACTGGTCCTCATGATCAGCACAGAGTTCTTCACCTTCCTGTTATTGGTGAGATAAAAAAGCACAATTCAATCTTAAGGACTAGAAAGCAAAACCAAAACAAGGAACATATATAATGCAGTAAAATATAACAGATACAAATACTATCGAGCAAAGAGGAGGCAAGGGATCGAATATCATGTAGAAGACCCACGATTTCGTCTACAACTACATTATATTAAAGAAGTACCATTAGGACTTGCGAGTCCGACTTGATGTGACCTGCCAATATTTTACGGGACCAAGCCTCCTTGAGGGATGCTCTTACCGCTAACGCTTCACCCGTAAGAGCGGAGATAACATGTGAAGATGAGGCAGAGCCTATAAAAACAGAGGTGCCATAAAGGTTCCTGCCAATCCAGCCCATTCCACATTGGTGGCTACCCTCATTCCAAGCAGCATCAGTTTCAATTTGGATCGAGTCAGCAGTAGGTAAGACATAACCGCGGGTCTCTGCAATAACCTGCGGAGATGGTCGTCCAGGTGGAACTAAGTCCAAATGTGCTAGTTGCCAGCTCCTAGCATCTTGAATGGCTTTGAGAGTAACTTCATCTTCAGCACAATTTTCTCTGATACAAAAAAAGCTTACGTGAAACATTTAACCATCGGATCAATGGATCATTAAAATTCAACTTAATAACTTCGTTCGTACCTGACATTCATAAATAACGTCTCCGTCGACACTTCTTTTTGGCCTTATCAAACCAATGAGTCAAATATTGTTTCCAATTAATACAATCAATATACAAGACGAATATTTGACCTAACATTCATCTAGTGGCGGAGTTTTTAACTGGGTCAAAATAAATATTAAAAAAATTATTTATAAACTGTAAAAAAAAATCTATAATTGCATTCTACATTCATTCATACCTTTTCTAAACAAACGAATCATATTACAAAAGTATAAGACATTTTTAAAAACAAAAAAAAAAAGCAAAAAAAGCATTACCTTGATTTAAAGATGCCATAATTTGGAGTTTTTTTTCAAGCGGCAAAATTTTTTTATTGTTATTTCTCTATTAATTCATATAAATCATTAAAAGTTGTATTATTGTTTTGGGTTTCGTTTGAACGTGAGTTCAATTTCGAAAAATATTGCACTTTTCATGTATGTAAATTAGTTTTTTGATTGAATCAATGGGGTCAAGAGATAATTTTAATTGGGTTCATTAGATCTAATGGTAAGACGTATGATAGAATTTTATAAAGTAGTTGGGGTCAGCTGACCCCACTACCTATAGTGTGCCTCCGCCATCAATCAATATACTATAAGATTTAAGTCAAATATTATCTTTTTGGTCAAATCTTATAGTATAACTTTTTTTTTGACATCTTTGGATCGACAAGGCCCGATTCATAGTCAATCCCTACTACGCGGGGTAACGCGACTTAGTGGAGTCGAACTTCGGTGGGGAAGGCGGAGTCAAGTGGACTTAACCACTTGACTAAAGACACATCCCCTATAGTATAACTTTTTATGCAAGACGAATTCTAATTGTTCGGCTTCTTCTTATATATGGTTATTAAAATATGACAGACTAAGCAAAGACTAGTAGCAAAATATTAAATGTTGCGTTATAACTTATGAATTGGATTATTCTTCTCCCGTTGTGAAGATTGATATGAAATGCGATTCCTTTATGACTTATAACTAGAATTCAACACAAAAAAAATTGGCAGCTAAAGCTCATAAGTATTATGGGAAGACAATGAAATTTGCAGAACTGATGCGTCCCGCTCTGTACAATTGCTAATTCCTCTCCCTTCACCATTCTTTGCTTTTGTTTCATCCAAAGTTACCAAATCAACTCTTTAAACTTAGTTGTGTAATAACGGTGTTAGAATCCTCTAATACACATATTCTTGTATCCTTGAGTAAAAAAATAATTGTGAATTTCAAGGAAAGACCTTTTGCGAAGAGATGTTTTTTTGTCGAAGAGATGTTCACGAGTATGTGATCTCAAGGAAAAACGTAAGATCTAAAAAGAAAATAAATGTTGCATTGTAACAGTGAAAGCATATAACGATTACTGCGCGTACTATTTTTTAAACATCCAGAGAAAGACATATCATACATGCATGGGTGATGATAAATAAGAAAGAGGTAGCATTTTATCACAGTTATAGACACCAAAGAAGTTTGTCGGGCCTTCTACTTTTCCATGTACATATTCATCTTAGTCTTCATCTTCAACTTGTGCATCTTCTTGTTCTTCACCATCTCCATCATCTTCTTCTCCTTCTCCTTCTCCTTCTCCTTCTCCTTCTCCTTCTCCTTCTCCTTCCCCTTCTCCTTCTCCTTCTCCTTCTCCTTCTCCTTCTCCTTCTCTGTCTCCATCTTCTTCTTCTTCTTAGCCACCTCAAGTAAAGTACCTAATATAAAGTATAAACAAGGAAACTAATGAGAGCCTGAGAGGATTTAATTTGTTACCAGGAATAAAGAATGAGGAAGCAAGAGCAAATTTATGTACTTGGGAGAGTATAGCCAGTAGTAGTGCAGGCGAGCGGCCTTCTTTTTTTTAGGATATCGGGTCGCGGCACAACAGGTTCAACTACAAGAGTCGATCCTCCCATGTTCCGTCCACTTAGTTCCAGCGCCTTGTCTACACATCTTTCTCCTTCAAGATAAATAAAAGCTGCACCGCTGCAAAATTCAACAGAGACAGTCTTTACTTATTATAATTCATCAACTTTTGAGAGTTGGGAAAAATAAATTTCACAAATTGGATGAAGAAAGAAGCCACAAACCTTTTGAGAACTATAACTTTCCAGATGGATCCACATGAGGAGAAATGTTTATACAGCGCGATCTGCATATCAATCTTAGGAAGCGAAGTGTCATATCCGGTAATGCGGATCCTAAATAAAAAATTTGATTTCAGGAGATAAATGTTATTAACATGACAAGCTAAAAAAATAAAAATATTGATTGCAGGAGATAATATAATCAAAATGTACATGTGTGTTTTGGTATCGGCGGGAGCAGCAGCACACCTAGGACCAGCATACCTAGGATCATCCATGAATACTTTCTGCCAGGGTGCAGGCTTAACGATAGCAGTCCATCCTCCGATGTCAGTTCCACTAAGTTGCAATGCCTTTTCTTCGGCACCTTCTCCCTCGATCCTCATGAAGGCAACACTGTACATAAAACCAACGATACAAAAACAAAGTTCTTCTAATTTGAGTTAGTTAATTAGCAGAATTTAACATGAGAGAGCTGGGAGGGAAGAAGCCACAAATTAAACCTCTTGAGGATACCCCTTTCAAAGTCTGTGGGTACATAAATATTTGTGATCTCTCCGCATGAAGCGAAATGTTTTTCCAACACGAGTTTGAGAGGATACTTTCGAAGCCAAGTGTCATATCCCTCAACGGAAACCGTCGTGCTGGAGATACTGCAACAATTTGATTTTGATTGCAGGTATAGATAATATTATGATCAACAACAAGAATTTCCCACAGTATATATATATGTAAATAAATTTACCGGGGAGTTTGAGAGTCTGCACCACTATCGTCACCACTATCGTCACCACTATCGTCACCACTATCGTCACCACTATCGTTCAATTCCAGCAAATTCAGACCCTAAGGTACAACAGAAGATCTAATCAGAAATTCTACTAACTTCATAATATTGAGAAACAGAGGTTAAGCAAAGAGTGAGTAAGAAGAAAATCCATAAGGAGAAGAAGATTACTTTGATGGCGGATTCGTCCATGGTAATAAGTAGACAAGAGCGACTGCTAGGGTTCCAGAGATATTTTTCAGATCTAGGGATTTAGCTTTGAACAAGTTTTTTTTTGTTTTTTTTTTTTTTTCTGGTTTGCGACAATCCTTTCGTGTATATAATATAAGTTACGAACAAACTGTTGGGCCTTGAATCTAGTTCAGGCCTGCGTTAAGCCCATATATTCCTAATCTTTATTTCCCAAGAGGGTAGCATAAACATATTTCTTGAGCCGTTGAGGGATTTTTCCTATACGGGGGAAGATTCAGTTTCCACCTATATGAACCACTTTATATCTATACTATTAGTTGGGAAGCATTTCCTAAAAACTAACCTTAGAAAGTGTAAAAAATTACAAGAGAATGCCATTACAATTTAAGATTTAAACGACAAAATAAAAAATTTCGAAGAGGGGTAAAATTGACAATTGACTATAACTGGGACGCGGATCTTGGATCATCTATTCGGATCCTGTTTCTTAAAAAAACGCAGACCCGATTCGAATGATAAATCTTCTTATTGGGCTTACGAGATTTTTAGGCCCAGACAGAAGCATATGCGTTTATGGGATCTGCAAGTAATTAAAAAGAAAATAAACATTAATAATACATTACCATAACCAGCAAATCTATTTATTCGGATTAGAATATCACTACTCTTATATTTCCTTAACAAACCAATCTCATATATTACACTTATTAAAGGAAAACTAATTGATTTATATTTGATATAATAACAAATCAAGCATATTCCTTACTTATTCCTTAATCGAGAATATGTTAGCAATTAATTTTGACAAATAATTAGATGCAATTCTCGCAAAAATCTTTTCATATCAACTAAAACTTTGAATGCGAATTTTTAAAAAACAGGTCACGGAAAAATCAATGATATTGAAAGATATAGAATTCTAACCTTATAGATTTCCTTTATTAGTTTTTATTTAAAATCACACAATCTTTTCAAATCCATATTCAGTTCGAGACTATATTAAAAAAATCATAAATTATATGCAAAACAATAAAATCATAAATGTTATGCAAAAAATCGCCCAAAATCAAGCATATACTTTAAAGATTCTAATTCGAAATTATCTTAAAGGGTCGAAATTCTCTAAACCCTAATAAAATTAAAGACTCCATACGATTACTATAAATATAGGTAGCTTTCTTCTAAAGAACTCACCTTTTAAAGCTTTACCATTACCACTTCACGAATCCTCTAAAAAATGGCAGATGAGCAAGCATTCACCAAAGAAGGAAAGCCGCAGAAGGAAACGTTGAATGTGGTGTTCAAGAAAGTCTTTCAGAACCTATAAGGCTAAACATTGCAAGAGACATTTGGTTTAAGAGGTAACAACCAATAACAACTGATCATAGTAATGACCTGTTACACAATTAAAAACTATTCTATTTTACTCTGTGAACAGGTACAAGCGAGTATGGAAATGGTCAGGTGGCAAGTAATGGAGTTAGTGATATCAGTCTTCCATTGAAGAGCTTATCTGTACCATACTTATTCTGTTATGAACAAGTTCTTTTTTTTTCAAAAACTTGCAGACATCTATTACCTATAAGAGATTAACTTTGTTTTCCAAAAGTTATCTGTTACTTAAACACCATATTAAGCAATATGAAGTTAACTATTTCGATTCTACTAATTCAAGGATGAATTTGTAGAATCCATTTTTTCGGATATTAAGATTACTTGAACAGAAGTTAACTAATTCATATATAAAAGCAGTATTACGTTTAAATCAGAACAAACAATAGAAGAAGTTAAAGTATTGCTAATCTCTAATAAATTATAAAGATTTCAACATATAATGACAACAAAAACTATGTTATATAAATATACTATTTATTAAGAAATATATAACAGATTCAAAATATTCTATAGAGTAAAGAGAGATCTTAGACTTATCATCTCACTAACCTTTACCAAAGCTTCCATATTTCTGAATTGCTACAAAGGTAACAACAAATCTGACTCATCCATCATAAATAAACTGCGAATTGATCCTTATCCTGTATACATTGAACAATCAAATAGGAAAAATTAGTTAAATAAAAAAATATACAAAGACAAAACAATGTTTTTAAAAAGACTGCTACTAATTCAGAAAGAGTAACAATAGCTAAATAGTATTATGGACTAAACAAAAGTTGAATGTTCAACAACTCACTAATCTTATTGTTGCTTCGGGATTTTGGTACAACTGCAAAACGAAATCAGAATTGTCTCTTTCAAAAGAATTGAACTTGAAAATTATGTTGAACCTGTACAATTAGAACTTTCTATCATCAGCACCATTTATTTAATATCTTAATTGTTGAGTTATATTGAAATTCCATTATATGAAATTTGATAATATAAGATGACATACAAGAGGAAACACAAGCTCATGACATTGAAATTCCATTCTTAACTGTTAAAATTGAGATCTCACTAACCTTTTAAATATATATTTCTAAATAGCTACGATGACAAAATCTCTGCTGCTCATCCAAAATCTCATGTTACTCCAAAAACCTCCTTCATCTGAATAAATATACAACAAAGTTTTCATTCTAACATAAACTAAATCTGCAAAGCTATAAAACAAAACTTTGAAAATGAGATCTAACTAACCTTTAACATATATATATTTCAGAATAGCTACAATGACAAAAAAACATTGCTTTTGGCATCGGCTTATTTTACTCGCAAATGATATACTAAACATACAAAAAACACTTCTCAAATCACAGTTAATGCAAAATATACTAAATTACGTATATTTCAAACTACATATTGCTCTGTAATTTCAAGATTAACTGTTCAACTTCCTACTCTATATAATTTTTTTAAACTACTGTAAATCAAATTCTATTCATATAAAAATTAAGAAAAAGCCTAATTTTTATATTCAATTGAGAATAATTACACATATAAGATCCGCCTTCTTGAAAATCTATGGCGAATTTGTACTATTAAAACTGAAAATTTCAAAGATTGCAAATTTAATCGACATATACAAAAAATGAAAAAGTATAGATCTGATTCAATATGAAGCTTACCTCTTCATAGGATTCACGAATTGATCAAGTATAAGTATAATAGGAGACGCAGTAATGATTTTTCTATGAGAATCGCGCAAGTGATTCTGGAAATCGAGAGGTGTTTGTTCTTCAATATCCATTTTGTTCGGTGAATTTATTTTATTATTTTTGGAAATAAGACACGTACATTTCCAAACAACAAATATCTGTCCAAAAATAACATTAATATTTATATTTCGATAAATACCAAAAACAGCAAACACAAATTACTAAATGGCTTCAAAATCTGTTAAGACTGGGCCTCTATGAATTTGTCATACAGCCCATTCGAATGTTAATTGTAAGAAGAAGTTGGGCCTGATAATTAACATAACAGTCTTCGAGGCTTTCATAAATTAATAATAAGATTAACTAAACTATAATGTTAATTCAACATAATGTTAATTATACAATTATTAAATTGTAAGTTTCTTACAAAATTGAACTTTTATTTTCTCTACTACACATTATACTTCTCAAAATGTACAAATTCCCTTTTGTAAACTAAAACAGTTTTTGGTTTTCCGAATCTCACTAAATATACTGTATCCTATTATAATATTCACAAACCAAACATAAGTACATAATATATGTCATAAAATAATATGTAAAAAAATTGATTTAAGCATTTACCATCACAAATACTAGATTATACATTTATACTATTATACACCAATATTCTGCAAGTGTCCAAATTATTTATCGATCACCCAAACCAATATACTAATTCTATAAAACAATTATACTTACTTTTCTATTCAAAATTTATATTCTATCAAACAATAAACCAATTTGTGTACCAAAATTTATTAAAAACACAAAATAATCTTATAATACACTACAAATTTATAATTATATGAATTATATATAATTATCTAATACACTACAAAAATAGAAAATAATTTGTTAAATACTATTTATGAAAAACATATTTTATAAAACACATATCGTAAAATATAAACCCCGCACGTACGTGCGGGTCCGGATCTAGTATTTTATAAAATATTGGTATTCGGTTGTCTAAGTTTCGGTATGAATTTTATCCGGTTATAGAACAAAACTTGAGTCATTGAAATATACCTATTTGGATCACGATGTATACATAAACATATATTGAGCAGCTAGTAAATAATTATTACAAACAATATGTCATTTCTAATACTCTTTGTCTAGGTGATCCTTGCAAAAAAGGTTTTGTTATTATGTTGATGAATTTTTTAAAAAAGTATATATGCTTTGCTTAGGGTGAGTAGTGAAGCTAGCTAGTTTGCAAGTAATGGCTTCTTTTGGCGGCCAAGCAATTCTCTCCCTCTCTCTTTCACATACACACACAATCCTCGACGCCAAGACTTAAATCAATTCCTCCTAAATTATTCATTTTAAAATTGTGATGATACTAGCTTCACAATACACTCAAAAAATATTCTTCTTAATAATCTGTTTATATTTGTAATAACACGTTAGCAAGAAATAATCATAGAGAGCTTGGACAACTAATATGTAATAGAGTTGAATGAGTGTAAAAAGTTGGATATCAATCCCGCTATAAGAAACTCGTTATTTTGCTTACTTTTGTAGAATTCCTATCGAATTATGTAGTGCATATTAAATAACATGTTTTCTGAATTTTATAGACTGTTGCCACCGAGTTATTTGGTATACTACAACGGTTTCTCCTTCTTTTTAATTATCCCACAGCAAATCCCTCAACGGCTCTAGAAATTTGTTTATGCTTCAGGAACCCTCTTGGGGAATAAGGAGATTAATTAGGATTATATGGGTTTAGAGATGTGAAAAAGAGACTATATTGGCTTAAACGCAGGCCTAAACTAGAATTAAGGCCAAACTGTTTCGTAACTATCATGTACACGAAAGGATTATGTCCCAAACCAGAATAAATCTTCTGGCGCCGTCTTTCTCCAAAGCAAAATCAAAAGCTTCTTCGATCTTCTTCCTCTTGTGGTTACCAATTCGATTCTTCATTCCCAAAAGGTTCTTGTCGATGTAAACCCTATTTTTTCCCTTTTAATTGTTACACAGAATCATTAGAATGATATCTTAAATTTCGGATTGAATCGTTCGTTCATTCCATCAATTAGGAAACCCTAATTTTAGGAATCTGTTACTGATTTTGCTTAGTTTGTAATTTGGATCTGTAGAGAATAATGGATAAAAAAAGCCAAGAAACCTTTCTACACAAACGAAATCACCGTAATAAAAGATTGATACAAACTTGTCAAATGCAACCACTTTCCTACATCAAGGATCACATTTTTCAGCAGGGAAAAAAGTGATGTATGATATGAATCCACAATAAGCCCAAAAAGAATACCCAAAAATGTATCCAATACAACCAAATTCAGAGAAGAAGACACTACTGTGATCAAAGTTAAGCCACCAATCGTGTTTCCCAGACAAGAAGTAAATTCTGTAAGAAGACCAAAAGATGTTGCGGAAGGGATCATAAACATTTCTCCTCGTCAAATTCAAAACACAAATTATCGCGCAAAAAAAAAAAAAAAATTCCCGATTAGACTATTAGTCCCTACAATTATATACTTTCATAAACAATTCAATTAATTTTATTGTTTATCAGTTTAATTCACATATAGAATTTTAGTATTTCATTTATATGTTTGTATTTATAAGTTTAATTTTTGTATTAAGATTAATGAATACTTTAAATAAAAATAAAACTATTAGTATAGAAGAAATATTACATATCATTAAAAATAAATATTACACAATAACAATATTACATTAAACATATTTCATACAAAACAAAATAACACAAATAAGTAAAATTACATAAACACATAAATATTACACAAAAAGTACAATCATATTAATAACCTGGTAGATTTGATCCTGAACCTCCAAGATCTCCAAAGTATTGTCCATAGTAATTTGGTGTAACCGAAGGTTGTTGTTCTTGTTCTTGTGCTTGATTTCTTTTTTGTATGATTCTTGCTTGTTCAAATCGAATAAACTCACGGGTATTACTATCAAAGATAGTGTCTAATTTTGTTTTCTTTTTATTTTATAGTTATGTAATTTTTATATTTTAATGTAATGTTTTATTAATTAATCTTGCTTGTATAGTTAATTATGAAAGTTTTATGATTTTAATCAATTATGGTTAATAGTGAGGACTATAATGCAAATAGCTAAAATTTTGAAGTTTTATTTTGAAGTTTATCATTGGAGACAAAAGTAAAAAACTTCAAATTTGAAGTATCCCATACTTCAAAAATAAAGAGTCTCTTGGAGATGCTCTAAGTACTAGAATCAGTCAAATGAGCTTATAATTATTAATTTATTATTTGTCATTTTTCAAACTCATCTCACATTGCTTGGTGATTGCAGTATAGGTAGTTAATAACTTTGAGCAACATATTGACTTATTCTGTATGTATTTCTCTGTCAGTCATGTTCCTTGCATTACTAATCCTCTTAACATTTGTCATTCATCTTCCTTGCAGATTTTTAGCCACTGTAAGAGCTACAGACTGAAAACTCAAAATGATGCTTCTGGTGGCAATAGGTAACTCCTGGAACTTTCTCTTCTGTTGTTTATGCTCTGCTGTTGTTATTGGGACCAAATATTTCTAGGGATCAATAGTGATTACTGTGAGTAGAACTGGAATTAGATGTTCCAATTGATTTGCTCAGTTTCATGATGCAAAATTGCCATCTCAACTTTACTCTTCTTTTTGTTAATTCAGTTGTTTTTTTCTATGGCTCAGGAGTACTATCTCTTCACCTCTTGTTCTCTGTGTCTTACTCAAGCCCACCGGAAAACCCTGTTAGCTGTGGTTTCAGAGGAAGAAACTGCACGGTTCTCAACTCGTACGGCGCATTCTCCGATCGAGCCATCTGTAGAGCATCTGTCGTGGCATACCCGACCACGGAGAATGATCTCCTACAAGTCGTTGCTGAAGGAACTCGCGCGAGACAGAAGATGCGCGTGGTTACACGCTTTTCTCACAGCACAACCAAGTTGGCCTGTGTCGATGGAAAGGATGGTAGACTTATCAGCGCCGAGCTTCTCAACAAGACGTTGAGTGTTGATAGAGATGCGATGACGATCACGGTTCAGAGTGGCGTGTCACTTCGCCAACTCATAGGTGATGCTGCAAAAGTTGGACTGGCGTTGAGAATGGCACCACACTGGTGGGGGCTAACAGTAGGTGGGATGATGTCTACCGGAGCCCACGGTAGTTCTTGGGATGGGGAGCGTGGGGGCACTGCTTTTCACGACTACGTCATCGAGATGCGAATGGTAACCTCTGCTCCTCCTGATCAAGGATACTCCATGATTAGAACACTCAACCGCAGCAACTTCAGTGAGTTGGACGCTGCTAGAGTTTCTCTGGGCGTATTTGGTGTCATATCTCAGGTAAAAATCTTATATTTTCTGTTTATATCAAAGATAAATTATGTAATTGACTTGTTTGCTTATCTCCATTAAACTGTTTTTTTGGCTAAGATACATAATAAGCTTCTTTAAATCTTGTGTGGAAAAATGAAATAACCTTTGTATCATTCCTTTTCAGGTGACGGTTCAGTTGGAGTTAATGTTCAAAAGATCAATCACCTATATGAACATTAAGGATAGCGATCTTGTAGAGATGGTTGAGAAGCACGGAGATAGGTACGAGTTTCCTGACATAATGTGGTACCCCAGCCAAGGAGAAGTCGTTTACCGTATGGATGAACGGGTTTCAATGAACATCTCCGGCAGTGGCTCATATGATTCTGTATTGTTCGAAGCCAAAGACTCAAAAATCCTGGCATTCCAAAGATCAAAAGGTACATTCATTTCTACTAAAGATTTCATTACAAAAATATAAACATCTACATCATTATAATAACTTAATTTTATCTTAACAAACAAATAGAAGAAGAGCTAGAATTTGAAAGGAATTCAGAGGAGATTTGCACATTGGCGCGTGATGTTCCAGCTCTTTTATATACTCTGTTATACGGTTTGTCGAATGATGGTATGTTCTTTTTTACTGTGTATTGCAAAACCAATAACACATGTGAAATCAGATTATTAAGTTATGTTTCATATTTTGAATTGTAGGTATGAAGTATTCTGGCTATCCAGCGATCTGATGTCATCAGGAGGTTGTCTGGATAGCAAAGAAGATGGGTTGGCCACGGCTTGTCCCTGGGACTCCCGCATACACGGTCAATTCTTTCATCAGACCACGTTCACCATCCCTATAGAGAGCGTTAAGGAGTTTATCAGCGACATCAAGACTCTAGTCAAGATCGAACCGAAGGCTTTATGTGGACTCAATTTCTACAATGGTGTGTTGATCCGGTATGTACAACCATCATTTGCATACTTGGGCATCGAATTCGAGGGTATGGAGTTCGAGTTTACATATTACAGAAGCAGAGACCCGTTGATGCCTCGTATGTATGAAGATTTTTTCGAGGATATCGAGCAGATAGGTTTGTTCAAGTATGGGGGCCTGCCACATTGGGGTAAGAACAGAAATGTTGCCTTTATCAACGCCACTGAGAAGTACAAGGATGCAGCTTTATTCTTGAAGATGAAGCAGATGTTCGACCCACTACACCTATTTTCGAGCAAATGGACAGACGCAGTATTGGGTTTGGGAGGCGACCTTACCGTAGATACGGAAGGCTGTGCACTGGAGGGGTTGTGCATCTGTTCGAAAGATGTGCACTGTTCCCCTAGCAGAGGTTACTTCTGTCGAGCTGGGAAGATCTACAAGGCAGCGCGCGTTTGTACCCACGTATGAATGTTTATCTCTGTTTCAGTGTCTTATCTATTTTTTACTTAGAACTTATAAGAACTTATGTATAGACGCTCTTTTCGTTAGTTTATTTATATGACGATGGCCTCAGTTACTTGTTTGCAATACTGTGATTGTCGTGATCTTTCCCAACAGTTAATTGGAATACTGATCATAAGGTTTGGAATCTAAAACAACTTTATTTATGGTTTTTTCTACAGACAGTCTCCAAACCCCAAGAGGCACCAAAAAGTTTTACCAAAACATTATATTTATATTGCCAACCAACTAGTTGATGAGGCATGTGTTGTTGATGACGCTTGTAGATCCTGCAATTCAACTTGTCCTCAAGTTGTCCTTCAAGAAGATATGCTCATAGGTAAGCTCTGCAAACTTCTGGGTCCATTTTCCAATCATATTCTCGCATTCCTGTTCTCTTTGACAACAACAGTATAGGAACAATTGGTGATCAGATAAATACTATTAGCAAAGATTCGTGTGGCAAAACCACAAGATTCTGCAATATATATATGTTACTTCTGATTTCGTTACATCTTACTCAGCTTGAACCCTTAGAGTGAACCATAATATCATTTTGAAACCAGCAACATCTTGAGAAACATGTAGAGACACAACTTTCCACATACACTAGCAAGACCTCTTATGAACCTGATTTTTCTTAAGACTGAAAACTCAAGAAGACCTTTCCTCAATTCATTCTGATCACTTTTCAGTATGTGATCCAATCAAAGCGTTGATTTTAGCATTCCATGAGCATCCAGAAAACAACAACAGAGAATCACCACAAAACAACTAGTGCTTATATCTTAAGCAGCCTTCTTCTTATGTACTAATCAAGAGAAAACAATCTCTTTGAGTCAAGAATCTTCGACTCTTCCTTAACCTGAATCCGTTTTCCTCTTGTTATGATTTCTTCGATTCAGAATTGCATCGATCTTCTTCTTCCTCGTTCTTCCAGACAGAGATCACGTCAAATTGAACCAACTCGCGAATTCTGCTGGCTGTGGTTGGGACTCCTCTGATTTTTATTCTCTTCTACAGATTCGTGAAGACTCCTTACCGAAATCAATTTGTTGTTGCTTCACTGTATCGCAGGAACCCTTCTGGCAAATCAATTTGCTGGAACAATCTCTTCCTTGTTCGCCGTCGAGCTTTCCCGCCGTCACCATCGATGATCATCTCTTCAGGCGATAATTTGGGCTTGATTTTAATAATCTTCGGCCCTTTTCAACGTGAGAATCCATTAATTGATTAATCTTTGGCCCACAAACCTTATCCTCTTTGTTTTTTTTTTTTTTGTTTTCTAGGAACTTAATTCATAATACTCTCACGACTACATTTTCAAAGATGAAATATGAAACATTTTAGGTTTTAAAACTATATATATAATAGATTATTTAGGGTTATTTTAGATTAAATTTTTAAATGTTCTTGAAACTAAGTAATAACTTACACTTTGAATTAACTAAATATGTATGACAAACAAAATTTATGGCTCCACCATTGCCTTCGTTATTACTCGTATTCACCTGAATCAGAGGAACAATGTAAAGAACAATGTTTTGAATTTCACAAGATTTTTTTTTTTCATTTCTTAATAATGATTGCAAGATTTGTTTGCCCCAAAAAAGTGTTCGTCTTTTTCTGTTATTGGTCAAAAATATTGTGGATCTTTTTAAAATGCCAATTCAGCAATAAATATTGTATTATTTTGTAAATACTGTTATATCTATCCTTTTTTTCTTCTTTTTTCTTATTCCTTTGACAAGATTGTTTTTCCTTAATAAACTTTGAAATATATATATATATAAGGACATAAAAGACGAAGATATATCATAGAGAGAAAAAAATGAGAGATTTGATGATGAAGATCTATACTATTATGTTGATATTGCTTGTTGTGAGAACATCGTCGTTCAAACCTTTTCGTGGATGTAGCCGAACAAAAGGTTATGAAGATTTGGTTTATTGTGCTCCGTCTTTGAGGAAGAATTCACAATTTAATTTTCCGATACCAGAATGCTGCAAAAACTTAAAAATTGACAAGATGTATTGTCTTTGTGATGCTGTCAACCCTAATTTTCTCGAAGTTTTTGATGTGGAAAAGCTCCCCAAACTGTCTCATGCATGCGGTGATCTATTAGTTCCTGGCTCTTACTGTGGATGTAAGTAACATTATAACAACTCTCTTAAGTATATTATATTCATTTCAATTTTCATCCTCAACATATATGATGCATATAAGTAACATAAAAATCACAATCTTAATTAGTAAATTCATTTTTCATCTTTAATCTCATATATATATTGGTGTTTGGTGTTCCAGTATATAAAGTTCCTGGTGGTGCATGAGAGGAGAAAAGAAGAATACTTCTTCTATGGTTATTTGGCATTGATGAAAGCAGACTCATATATCTTAAATTATACGTTTACATCATATGTTGTGAAAGATCTCATCAATAAAAAAAAGTTTTATTAATTGTGTGTTCTTAATTTTTAGTAATTGACACGAAAAAGACAGAATCAACAATCCATGCTTGTGACTTAGACAAAACAGAAAAATAAGACATTGGAACATCCAAATGACTCTCACGATTTTCAAATAGAAAGAGAAAACAATAGACAAATCAAAGTATAAAATAGTCCATGAGCGTTTTCCTGTCTAGTTGTCTGTGATCAGCACGAGATTTTTTTTCATTTCTTAATAGTTAATACTCATAAGGGTCAAAATTTGTCTGCCCAAAATAAATCGCAAGATTTGTCTGTCCCGAAAATTTGTTAGTCTTTTTCTGTTTTTGGTCAAAAGGAATTAATTGTTGATCTTTAAATGATGGTAAATTTGCAATAAATATTGTATTATTTTGTAAATAATATTATCTTTCCTTTTTCTTTATTGCCTTGACAAAGTGTTTTGGTTATTTTTCATAATTGCTGGCTAGAAATTTCCTTAAAGAAACAAATTTCCATCAATACTTTATGTAGTTATGATTGGTGAAATATGTTTTATAATAATAAGTAAAAAGTTGATGATCTTTGAAAAATGGTAAACAAGTAATAAATATTGTATGATTTTCTAAATACGATTTTTCCGTACGAAAGGTTATGAAGATTTGATTTATTGTGTTACGTCTCTAAGGCTGAATTCACCATTTATCCCACCGATCCCAGAATGTTGTAAGAATTTAAAAATTGATAAGATGTATTGCCTTTGTGATGCTGTCAATCCTACTTTTGGTGAACGTTTTGACGTAAAAAAGCTCGGCAAACTGTCTCACGCATGTGGTGATCTATTAGCTCCTGGCTCTTATTGTGGAGGTAAGCAGTAACATTGAACACACACTCTTTTATGTTTATTCATTTTTTTTTATCTTCAACCTTATATATATGTTGATGTTCCAGTATACAAAATTCCTGGTGGTGCATAAGAGAGATGATGAATACTTCTTCTCCGGTTATTTTGCAATGATGAAAGAAGACCTTAAGTTGTATGTTGTGAAGAATGTTGACCGGATTTCCTCAATAAATAAATTTTATTAATTGTGATCTTAATTTTTTTTATTGAAACGAGAAAGACAATATAATGCAATCCACTAATCCTAATTATTTATTTATTTATTTATGTCATAGGCTCATAATATATTAGACAACTCTAATCAGAGAGGGTACTAATTAAGCTCCCCCATATTCGATTATTTAGGTAGCAAAATGTCAATATAACACAATGTCGCATACATAGATAGTTTAAAACTAAAACACAACTGTTCATTCACTTATTTATGCATATATACCATGGACAACCACCCAAGTAGTCAAAACAGAACTGTGCAGACATATTTATGGGAAACTTGCGACTTCGTACTCATGCTCTATTTTGAGAGGAGATTCTTTAGAAACAGGTCGGTCTTCAGACCATAGCTCCAAGTTAACGGTTCCACAGTCCCAGTGGACTATACATTTGAAGACCTGACTAACATTGAACTTGTTTACTAGCCGTAGATTGAGGCTCTTGTCCACCAGCATCCATTCACCTAAGAAAATAGAGGAAGAGTGTTCGCGCAAATGTTACATTGATCCATATGTTTAGTATCATGATAAAAGTCTTCTTTCTATTTGGGCTATTGATTAAAACATGAGAAAAATGTGAAAAGCCTAAAGATACTTACCATGTGGGAGGTTGTTCCCTTCATATATTTGCTCTTCAGAATCTGGCCAAACTTCATGCTTTGAACCATCAATCGACATGAATGAGACAAACGATTCAGTTGGATGCAAAAGAGTGAAAGTTGGATGGACTCTTAAGCATACTAGCCTGCAGCATTAGGTAACCAGCACCAAAAAACAACATCATTTTCCAGACACAAGAAAAAAGGACAGGGGATTTGAATCATTTGACTTGATCTATTCTCGTTCCAACAACAGAAGAGGATTCATGCATCCATATATCACGTACGAGGAACAAACCTCATACCAACTTGCAAGCAACCTATTCTATGCAAAATCTACTTAAATTACATAAGATTACTATAAAGTTGGTACTTTAATGTGTAAATTCTCTCTGTTCCGTAACCTCTTGCAAAAGCATAGACCTAGTGGAAAAAAGGGAAATCTTGAAGCAAGTAGACAAACCTTGAAAATCCACCAGAACCAGCACCAACACTACGGGCTTCAATGCTAGAGGCAATCTGAAAAACTCGGGGATTTTCTTTAGGTATACTTATTTTACGCCGAAGAACCAGTCCACCACCTACATCACCTTCCAGGATCAGAGATTCCTCCTCTCCTGCATGCTCCAAATCCCTCCTACACGAGATGGAACAATCAATGTAGTAACAGAAATAAAGATAATGCAGAGAGCTGTGTGTTCATGTCAACATTCATTGCATGCATGAAATGTGCTTGTGTGAGAGAGATTGTTAAAGTAAACTTACTCAATGACATTATATTCCTCAGTACATCCAGCTGACCGGTACTCAGTACCACTATACTCCTCATAACCATTGATATCTATCCTGCTATGAAGCCATTGAATTCCTGCAAATTGCAATCAACCAAAACTGTAGTCTCTGCACATTCTCAAAGCCAATATGGACACAACACCGTCAACAATCAACTATGAGCTGATTCTTGGCAACACACGATATAATGACACAGAGATATGGGAATTTGTCTGGGTGATCATAGTTTGCTAGAGTCCAATAGATATTGACATATTGTGTCTCTCAGTATAGGGCTGAGACTGTTTACTTCAAAGAAACAGAACATGTTTTTGTCTCTGAGCATTCTCCACAAAAGTGTTGAAAGTATCTCATTCTTAAAAGATTTGCAACTTTTTCAAACTTAATAGTACATAGAAAAACAGTTTATCGATATATTACCTGAGGGAACATGTGTCATAGACAATATCCTTCCACCAATCCAGGGAACTATATTAAGTTTCCAATCGCCACTGTTTAACTCAACTGGCTCCTTTGAAAGTTCCATTCCCTTTTGTCCAGGTAGCACTTCCTTCTCAGGTATCAGTTTTGTATTTTCTACATTTCAATAATACACATACTCAGAAAGAAGATACACTGCATTAGTATACTGCAGTATGTACAGGTTCATGGAACTAAAGATCTTATGTTTAGGAAGGAGCTGCGACTCGGTTAATACAGTATAGAATTTAAATGAAAATTAAAGCTGAAGGATGTAACAAGGTATTATAGAGGACTTGACGAATGCAGTGAATAGAAGCAATACATCTCAATAACTACAAACCTGAATATACAAGTAGCTACAGATATATATAAAAGATGAGATGTACCCATATGAAGTTTAAAGCGCTCATTGCTTGTGGATATTAACTCAGAAACTTCACTTTCTGAGGGCACCTTAATGTGGATAATCTCTCCATCCATTCCCCAAGCATCAAGCTGTTCAACACTATCTAGATTCAAATGTTCTGAACTTATAGTTACACTATGTTATTTTAACAAGAGAAAGAGCGGTACCATTGCACCGCCTCCTAGTAATAATTGGACATGAATACGGCGCTTCGGCCTCTGCCAGTCTCCTTCAGTTTTTGAAACCTTGACAGTGACAGTGGAAGAATGCCGCTCAGCAATGTAGTGTGTAACTAGAAATCTGCCTTTAGTGTAGCCATATCCATCTCCATCATCCTCGAACAAGAGTCCTTTAGCTTTCCCTGACAGAGATAAAAGAGTTATTGTCCTGATTATTACGAGACTTAGAATATGAACATAAAATCTGACAAGGTAATCACCAAAAGAGTTATAGAGCTTAATACACAATCATGTGCCTGAACACTACAACAAGGACTTCGAAACGTAATTGTGGTACGTTATGATTTATTCACTTTCTCGAAATGTCAGAAGAAATACCAATATTCTGTTGCATTATGATTTATTCTCTTTCCACGAGTTTCAGTAACATGATACCTCTCACTATATAATACCTTGTTATCTGATAAACAATCTACAAAAAGACAACAGAAGCAAAGTAGAAAGAAATAAAAATTTCAGATCACTGATCGCCTCTGTCTGGATCAAAAGCTAAACTTACCATTTTCATCTAATGACACAAGTAGGGTCAAGTCATCTGACAGACTAAATTCCCCAACATGCAGATGTGGAGGAGCCAATGATATGATGGATCCACCTTGTAAATATAATGTTGGTAAATCCTGGCATCATGAAACGAACAACCAACATGTGAAAGTATAAACAAAATCTACGTTCTTTCGCAAAGAATGGATAGACGACAATCACGACTGTTAGCAACCATACCGGATGTGAATCTTCAAAATCAAACCTAAGCCAAATTCCTCTGGGCAATATGTGCTGCAGCTCATGTGATCCCTGACTAGACAAAGTGCTAGACAATGATAGAAAAAAAACCAAAGAAAGCTTGATGAGTATAAATGGCAGATTAAACTACAGAACAACTCACAAGAATGAATAAAAAAACATTCATTTACAAGAATGCAATAAATGACTGAACAGAAAGAGAGACTATAAGGTTAAAAAAATTTCAGTTGTTGTTATTCACGAAAAGTTTAAAATTAAAGCACTGAAAAACTGTCATGACCAAACCTCATAAGATGTCAATTATCATGCCCAACAAATGGTTCTAGTTACTTCAACATTCTAAAACTTCTGAATCACTTGTTCCGAAAATTCAGTCAAATAGTACTGAAACATTTCATCAAGTGGCCAAATCAGAACACAAACCACATAACAGAGTGAAGTCATGAAATCTGCAAGCTATGAGTTAAGGAAAGCAATGATTCTGAAAATCTTCATGAAACTTGCAAGATCCATATCCATGTTTGAGTGGGAAGATAAAAACCTTGCATATAAAAGAAGGGGACCCAAAAGAAAGCCATTTTCAACAGTCCTTAGCCGGGAATCTTTAGGATCTACATTTATCAAGAAACGTAGGAAAGAATGAGCATAAGATATGATTGCATAAGTTCACGACATTGAATATAAATTTTACACAAACCTACCAGCGAAAAAGATTGGAGCTGCAACTGGAGCACCAGTTGTATGGGCTATGTAAAACAAGGTGTAAAAATGTGGTAGGAGTTGGTAACGCCTCTTCAATGCGGCACGACAGACTTCCTCGCACTAATTAAAACACTACAGTTCATAAGTGGGGCAAAACAAATCCTAAACCAAAAAATGACTTTCTTATCATTTGTGTCAGGTGTCTATCTTTCTATTTTTAGTAATGAAAATTGAGTTGTAATGCTGAAATAGCTCTTACAAGATTTGCAAGAAAAAGATTACCTCTTCTCCGAAAGACCATGGTTCATGGTCAGCAGTGCCAGCCTCAGAATGACCACGACAGAATGGAAACATAGCTCCAACACCCATCCAACGTCCAAAAAGCCGCGGAGTTGCATTGCCAGCAAAGCCACCGATATCTGGCCCTGATAAGGGCTGACCACTAAGCCCCTGTATGCAATTTACTGTCTCAGAGTTAATAGGTGTTGCAATTGTTAACTTATGGTATGAGAGGGAAAAAAAATATTTAATAATAGTTCTTTGCCCAAATCGAGAAATACAACAGCAAAACCATATTTTTACTCATTTCTGCTGCTAGCTCTACCAAACTGGAGAAAAATATAGGTTATAAGCAACACCAAAGCTTAAAAGAACAATAAACAATTCCCGAAGTAAAGAATTCAGCCAAAGCAATTGATCACGAGTACTAAACTTTTAGGTCCTCAGAGCTTGACAAGATATATTAGTTATCGTAAATGACTATCCCACTCCAGACTTTAATTTTGTGATAAGGATTCAGAAAATTCCTGAAATTCTTACCAGTTGAAGGACCATGGATATAGACATATGTAGATGCTCCCAGTTTGAAAGGTTATCTCCTGTCCAAGTCGCAGCATATCTCTGGCTACCTATGAATCCAGCTCTTGTCAATACAAAAGGTCGCTTATTCTTATCAGCTAGCTCCATCCCTTCATAAGTTGATCTGGCCATCAGCATCCCATAGACCTACACAACAGGAAATCTTGACTAAGTTATCTTGCAGTGCCTGACATCGTACCTCTAAGGTAATAAAGCTGCTAAAGAAATCTTTACAAGCAATAACAGAGAAACATACAAAGACAGGTAATAGCCGTATCTGTCTATCACTCTATATCTTTAAATACATATATAATACTACTCTGGAACGATGATGATGACAAAACCAAGGACCCACCACATATTTCCATAACTAGGATAACATTAGACATGCATAGAGAATATGAGTTAAGAGTAGAACAAGAAAGTTACATTGTGGTAGTGTGAGTGGTTTTGAACACCTCCAAGGTCGTCATCTCCACGGTGAATATTATTCTCAGGCATCGTCTTTGTCACGACCTGGACATTGACAAATATGACCAAATGAAATTTGGATAAAGATTCTGCCAAGAAAATGATAAAGGGTGAATGTAGAGTAAGTCAAAATTACTTTGAAAACAGCTGGCTCATTCATATCATTCCATATACCATCAACACCATTTGAAACAAACTCCTTAACCAAATTAGCCCACCAAGAGCGTGCTTTGGAATTTGTATAGTCAGGGAAAACGCAAGGCCCAGGCCATACTTCACCTATTGAAACCGAACATAAAATTTCAGCAATCTATGTATAAATATCAAATTAACATGATAAGATAATAGCATAAAAATCGTGATATGGAAGTCAAGTACCAATAAATGGCTTCCCATCTGCTCGGCTAATCCAAACATCATTTTTACTCCCACTATCATAGACATAATAACCTTCCTCCTGCTTTATTCCAGGGTCAAGCATCCAGATCGCTTTGAAACCATTGCTATGGAGATCTTTCGTCAAAGCACTTGGATCCGGGAAACGCTCCTAAACAGAGTAGTCAAAAAAATTCTTAAAATGTCAATACAAAACATCTAAGGCGTCTATGTAAACCATGGTAAGCACTGTTAATAAAATCCACTTGGAATGATCTTTAAAGAAAAAAACATGCCTTGTCGAATGTGAAACAACGAAAACCATCCATGTAGTCAATATCCATCCATATCACGTCAGAAGGAATTTTCTTGTCACGAAATGTTTGAGCGATCTGCAATCATCAGCACAATGATGAAAAGCATGACAGGGAAGCCCAAAATTTTTAAAACTGAACATAAAGTGTCATTCCCTTCATTAGCTTTACTCAATAACCAAAGCCAAAATATGAACAAAAACACTGACCTCAGCTACTCGCTTGTCAGACATATAACTCCAACGGCATTGGTGGTAGCCTAAGGCCCACTTTGGAGGCATAAAAACAGTTCCTGATAAGTAGAAAGTACAAATTATTCACAAAACAGAACAATATTTACCAAGGAGAAATGATAGAGAGAGCAAAAGTAAAGAGCAAACAATAGTCGACATACAAATTGCATAAACAGAGATCCTTTCTACAAAGAAACATCTCACTTTTAGTCATCCAGCAGAGTTAACAGATGAAAATGAAATGTTTCGATGGCACAAAGAAGCACAATTAAGACGTTATAAATAGAAGAAGCATTATTAAGCAATTACCAATGGCGTGCGATAGGGACTCCAAGACAGCAGTGGGTGAGGAGAATGGACCAAATGTGATTATTGGATATGATGTTGGGGAGATAATTCTTATGATTCCCTCTTTCCTTAGATCAATCTAGACAAGAAAAATATGTTAATACAACGGAAAAGATAGATTACATTGCAACGTCGGTGGGTCTACAAAAGAGGGATTGCACCAGCTAGGAAATTCATATACCTCACACTTTCGTGTTGTGTCAGCAAGAACCCCTAGTGTTTCTCCGGTTGGAAGGACAACTAGTACCCAAGGATGTGACTGGTATAACGAAGTGGTTCCAGAGCCATATCCCCAAGCATCAGTGTTCCAAGTAAAAACCTGAACATTATACTCACCAAATTAATTAAGCTAACGAAGTGATGATGGTTATTAAGCGAATGACTCACCCGTTTCCCTGTTCTCTCCAACTGACCACTAACTTCTCCCGTTCCATAAAACGATGTGCCAGGAGAAAACTACATCACAAGTTAGCATTATGTAAACTAGTAGTATGTACCTAGATCATGTCAAAATTGACATTGTAAGATCAGTTTTGAGAAAAGAGAAAGAATAAGAAACGCTAACCTCAAAAGTGACAACTTGTTGGTCCTGAAGACAAACACTAGTAGGAATATATGCTGGAACACTGTGACTCACAATTGGAACTTCCCGGTCTTTGCTGTTCTTAAATGAAACACTAGGAAATACAGCCTTCCTATGGTCCACAGAAGAGTCAAACCGGAAAACTCCGTGCTCCAAAATCGGCTCGAAAATCATATCGGTTGAAACAGTTTCCGAGCTATCTCCACTTACAGTCATCCTAACTAAAGATTTGTTTCCCTTCCTTCTGCATGCAATGCAAGGTGGTTGTACTAGTGTAAAGTTCTGTATAACATTTCTCCAAACAAGTAAAGCCATAGAGAAACAATTAGTCTCAATCTAACGCTTAAACGCAAGTGGACTAAAATTAGGAAAATTAAGTGATTTTTTTCACTTATTTCCTCTGCAGTGGACTAAAATTAGGAAAATTAAGTTACAGCAATCATTGACACAGAGTCAAACTAAGAATCAAATCAATCCTCCAAGGATTAACCAAAAGCTAAAGCGAATAGAAGAAACTTGTAAATGGATCAAGAACCAACCTGAGAGTGCTCTTGACGACGAGAGCGGAGGAACTAATTACAGGAAGGAACAGGGCAAGAGAGATCGGATTCCGCGAAGCAAGAAAAAGACCATTGAAGAAGAAGGTAGAAGCGCTAGTGAGTGATGACGACGATACTGCTGCTGCTTGCGTCACAAATGATATCTCCATAGTTGTTAGACTTAAGTCTCAATTTTATTTTTATTTTATTTCCACCATCTTTTCTTTTTTTGTATTGATTTACGAAAACAAAACTTAACAAGGAATGGCATATGTGCGTTTTTATTTCATTTTTTAGATTGAAATGTTGTAAAACAATAGTAGTACGTATCGCAATTCTATTAGAGAAACAAAAAAAATCAGTTCATTGCAAGTGTTAGAATGATTAAAAATTAAAACCTGTTATATCTCACCATAGTTGTTATAATTACCATTCAATTTTTGATTCATTAGTTCCACATCGCATGATCTTGATCTCACAATGTTTTCAGACCTGATCCAGACCCCCGGTCGAACCTGTAATGCCGGTCACCCGATTTGGTTGTTCTCCATTGTTCATTTTGCTGCCCATCATTCAACTTATATGCTTTCATCTTTTGTAGTTATTTCATTTCGAATGCATGTGATAGAATTCTCTTTAGGTCAGTTATTTACATTATATTGTTTGAATGAGACTATATTGTGGTTAATAAATTAATTTCTCTTTTTATATTTAGTGTATTAAATGAGTAATTAATAGTGACTTATGTTGTACAATCTTGCATTTTGTTTTGTTTTCTTCATTTTTTGTTTTCGTTTTGAGCTAATGTTTAAATGTCAAATTACTGTTGATGTTTTTTAAATGGTAAATGACTATATGTGTTTGATGAGTATAAATTGTACTGTTTAATAATGTCAAAGTACTGTTTGATGTGGTCAATAAGTATTTTTAGTTATATATTTAGATTGGGTCTTTTCAATTTATACATTGGACTGAATTATTGGTTTCAATTTAGAAAGCTCTTTAATTAAAAACAACAAATGACTCAGGACATAGGACACAACAAATATGTGAATTTGTTTTTCTCCATAGAACCATAAGAATCATGCATGCGACTGTAATACACCAATAAGCTAAGTTAAGGATAATTATTACATAGTCAAAGTGAACAAAACTTTGCAAATCATATGAAACCTTTCAGTATAATTTAAAAAATCCAGTTAGGCTGAGGATAATGCATATGGTTCGAATGTGATTATCGCATATAATGGCGAGGAGCAAGCTAATTAGTCTTATTCTAAAAGAGGTCCTGATTTACCACTAGGGGTCTAACGTGGTCAAGACACGATCCATCATATATTATTATATGATTCATATATAAAAATTAGTATATCTTCTTTTTTCTTAGGTTTTAATGTTAAAAATTTGTATATGCATGTTTGGTACCACATACTTGTAGTCCATTACAACATCTCCAATTGAAACGAAAATACATGCTTCTAATTAATCAAATATACTTGTGGTGAAGATTGATTAATTAGAGAGGCATTGCTGTTTAAAAACAGATTTTGGAAGACAAGAAGATTATATGTTTTGTGCTGTGTACAAGATATGAAACGGACAGCTTGTAGGGTTAATACAACCAATATTGAAGCTAATTGTTGAAGATAAGTCATAAACAGAAAAGGTAGTTGTCTTTTACTATCACTATTTAGTTTTGTTTTTTGTCTGTTTGTTATCATTGTATGATTTATTTAATTTATTTTTTCTTATTATTTTTGGTAATATTGATTTCTTATTTTTCTTGACCATATTTACCTATATTTAGCGCAATTAATAAGAAAACTCAAGTTTACAAATTACAGTCTATAGGATTGTGAATAGCACAGAATAATGGAATTATTCTTTTAACTCACCAATCTTGACGGTGTAACGTACTTAGATTGTAGACATAAGCATTATATGAAAAAAAGATGATAAGAAGACATTTACATATAAAATAGATAATGTTAATTAATTGAGATGATCGACCCAAAATTATAGAAGTTAAGAAATGACAAGTTAGTGGAGGAGGACAAAAAGTAGAGTGAGAGAACATGGAGGATGAGTTTAACAACGTGTATTTATGCAAATATTCAAAGAGTTGCATGACGATCAGCACGTGAACTTGCTTCACTCTCCAACCTACAAGTGGACCCTCTCCATCCATGCGCCAATCCATTTTACTTTCATACATTATTATTATAACACACTATATCAATCGAGTTGTTGACAAAAGAAAAAAGATGAACCATCCACGCAGATTATCTTTTAGTTTGTTTCAAAACTAAATTCATGGGTTCCTATCTTTTACATGCATTTGAGTCACATGCTAATATCGCGTATGCTTTGTTAATTAGGTGTTTGAAAATGTCTCTAAGCATACTTGAAATTGAATCTAACGAGTAGTATGCTTGGAAAATTAGTCTTGTGTTTCTAATTTTTTAATTAAAAGATATATATATATATATATATATATATATACATACATACTTAATAAGTTGTATCATACGAGTATTTAAAAGATTTTTTTTTTAAGAAAAAAAGAACAACAACAACAACAAATGGTGATAGTTCACTTGGTTTCAAGAATTCCCTTTGGAGGAAAGTTGAGATTATGTTCCCAAGTTCAAGACTCACTTGAGAGGAATGGTTTCCGCTCTAATGGTACTAGTAAAGGCTGGTCTCAAATCGATTGAGATTTCGGTATAAAGAGACCTAAACTTTTTTATTAACAAAAAAAAATTAAAAAGGAAAGAAAAGATTATATGATTGTAATTTAAAGAAGTGATGATGTCAAAGATTGCAAAACATTTGGTCATCTTTTATATATAAGATTAATTAATACCTAGCTAGCTTTTTGTATGTATAGTTGTACATCCACCCACAAACACAAAACTGTATGGTGTAAATCATAAATAAAACTAAAGTCACACACAAAAACAAGTATCTTGAGCACGTAGGATTCCGACAGAGTTTCATGGTGTTTGGACACTTTGTATATAGTGTTGGAGGTTGAACTCAAGTGTATAGGTGTGGGATTGTCGCTTCTTCCTTTGTTCGTACGTGCAGGTATTTGCATGTATATAAATGTATGCGTGTGTATAACTATCTGTTGCCATGTTGGTATCCAACATATCTGGAAAATTGATGAGTCAGTTGATGGAAAAGATGAAAGAGAGGCTGGAGAAGATGAGGAGGACAGTGAGACAACAGAGAGCAAAGCTTCATATCATCAGAATTTGCATCACTATGCTTCTTTCTTCCGATGATAACTCTTGATTTTTTTCTTTTTTTGGACCTTGTTAATTTTGATCTTACTTTTTTTGTTTACTCAGTTTTTTTTACCAATCTTCGCCATTTTTTAAAGATTGGAGAATAGTGTACTGTGTAATCATTGGATTTGGACTTGTACAAAATCTCTTAAGCTTGAATTATACAAATGTAATATTGTTTCTTTGCAAACTTCAACGACATAATATCTTTAAGATCTCATGGTCTATTACCCTCTAAAGTCTAAACTTACCCTAAAAAGTCTACGTATATTTATTAATTATGTATGTAGTATTTGTGTGCCTATAGTTTGGGTTCGACACATTTAAACGTGACATGTACGAGTGTGAGTGATTGATTGATAGAGTATACGGATGCACTTATAACCTTGTTGAATGACTACAATTATTGGATTCAAGAGCGAGGTATATCACTTTATTGTGGATAAGTAAACATTTTTAAAGATTATGAAAATAATATACTACTTTATTAATTTTACACCTATATATATATATATATATTAGTTCAATTCAAAGGCAAAAAAAAGTTAATAATATGTTATAATAAAAATTAAATAATGGTACTTGATAACCCGACCAGTAGCACCAATGGGTAACAGCTGCATGAGGATTACATATCCATATATTATTATATTAGTTTATGCGTCGCATTATGAAACATCAACCAAATGAAGTAGAAGGAACAAAGACACAACTGTTTAGTTTAAGTTCTTTCTATGTCCTACACATCTTTATTTGTGAAAGTGATTAAACAAACGCATGATCCAAAGACCCGACAATTAATTGAGATATGTTGATTATCTAGGGGTGTTAATTGGGACAGTCCAACTCGGTTTAGTCTCGAACTTCAATTATTATCTAAAATATCTTGCGACTCTGGTCAGAAAAGTTTTTGAACTGCTAAAATTTTGACCAAATCCAACGTAAAATGATTTAGCTGGAATGATATATTCAAAATCATAAACAAAAAAGCCTATATATCTGACTGCCCTCTTAAAATAAAGAACCCTAAAATCTATTGAAAGTTACGGTAAAATTTGTTGAGAATTAAACTCGAGTTTTTACTTTCAATTATGAGAATTTGAGTTTATAAGAGATTGTGTGTTTGAGCCTCGATCCCTCCACTCAAACTTTATCCTAAAGTCACAAATGTTTATAGTTACAAATGTAATCATATCTACTTTTCTGTTTTGTTGGGGTCGAAAAAGAAAATACATCTTCAGAAAAAGTCTCCAACTTAGAATTGTCAAATCGGGCAAAATCGTACAAAAATATTCATGAAGTAACATGCTCTATATTTGAGCACTACGAATAGAAATGATACATATGTACAAACACGTAACTGTGCAATTTCTCGAGCATTAGTTTGTTTTTCTTCTTTTTTTGTATAGAAAATGTGATACGTGAGAGTGATAGGTGGAAGCAAAGCGAGTGAAGGAAATAGACAAGAGAGGCAAAACAAGTAAACTCAGCTTTGTCTTGTCATGTTCTGTAGAGTGGGATTCCACTCTTTTTGTTCATGTCACCTCTCTCTCAATCTAAGTAAATTTAATTGCAACTTTAGCCTCTCTATATATTCCACAACTTTCTGTACTTCTCACCACTCCAAAACTACTTACAAACAACACATAGAGGTGGTGAAAGAAGATGAAGATCTCGCATAAACGAGTTGGGTCAGGTCGGATATCGAAACTCCGGTGTTGGGATTGGTGTAAGGAGCAGAGAACGCGTGCTTATATCATCTGGAGGTGTTTGATTTTCTTGTTACGGTGGGATGACTAATGATCGAAAAAGAATAGTGATCAAGCTAAACGACTCGTTAACACACTTTGTACAAAGTCCAAGAAAAATCAGTGGAGATTTGATTCAGAATGCTTTTCTTAGAGTTTTTTAGAAGAAACGTATGTGTATATGGGTTTTATTGAGGTTTGTTTACATAGTACACTTTCTATATATTTTATGTTAGTTGCTCCAGTTATATAGTTTAGTCTACGAAAACGTAAGTAAATCTGACAAAACGGCTGATGGTTATTGGCAAGTTAAAAAATAAAAAAGCATTTACGTTTTAGCCAATTTGTATATGAGTATATCATTCACTTTATATTTGAATTGCTTAAATAGATAAAAAAAAATTAATATGATTCATCACAAAGTTCTCTACAGAGATGACTCTGATGTGTGGGGAAAGACTAGGTCCCGGCGGAAACTGAGCCATTCGTGACTATGAAATGGCGTTGAATTTTCCAATTGTATATTTCATGGAAAATAGATTGATTGGACTTGTGAGGATACAAATTCTTCAAATATCACTTACGTCATGAATTAGTTGATATAAAAACAGAAATCAGTATGACCTTAAATACTTGGCCAATAAATACCATTACTGAAAATGAAAAATTAAAGTCAGGAAACAAAATGTTGGTGAGTATGATGTATGTTTGTGCTCTTACTTTTAATTTCATATACTCTTTACCGGCTCTTTAAGACATAATTAGTATTTCCTCGGTTTCAATTTCTTTGTACTTTTAAAGTTTTTGCACACAGATTTAAAAATCACAAAAATTTAATTTAATTTCTCTTTTACATAAAATCATCATTAATTACAACTAATTCAACCAATAATACAATATGCTGTAAAATATAATTGGGCAAAAATTATTAAATAGATTTAATTTTGCATAAAAACTTCACAACAACATTTATTTTGTAACAACAAATTTTTGGTTAATCTACAAATAAATTGAAACAGAGGGAGTATATCTTTTACTACTTCCAAAGTGTCGTGTTAAGGTTTTATTTTTTAATTCATAAAGAGTGTTTTTTGATGTTTTCAATGCATATTTTTAAATAAAATTTTAGTTTTCTCTCTGCTTTTCAACATATAAATTATAGAGAAAAACTAATTAAATGTATTAACAAAGAGTAAAAGAGAAATTTATATATTTTTTTTAATTTGTGTGGAAATAGTAGGATGACACTATTTGTGAAAGAGAGGGGATATAAATTAGAATTGGAAAACTATTTATAAATGATATACAGTAAAACCTCTATAAATTAATAATGTCGGGACTAGCAAATTTTATTAATTTAGAGAGGTATTAATTTATCGATAAATTAATAATTATTAATTTATAGAGAGATTTTACTAATTTTATAATTTCTTAAAAACATTTCTATTTAAAATAATTTTTTTTCTTTATAAGTAATATTTTTTAAAAACTAATTACAAATAGAGAAGCAATTATTAAGTTTAAAAAACAACACAAACTTTTTTCGAATAATAGAGTCATATTTTATTAAATTTTTGACATAGAATATTTTAAATATATATCATAGTAATTCAAATATGACATATATAAATTTATATCATATATAGGGAGACTCACAAAAATGCCCCTTTTTCAATACCCCTTTTCAAAAATGCCCCCTTTGGATGTCCATTTTTAAAAATACCCCTTTTATGTATAAAATGACTAAATTACCCTTCTTTTAATAAAAGATATCATAAATATATAAGGAAATATAACAAAATTAGGTCCACAAAATACAAAATATTTTTTGGCGGGAAAAGTGATCCCCCAATTTTTCCCGCCAAAACACTTGTAAAAATTTGTAAAACCTTTTAAATACCTTGTAAAATTTTCCCGTAAAATTTTTTCCAGCCAAAAAATTTTTTTTGCGGGAAAAGTGATTCCGCAAATTTTTTGGCGTTAAATTTTTGGCGGGAAAAATTTACAAGGTATTTTAAAGGGTTTTTACAGGGTATTTATAAGGTTTTACAATGTATTTTAAAAGGTTTTACAACGTATTTATAAAGTATTTATAAGATATTATAAGATTTTACAAGCTATTTTATAAGGTTTTACAAGTTATAAGGTTTTACAAGTTTTTTATAAGGTTTTACAAGTTATAAATACCTTATAAAACCTTATAAGTACCTTGTAAAACCTTTTAAAATATATTGTAAAACCTTACAAAACACTTGTAAATACTCCGTAAAACCTTTAAAATACCTTGTAAATTTTTCCCGCCAAAAAAATTTCGGCAAAAAAATTGCGGAATCACTTTTCCCGCAAAAAAAAATTTTTGGCGGGAAATTTTTTTGGCGGGAAAAATTTTTACGGGAAAATTTTACAAGGTATTTTAAAGGTTTTACAAGTGTTTTGGCGGGAAAATTGCGGGATCACTTTTCCCGCCAAAAAATATTTTGTATTTTGTGGACCTAATTTTGTTTCAAATAAGGGTAAAATGGTCATTAAAAATTAAAAGAGGGCAAACTTAAAAATGGACTCTCAAAAGGGGCATTTTTGAAAAGGGGTATTGAAAAAGGGGCATTTTTAACAATTTCTCTATATATATATATATTGATAAGTTTATACAATTATTAATTTATGATATCAATTGGACCATATGTTTATATGAGATTTTTAAAAAAATTATTATCTTATTAATTTATCGATTTATGTCATATTTTACACTGGTCCCAACTCGGGACCGGAAGAATTTATTAATTTAGAGAGGTTATTAATTTAGAGAGGTTATTAATTTATAGAGTATTAATTTATAGAGGTTTTACTGTAATAGTTCTGTCTTAAAGAGCTAGTAAAGAGTATATGAAATTAAATGTACGCGCACAAACATACATTTAATAGTTTGGTTACTTCTAGATCAGGGATTAAAAATAAAATTGAAACTCGTCTAGCCGGGCATGAGAGCCCAATAAAAAAGGACCGAAGCTTACCGGAAACTCTCACCAAAAGGTAAAATATGCCGATATTATACGAGTTAAGATACCAAAACCTATATTCCTAATTAATCCAAACAGAATTAGTATGTTTCGAAACAATATTTTCACTCTCTCTTCATTTTTTTGGTTTCTTCTTTATTAGAAACACTTTCTATGTTCCTAATTAATCCAACTTTTTAAAATATTTGTTTAAAAAAAAGTATATTTTTTAAGTTTTCTATGCTTTTTTTATTAGTTAATGATGATTAACTGTAAACTACAAAAAAAGAATTGAATACTATTGGTTTACAATTATAGAAAACTTGTTAATCATAAAACTTGATAATTTAAAATCCATTTTTATATGTCAAAAACTAAAAGTAATTGTAATTGTAATAAATACCCATATGTTTGAAGCATGTTTATTTTCTTAATATATGGACATACCACATGCTTAGTTTCACATGATTAACCGTTTAAGCCCATGCACGGTTTCCCTGCCCATGACGACTACACTAATCACAATGCATGGAAGATTAGCTAATTGCCATGAAATATATATTAGCCTTAAATAATAATAATAAAAATAGGAGAAAGATTAGCCTTTTTAAAGGACGAAGTCGATGATCATACAATTTATCCCGAGGGTCAAATCCTACTTGCTACTTGCTTAAAACTAGTCGTCACAACAAGGTTTGTACCGTACGTGTGATTCTATTTCCTAAGAGTTTTACATGCATGATCTTTGACTTTTTCATCGGCCCTCCCAATCTCTCGCCGAAAAACAAAAACAAAACTCATCTCTCTCTACATACTAAAACAAAACATGTCTTCCACAAACTGAAAATGATCATTCGAGTTTTGTACAAGGTACTATTTTTTTTAGATAAACAGTTAATCTAGTTACTAATGAGACCAATTACCGAGTCTCCAATATAAATATCTCAATCTCAAAGCTTCATTTATCAAAAAAAACACACAACCTCTAGAAAAAAATCAAAATCCAAACAATGTACACTACAAGAAAACATAGCAATTTCCGACGAACATTTCCGACGAAATATTTTGTCGGAATTATTCCGACGGATTTCCGGGGAATTTCCGACAAACTTCCAAGAAAATAATATTTCGTCGGAAATTCGTCGGAAACATAAAAACTTTTCCGACGATAAAAATTCGTCGGAATTTCGTCGGAAATATTTGTCGGAAACCATGGAAAATTCCGACAATCCAATGTCATCGGAAACTGCTCGGAAACTTGTCGGAAAATTTGTCGGACACAACGAGGTAAACACGTGATTAACCACTTTAGAATTTCCGACGAATTTCCGACAAACCTTTCCGACTAAAATTTTGTAAGAAGTTCGTCGGAAATATTAAAGGTAAACCACTTTAGAATTTCCGACGAATTTCCGACAAAATGTTAGTCGGAAAAGTTTTATATATATACTAGACAACGAAAGAATCATAGACACAAGAAAAAAGTTGAAAAAAAAAAAAACAGAAACACAAGAAAATCTTGGAAAAAAAAATGTCTTCTCATAATATTTATAAAATTAGAGAGTGGATGTATAATCGATTAGATGATGAGACCGGAGCTATGAGGCAGGAGTACAAGGAAGGTTTAATGGAATTCATGCAGTTTGCATCTAATCAAGAAATGACGCGTATCGAAGGTATTATGGCATGTCCTTGTGTCAAATGTTGTAATGATCATTTTCTTGCAAAAGACATTGTTTGGAATCATTTATATTGGGGAGGTTTTACACCAGGATATTATATATGGTTTTTTCACGGGGAGGATTTTAGATCGGGTCCTAGTAGTAGTCGTGAAAGAAGAGATGAAAACGTTATAATTAGCGATGAGCATATTCACCAGGAAGAAGATAATGTAATTGGAATTGGTAGTGGTGAATTTCATGATAACGTAGAAAATACTAATGTTGCGGAGGAACCCAACTTAGAAACACAGGGATTTTTCGATATGTTAGATGCTGCAAATCATCCGATATATGCAGGATGCAGAGAGGGTCATTCTCCTTTATCCGCCGCAACACGTATGATGAACATCAAAACAGACTACAATTTAAGTGAAGATTGCGTTGATGCGTGGGCTGATTTTATCCACGATTATCTACCAGAAGATAATTTATCGCCAGTTTCATACAACGCAATCCAAAAATTGGTATCTGGGCTAGGTTTACCATTCCAAATGATTGACGTGTGTAGAGAAAATTGTATGATTTTTTGGGGAGATAATGTAAATATGTCTCAATGTCGTTTCTGTGGTGCTGAAAGGTTTCAGGTTACTAGTGGGCGAAACAAAATACCATATAAGCGTATGTGGTATTTGCCCGTGGCTGATAGGTTGAAGAGGTTGTATCAGTCAGATCGGACAGCGGAGGGTATGCGATGGCACGCTGAACATGAATTCACCGGGGAGATTTCACATCCATCGGATGCAGCGGCCTGGAAACATTTTTGTTCTACATATCCAGTCTTTGCTAATGAACCAAGGAATGTCTATCTTGGTTTATGCACGGATGGATTCAATCCATTTGGAAAGTCAGGTAGAAAATATTCTTTGTGGCCAGTAATAGTCACCCCTTACAATCTCCCACCTTCCCTTTGCATGAAAAGAGAATTTCTTTTCTTAACCATTTTGATTCCTGGTCCAAACCACCCTCGTCGTTCACTTGATGTGTTCCTACAGCCGCTTATAGAAGAGTTAAAAATGTTATGGTACCAAGGGGTTTGGGTATATGATGTCTCCACAAAGACAAATTTTAACATGCGTGTTGTATTGATGTGGACTATTAGTGACTTTCCCGCATATGGCATGTTATCGGGTTGGACAACTCATGGAAGACTGTCATGTCCATATTGTCAAGATAATACAGATGCCTTCCAACTAAGACATGGCCGGAAATCAAGTTGGTTTGATTGTCATCGTCGTTTTCTAAGACGAAATCATCCATATCGTCGTAGTAAGACGTTGTTCCGCAAGAACAAGAGTATCCGTGATCCACCGGCACCTGAGTATGATGGTGATTATATATTGAATCAATTTCGTGATTTTGATGTTGACTGTACAGCATCGGTAGGCGGTAATGGCCATGTCCGAATAGATGGATATGGAGAACATCATAATTGGCATAAAAAAAGTATCTTCTGGGAGTTACCGTACTGGACAAATCATCTACTCCGCCACTGTCTTGACGTTATGCATATTGAGAAGAATTTCTTTGACAATATAATTAACACCATTTTAAATGTCGCGGGTAAGACTAAAGATAATGTCAAATCCAGAATGGATTTATCCGATATATGTGCGCGCGAGGATCTCCATTTGCTTGCAGACGGAGTAGGTCCTATTCCTATATGGAGATTAGATGCAAGCAAGAAGACCAAGTTTTTTCAGTGGATAATTGATGATGTTAAATTTCCTGATGGCTATGCATCAAATCTATCATATTGTGTTGATGATCACAGTGGTAGATTAGCTGGGATGAAAAGTCATGACTGTCACGTCTTCATGCAGCGTTTACTACCATTTGCGTTTACACAACTCCTACCAAATGTTGTCCATGAAGCAATTGCAGGTACAAACAACTTATCTTTCAATTATTTTAATATGTTATTATTCATGTATATATTCTTTTTTTGTTTACAGTTATTAATTAAATTGCAGGGATAGGTGCATTTTTTAGAGATTTGTGTTCAAGATCTCTAACAGTCGAAGGACTACATACACTTGAAGATAATATCCCGATTATCATTTGCAATTTGGAGAAATTATTTCCCCCATCATTCTTTGATGTCATGGAGCACTTGCCTATCCATCTACCTCGTGAAGCAGCACTAGGCGGTCCAGTTCAGTACCGGTGGATGTATCCTTTTGAGCGTTTTATGTTCCATTTGAAGAAAAAAGTTAAAAATCTTAGCAAAGTTGAGGGATCAATAGTAGCTCAAAGCATAAACGAGGAGACTTCTCATTTTTCGGCCTACTATTTTGCTCCAAATGTCCAAACAAAAGCAAGAAAACCATGTAGGTACGATGATGGGGGTGTGCGGCCTTTTTACCATACATCTGTCCCAGATATCTTTTCTCAAATCGGGAGACTGAGTGGGAAGAAAAGAGAAGTATGGTTTACAGATCAAGAATTTAATCACATTCATACTTACATCCTCCGGAACTGTGACGATGTCATACCATTCGAGAAGTAAGAAACAAAATTCATACCTTAATAATACGCATATATTATTTGCAAAATAATTACTTATACAAAAAAACAAATGTCTGTAGGATCTTTGATGATCAAGTGTCTGGAGCGTATCCAAACATGACAGAGGCTCGAAAAGAGGAAATGAAGCAGACACAATATGCTAATTGGTTAAAATATTATGTAAGTTTTCACCGTTGATTTTACATATATTATGAACATGGTTACTATTTATTAAAATCGTACATTTGCTTGTATGTTTTGCAGATCAAATCAGCCGCAAGTAGGCAGGAACACTATCCAACATGGTTTGAAGAGTTGGTTGGAGGTCCTCTATCAAGGGCAATGGCATACCCGATGTATTGGACTCGAGGCTACGTTTTCATAAAACGTCCAGGGATTACTAACAGAAAAACAGTGAATTATGGGGTCGTTGTTCGTACAGATTCGATAGACTACTATGGTGAAATTACTGATATATTAGAGGTTGAATATCCGGGAGTCATAAATTTGAAATGTATACTCTTCAAGTGTGACTGGTATGATCCTAGAGTTGGAAGAGGTGTTAGACTTACAAAGTATGGTGTCACAGAGATCAACTCGACTAAGCAGTTAAGAAAGTACGATCCGTTTATACTTGCATCTCAGGCAGCACAGGTTTGCTACATACCATATCCACAAGTAGGTGTTCGACAATATCCATGGATTACGGCTCATCAAATAAATCCAAGAAGCAGAGTTGATGGGGTGAAAGAAAAGGAACCGCTACAACAAATTGCAGTAAACGAAATTACGCAAGTAGATCAATCTGTCGGTGACATTCCCCTCGTTGATATTGAGAACATATAAGTCGAACAGATATGGGAAAATGCGGAAGACGAAGAGGATGGAGAAGAGTTTGAAGATCAAAATGATTCTGCTAGTTCAGATTATTCTTCCGATTCTGAGTAAATCAAATATATCTTCTTTAGTTTTATATATATATATTTTATAAAATCTGTTTAAATGCTTTTAAATTTATCATATTATATGCATTATAATTTATTTGTTAAAAAAAATCTGTTTCTATTTTATAATAATTAAACCATTCTAATATTTTATTTTATTCATACTTTCGTCGGAACTGTCGTATGAAACGTTTGAGATTAAATTTGTACCGCTTAAATATATCTTGATACAAAACAGGGTATATTTAATTAAAGAAATACTTGACACAAAATAATTAAAATTATTTAAATTAATATACCCTGTTTCCGACGAATTTTCCAACGACATTATTTTCTCCTACGGAAAATCGTCGGAATTAGGCTATATTGAATTAATTTATTTTTTTTACTTTTCTTTCAGAAATACTGAAGCGGGAACATTTTCCGACGAATGTTCCGACAAATTTTTAAATTTCGTCGGAAAATTCGTCGGAATTAGTTACATTAATTTCTCTGACGCCCGGGAAAAGTAAACGGCAATAAATTTAATACCCAATCTCCGACGGAATTTCCGACGACCATATTTATCGGAAATTGGACATTAAATCTCGCGAATTCCCGCTGCATTGTTTCCGACGAATTTCCGACAAATACACAATCTCCGACGGAATTTCCGACGACCATATTTGTCGGAAATTGGACATTAAATCTCGCGAATTCTCGCTGCATTGTTTCCGACGAATTTCCGACAAATATGGTCGTCGGAAATTGTTATATATATACGACTCACAGATTTTTACCTCTTACACACTTCTCACCTCTCTCTACAAAATCTCTCTAAAATTTCTCTGTGATAAACAAACGTTAAGGTAAGATGTTTAGTTTTATTTTCTTCATAATTTTTTTTATAAAATTCAAAAGACTAATTATAAATTTTTTATTTGATTAAGGAGATGGATAATGGATCGTGGAGTGGATATATGGCGTATTGTAATGAACGTGGGTTTGCTCCGGATTTGAATCTTGGTTCCGAAACCCAACCACCGGATGATTTTCCCATGGAGGACACGGAAGTTCCGGAGACGGAACCATTGGCGATGCCTACACGGAATGATGATGCAAATCCACTCGATTCTATGACGCTAGACCAATTACTCCGTGCTCCGGGTCGAGAGAAATTGAAAAAGATCGACCCAAGCCGTATGAACGGAACAACTTGGTAAGAAATTGTATTATTTAATTTATAGTTTTACGTAGATAATCTCAATTAAATAATTTGGTAATTATAGGTATAGATTCGATAAAAGATTCACAAAGATTATCAAGAAAATCATGGAGAGCGATTTCCCCGATCCCGCTCCGAATATTACGTCGGTCTCCGGAGACACAAAGAAACGTTGGTTTAAGGCATTTGCGGTTAGTTTATTTAAATAAAATTTATGCTTTATTTACTTTGTTTATAATTTTAGCTAAAAAAATTAAATTTTAAAATTTTACAACACTAAAAATATATATATTTTAAATTTTTTAATATTGTAGCAAAAATTTTATTGGGATTATGGTCTTACGGCCGAAGTACAAGAAAAATTTGAGGAGATATGTGGGAGTCGTTTATTGGATTATGTTTATGGATGGAAAAAGAAATGGCTTAACGGGAAAGAAAAGCCAAAATGGATGCGAGAAAACGTTTGGCAAGGGCTTATTGCATATTGGTTACAAGAGCAAAATAAATCCCGTAGTGAAACTAATTCTCAAAATCGCAAGAGTGAACGCGGAGGCTATGGCATGGCTAAACATACTTGTGGATCAATGCCATATGTCCGGAAAAAGGAAAAAATGGTAAATAAAAATTTAAATTTTTTACATTTCAATTTGCATTATAATAAATTTTATTGTAAATTTTTAACTAATAAATATTTTAAATGCAAGCGTAATCCCGAAACCGGTGAGTATCCCGATATGGTGACATTCATGGAGGAGACTCACAAACGGAAATCGGACGGGACATTTGTTGATAAAAAAGCTGAGGCAATAGCTCGTCGATGTCGGGAGATGGAGAAAGAGAAACTCACACAATTGAGTCAACATTCGGACACGCCTGCTGATTATCAACTCACCCAAGCAGAAAAAAACAATATTTTCCGATCGGTAAGTAATAGTAATTAAAATAGTATAATTTAGATAATATGTTTTATTTCCTAACAACATTTTCATTATAATAGCAAGTTGAAGTTAAAAAAGGACGTAGATTTGGATTCGGTTCCATTCCGTTTGACGAAGACATGGGCGGAAGTTCGTCATATTCACATGCACACGTGAATTGTCAAGAAAACGCAGCCGAAATCATCGAGTTGAAGAGTCAATTAAAAGATTGTAAGTTTTGGATGGATATGATGGCCCGTCTTCATCCCGACATCGTTCCGCCTTCTCGCCAAGATCAACCCGGAAATCAAAATGAAACAAATAACGTTGACACTCTATTTGATAATATATAATATTCGCGTTTGTAATAATTTTTAGTTGTTTAAGAACTTATTAATGTTTAATTATGTTTTTTATATTATGTGGTGAATTTTATTTTTTTTAATTATGTTTTTATATAATATTTGTGTTTGTTTTATTGAATTATTACAATTAAATTAAATTAATATTATTTAATTTAATTAATTATATTAATTAACAATAAAATATAAATATTTTTTTTTAATAAAATATAATATTTCGTCGGAAATTCATCGGAAAATAATAAAAAAATACGATTTGTCGGAAATTCGTCGGAAAATATTAAATATATTATTATATTATATTTTGTCGGAAATTCGTCGGAACGTTCCGACGAACTTCCGACGATTTGTGGTCGGAAAATCGTCGGAATCGTACTCGATCTTGCGGCGTCGTTTGTAGGAATCTCCTCGGAATGGCGTCGGAATATGCCGTCGGGATATCGTCGGCAATTTTCCGTCGCTATTCCGACGGACATTTCCGACACCTTTCCGACGGGCTTTCGACGAATATTTCCGACGATTTTCCAACAAATATTTCCGACGAATTTTCCGACAACTCATCTCGACAGAAATTTCCGACGAATTTCCGACGAATATTGTTTTCCGACCAGAGAATTCCGACAAACTTGGTGTAGTCGGAAATTCGTCGGAAACATCCATTTCCGACGAATTTCCGACTATTTGGTTTGTCGGAATTTGCTATGTTTTCTTGTAGTGGTACTCTTCATATTCTCTATCCAAACGCCTAGTTTATGTCCCTATCTTGGCCGTCCAACTCCTCCTTGTACGTAGCGTTTCATCTTACCAATCAGTATCTCAACCACAAATGCTTCGTCAGTGAAGGCAAATATAAGCATGATGCTTCCGTCACCATCATATTACAGTGTCGCGGCGACTCCTTCGGGTCCAATTGTGGCTCTTGCTATGTCACTGCCATCGACGGGGTAATGTCTCTCCAACATGGAAACGTTAATTAACTAATAATTTAAAAGAATGATTTTTTAATATATTTATAATCTTATTTAATTAAAAATTTTGGTATAGTGATTGAATCATAGTCCAATTTCGTATTAAGTAAAATCCTAAAATTTTAAGATATTTACTTATAATCAATTAAATTAGCCAAAAAACCCTTTAAAACTTATTATCCCTATTTTCATTACAACACTTCATATCCCTAATATTTTCACACACTTGTCGGTTTTCGATATATTCCTTTTGTTGCATTGTAATTAATGTCTTTTTCAAAATGCTTATTGCTTAGATAAAACATTTAATTAAAAATATAGTAAAATAAATAATTTAATTTATTAAGTGGTAGTCATACTCTTGACTATATGTTAATATAATCTTGTCAATATAATAGTTGATTATTTTTTTTTGGGTAAAATTGACTAATCATTGGTTGACTAATATTTTTAACTCTGAATTTTGATTTATTTTACTTTCTTACTGGTTGTCTTGAAAACTTGATTCAAAGCGGATGACAAATCACAACCAAATGAGTGTACGTATTGATGATTCGAGAATATAATGTTGCAGGTTTGTAGGGGCCAATATAAGATCGCGCGTGCTAGTTCGTATATTGATTGACTCTTGATGCTTCACATAATCAATTTTAGCGTAACAATGGATGTAAGTATGGGTTGCAAGGTACAGTAGAGATTTAAGAGGTCATATGTTCGATCTTCGTTGTGAGTGGTGTGTTCTCCTTAATTTAACATGGTATTGGTTCCGTCGTTGTACGAACCTACAGACGCAGCAAGAACTGCATGCCAGAAGATCAATATATAGAGAAACACTTACAAGTCTGTATAAACATATCGTGTCCAATTATCTTATGTTATGGATCAACTAAACTAAAGCCCCCGATCCTCAGTAAGCAATTTCACTCATTTCATCGAGCAACCACTTGTGTACAAAGCTATTGTAAGAGACATGGACGATGAGTTTTGTCTATAGGAAAGGAGGAAGAGACTTTGGAGGCAGAGTAGGAGAGTGCATGTCTTTGGTGAATTAAGATGCCTTGACTTTGGATAGATGCTTCTTCACTTCCGGTCAGTTTCTGTAGGCCTTTACTCTTGACTTTCGCTTCCTATTTCTTTATTGTTTGGTTCCTACTTTTTATTAATGAAATTTTAAATTTATTTGGTTGGTGTGACATAAGTAGTTTTCAACTTCATGCTAAGCATAGTGAATCATCATATATTATTGAAAACTGAATCTGACCGTTGTTGCCACACAAGAAACAAACAATCTAGAACATATTACATGCATGAGTTTACTATTGTTCAGTTTTACATCAATTTACTATTGTTCGGTTATTCTCATCTTCGGAGTGTGAGGTTGTGAGCTGTAGTGTGTGATTCAGTTTGCTACGTATGTATTCCATGCAAGAATAAATGAATAATTACTTTAATCTAAGTTAAGCAGAAAATATCTTTATATGCGAAATCTCGAAATATGTTTGGCTGAACACACATATATATATATATGTACATTCCCATTACCATGAATTGACTAATATACACACTCACGCATAGATACGTCTAACGAGAGTTTCTATGGTATATTTGCGTAAAACTAATTTGGCAATGTAATTTGACAAGCATAACCATATGCACCGTTTAACATAATTTGATAAGACGACAAAACAAAAGGAAGTTTGATAAGAAAAAAAAGCAATCACACATTTATTTCTTCCTGTATTTGCTTGGTAGCATTAGACGAGAAAACGTTGAAGATTTCAATCAACACGAAATAGAATACTATTAGATGGATTCGGTTGTTTACTTTTCAGTTTTATATATCAAATGTACAATGAAATCAAACTATAAAATAGCACCTTGAGATACGTTCGGCTAATAGGCGAGGCATGTGATCACATGGTTAAAAATCGGTCGGTTCTCGTTTATGTTTGTCTTACCGAGTCTTGGTTCATTATCTTCGGCGGGAGGGGATGGGCATGGCGTGGACTTAACTTTATTTTATTAATGATGACTTCTAGAAAACAATAGCCACAATTCTAAAGTATTCGACTCCATTTTGGTCCTATTAGTTACAAATCAAAACAATGAAAAATTATGAAAGATTCACAACTATTTCAGATTTTTCTATGCTTCACGCTTTTCAGGTATTACCGGTTATTATACGGCGGCTTTACGAACACTTAAAAACAATATTTATGTCATAGTCAACTTGAAAAATCACTAGTCAATGACTTAAAGACCAGGAAGTTTCTCTCCGCATTTTGTCTAGAATATCTTCGTTTCTAGTTATGTTCCTAACGTATGTTTTGGAAGGTTTTGTTATCAGAAACTTCAGCAAAGTTTTTTTTAAAGTTCAGCAGACCAAGTCTTAAAATCGTATTTTAATGTAAACAAAAAGAGAAAAGTAAAATTATAGAAGAACATGAAAATATGAGATAGTACGAAAAATCATTAAGAAGATTTTTAGAATCCAATAAAACTAAAATTTAGATCTATGGAATCTAAAATAACGTGATAATTTTAAGTTCACGAAAAAGAACTCTTACTGTATTATTTCATAATATTGTGTATATTCTGCAAAGTTTACCATAGAGTTTAATAATCTACTTAACATTTTTGAAGTACAAATTTGCTCTTTCCAATCGGGTCGGATTTTTTGTGATTTTGACCCGGAAATCTTAAATCGGATCTTTCCTTATTTTTTGGCAAAATTCAAAAACAAAATTAATTAATAAATTCTAAAAATATATATTTTCTCAACTAATTACTACACCCAAACCCTTTATTTATGGCATATTCTTTCTGATATTTATATATAAGGAAACCAAATATGATGATTTAATGCTAATATAACAAATTTGAGCTAATTTCCTAAAACTACTCTACCTAATTTAAACAAAAATATATGATTCTCATTTCACTTTTATTTGATTTATATTTATATTATTTTAAATTATTATAAAATATATATAGTTAATAAAATTTTAGATTTTTTTCTACATATGCTATGTTTCAAATTTTTTAAAACGGACATATATTACTCAATCAATAAAGAAAAAAATATATGTACAATCTAAAGTACATATTTGCTCTTTTTTTTGGGTCAGTTTTGTTTTTTTTTTTAATTTTGACCCTCAATTAAGTCTTTTGGATACAAATAATGAGACTTTCCAAAAAAAATCCTAGCAATTTAAATGATTGATTTCGTATATATATATGTAGTTATTACTAAATATATATCTACTTAACATTTTTGAATTACATTTTTGCTCTCTCATCGGGTCGGATTTTTTTTCTGATTTTGATCCGGAAATCTTCAATCGGATATTTCCTTAAATTTTGGCAAAATTCAAAAACGAAATTAATTAATAAAATCTAAAATATATATATATTTCTCAACTAATTATTATATCCAAACTCTTAATTTATGGTATATTCTTTACGATTTTTATAGATAAGGAAATCAAATATGATGATTTAATGCTAATATAACAAAATTTGAGCGAATTTCCTAAAATCTCTCTAATTAGTTTAAACATAAATATATGATTCTCATTTCACTTTTATTTGATGTTATATTTAAATTATTTTGAATTATTATAATATATACATATAGTAAATTTTGGTTTTTTCTGCATATGTTATAATTCAAATTATTTTTAAACAGACATATATTACTCAGTTGATGAAGAAAAAAAGTATGTGTGCAATTTATATTAACATTTTGAAAAACAAATTGCGCAATTAATCAGGTCGGTTTTTTTTTTATTCTGACCCGAAATTGAGTCATTCGGATCTTTTCTTAATTTCTACAATTATCTAAAATGGGAGAATATACCACGGGTGAAATCCTAAAATTAACAAATCAAAATACAATTGTAAATTATTTTTACGGGTTGGTCCAAAAACACTTAATTTAAAATATATATATATATATATATATATTTATATATATTATGAAAACCATTTGAAAGCAAACTTTTAAATTGATTCGAATTATATGTCTTTTAAATAAAAGTGTTATTAAAAAAATTACAAAATGATGTTTAATTTCACAGGACGGAATTATATGGTGGGATGGGTTTGGGTCGATATTAATATGGGACAATATACCACGGGTGAAATCCTAGAATTAACATATCAAAATACAATTATACAATCTTAAACACTAAACAAAATAAATACAACTTAAATTTTTTTATGTTTTAGATACAACGCATATGATCCGCGGTATACAACAGAAAATATTATACACAGCAAATTCATTAGTTTATAAAAAGAATTAAAAAAAAATCAAATAATTAACCCGCGGTGTACCGCGGGTCATATCCTAGTTATAATACTATAACTGATATGTTAATCGTCACGGATTCATCTCGTTTCACCTAGTCGACCTTCTACAGTATATAATATTTATTTTAAAATAACATCAAGTTATTTAAAGACACATACAAAGGAAAAAGAAATGACAATTAAGTTGATTTAAACATAGATACATATAGAAACCAACATACTCCAATATACTACATTCACTTTTGGTTTTGAAAAATATATTTTCTTCCTTTATTAAAAGATCTGGTGTACACAATTCCTACAAATAAAAAAATCTGACACCAAATTTTCTTAGGATTGATCACATCATATTTAATAAGCTTCGTTGTATTTTTAAAAATGGTATTATGATTCTTATATGTATTGTATATATGTATATATAAATAAACAAAATACAAGTATACTGAAGACACGTTTATAGAATAAAAATCTCAAATTTAACAATGATTGATATATATAAAAGAAAAAGAAAAAATAACAAGCTAATCCAATAATCTATATATACATTTTTAGAGTACACTTAGCAAATAAATCCTGGAGTTCCACCTTATTTACGAGTCCATGCCATTGACATTTATTATTACTTTTACAAAATTTAAATAAAAGATATTAACCAAACAATATCTTGCCTAATTTGTTTCTAAAAATCTCTACACCATCTTTCCATATATCTTCAAAAAACTTTTATAGCAAATATTTATATTAACATTTTACATAGCAATAAAAATACTAATTTATAATAATCAAAATATTCACATAGAAAAATCATATACACATACAGAAAAAAAAAACTATATATATCATCATTTAAGCCGTTGTTTTATTTAAATTAAAAAAAAAACACAAAAACTTGAAATCATATACTTTATATGATAAATTTAAAATATATATTAGTAGTATAAATTTAAAATCGTTCAAAGAACGGTATACCACGGGTGAGATCCTAAAATTATTAGATTTTATAACAATAATAATTTATTTTCTTGGATTTTATAACACTAATAATTTAGCTAACGAGATAATATAGACGGGTTTATATGGGATGACGGGTTTGGGTCGATATTAATAAATAACGGTATATCACGGATGAAATCCTAAAATTAACAATCAAAATACAATTATACAATCTTAAACACAAAACAAAATAAACAATATTAACAAAACAAATCCAACTTAAATTTAAAATTTTTAGTTATAAAAAAACCGACCCACGGTATACTTTAGAGTAAAATATTCAAAATTTTAAAATCCACCATACATCGTTACTTAAAAAAAAATGTATGTTTTCGTATCTATACTTCAAAAATTGATAGATGGATATCTACATTTAAAAATACAAATTAATATGATATATCTTCAGTTAATCTTTAAAAAAATAACATTACATTTTTTAAAAAAAACTATAGCCCCGCGGTGTACCGCGAGTTAAATTCTAGTTATATATTCATTTTTGTTTGCCAGCAATTCTATATTCATTTTTGTTTGCCAGCAATTCTATATTCATTATTCCCAAGTCCAGCGAGAAAATCACAATTCTATAAATGAATAACATACCACTAGTATTTATCTGAGCATCACCCTCCTCGTCATCATCGCTTTGTATCGTTCCTCGATCTATTTCTCACACTTTTTTCACTTAAGGGGATGCTCTATTTGTAGTACTCATGCACCTGAATGAAACGTTTCAAAAATAAGTCAAAACTACAGTTACAATCTTATAGACCAATAATAATGTAAAGTACTACTTATAGTTATTGAATTCATTTTTTTTAATAATAAGGGTGTCCATGTGTGGATGCAGATAATAAAATAATTATTACATTTAAAAAATCTATCAGACATATAATCGACACAATAATGTGTGATTAATTTGGTCATGAAGATAATAGTGTAATTAACTGATTAAACCTTTCTTAATAAAGGATCCGTCCAATGTGAGCGATGGAATTAAGGACTTAGAAGTCAGCTTTACAAGCAACGACACAAAAACAAATGGACGTAGGATGTCAGTACCAAAGACATCACCACCATTTGATTTGTAAACTATGTGATGTACGTCAAGCTATCAATTTTAAATTTTGTTTTTGTTGTCACGTCTTTAGCGGGAAGGAAAACGAAGGATACAATACTATCGTCGGCACAAAAGTTCCCCACGCAAAATCCTTCTTTGAAGGAACCAGACCACTGTTGAACAGTTTGTATAATTAGGAGGAGACAAACTCAATACAAGAAAAGTATAGTCGAGGTGTAATTTATCAAACAGAAATTTTTGAAATACATAAATTATCCATTACAAACCAAATAAAAATTAGTTCAAACTGAGTCCTCGATCATCCCTCGGAACACAAAAGACAGAAACGGTAAATAAATAAAATAAAAAACGATCTTATCATGGGCGGCCACGTCGGGTGGGACGCCTATTAAAAAGAAGTACCTGAGTCGTCCGAAATACTTTCCTCGAGCGTTTTCGCTTTGGAATCTGCGACATGTGTTTTGAAGAAATGAGTATTTTGGACAGTGAAAACCATCAATTAAAACTTGCCTTAGCCATTGATTCCTCGTCACTGTCCTCGTCACTGTCCTCGTCACTGTCGTGGGGGTTTGGCAGACTAGACTTGGAAATAAAAATCTCCTGTTGAGAAACTCTCAAATAGTTAGACAATGAAAAATTGCAAACTGATACAAGCAAGCAAGAGGGAGATGAGGGATGAACTTACCTTTTGTTTATGTTCTTCAGAGGAGAGATGGCTGGTGAAATCTGTCACGCTTAGGCCAGTGAAGTCGCATGACTTGCAAAAAAACGACGAGGCAGAGTCACCCGAAGCAGTGCACGTGCGAAGAACATAACTTGTTGTCTCCTGAGACCTCGCCAGTAGGGTTTGCCAGAGCCACTCTGCAGTATGGTACAGACGTGACATACTCTCAGGAGTATATGTACGTGCCAGAACAAGGTTGTAGTAACGGCTTTGTTGAGCCAGAGAAAGGCAGAGAGACAAGTGTTCCACTCTATCAGATATGAGCATTATTGTAGCTGGTGGCGGATTATGCGCTTTGAAATGCGTCAAATTACTAAATATATATGCGCCTACCCTTCCTGTACGAATAAAGGCAAAGGAGAGTTGAAGAAACCAAACTCTTTTAAGTTTTAAAAAAAAAGTAAAAAATAAATTCTGGAGGATTAATAACAAACTGGTGTGTTGAACAAGGATTCGAGTGGAAGAGAGCCCCTGCAGGACGTGAGGATGTGCATTTTCCAGGTTTCCCATGGCAGTGATGGTTATAGGACCACAGTATCCCAAATCCTTCAAGGCCCCTTCTATACTTGGACGCACCCTGCGAGCATCATAACCATCGGGAACTGGACATGTGTCCATGTCCCACCACACAGCCGTTTTAGAATTCACGTACTCAGGCGCCGCTTGGTCGTTCATCTAAAACATCAATAGACCAACAAGTTTCATGCACGTTTGGGGTATATACCATAAATAAAAACCAAGTATTAGTTAAAACTTGCCTTTGCCGTTATGAAAGGTGAGAAGTCTGGCACACTAAAATTCCTAATAGTCTTCTTCTCCTGTTGAGAGAAACTCAAAATAGTTAAGACAATGAAAAATGTATCTGATACAAAGAGAGAGAGAGAGATGAGGATGAGCTTACCGTCTTTTTATGTTCTTCAGTGGAGAGATGACTGGTGAAACTTGCAACGCTTAGGCCAGTAAATTTGCATGCTCTGCATACAAACGAAGACAAGGCAGAGGACGAACTGCATTTCCGAAGAACATAACTTGTTGTTGTGTCCTGAGACACTGAATCTGCCGCCGCCTCCAGTAGGGTTTTCCAGCGCCAATCTGCAGTATGCTCGATACGTGACAGAGTACCACCAAATGAACGTGCCCGAACAATGTTGTATCCCCTACGAATTTGTTGATTCCGGCCAAGAGGGAAAGACAATTCTTCCTCCACCTTATCGGATATGAGCATTATTGTAGCTGGTGGTAAATTATTGCTTTTGAATTCCATCAAATCACTGAAAATGAGTGTGCCTACGCAATCTGTGAAAGCAAAGGACAGATGAAGAATCCACAAACTTCCAAAAAAATTAAAAAAACTCCAGAGGATTAATTAACTAACCGGTGATGGCGTGTTGAACCACGATTCCAGTGGAAGAGAGCCTTTGCAGGAAGTGAGCAGTTGCTTCCTTCAGGTTTCCCATGGCTGTGATAGTTACAGGACCATAGTATCCCAACTCCTTCAACGCCCCTTCTATTATCGGACGGACCCGACCAGCATCATAACCATCTGGAACCGGACAGGTGTCCATGTCCCACCACACCGCCGTTTTAGAATTCGCATATTCAGGCAACGCCTTACTCAACATCCCTACCTAATTTTTTTTTGACAAGCTCAATTTCTCGCTACAAAACAACATTTAAGCTATGGAACAACGAAATTCAAACAGAAATTGAAAAACCATTTTAGCTTCAGAGGACTGAAAGGATCTAGAGCTGGAAACCTTCTGGAAATTGTTGTTTCGGCGAGAGAAAGAAGAAGGAGGCGAGAGTCTCTGAATTTTGGCTAAGTGTGCTCTAGGGTTAGTACTTTTAGTTAAAAATAAATTTGATTTGGGTTTAAATAAGTTTAGTCTAAACTTATAACCGTAAAGCCAAAATTACCTCGCGGTGCACCACATGTCACTATCTAGTTTGATTATTATGCTGAAAAGGGAAAAGTTTTCCTTGCATAGTATATTGGACCACAAACCGGTACAAGTACTTAACCAACATTACTAAATCGATTGCATATTGTATCTTATTATATAAAGTTGGGTTTTCGAAGTTAGTAACTCAAGAGATCGCGACACGTGTCATATTTATCGGTTATAGATGTTGACACATGTCAAAAAAATATTTGTTTTTAACAATTTTAAATATGTAAAAAGATAATTATGAGAAAATATTAAAATTTAAATAAATTTGAAAATAGAAAAAATAATGTTAAGAAAATTATAAATAAAATAATTTTAAAAATATAAAAAGATAATGTTGACAAAGCTCAGAGGAATGAATTTTCTCTACTTCATGTAAAGTGATTTTTTAAAAAAACTATGTCGATAATTACGGGTAAATATATGTATTTTTAAAATATATCGTCGAATTAATTAAAAAAGAAACCTAAAATTTTCATCCCTACTTCATGAAAAGTAAATTTTTTTAAAAAAACTCTTTCGATAATTACAGGTAAATATATGTATTTTTTAAATGATGAATTTTCCCTACTTCATGAAAAATGAATTTTTAAAAAAACTCTGTCGATAATTACGGGTAAATATATGTATTTTTTAAATATATCGTCGAATTAATTAAAAAAAAAGCCTAAATTTTTTACCTCTACTTCATGAAAAGTGAATTTTTAAAAAAACTCTTTCGATAATTACGGGTAAATATATGTATTTTTTTAAATCTATCGTCGAATTAATGGAAAAAAAAAATTTAAAATTTTCACCGCATTTCAGTTTATACCTTGATATGTATTCATATCAGCTCATATGGATTTATTGCGTTTTATAACTGTTAATATAAGTTTATAGAATTGAAAAAAAAATTATAGAAATTATAATTATGTTTTTATTATGGTTATAAATTTGGAGGATGTGGAAAAAACCATATGTATCGATGCATGAAGATTTCAGTAATGTTTCAACTGATTGGTCTAGACGTTATCATCGTATGATAAAGTAAGTTTTGATCAAAAACTAATTATTTTGGTATTGGTTATATGTTTTAATAATTGGTGTCGAACTATTTTGTTAACGTTTAGTAGGTTGATACTCTATGATTTATTTTATTGGATAAATGTATAATATGTTTTACTTTTGATGTGATTATTTAGGGTTAGTGTACTAATGTTTTTGTGGATGCGAGGATTTAGAGACGTTTGATATGTTTATTGTGTTATAATAGAGGTTTTGATCTAAATGTGATATTTTTGTATGCTTTTACACGTTTTGATAAGTTACAAATTCTTTTGTAAACGTTTATGAGGTTGATACGTAAAGATTGATTTCACCGGATGAAGATATAAAATTTTGAAACATGAATGATAATGTAAAAATATATAATTAAAATATATGAAAATAATTAATAAACAAAGAGAAAATTAAATTAGATAATTTATAAATACTTTATAGAATATCTAATTTTATTTTTTATACGGGTTACAAAAATTTTAGTTATAAACCCGCGTACGCTGGTCCTAATTTTATTTTCTTACACGGTTTATAAATTTTTTGTTTTAAACCCGTGTATACGCGGGTCCTAATCTAGTTATTAATAAAAGATAGGATAGATAGGATAGATAAGAGGGTCCGAATGGTAACCGCATTTTTTGTAGTGCGGAGAAAGCAGTATTACAGTGCGGTACGGTTTCAACTGCGGTACGTACGGGAGAAATATATTTGAGGTACAAAAAGCGGTACAGATTATAGATTATATATATATATATATATATATATATATATATACCGTTAATACACAAATTGATTAAAATATAAATTTAGTTTTTAACATACATATTGTAAATATTATTAATTGTTTTAAAATAAATAAAATTTTATTATAATATACCAATTTTATTTATCTATATACAAATAAATAAAATAATACAAAACCTGTTACTACAATAAATTTTGAATTAAAAAACTGTAGATTAATAAATATTGAATTAGATATTATTACAATAAATATTGAATTTGATATCAGAATTTTTAAAAAAAAATTTCTTGTATTTTTTTTGGAATTTTTATAAAAAGAAACATTTAGAAATGATATTGTATCACTGATATTAGTATATGTGATTTGTATGTGAGTTGAATTCCTCCTATATGTTTAGGCCAGTAATTAGCGATGTTGCAAAATATTCAAGCGATGTCATCAGTTTGTTCATCCTTTTAAGGCGTGTAACAAATGAACAATCTACTTAGCATCAAATGACGAATACAGTCAAGGAAATGAAAGACACTAAAGGAAACGTTGATAAGAAGATAAGAACCTCCCAGAGAGTAGCTCATGG
>NW_003302553.1:10900037-10904736 GCF_000004255.2 Arabidopsis lyrata subsp. lyrata | reverse complement strand
AAAATTCCACTCGAATACAAAAAAAAAAGTTATTCTCAATTGTGAACACAATATACGAATTTCAGTGATACACTATCATTTTTCTGGCCTAAACATATAGGAGGAATTCAACTCACATAGAAATCACATATACAGATATCAGTGATACACTATCATTTCTAAATGTTTCTTTTTATAAAAATTCCAAAAAAATACAAGAAATTTTTTTTAAAAAATTCTGATATCAAATTCAATATTTATTGTAATAATATCTAATTCAATATTTATTAATCTACAATTTTTAAATTCAAAATTTATTGTAGTAACAGGTTATGTATTATTTTATTTATTTGTATATAGATAAATAAAATTGGTATATTATAATAAAATTTTATTTATTTTAAAACAATTAATAATATTTACAATATGTATGTTAAAAACTAAATTTATATTTTAATCAATTTGTGTATTAACGGTATATATATATATATATATATATAATCTATAATCTGTACCGGTTTTTGTACCTTCCAATATATTTCTCCCGTACGTACCGCAGTTGAAACCGTACCGCACTGTAATACTGCTTTCTCTGCACCACAAAAAACGCGGTTACCATTCGGACCCTCTTATCTATCTTATCTATCCTATATTTTATTAATAACTAGATTAGGACCCGCGTATTCGCGGGTTTAAAACAAAAAAATTTATAACCCGTGTAAGAAAATAAAATTAGGACCCGCGTACGCGGGTTTATAACTAAAATTTTTGTAACCCGTATAAAAAATAAAATTAGATATTCTATAAAGTATTTATAAATTATCTAATTTAATTTTCTCTTTGTTTATTAATTATTTTCATATATTTTTTCATTATCATTCATGTTTCAAAATTTTATATCTTCATCCGGTGAAATCAATCTTTACGTATCAACCTCATAAACGTTTACAAAAGAATTTGTAACTTATCAAAACGTGTAAAAGCATACAAAAATATCACATTTAGATCAAAACCTCTATTATAACACAATAAACAGAAAGGAACGTCTCTAAATCCTCGCATCCACAAAAACATTAGTACACTAACCCTAAATAATCACATCAAAAGTAAAACATATTATACATTTATCCAATAAAATAAATCATAGAGTATCAACCTACTAAACGTTAACAAAATAGTTCGACACCAATTATTAAAACATATAACCAATACCAAAATAATTAGTTTTTGATCAAAACTTACTTTATCATACGATGATCGCGTCTAGACCAATCAGTTGAAACATTACTGAAATCTTCATGCATCGATACATATGGTTTTTTCCACATCCTCCAAATTTATAACCATAATAAAAACATAATTATAATTTCTATTTTTTTTTTTTCAATTCTATAAACTTATATTAACAGTTATAAAACCCAATAAATCCATATGAGCTGATATGAATACCTATCAAGGTATAAACTGAAATGCGGTGAAAATTTTAAATTTTTTTTCCATTAATTCGACGATAGATTTAAAAAAATACATATATTTACCCGTAATTATCGAAAGAGTTTTTTAAAAAATTCACTTTTCATGAAGTAGAGGTAAAAAATTTAGGCTTTGTTTTAATTAATTCAACGATATATTTAAAAAATACATATATTTACCCGTAATTATCGACAGAGTTTTTTTAAAAATTCATTTTTCATGAAGTAGGGAAAATTCATCATTTAAAAAAAATACATATATTTACCTATAATTATCGAAAGAGTTTTTTTAAAAAAATTTACTTTTCATGAAGTAGGGATGAAAATTTTAGGTTTTTTTTTTTATTAATTCGACAATATATTTTAAAAATACATATATTTACCCGTAATTATCGACATAGTTTTAAAAAAAAATCACTTTACATGAAGTAGAGAAAAATCATTCCTCTGAGCTTTGTCAACATTATCTTTTTAGATTTTTAAAATTATTTTATTTATAATTTTCTTAACATTATTTTTTTCTATTTTCAAATTTATTTAAATTTTAATATTTTCTCATAATTATCTTTTTACATATTTAAAATTGTTAAAAGCAAATATTTTTTTGACATGTGTCAACATCTATAACCGATAAATATGACACGTGTCGCGATCTCTTGAGTTACTAACTTCGAAAACCCAACTTTATATAATAAGATGCAATATGCAATCGATTTAGTAATGTTGGTTAAGTACTTGTACCGGTTTGTGGTCCAATATACTATGTAAGGAAAACTTTTCCTTTTTTAGCATAATAATCAAACTAGATAGTGACCTGCGGTGCACCGCGGGGTAATTTTGGCTTTACGGTTTATAAGTTTAGACTAAACTTATTTAAACCCAAATCAAATTTATTTTTAACTAAAAGTACTAACTAATGATTAATTGGCTAATTTAATTTAGGCTAACTAAAAAATTATGGACTAATTAAACTCTAAACCCAATATTTCTAGGCCCATCTAAGCCCATCCTATCTAGGCCCATCTAAGCCCATCCTATCTTAACCCTGATCCACTGACAACTAACCCTAGAGCACACTTAGCCAAAATTCAGAGACTCTCGCCTCCTTCTTTCTCTCGCCGAAACAACAATTTCCAGAAGGTTTCCAGCTCTAGATCCTTTCAGTCCTCTGAAGCTAAAAAGGTTTGTCAATTTCTGTTTGAATTTCGTTGTTCCATAGCTTAAAATGTTGTTTTGTAGCGAGAAATTTCGTGTTCATTATCTTACTCTCACTCTCTCTCTTTCTTCAGTCCGTCGTCACTCAAACACTTCACAATCGCCGCGACTCCTCTGTGACCGTCTCCACCGCTCAAAATCTCCCGCTGAATCGCTAATTACACAGTCTCCGGTAAACTTCTCTTCTCTCTCTGTCTCTCTCTCTCTGCATAGGGCAGTTCGCTTTGTGCATCGTTTAACCTTCACAATCCCTTAAATAAACCCTAGAATGAAATTTAGTTCGAATCGCATAACGCATTGTCGAAATCTGATTGATGGGTCTTGATTTTATGATATGTAATTGATTTTTCTCGATGAAATTTCAAAGCTTGGCTTGTGGAAATTAGAGCATGGTCAAGTACTATGACATTTACTTGAGAGATTCTTCTTATCTTCTCATTTTTCAAATCAAAAATCTTTTGGAAATTAGATACGTCCCCTTAACAACTCGTAATCATCTTCTCCTTCTATGAATTTTTAATATTTTTTTGTATCATCGTTTTGTATGTATGTCAATATATGTTCGCTTTGTTCTGCTGGGATTGGATGACTTCTGTTTCTTGTTTCATGGTATTGCTTATGTCTCATATCTAATGAATTTGTGAATGTTTCCTTTACCCTTCAAACTCTTGCTTGTTAAGGCTGATTGGGATATTGCTCTATTGTTTTGTTCTTGTGTTATCAATTACAATGTAATGGTGTTATCAATGAACTCTGGACTTGATTTGTGTTGGGTCAGCTGAGTAGCTGTGTGCTTACTCTTGGGACAGTTAAATTGTTCAACTCTTTGCTTATGTCCTTGATATGTTATCTCTTCTTCAGGTACTGTAAAGAATGGCCAATCCACATGGCGACGTCATTGCTCATGTGAAACGTAACAATGTACTTGTGGACGTGCACCATGGGTCCAACGGGTATTTCCTGATGATAAAAAACGGCCGAGTCCTTACACGAGCACGGTGGCCAAAGGTATGCTCCTATTTTCTTTTAACAACTCTTTTAAACATAGAACTTTACTTATATGGTTTATGTTTTCTATTTGCAGAACACTGATCCAAACCATCTTTGGTTGGACATCGAAAACTGTGATGTCCCAAAGGATCTACAGCCAGAACTGCTGTACCACATGATCAAGCGCGGGTTGAAAGACCGCAACTACACAGGACCGCTCACCATCACTGCTATTTTTGCCAATACTACAGAGCACATATCTCTAGATATGCAGAGATATGCTTGCAAAGCTGCCGGCAGATATCAGAACTGTGGATATGGGATTGTGTAAGTAGCTTCTCATCTCCTCATCTTATATAAAAATATTTTTACTGATTTAAGAGTTTTGTCTCATTTCAGATAATGCATCTAAAGAAGAACTAAAAGATGCTGCTGACCGTGCAATCGAAAAGGAGATAGAAGCGTTTTCGAATAACCCTGTGAACGATCCTGCTCGCAACGTGATGGTTATGAGCGGAGACAAGATCTTTGTTAAGACACTGCGGGACCTCAGGGGAAAAGGCTACAGGACCTTAGCTGCATTCAGGGTGTCTAGCGACGAGGAGGAGCTCAATGCCCAAGTTTGGGACTCTTGGGTTTTCAGGCAACTTCTAAACCTTCCTTGGACTGTTGGGGAAAAGCCTAGGGAGGAGCAGGACAGGAAAAGGAAGAGATCATCAAGTTCAGCGGTTCTGCAACACTATTGCCGTATGTCTAACGAAAAGAAATTTCCTGCTTAGGTTAGCTTCCTAAAGAAGTACCCAGACCAAAAGGTGGTCATTTTTTTCTCTAGTTGCAGCTCTGTAGAATATCATTATGAAATGATAAGAGCTTTGGATAACGATCTGCGTTGCTTGCGAATCCACGGGAATCTGGATTTGGAGAAGAATCTTCAGACATTTTCAGAGTTCAAGACAAATGGAGGAGGTCTTTTCTTGCTCTGCAGTGATGCTTTGGCACTTGGTCCTCACATTCAAGGAGTGGTAAGTTTGTGCTCTATAAAC
>NW_003302553.1:10892976-10899937 GCF_000004255.2 Arabidopsis lyrata subsp. lyrata | reverse complement strand
TTGGTTTTTGGTTTTTTAATTATTTTTTGGTGTATCAAAAGGTAATGCCCTAGTTTGAGAGGCGTATCAAACCTCACAATCCAGTCCTGAAATTCAAATATGGTAAATGTTATCTCAGAACTATTTGAACATTTATTTTATAGAGCACAAACTTACCACTCCTTGAATGTGAGGACCAAGTGCCACAGCATCACTGCAGAGCAAGAAAATACCTCCTCCATTTATCTTGAACTCTGAAAATGCCTGAAGATTGTTCTCCAACTCCAGATTCCCGTGGATTCGCAAGCAACGCAGATCGTTATCCAAAGCTCTCATCATTTCATAATGATATTCTACAGAGCTGCAACTGGAGAAAAAAATGACCACCTTTTGGTCTGGGGACTTCTTCAGGAAGCTAACCAAAGCAGGAAGTTTCTTTTCGTTAGACACACGGCAGTAGTGTTGCAGAACCGCTGAACTTGATGATCTCTTCCTTTTCCTGTCCTGCTCCTCCCTAGGCTTTTCCCCAACAGTCCAAGGAAGGTTTAGAAGTTGCCTGAAAACCCAAGAGTCCCAAACTTGGGCATTGAGCTCCTCCTCGTCGCTAGACACCCTGAATGCAGCTAAGGTCCTGTAGCCTTTTCCCTTGAGGTCCCGCAGTGTCTTAACAAAGATCTTGTCTCCGCTCATAACCATCACGTTGCGAGCAGGATCGTTCACAGGGTTATTCGAAAACGCTTCTATCTCCTTTTCGATTGCACGGTCAGCATCATCTTTTTAGTTATTCTTTAGATGCATTATCTGAAATGAGACAAAACTCTTAAATCAGTAAAAATATTTTTATATAAGATGAGAAGCTACTTACACAATCCCATATCCACAGTTCTGATATCTGCCGGCAGCTTTGCAAGCATATCTAGAGATATGTGCTCTGTAGTATTGGCAAAAATAGCAGTGATGGTGAGCGGTCCTGTGTAGTTGCGGTCTTCCAACTTGATCCTGTGGTACCGCAGTTCTGGCTGTAGATCCTTTGGGACATCACAGTTTTCGATGTCCAACCAAAGATGGTTTGGATCAGTGTTCTGCAAATAGAAAACATAAACCATATAAGTAAAGTTCTATGTTTAACAGAAAATAGGAGCATACCTTTGGCCACCGTGCTCGTGTAAGAACTCGGCCGTTTTTCATCATCAGGAAATACCCGTTGGACCCATGGTGCACGTCCACAAGTACATTGTTACGTTTCACATGAGCAATGACGTCGCCATGTCGATTGGCCATTCTTTACAGTACCTGAAGAAGAGATAACATATCAAGAACATAAGCAAAGAGTTGAACAATTTAACTATCCCAAGAGTAAGCACACAGCTACTCAATTTCTCAACATCCCTACCTAATTTTTTTTGACAAGCTCAATTTCTCGCTACAAAACAACATTTTAAGCTATGGAACAACGAAATTCAAACAAAAATTGACAAACCTTTTTAGCTTCAGAGGACTGAAAGGATCTAGAGCTGGAAACCTTCTGGAAATTGTTGTTTCGGCGAGAGAAAGAAGGAGGCGAGAGTCTCTGAATTTTGGCTAAGTGTGCTCTAGGGTTAGTACTTTTAGTTAAAAATAAATTTGATTTGGGTTTAAATAAGTTTAGTCTAAACTTATAAACCGTAAAGCCAAAATTACCCCGCGGTGCACCGCAGGTCACTATCTAGTTTGATTATTATGCTGAAAAGGGAAAAGTTTTCCTTACATAGTATATTGGACCACAAACCGGTACAAGTACTTAACCAACATTACTAAATCGATTGCATATTGCATCTTATTATATAAAGTTGGGTTTTCGAAGTTAGTAACTCAAGAGATCGCGACACGTGTCATATGACCTCTTAAATCCAAGTGTCAAGTTATTACATTTTCCTACATACTAAACCCAAATACAATATGGGCGTAAACCAACGAACCTACAGACGTCACTGTCCACGACAAGTAACAGTAGTCTGCCAAACCCCCACGACAAGGACGAGGACAGTGACGTCTGTAGGTTCGTACAACGACGGAACCAATACCATGTTAAATTAAGGAGAACACACCACTCACAACGAAGATCGAACATATGACCTCTTAAATCTCTACTATAAAATCTAATAACTTCTGCTATTAGATCAATTTTTCGTTAGTATGTAGGAAAATGTCTTCCCCATAATGACTATGGTTGTGTTTTTTAAAATGTTTATTAGTTAATGTTTTTCTGTTTTTAGTTAAAGTGAATTTGTTTCTCATCGGAACAGAAATTGGTTTGCAATTTTGTCAATCACTTTAAATAAAACTATGCAAGATTTACAACTCAGAAACTTAAAGGAAGGTATTTTATTGTTACCTATCTCAAATTTTCAATCTTATTACATTCCAAGATAGGCGAGCTTCCAATATTTTACATCATGAATCCATGAAGCTCCATGACAAAAGGGAAACAGAAGAGAGCAGATGAGAAACTTACTGAAGGGAAAGTGAGGGAGAAGAACCAAGAGGCAGATCGAATTCTAAAGAACAAGAGCATGAGGGAGAAAAAGACAAGGAACAAACAGGGATTTGCCGAAAACGAGATCTGTGACTTGGGTTATGTGTAGAAGTATCAGCAGAAGAAGCAATCTCAGATTCCTGTCAAGATTAATGAAAAGCAAAAAAATTCCGAGATGGGAATCAAATCAGAGGAAGCTACGATCTTGCCAAAACTCAATAGGTTGGTAGAATTTGGAACTATGAGGGAGAAAGAGAAATTACATGTGAGTTATGCAGAGGTCGTGAAAGGAATGTATCCATGGCAGAAGGAAGTCACAGGAGAACATCAGAGAGTTATGGGGATCGAATCCCTAGAGTGGAATTTGGAAAATTTGGAAATCAATCAAAAGAATCAAGAGGGAGTGTTGGAAGTTGATCTTTTGGTTGATTTGGTACAAGAGATATCAGAGGAGAAAGATGAGAAGATGATCGAGAGCAAAGAGATTCTCAAGCAAGAGTGAAGAAGAATGAAGAGAAGCGTTGGTGGAAGGAAAAGGAAGAAACGTCAACAAGGAACGAGGAAGAGGAAATAGGCCATTGGGCAAAAAGCTAATTAAAGCCCAATTGTATATGGGTTATTTTGTGTTGCTAAAATGAGACAATTAAGTAAGTAGGACAACGTAAGAAGTAGTATAAGTATGATGCTTTTACTGTAAAAGAAATTTTAAGGAAGTAAGACCATATGCAATGGTGAAGGACACCAAATTGTCCTTAGGTAGTTTTTTTATTAATATTTTTAGAATTAAAAAAAAAAGATAACCAATCGCTGGCCGCCACATGTCAGTGGGGCCCACAAATAGAGAAGTTTAAAGAGTCGTCCTCCAGTTTTTTTTGTTTTTTTTGATTTAATTTTTAAAATTAAATCATGTGGGACGGGCCAAAGAACCACCATTGCATATGGTCTGTAAAAGTAAAAAGCGGCAGATCTAAAAATCAACACAGTCATCATCGAAATTTTGCTCCTAAAAATACTGAGTTACTAATACTAGAGGATCGTCTCATACACATCTCCTCACGGTTAGATTTTACCCAAGTTCCTCACAAACAAATTGGAAACTATTAGAGGAGCTCACAATGAAAGTAATTGTGTTCATTTATCGGGAATCAAGTAATCAAATTACCTGGACTTTTTATCTGCTGGGTGATGAATCGGCTGACATACAATTGCAATAGATGATTTCATACAACTTTCGATTCATAAAATAATTTTTACGTCATAAACTCGAAATCCCTTTTTCTCTGTCGAAGAAGACAAGTTGGTTTTGGCTGTGTTTGTTGGTAACGGTTTACGTATGGGCGGAATAAATCAAGGGTGACTTACACTTTGGCATACTTTTTGTGAGTTTCGTTTCAAAACAGACACTTTCTCAGTTTTTCAAGATTTTTACACTGTTAATTTTATATCAATACCAAAATACCCTTAAAATACAGCATATGTGCAAACAAAAACGTGGACACATAAACATTAGTATAATTCTTTTCTTTTTTTTTCCCTTCTCGTCACTTTTCTTTCTCTCTCTCTCTTTTTTTTTCTCTCATTCTCTCTTTATTTATTATTACTTTAGTTATTTTGTATCACACATATTATATATTTCTTTATACAATAGACTAAGATTTAACTTTTCATACATTTTAAGATCCATTTTGCTATATTTTAAATAAATAACTATATTATATATTATCCATTTCTAATTGACCATTTATTTTTTATTAAGTGGATATCAATTGATCCTTGAACAAACATACTACATCAAACTCACCAAAAAAACATATTACATCAATATTTTTAACTTCGATCATCCAAACATATCTGCTAAACTCTGACCACATAGATTAATGAAGATAAGGTTTCTCGATGGACTATACATCCGCAAAACTCTGAACAAGTCTGTTTTTCATAGATATGCTTTTTTCGTTTATATGACCATCCAACACTGAACACATGGTTAACATTAATTTATCTCAAGCATAATATAAAACGCCTTCGAACATTTGAACATATGAATTCTGTTTTTGTAAACAGACACACATACAAACTCATCCAAACAGACAATATCTATAGATATTTGAACAAACATATTACACCAACATTTATAACTACCGATCATCCAAACATATCAGCTAAACTCTGATCACATAGATGAATAAGACTAAAGTTTCTCGATAAACTATACATCCGTTAAACTCTGATCAAATGTCTATTGTTCATATTTTATTATTAGACATATTTTTTTGTTTATCTAACCATTCAACATTGAACACATGGTTAACATTAATATATCTCAAGTTTTTATATACAATGTCCACGACCATTTGACCATTTTACTATTTGATTGATTTTCTCTAAGGGTAAGTGAAACTTCAGCATACTAAAACCTAAACCCTAAATCCTATATTATCACACATAATTTTTTTCATCCTTTTATAATCATACACATGATTTTTATATCAATTCACAACTTTATATATGAAAGATAATCGTCAACACAAAGTCTCTGTTTGCAACTATTGTGTTTGAAGTTGCATCGTAACCACCGCGTCATAGTCACCGCATCGTAGCCACCGCATCTCAACCACGGTATCGCATCCATTGCAAATCGACTTACTTTAACTCCTTGTTCGCTACTAAATGGACACAAAATCTTCGTCAACAATCTTGATTCAAAACCTGCAAGCCAATCAATCCGACCATGAAACTTCAACTTTTAAAAGTCGTGACTCTCAACAATTCACGTAGATGTTCCAGTTGAGATGGACGACTTTGCTTCGTACATGTGTTCGCTGCTAAATGGACACAAGAAAGTTCTAAATAACTGATCTAATCTCACCAAATTCACTTTTTGACTCTTCATCAAATCAACGAGCATTACTTGATTGTTTCGTTCACAAATGGACTGATTCATTTAGTTAGACACATTTGGACCCAAAAAGATTGAATTTGAATTGAAACTACAACAGCAAAACACCCAAAAACCACAAAATTTCACATTACTCATTCTACCAAACTCTAGTTTAGAAAAGAAAACAATGAATTAAGGTTCCAAAAGAATTATATCGAAAATTAAGAGATAGAGAAATATAGTTATATGAATCTGGAGATGGATTGCTCATGAGAAGGGAGACATATGGGATTAGGGCCTCTATCCACGTCTGATTTCAAAGATCAAATCGATGAAAGACTAGTAGATAAACACACACACGACCACAAGTTCCACAATCAGAAAGACCAAATTTAGAGGAAGTGGAGAATTTTCTTTTTTTCCATTCTTGGATGTAAAAAACACAGTTAAAAAAAGAAAAGCGAATCTGAAATTAAATTGATGGATTAGAATTTGGAAAGAAAGAGAAAAGGGAAGAGAGGGATAAAGAATGAGAGGATACGGGGAGAGAGAAACAAAAGAAATGAATGTGAGAAGAGAGGATGAAGAATATTAGAGTAAAGAATATGATTAGAGGGTAAAAGAGTAAAAGACTCCAAAAGAAAGTGGGTTGATATCACAAAGTGTCTCATATTGAAAACACTTTTGAAAAAGTGTGTTTGAAGGTAAATAACTCATAAATCAAATGGGCTTCGTCAATATTTGCTGTTCCAAATTGTTATTAGCAGCTCAACCTTTTTTGGCCTACAACAAAAATTGAATGATTTACATAATTTATTTATATAAATTACTAATCTTATGAAAATGATATACAGTTTTATAATAACTTTTTGAAAATAAAAACAATAATTATATTCTCTCATGGAATTATATAACAAATCACAACAAAAAGTATAACATTATCATATATTTTTATATAAATCTGTAGAACCCAAAACAAATTATTTATAATCTCTAAGACAAATACAATATACTAACATAACATGCTAATGGGAAATCATATACTAAACTATACACTAATTTACCTAATATCAAATAAAAAAAGACGTCTAAACTTATAAACCGTAAACGCCAAAATTATCCCGCGGTACACTGCGGGTTACTATCTAGTTCTTTTTTTTATTATGAATATAAATCAATCAAAAAAACTTTGTTTACATTACATGCACTTTTCCCTTAAAACTACTTTAGACCATAAATAATAGAGCATTTAAACTTTATCAAAACTTGTGGTGATTCTATTTTCTAAGAATTTTAACTTAGTACAACATTTAAACTTTGACTTTTCCATTGGCCATCCTCACCCTTCGCCGAAAAATACCCGACCCCTCTCTCCTATCTGTTACAGACCAAAAAAAAAAAAACATTTCTTCTACAAACTGAAATGATCAAACATCCCCTATATATTATTAGAGAAGCATTCTCAAGAAAATGCTGATGTGTCGTCGTTAGAGGATTCGAATTTATTGGCTTTGAGATCAGCGCTTTGGCGAGGGCCTGGCAGCTGCACCTGCCGTCTGGGGGCAACCGTGCCCCGGCCTTTTTTT
>NW_003302553.1:10782754-10892876 GCF_000004255.2 Arabidopsis lyrata subsp. lyrata | reverse complement strand
ATTTATTGCCCTCATTTTTATAGATATTTGTACATAATTGCTATTGAATGATTAAAGAATATTTCTTTTCAATTAATTAAAAAAATCCAACATTTCAATTTTAAAATATATTTTAATCATTTTTATAACAGATTTAATGATTATAACATTATTAGATCTAAAACATTTTCAAAATCTGAATTTATTCACCTATTAAAAAAAATTGATTACTATTCACATATTTAAATTTTCCAAAAAAACCATCATAATAATCATTACTATAGGAAATTGACTTATTTAATAGAGAAATTGTTAAAAATGCCCCTTTTTCAATACCCCTTTTCAAAAATGCCCCTTTTGAGAGTCCATTTTTAAGTTTGCCCTCTTTTAATTTTTAATGACCATTTTACCCTTATTTGAAACAAAATTAGGTCCACAAAATACAAAATATTTTTTGGCGGGAAAAGTGATCCCGCAATTTTCCCGCCAAAACACTTGTAAAAACCTTTAAAATACCTTGTAAAATTTTCCCGTAAAAATTTTTCCCGCCAAAAAATTTTCCCGCCAAAAATTTTTTTTTGCGGGAAAAGTGATTCCGCAATTTTTTTGCCGAAATTTTTTTGGCGGGAAAAATTTACAAGGTATTTTAAAGGTTTTACGGAGTATTTACAAATGTTTTGTAAGGTTTTACAATGTATTTTAAAAGGTTTTACAAGGTACTTATAAGGTTTTATAAGGTATTTATAACTTGTAAAATCTTATAAAAAACTTGTAAAACCTTATAACTTGTAAAACCTTATAAAATAGCTTGTAAAATCTTATAATATCTTATAAATACTTTATAAATACGTTGTAAAACCTTTTAAAATACATTGTAAAACTTTATAAATACCCTGTAAAAACCCTTTAAAATACCTTGTAAAATTTTCCCGCCAAAAATTTAACGCCAAAAAATTTGCGGAATCACTTTTTCCGCAAAAAAAAATTTTTGGCGGGAAAAAATTTTACAAGGTATTTTAAAGGTTTTACAAATTTTTACAAGTGTTTTGGCGGGAAAAATTGGGGGATCACTTTTCCCGCCAAAAAAGATTTTGTATTTTGTGGACCTAATTTTGTTATATTTCCTTATATATTTATGATATCTTTTATTAAAAGAAGGGTAATTTAGTCATTTTGTACATAAAAGGGGTATTTTTAAAAATGGACATCCAAAAGGGGCATTTTTGAAAAGGGGTATTGAAAAAGGGGCATTTTTGTGAGTCTCCCTATTTAATATCATTGATATAATATTTCACAGGTGAAACATATTCTTACACAAAAAAAAAATAATAAAAAAAAAAAAAATTTGCTTAGATTGAAGAAATAGCGGATTATATATTTAGTTGGTACATAATAGTTTGATCTAAACATATTCTCACGGATTATATATTTCGTTTTTACACAAACAAATTTTAGATCCTCAAAAATAACTTTACTCATAACACTAATTTTATCTATATAGATTTATCCTGCACTATGTGCAGGTTATTACCTAGTAACTTTTTATAAAGAAACCGAAAGAGAGAATATCTTTTTGAGATAAACAGTTAATCCAGTTACTAATGTGACAAATAGCTAAAATCCTTCTGAGTGATCTTCTATAAACATCTTAATCCAAACCCTTAATAATCAAGAAAACAATGTACTCTTCATTCTCTCTATCCAAATGTCTCTCGTTTCTTTCCATATCTTGGCTATACAACTCCTCATACGCAGCGTTTCATCCCTGAATATTACTAATGAGTATCTGAACCACAAATGTCGGGTTGAACAAGGAAAATACCAGCCAGGAAGTGAGTACGAGAAAGACCTCAACTCTATCACCGGTAATGTCGCTACCGAAAAATTTGTAAACGGGTTCGTACACAGCGCAATTAAAGACGGTACCAATTCCGCTACCGTCATATTCCAATGTCGGGGTGACTCTTACAGGTCCAAGTGCAACTCCTGCTATGCCACCGCACTCGCCGGGGTAATGCTACTTTAACATTTTTGCATATATGATCTATAACTTGTGGTGCGGTGTATAACATCACATTATCGCCAAAATAGAAATGATCATTGGAAACAAAAACTCAGATTAGAGTTAACAAGTAGCTGACAGAAATTTGAGCCGGGTAACAATGCATCAACTGATAAAAATTATCATAATTGTTAAGAAGAATTAAATAGATACTCTCGTTCGGTGAAAAAACAAAAGTATTATCTTATCTTATATTGAAACGTTAAGATTGCTTGGGGCCTTGGGGGAACGAACTTCTTATATACTAATATTTTAAGGTTTCTCTTGGTGAGAGTCTCTAAGAAGTTGACATGTGTCACTTTTCTCCTAATGACATATTATGAGAAACGAAAATTACTTTTATCTAAACATTAATTCCTCCAAAAATAAATGCATAATAATTATTTCTCCTAAGAATATATTATGTTAAACTAAAACAAAACGAAAATTACTTTTCTTTTCTTCACAAAAAAATTTATTTTCTTTTTCAAAATCTTAAAAGAAGTAATATTAATATGATTTAATATAATGGTTTTCTTTGTAATTGAAGTAAAAATTTATGTTTTTTGACAATATATCTCATAATAATATTTTGGTTATCAATATTTGTAATAAATATTACAATATCTTCTATATTTTAATTTAACTTCATTTAATTTACATATAATTTAAGAAGTAATATTTATATGATTTAATATGATGGTTTTCTTTGTAATTGAAGTAAAAATTTATTTTTTTGACAATATATCTCCTAATAACATTTTGGTTATCAATATTTGTAATAAGTGAAATTTACTCAAACAATATTTATTCAATTCATTTTATTTTAAAATAATTTAAAGTATTAAAAATATGATAATAATCCTAATCACAATTTATTGCATATTAATTCTGAAAAATGTAACTCCCACTGTGTTTGACAAAATTAATTGCCATACAATTTATGGTATATTTATTATTTGAAATGTAACTCATAAGTCCCATGACAAAATTAAGTATTATACTAATTAAACCTTATACCTTCTCACTTTTAGATGAGATACAAATAATGTATATCTTCTTTACCTTCAGTTTCTACTTTTTTTTTTCATGATGAAGTTGGCAAATATTGTTTAGCATGCCTAATTAATTAAGTTGCTAAAATTTATATTAGTCTTTAAAAGTATTTTAATTTCCCCGTCAAAAGGACCAAAATTGGGTACTCAACCAAATGATGAACATATGTAGTTTAACATAGGAAAACTAAATAACAAAATTTATATTAGTCTTTAAAAGTATTTTAGTTTCCCCATCAAAAGGACCAAAAATTGGGTACTCAACCAAATGATGAACATATGTAGTTTAAGATAGGAAAACCATTTAGTTCTATGGTTTGTTTTAGCAATGATACATAATGTCATGTGAAAACAACATTATATGTAAGTTGTTTCACGAACAAAAAATCATGCAATCAAAACCAAAATCAAAAGGTGTTGGAATTCTAGAAAAAAGTTATGGTTTATCGGTTTTAGCGTTGCTACCATTTTGTTATTCTGTATTAAATCTTCAGACACAGTTAAGATTTCTGTTTTATTGAAATTATTTACTATTTTAACCAACTATCTATATTTATTATTTTTCAATTATGGCGCTTTTTTGAAATTTAAATCCTATTATGAAATACAATATTTAAGAACATATACGTGAAACGCTTTTCAAATTAGTTTTATGGTTTGTTTTAGCAATGATACATAATGTCATGTGAAAACAACATTATATGTAAGTTGTTTCACGAACTAAAACCATGTCATCAAAACCAAAATCAAAAGATGTTGGAATTCTAGAAAAAAGTTATGGTTTATCGGTTTATATTTTTCTAATTGTTTGAAGGAGAACCATATGAAAATTTTAAGTTTTTAACCATAATTTCAATTAAAAAACTTTATTTGCTAAATTTCTTTTCACTAATAAATGCTAAATACAATATATTTGTAATAATATATTTGTATATTTTTTTATATACATGAGCCATTCGCCACATTAGTTAATATAAATATAAAAATTACAAATAAATATTTACAAAAAAAAAGATAATTTTACAACGAAAATATTAAAGTATTAATAAAGACATAGAGATACTATATGTTCGTTTTGTACATAAGAAAAATTGTAAAACATTTTTCAATCAATTGTTGTAAAATAATTAGTAAATAAAAACCATATATTTGCATTGAAAAATTAAAAAAATTAAATCATCATTTGAAGTAAACCAGGACATGTATGTATATGTATTTGACAGTTTCGTAAGAGATGTCCAAGAAACAAAGGAGGGATAATATGGTACGATCAATGTTTTCTCGATATTAGTATGATCAATGAAGGAGCCCCAAGGAAAGTCAATTACAAGAATACTTTCCCTATGCACAACCCAAACAATGTGAGAGGGGATACAAAGTTGTTTAACAAGAAGACAAATGATTTTTTCCAACAGCTGATTGCGAAAGCTGATAAAGCCGACAAGGATGACATCGAGTTGTTATATTATGCGGCAGGAGAGAAGAGAATCGGGACGAATAAACTGTATGCAATGGTGCAGTGTACGTCTTGTTTGGAATGGAGTATCAGCCATCTTTCTAAGTGTTGCGACGGTAAACAAGGAGCGAGAGTTTTGGGTACAGCCTGTAATCTTAGTTATGAGCTATATCCTTTTCTTAGGACTTAATGACTATTTGATGTTGATGCAGAACAACATTCTTTTGACAACTTTCTAATTTTGTTTTGTTTATTTTCTAATTCTCCTATTTTGAAGGTTTCGTTATAAATGTTACTATATTTAAATTCTCATATTACATGTTTTTAACACAATAATATTTAAAAGGAAAAAAGATACCTAGCTACATAAAGTATGCTACAATACATGGTCACACATCCGAAGTTTAAAAATTTATCCCTAACTACACAAATTATATGTATCGCATGCCCACATATACGCACTATATGTAGTCATGTCGCCAACATCACAAACATTTTTTTTCCAGTACACTTTTCACCGGAATCCGGCATTGACCAGTTTGACCGGCGTTGACCAACATAAATATTCAAATATATATATATTTTTTTAGTTTTTTAATATTTATAGTTTTAATAGAAAAATATGATTTCCTAATTTTTGCATTAAATCATAAATTTGATAATTTAAAGATATGTTGGCATTTTCTGACTATTTCATTAAACTAGATTGACTTTGGAGAAAACAAAAAAGAAACATTTAATTATTTTTTAGCGAATAAATTTTGGTATAGAAAGAATCATAAAAATTTGCTCATTCATCACTTTTTATAATTATTAATTATATATTTGTTGATGTTTATTTAAATTTGCTTATATTTATCTTTGTTGTATTGTGGATGTATCATGTCTTGTATCTTATTTGATTTCACTGAATAAATTACCGTATTTTCTATTGTCTGGATGCAAAATTTACATCTAAATTCTACTTTTCCATCCAAAATATCAAGATGATTTGAGATGCAATTGATTTTGCATCCAATGCATTATCTAGATGTTAGTACTAAATTGGGAAAATGCATGCATTTGCATCCACATATTTTATTCAAACAGAAAAACCAATCGAGCGATAAACGAATCTGTCACACCAAATCAATCTCACCCTTGATTCGACGACTTCCTCTACTTCAATAACTAAAAAGCTCAAACTTGGTTATCTTCTAGATTGAGAGAAAAGGACCTAGGGCTGTGACAAATAACAATTGGTCTAACCGGACCTAGGGCTGTGACAAATAATAAGAGCACCTCCATTGTTCAGTGCTATGGAGGATGTCTTAAAAAAAATTATAAATAAATACAAAAGAAAATAAGAGAAGATAGATGGTCTTCTAATATACACTCAAAAACTTCTAGCTGTCATTTTAACTTTTAAGATTGGATTAAACTTTATTATAATTTAAAACTTAAATATAAAAACAAAGTATTTAAAATATAAATAAAAAGTTATAAGACCCGATCTCCACCGATGGAGATGGTCTATTAATGAACTGAAGATTGACTTCTTCAATAAGCTCATCGTCGTTCCTTGACAGAAGAAGAAATGTCCAACACAAAATTGTTTTTGGCAAAATAAAACTCTTATGTAAAATGATATCGTTTTAGGTTTGATCCGTTCAATCTATGGACGGGCCTAAATTAGAATAAGTATTATATTGATCCTAACTCCTAAGTCCTAACCATATAACCATATTATAACGGTCCTAACTTTCATACATAGATTTCATGTTCTTACATGAATCCCCAAGGCCCAAGTTATGCACTTAGACTAATACCTTCTAAAACTAGATCTCGTATTTGCAGTGTACTTAGACATAAACTTCCATCAACCATAAAACTTATACTATACCTTCTAATACAACATTTTATATATTAAAAAAAAATATTTAAGTTTCATCAATGCCTGCTTCGGAGTCTAGTGTTCTATGTTCAAATCTTGTTAATCTACATAATCGAACTAGTGTTCTATGTTCAAATCTCGTTAATCTACAAAATTGAAATGGAGTTTTGTTCAATTTGCTTGTTTACAGACTTTTGGGCTAACTATTTTATATTCTGTGAATTGACTGAAACTAATGTAGAGTTCTATGTTTAGATTTTGTTATTCCACTTCATCAAAATATGTTTTATTTCAATGATTGATGATGATGATGATGCTTGATGTTGAATGTAGAATCAATGATAATGATTAATGATTATGATGTGTTGTTTTTCACAGATCAAAACTGGTATTTGTGGAAGTGTGATAAATACAATGGGACAAGAAAAGAAGAAGACGGAGCCGAGACCGGCTAAGTTTGTGACGCCTAGCTATTCATTGATCCTAAAGGGAGAAAAGACTCCGGTATCGGAGACATACCTTAACGATGAATATGCTATAAGGAAAGTTAATGGCAACACATTTTTACATAAAGTGATGCCCCCGAGAATAAGAAATGTAAAGGTTGGAAGACAACATGTATCAACTTGAACTACTTATGTAATGTTCAAGACCACATGCAATGGAGCGTTTTGAGAATATATATAATGAGAGGGGGAAAATAGCTAAAAGCAGAAGATCTCGATGTGAAAATCAATAGATGCATTCTACAATTATATGGCGAAAGATTTAGAGAGGCGTTGAACCATTTTCTAGTAAGACCTTAGGATTGTTTAGCGTTTGGTCGTATTGTTGCATTTGCAATGTGCTAGCCAACCTCGGGGAAAGGGCTTGGTAGAATGAGCTAATGTTTTCGTTTTCTTTTGGTTTGTGTGGTTTCGCTCTGAGAAAGCTCAGTTCTATGATCTGGTCTTTGTCGTTTGACAAAATGTATCTTCTCCCTGGCTTCATGTAGGAGAATCTTTAAAATTGCTTATCACTTCATTGACTCCGAAAGCGTCACTGCATTTTCGATGTCAATAGATTGAATGTTCTTTGCTTCCATGTTTTTGTATCCATTTTTTTTTGCCATGCGACCAATTTGTAGGTTTTACTTTATTGTACTTCCTAAATTTTTTCATTATTTGTGAAATATTTACATTTTTAGCAAAATAATTATATATATGCAAACGCATTTGAATCGTGTTAATGACTTAACGGGTATTCTATTTAGAGTCTCTATGGAACAACTGACTTCATCAATACAGAATCAATTCGACGAAATTGATTCAACGATGAGAAAAATAGCGTTTCTTCCTTTAGGGAGTCAAGAAACCCCCAAAAAAATGTTCATTGGTGCTCGTACTCCAACAATGGTGCCAACATTAGACCCCAAGAGCCAATTGGATGATTAAGAATGCTGAAGAATGTTGCTCTGCCTAATCAAGGCAAATAAAACTGCTATGGGCTAACACTTTTCTGGGCTTCGTACCCATTAAACTATTATTATGATTGGTTCAAAATTATGTTTTAATAGGCTTTCATTAGAAGTGGGCCTACAGGCTATCAGTAATATTTTTATTCTTTTGCTATTTCAATTGAAAATCTTTTATCAAATAAAAAGTTAAAGGACTGACATGCATGAATCATTTTTTTTTTTTTTTTTTTTGATATACCCGATCGGCTGATCCGGTCAGCCTCGATGATGTGTTGCGTTTTTAACGGTTTCGAGTCTTGGTTTAGTCCATGTTTTGAGTCATCTATCGTGTCAAAGTCCGTCTTTTGCGTCTTTTCGGTTGTGTCTTGAGTCCTTTGCAGGCTATAGGTGCTCGAGCTGGATTCGGAGCATCTTGTGCATGATTGAGCCTATTCGGAGCTAAAACAATGGAGAAACGGTACAAGAGATCACCAGGAGCTGGGGATCGATCGATCCAAGGCGTGGATCGATCGATCCCAATTGTGACGATGAAGCCAAAAGTTCCAGTCGCTCGAGATCGATCGATCCCAGGAGGGGATCGATCGATCCAACCCTCATTCGTCCAAGACCAATTGATTCAGCATATCTGGATCGATCGATCCACACATGGGATCGATCGATCCGAGCCTCGACGACCAGACCGGTTTTCCTTAACCGGGTTTATTTGCCTTTTTCTGTACTTGGGTATAAAAACCCAGAAAAACCTATTTTTCTCTCTATGTTCTTTTCTCTGCAACTTTTGAGACTTCTCTTTGTAAGCTTTTTGGGATTCTAGAGATTCATCCTCTTTGACACTTTGGAGAAGATTTCTAAACCCTTATTCTTTATTTATCAATTCAATTATGCTTTCTTCATCTCTTTGTGTTGTTTTCTTTGCCATGAGTGAGTAGTTTCTCAATTGGGTTTTAGGGTTCTAATTAGGAGATTCAATGGATTAATGGATTGATTGATATTAGGAGTTCTTATTCTCTAGGTTCTTTGATTCACATGTTCTTAATGCTAGAATAGGATTGATCACCCTGTTGTAGAGTCTAGGTTTTTCTATGCATCAAAAGTGTTCGATAGAATGCCTGAAAGAATGTGAATTGAGCAATGTATTTCTAGCCAACGAAAGTTGACGTTAGGACGCATTGTGAACTTAATGAACTTGTTTTATAATGCGAATTTGACTAGGAAATTACATGCGAAAGTTTAGTAATCGAATAGTCAAATTTAGTGATTAATGTCTTGAAAGAGAATTAGTCTAAATGTGTTCATGTTCAAGAACGGTGCTTAATTGTTGAATTCCTTGTCTAATGTTTCCGTTATTTATTGATCTCTGAATACCCTATAGCCCAATGTCTTTAAGTCTTGAAGTCAAATCGTTTAATTAATTTGCATTTTTATTTTAAAATCTGAAAACCAAACAAACAACCTTTCCGCTTTAGCTAAGAACGAGTCTCGGAAATCTTTAGAGTATCTTTGGTCCTTGTGGATCGACCTCGAATATACTGCCTAACGGTTAAGTGTATTGAGTTAATTACTCGAGCAATCAAGTTGGCGCCGTTGCCGGGGACCAATTGCGTTACCTAACGATTTAGGATTAGTTTTTAGTCTAAAGCATTTTTATTTTCTGTTACTAATTTTCGTTTTCGTTTTCTCTTTGGTGTTTTCAGGTGTATGACCCGCAGCCAAGGCTCGTCACATCTAGCGGATTACCAAGAGGATATCGGAAAATTTGAAAGAGCGAATAAGAAAAAGAAGAAGATAGCCGAGCAGAGAGAAGCTGAAATGGCTGAATTTGATGCTGCAGGAAATCTTCAGAATAGGGATGAACTTCCACTTGGAGGTGATCATCAAGGAGTGTTTCAGGATCCTCCACCGCCTAGAAACAATAATGCTCCTGCTGCTGGTGAACGTGATGCTGCTGCTAATGCCGCTCGTGTAGCTGTAGCAAATGCTAGGCCCGTGCCTGCTCGACAGACTTTGAGAGATCATGATGCTCCTAATGTTGTGCATTTTCGAGACATGAACCAACAGCTGCCAATCAATAGGAATGATTTTGAGATCAAGACAGGGTTGCTATCTTTGGTGAAGCAGAATCAGTTCCATGGTCTCACCTCAGAGAATCCAGTCTACCACTTGGATAACTTCGAGGATATATGCAGTACAACAAGAATGAATGGAGTACCTGATGATATCATCAAATGCAGACTTTTCACCTTCTCCTTGGCTGACAAAGCCCATCGCTGGTTGAAGTCTTTGGACACTGAGAATTTAAGAAGCTGGGAAGACTACAAGGCTGCATTTCTGTCACAGTATTTTACTCAGTCTAGGACAGCCATTCTGAGGAACAAGATCTCTTCTTTTCAGCAGCATGGTACAGAATCGTTCCATGATGCTTGGGAGCGGTTCAAAGACTACTACAGAGAATGCCCTCATCACGGGTTTCCATATGCCACTTTGATCAATACTTTCTACAGGGGAGTCGATAAGGACTACAAGATGGCTTTGGATACTGCTAGTAATGGGGATTTCATGACCAAGACTGAGGATGAAGCTACAGAGCTTATTGAGAATTTGGCAACCAGCAACAGTAACCACAATGTTGACTATGACAGGTCGAACAAAGGTGGAGGAGGAGAGTCGAAACAGATTGCTGAGTTGACAGCTAAGGTAGAGCAGCTCCTCAAGAGAGATCAGCGGGTTGTTAATTTCTGTGACGATAGTGGTGAAGCTCAGGTGTATCAAGAGTTCGTCGGGGACGGTTCAGAGGATGTTCAGGCTGAGTTAAACTACATCAACGGTCAGGGCAATTACCAGAACAGGGGATTCAATCAGAACTACAGGAACCACCCTAACCTTTCCTACAGGAGTACCAATGTAGAGAATCCGCAGGATCAGGTATACCCAGCGCAGACGGGATCACAGGGTCAGCAATTTCAGTCCAAGCCTTTTGTACCTGGACAGGGAAATTTCAACAATAAGGTGTTCGTACCTAAGCCACAGATGCAGGGCAATGGGTACAATCAGGGAGGTTTCAAGCAGAAATCTCAGTTTAACAACTTCCAGGGAAGTTACCAAGCACCTACAGGTAATAATTCTGCATCTTCTTCAGGAGACAATGAGATGAAGCTCATGATGCAGCAAATTCTTGAGGGACAGAAAAAGAACGCTGCAGATATTAATGTCAAGGTTGATAGCATGTACAGTGATCTTCATGGGAAATTCGAGTCACTAGCTTCACATGTTAAGACACTTGAGAATCAAGTAGCTCAGACAGTTTCTGCATCTACAAGACCAATGGGGGTTCTTCCTGGAAAGCCGATCACGAACCCGAAAGACTACAACAATGGTAAGGAGTATGTTAATGCTATCTCACTGAGGAGTGGCAAAGAGCTCAACCCAATCCTGAAGAAGGAAAAAGCGAAGGCCATTTCTGATGACTCGATAAAACATATGATGTAAGAAAGAAAACATAGACTCAAAACCGATAAAAACACAACATAATGACGTGCATCCGTTTATACTGTTGAGTACCCGAAACACCTTGAGCCACTAAATATTAGCCCTTTTTGACCAAGCCCATAACGTGTTCGATACCCCCTTTGTGAGAATACACGCCACTGCTAATGAATGTTAAAAGGTTAAGTTATCTGATTCTGAAAATTCTTTTAGATTTCGGGACTTAATTTTGTTGCTACGGTTATGGCGAAGTACAGTCTAGTACGGTTTGATGAGTTGTGTGATAGTGGTTTGCAGGCAATTGATAGAACATGATCCCGAAGAAAATGTGAGTTCTCGTGTTTTCAAACCTCTTCTCTTGATAAGGATTTCTGCTTTCCTTGAGGACAAGCAAAGATTTAAGTCGGGGGGAGTGATGTGTTGTGTTTTTAACAGTTTCGAGTCTTGGTTTAGTCCATGTTTTGAGTCATCTATCGTGTCAAAGTCCGTCTTTTGCGTCTTTTCGGTTGTGTCTTGAGTCCTTTGCAGGCTATAGGTGCTCGAGCTGGATTCGGAGCATCTTGTGCATGATTGAGCCTATTCGGAGCTAAAACAATGGAGAAACAGTACAAGAGATCACCAGGAGCTGGGGATCGATCGATCCAAGGCGTGGATCGATCGATCCCAATTGTGACGATGAAGCCAAAAGTTCCAGTCGCTCGAGATCGATCGATCCCAGGAGGGGATCGATCGATCCAACCCTCATTCGTCCAAGACCAATTGATTCAACATATCTGGATCGATCGATCCACACATGGGATCGATCGATCCGAGCCTCGACGACCAGACCGGTTTTTCTTAACCGGGTTTATTTGCCTTTTTCTGTACTTGGGTATAAAAACCCAGAAAAACCTATTTTTCTCTCTACGTTCTTTTCTCTGCAACTTTTGAGACTTCTCTTTGTAAGCTTTTTGGGATTCTAGAGATTCATCCTCTTTGACACTTTGGAGAAGATTTCTAAACCCTTATTCTTTATTTATCAATTCAATTATGCTTTCTTCATCTCTTTGTGTTGTTTTCTTTGCCATGAGTGAGTAGTTTCTCAATTGGGTTTTAGGGTTCTAATTAGGAGATTCAATGGATTAATGGATTGATTGATATTAGGAGTTCTTATTCTCTAGGTTCTTTGATTCACATGTTCTTAATGCTAGAATAGGATTGATCACCCTGTTGTAGAGTCTAGGTTTTTCTATGCATCAAAAGTGTTCGATAGAATGCCTGAAAGAATGTGAATTGAGCAATGTATTTCTAGCCAACGAAAGTTGACGTTAGGACGCATTGTGAACTTAATGAACTTGTTTTATAATGCGAATTTGACTAGGAAATTACATGCGAAAGTTTAGTAATCGAATAGTCAAATTTAGTGATTAATGTCTTGAAAGAGAATTAGTCTAAATGTGTTCATGTTCAAGAACGGTGCTTAATTAATTGTTGAATTCCTTGTCTAATGTTTCCGTTATTTATTGATCTCTGAATATCCTATAGCCCAATGTCTTTAAGTCTTGAAGTCAAATCGTTTAATTAATTTGCATTTTTATTTTAAAATCTGAAAACCAAACAAACAACCTTTCCGCTTTAGCTAAGAACGAGTCTCGGAAATCTTTAGAGTATCTTTGGTCCTTATGGATCGACCTAGAATATACTGCCTAACGGTTAAGTGTATTGAGTTAATTACTCGAGCAATCACTCGACAGGAACGCACCTGAGTGCTACAGAGTGGACTCACTACCACCTCGAAGGATGGGCTACCACACTGCCTGATACGAGTTTGAAATGCTTTCCGACTAATGCCCGGGGGTAGCTGGATCGCGTGTTACCAGACTACCAGGTAAACTGCCTGGGCCGAAGCCCAAGCCCAGACTTTCCAACAAAGTGTTGATAACAGCGAGGGAGGAAGATCGAACCCGGGTTCGGGGATTTCACCCTCAACTTCGGACTTCGCCCTACCACTCGCCCACCACCTTGCGGGCGACATGCATGAATCATGATCATGCCAAGTTTCACACGAGGCTGTTTTAGTTTTTTTTTGGGTAAGAAATTGTTGAACTTTAAAAATTGTTTGAGTACATGAGATTGTAGAATACTTAGGATTGCGACATGCATGTATTTGTTAGTAAAATTATGATGAGAATGAGATGCCCAGGGATTACACGCTTGCAGCATAAGGACGGAACAGTGTCTCCAAGGCACCAACCCACAACAGGAGAAAGACGACAATGTGACGTGGAAAAATATTCACTCGTTAGAATAAAATTGGTTTTAGAAATTAAGTTTTCTTCTTTTTGTATTTATGTGCTCAGAACCTGAACTTTGGCATTGAACTTAGGTTCCCTTTGCAAAAAGTTGATGTTGACGTTATATATTCTTCTTGTACGTTAGAAAAGCTAAGAATAATTATATAAAAAAAAAACAGACTCCTAAAACAAAATGGGCTTTAAAAAGCAAAAGCACATCTAAAAGAGACGAAGACATACCAAAATTGAAGGCCTAAAATTCTGCAATTTTAGATTCTAGATAGCTTCAAGCATTGTGGGTCATATATTCATATTCCCACTGTTTCGTTAGAATTCTTTTTTAGGGTGATATTTTGATTAAAACTTTAAATGTAATACCGTTTGATATTTTCTGGGTAAGATTTCTAAAGAGTGTAATGTGTATGTCAAAGTGTTTTAAGAAACCTTTTTTTTGTTCTTGAAGTTGTGCAACTCAACATATAACTTTATAGTAGTTTTTTTTTTTCCATCGAACTTTATAGTAGTTAAAGTACTATGTTTCAGTAAAAATATCAAATATACTAGTATGTTTTAGTTATTTACATGATTAGGAAATGATACAATCTACTTTGTGTTTAGTCATCTATGGATTTCATATTCAATTTATTGAAACAAAATGAATAAATTATTATTTAAATTGAAAAATCTTCATTAGATATCATATTAAATGAAAATATATAATTAATATTTGCAGAAGTATTAATACTAGATGTATAAACAATTCTAGCATATTCAAATATTTTTACTAGATACGGATTATTATGTGTGCGTCATTGTGTAATTTGTGTTACACAAAAAAATTAATAATAGATATAACATATTCTTTGCTTAAATCCTAGCTTTTAGCTAGTAAGCGGAAATATAAAAATAACATTTTTGTTTTAAAATTATTCTTGCAATAAATTGATTTTAATTTGTTTGGAAGAAACAAAACAAACCCTTTGAAAATGGTGTAAATAATTTGAAGATAACTAGATAAGCATGGCCCGATATGGAATATGTAGAGTGCAATACGATTGATGGAAAAAAAAAAAGGTAACTCACTGAAGTTGGACCAATAAAATCTGTAAATAAAGAGACTAAGCGCACCACAAAAGATTGTTTATTTTTTATAAATATTTTAGGGAACGATTCGCCATTTTCTCCAAAATATAAGAACACAATTTCCATTTGCGTCACAATACGATAAATATAGAATATTGAGGGAATAAATAAAGAGCAGCTTTTGGTATTTTCTATGTTCAATATCAACCTTTGATTTGTTTTATTTCATCTTTTAAGCCTTAAGAAAACATTCTACTCTCTTCTATTTTATAGTGCCAATTTGGAGCCATCATCACAATCATCATTAATATGAGTTACAAGTTATAAAACGTTATATAGTATTCTTTTTGTTGTTTGTGAGTCAATATTTCAGAATTAATCGTGGCAGGTAATTTGTATAATTTACCCCGGTGAACAATACTGATTGGCCGACTATATATTGATTAATGTGAATGAGAATTCAAGTCCTAAACACAATTTTCTTATTTAGTGCTTTCAAGTTCATCTCAAACTACTAACCCCACAAATCATTATCAGAAGAACATCACAATTGTACACCAAAGAGAAAAAAATCGTTAAAAAAATTATAAAACGAAAGAATAGGGAAAAGAAAGACATCAGATGCTGTCTCCTTATGACATTAGTTTAGTGCTATTTAGTTCACCACCTCCTTGTCCTAGATGCGTTATGACTTGACGTGTGTACAATTCAATTTAATGGATGGGTCCATGAATAACAACAATAACATAATACTAATATATACTACTACTTGATAATACAAGTATTATCTAAATAATGATCAATGTCTCTTCACAACTGTACGAACGTAATTTATGATTGATCCAACCTTCTCCACACGCTTTTGCTCTTATGTACGGAAGATCCTTAAATTAAGCTGCGCGTGCAATTTTCTCTTGAGTCATTGACACAGACTTCTTAACTCACTTACTTGCCACGCGCCTACCACGCGCTCTTTGCTCTTTTTCATGTTCTTTCTTCGATTCTTCCCTTTCTCAACTTAAAGATTCTCCTCCTCTCACTTTTTTTTTTTTTACTATAATTGTTCAAAGTCTTTTATTTACTTGAACTGTCCCAAATTTTGATGCTACATGAAAGAGAACGTGTAAATAGATAACTCAAGTAGTCTACTGCAAAATCACAAGCTGCATTCGTGCACTCAAGGTTTTATCCTTCCTTGTTGTTTACCCATTTGGGTTAAATTGTCTCCAAAGTGGGATCCAGGAAAGAAAAAGAAAAAAAAAGATTATTCAAAATCAGTTGTTTTTTTTTCTTTTCTATTTTACTAAAATGATTTAGGCCAAAATCCGTATTTCTGCCAAAACCAGTAACGTTAGCAGAGTTAAAGTAGTCTCTTCTTAAATTACCTTTGAATAGGCGGTAAACTTTCTCAATCATATCAACGGTCATATTACCTATTAACATACAAAAGATCACTTGATCTTTTTGACAAAAAAAAAAAAGAGATCATTTGATCTCACAATTAGGCAATTAGCTGTTTATAATTATATAAACTGTTAAGTGTTAATTAGTCTGTTATAGTTATATCACATAAATATATAATTCGTTAAAAATAATTCGGATATGTTAATATTTTATTGTTGGTTAATAATATCTATTAGCGTGTTTACTCAACTTTTACGTAGATGTAGAACTTTCGTGCTCAAATGTTAATACAACATGATCATATATCTTTCTTTACTTAAACTTGATATGGTTAAGGAGTTTCAATCTTGGATATTGGATAAATGTTAATATTTGATTATAAAAAAACATAGACAGATGAAAGACCCTAACGTTCATTACATTAACAAAAACAGAACATATATACATATATATGTCTTTACGATGCATGAATCATTAATCGAAAAAAAAACATGCATAGATTATTAACCAATTCAAAATATTGAGCATACTAAACTGTCATACTCCAAAAGGGCGTTTTCAAATCAGGAGAATTTAACTGTTATAATTAGTTTTTGATTGCTCAGCCAATAACATGAATGCGTAAATGTAAGGCCAAGATATACTTCACACAACAAAAAGCAATACAAATAATTGTTTATATATTATAAACAATACACATAAGTGTGATATCGTGGCACAAGGAATTAAAACTTTCGGTTTATCGTGAACTCGTAGTCAATAGGTATCAAACAATTAATATTAACCGAATATCTTCTATACAAACACTTACAAAAAAAAAAACTTTTTTGTTTTTTTCTTTAGGGGTAATGTCACACCTGTACGTTGAAAAAAGCCTCCGGGGAATCACCACCACACATACGAAATCTTAGAGACTCATCGTTTTCGCACTCCAAAAAGCTTCACATGATCAATGACAAAACTTTTCATATCATATTGTGGGCTCTACTTCCAGTTCCTCCGCCATAAGACGCCGCCAAACAGTGCTCAACATCATCATTTTTCAGTTGGTTATTATTATAAAACTTGTCGACGATTCTCTCGCTTGGTCTAGCTACAAGATTCTCCCAAGCCTCGTCTTGTTCTTCTACGTTGCGTTTCAAGAACACCTCGGTTGCATCCACACGGTGCATAGACAACTTCCACTTCTTGTGAAGCCGTTGAATCTTTTTTAACTGCCGACACGCTAATATCTCTGTGTTCTTTTTGATATTTTTAACTGCTACGTCAAGCATTTTACTTTGTGTGGCACGGTCCACTAGAGATTCGTTACGTAAATATTCGTGGAGCTCGGGGACTCCGATAGCTCGTCTTATCCCTACGGAGTAATTCGCTTTTGGATTGAACATTTCTCTTACTTCTTCAAGTAATCCTGCTTCCATCATGCGGTCGACACGTTTTGAGACAAAGGAGTTTAGTACGGGTAAGGAAACATCAACCCAAATGAAACAGCAGTCGTAGTTGTTTAACAAAAACCCCGAGGAATGATTCGCGAGTGCTTCGATGTAAGAGTTTGATCCACCGGCTACTATGGGAAGCTTGTTGTTCGCTGAGAGTTTTGAGATTTCTTGTGAAGCAAGGCGGCTATACTCGGTGGCTGTTATGTTTCCGGCTTCGGAGTCGAATACTCCAAGCAAGTGGTGAGGCACGCCTCGGCATTCTTTAGGGGTGACTTTGTTTGTTAGGACGTCGAGGCCCTTGTAGAGTTGGATCTTGTCGGAGTTTATGATCTCTCCTTGAAAACGAGTTGCTAGGTCGATGGCAAGACGAGACTTACCCGATCCGGTAGCTCCCATCACGAAGACGACTTTTTCTTTGGGATGGAGAAAAGAGTTGACGTTGACCTTACATAGCTTGTTCTTGAAACTCAAGATTGGTTGTACCTGCTTCAGTGTTGAGATTGAGAACTTCATGATGATTGACTTTTTTTGTTGGGATAAAAAATATGTTTTGTTGTTTAGTCCTTTTGGTAGATCACCTCAACGAGTCGTGAGTCGTCAAAAAAATATAACTTCTTCGTAGCAATATCAGAATTGAGAGAGGAAGAGTAAGAGAGAAAATGGTGAAAGAAAGCAAATGCTTCACAAGTAATTAAGTTATGAGGTATAAGGAGGCTATATATATGCACCTAGACATAGCCGTGTTTTCTCTGACTTTGGTCTACGACCTTATTAAAATAGATTTTTAGATGCCCCATCTATAGAAAATTCATTAAGACGTTGGTTAACCCTTTGTAGTTTCACAACTAAAAGTTAACAAAAATACCAGAAACAAAAACAGAAATTTAAACTTTGACAAAAATAAAAAATCCCTTATAGTTTGTTTTTGCTGAGTATTCAAATCCAAGTATTTTTATTATTAACTTAAATATTCATAATAATAATTTTCAGTTGCTCCAGTATGAACTTTGAATTTAACTAGGCTTTTCTTATGTGGATGACTTAAAATCTTAAATTTTCAATTTTTAAAATTTTAATAGGTAAAATATGTTAATCTCTAATCATTTTTTGTTGTTTTTTGTTTTCTGTCTTTGTAAAATTATTTAAGATTTCTGAAACCATATAGACTTACATGGATACAATGTGACCTATAAGTTAGAGGGTCACAACTCACTAGCCAGGTTTTCTTTTATTTTTAATGCATAGTTGCATCTATTTTGTTTTATATATCATCTGTTAAAAGTAAAATTATTTTTATCCTTAATTTCATTATATCAAGTTTTAGGGTATTTTTTCTTGTAAATTTGATCTGATCCTATCAATCATTAAATTAATTGGTATAAAAATACAATTTAAGTTGTAAAAAAAAATACACTATGCATAAAACGTACATATATATTGTACTTTTTTGGGTGTCATTCTCCTCGTCGAATCTTGAACACGTGTGTATCTGTTGCCTCCTCCGAATAAGGACAATGTTCTACTTCGATCCGATCCAATGCATAGATAGTTAGATACACACACACACACACACTCTAGAGCTGAGATTGATGGCCAGCCATTGATATATGCATATATAAGTAGATATAAAACAATCATACAAAGATGTGTATATTATATAGATATATCTATATGTATTAAATTGTTGTGAGTATAGAAAAGAAGATTTTGATATGATATGCATTAAAATATAAAATCTATAATTTGAGTTTAATTTGTTTTTTCTCTGTCGTATAGATTAGTGGGATAAATAAAGCAAAGTTTGCAACTCTAATTAACTAAAAACTAAAGTTGCAAACTATATGTAAAGCACTAAAAATAATACATGAAGAAGGACGATGTTGTGTATTATCTACCATCATAATTGGGAGGCTTTACGTCATTTCCGGATGCAAAGCTGTTTCCAAGCTAGTGTGGGATACCACAAAAGAATTCTAAATTTATTAACGTTTAACAATTAGACCCACAAATTTTAATGAACACATCTTACATTATATTTATATATTGTCACACGAACGGTAAATTCTTAGGCCATATTTAAAGGGAGAACACTTAGGTGTTCTTAGCCTTTTAAAAATAAAAAATATTGTGAATAGTATTAGATCTGTTGTAGATCTGTTCTTGTTGTAGAACTGTTCTTGCCCCAATTTTAGCGTGACGTGACGCTTCATCATTGGCTACGAATTTTTGCAAAAGAAAAAAACATTTCATTTCTCCTTCGATCCGAAATCTATGCTAGGGTTTAATTAAATAATATGTTTGTTTGTTTGTTTTATTTATTTATATCTTTAATGTTCTTTTTTGTTTCATAAAAATTTGATATTATATTTTGTGTTTCTTTTTATTTTCAAATCTATTTTAGTATAAGTTTTTTAAGTTTGCAATTTAAAAGTTATTTCTTAAAGTTTTTAAAATTGTAAACTAATGATCTTACATTATTTCAATTTCAAATCAATTCCTATGATCTAAACATGTTCTACCAATAATCACTTACTTTACAAAAGATCTTAATTAAAGCTCTTACAATATTTTAATATTTTTTCTCCCTTAAGATCAAACTTAAAAAATGCACCCTTGCATATGTCCTTATAACGCCGTATCGCAGTCTTTGTAGATATATATCAAAGTCAAAGAGTTTAACGCTTTAACACAGCCTGAAGCTCTCTTTTTTTTTTTTTGTGCAACAACATTAAGCTCTAATTTTAGTTTAATTGGTTTGAAAAAAAAACCATGAGTATTGTTGTTTCTACTTTCTACCCAATAGCAAGATCATCAGTAGTCATGAACCACTTGGTACTTTTTTGCTTATATTTTGTTGTGGTGGTGATTTTTTTTACCATTCAAAACGTAATCACTAAAAAAAAAAAAGCAATCTGAGAAACAACCCCCAAAAATAAATAGCCAAGTAAAAGTTGCATAAATTGAAAAGAAAAAAAAAATTCGGATGTTTTTGGCTTTTTGCCATCAGTTTTTTTTTTTTGAGGCAGTATATAAATCTTTTTTTTTGCTACTATTTTTTACAAATAGAACTTGTCTATATGGTAGCATAACTATTTTCTTACAATCTATATATTGACAAATGGAACAAACTGAATTATCTAGACTATTATTTTTGCAACACTTTGGTGACGTGTAAGTAAAAATGCTTCCAGATATATCGGATACCCGACTCGTTTTTAAAATTCCTTCACAAAAAATTTGTTGGATCGGATTATATTTAACCCAACTCAAACACCGGATATTGCATATTTAATAATTTAGATAGTTAGAAGATTTGATTAAGATTTATAATTATGATTCTTCTATCATCTTTGTTTGATTTGTTTTTAACTGTTTTGAATCATCATATAATATATAAAGGTAAAAAAAAATCAATTTTTTTTCTGCATATACTGTGATTCAAAATTTTAAAAACGGACATATATTATCCAATTGACGAAAATGTGTGTTCAACGTTCTACATCGATTAAAATATTTAGATTATGATTCAGAATCATATCATAAATAAGAACATTAATAAAATAAATGAGTTTTTTTACCGGACGGGTTTGGCGGGACGGAGTTTTGAATCAACAATAATAAACAGATTAAAATATCATTAATCCGCCGCTTTAATACGGATTAAATCCTTTTTTAATACCACAAATATTAGACATATTAAATCAGTCTCATTTAGAAAAGATTGTATAAAACCAAAATTTGTCTCGTGGTATAATGTCATGTGGTCTTAGAGGATGATATGATTTGTAAACTTTTATATATAATAAATAATTATTAAATTTTAAAATAAAAACAAATCAAGGGATAGGTTAAGAAATTACGCAACATGTTATATTTCGGAAAGGATTTATATGGCGGACGAATTTGAATCAATATTTATATACTGCTTTAATACTGGTTAAATCCTCTATTTATTAATAATTGTCTCATCGACTCGTGGTATACCGTTCCTTAATAACAATTATAAACTATAATATAAATAAATATGTTATAAAGAGATACAATTTACAAAATATTTTTATACTAACTTTAAAATTAAATCATCACGCGGTACACCGCGGGTTAAAATCTAGTGTGAGAGTATTTTCCAATAGCCAATCATGATCATATAGATTGTGAACCGGATGTCATCAAAATTAGATCATGTGGTTTATGTTTTCATCAGCTTAATAATTTCATCTGTGTTATATATATATATATATATATATATATTAAAATAACAAGTATGACTGGTTAACTACAATAAAAGAAAAGAAAAACGTAGAAGAAAAAATTCTTCAGTTATATACCAGTAAAAAAAAAATTAGAAGAAAACTTTTTCTTTTAAAATTGTCAAAAAGTAACAACAACAAAAGAATTCTTTCATCTCGTAAACAACTAGAACTCTTTTTTCTTCTTGATGGGACTTTTCTTTTCCTCTATTTTTTCTTCTCATTTCTTCTGGTTTTTTAACCAGTCAGACCCAACATATTTTAACAATTTGATGGAAGCTTACAAACTTTTATTGACAGAAATAAATAATATCAAATACGAAAAAGATTATCTATGATTAGTCAAATCAAATGGAGAATTTGTAGTTTCGTTTTCAGGATTCCCAAGGCTCCAATGAATATTTTATCACTCATTTATTCTTACTTTAATTTGTTAATTTAGTATTACTTTGTTGTTTAGTTCTATCCGTGGAATGAAACTACGTTGCCTACAATGGAGTTGATATTTTCGGAAATCAGTGGTAAAAGAGAATTTAATATTCCATTTAGTGGGTTCTGAATCTATTGATGGTTTTATTTTGTTTTCTGATTAAATGCTTTTACATAAAGTAATATAAATTTTGGCTAAAGATATAACAAAACAATGGACTCAAAACCTATCTTCTAACAAAATATAACAAAATAAATCTGACAGGTAACATAAAACAATATTATAGGCTTATAGCTTCTAGCAGAGAAGAAAAAAGCAGTAAGCGACACTAATATGATTAAGAGAGAAAAAAGTAACGATAAATAATAGTTATACAAAAAAAGATAAGAGTATGATAACTTATATAATTGATAGCTATTGAAGTGGTATAGCTCTTACCACAAAAACCAAAACTAGTTTTAACGAGTTAATATCATTTGCAAAAACAAAAACTAGCTTGCAAAACTAATTTTAAAACAGAATTAGTGATGTTAAATTAAATTATTTCAACACTTTTTAGTTTTTACTATGTTAATTTCATTGATACAATTGTTTTAAAATGACACCATTCAAGCCTCCGTATTCACTAACTAATCATCTCCATTGTGCATTGATGTTTTCAAAGCTCCAAACTCTATCCCTCTATCTAGCAACTACTTGTCTCTGTGTAGTGGATCTACACCCCACTTTACTCTATCTCACTATTTTGATCATTAGTTACAACAAACTTTAACTGTTTTTGTGAGCTTATGATTTGTACCGAGTATAATTTAAAGAATAATTTTAGCTGTCCAGATTACTATTTGAATTTTCGACTAAACTTATTTTTATGAGTTTTAAATCTTAAATATTTACTGTAACTAATAAATACTATATAACTGTAGTCGCAAATTGGTTACGAAGGAGAGATCAAAATACCCTCCGGTTTTTTTGCGACGCTGCTATGTAGTCTTTAGGCAGTCTCAAATTCTATATTTGCGACCCTGTTTTACCAATCATGTTGTCCCAAAATCAATGCTTTCTTGTAGTTGATGTAATGTTTAGGTGACCTATATCTGTGGATCATCATGTTAGTTTTTAGTCTTTGAATCTCGTATTCATTCAACGGTCGTGCACAACTTAAAAAAATTCAAAAGACTTGTCGAGTAACCCTAGAAAATCATCAAAAAAATCCAGAGTTATAAAGTTCTACAAAATAATATCAATATGTCATTCATCCATAAAGGTTTAAACACATTTAACTATGGATTTCTTGTATGATTAGTTACAAAACATATACATATTTTGTTGGTGAGATATGTAATCAAATAAATCATTTTAAACCTCTTCACATAAATTCCCATTTATCAAAAAATAAGACTATTATAATCACCTCACTCATAGGACGACGATCAATATTCTCGATCGAACAATGCGAACGTACAATGATCATATCTATACTCGGTGGTGGTCTCCTACGATACCATTGTTTATTATCTACAACGTCTAGCTATTCTCGGTCTGTAGATTTTACCTTCGTTTGACCTTTAGTATGCAACTCCACAGTATTTTATAAAATATTTTGACTCCACTTGCAAACCACCTCGAATTTATTTTCTCTATTTTCTTAATTCAATCCGTCTTGAAAGTTATTATACGATGTATCACATATTGATAACCATGGAGGTATATCATTACATGTTACCGAAAATATAAGTGTAATGTAGAGATATCACTACAAGAAAACATAGTCATTTCCGAGGAAAATTTCCGACAAAATGTTTGGTCGGAAATTTTCCGACAGGTTTCCGACAACTTTCCGACAAGATTCCGAGGGAAAAAAAATTCGTCGGAAACTCGTCGAAAAAAGAGAAAACTTTCCGACGACCACAAATTCGTCGGAACTTTGTCGGAAGGATTCATCGGAAAACATGGAAAATCCCGACTATTTAATTTTATCGGAAATTGGTCGAAAACTTGTCGGAAAACTCGTCGTAAATATTAGGTGAACACATGTTTATTCACTGCACATTTTCCGACAAAATTCCGACGCTTTGGTCGGAAATATTAGTCGGAAAATTCGTCAGAAATTATGAGTTTAAACCTTTAATATTTCCGACGAATTTCCGACGAAACTTAAGTCAGAAAGTTTTGTTAGTCGGAAATTTGTCGGAAAGTTTAGTCAGAAATTCGTCGGAAATTATTTATTTAATTATTTTTATTTTAAAAAATGAAAAAATAAATAATTTATAATAAATAAATAATTAATTTCGTCGGAAAGTCGTCAGAAATATTATTTTGAATATTTTTTTGAAAAAATTAAATAATTTATAATTAAGTAAATATTGAAAAAATTAAATAATTTATAATTAAGTAAATAAATAATTAATAATTAATTTGTCGGAAATTCGTCAGAAATTTCTACGTTCGTCGGAATTTCGTCGGAAAATGTATGATTTTTCATGTTCCCGCCTTTGTACATTCAATTCAAATGAATTTTCCGCGTTTTGTAGTTTCCGACAAATTTCCGACGAAATAAATCGTCGGAAATTGTTTCTATATATACCAAATGAGTTTTCATCCATTCCACAATTCCAAACACAACAATCTCAATCTATATTAACATCTTCTTCTCTCTACTTCAAACATCATTCTATTTTTTTTAAAGTTAAAAATTTTTATTCTCTTGTTCAATTAATAGAGACAGTTATGTATTTATATATTTATTCATTTTAATTAATTTAATTTTAATTCTCATTTGTTGATAATGAAAATTGGTTATGTGACAATTAATCTATTTTTTGAAGATATTCAATAATTATTTTAATTTTAACTATAATACTCTTATTTGTTTTTTTGTTTTTTTTTTTAAAAATAGAAAAGTCGTCGGAATTTTGTCGGAACTAATTTTGGTATATATTTATTTTTATTTTAAAAGTGGTCGGAAATTTCCGACGAATTTCCGACCACTATATAAATAGTCGTCGGAAATTTGTCGGAAATTTCCGACAAATATTTCCGACAAAAAATTCCGACGAATAGTTTTCGTCGATAATTTCCGACGAATTTCCGACAACTTATGGTTTCCGACAAGAGAATTCCGACGAATTTGATTTTGTCGGAAATGTGTCGGAATATGCTATTTCCGACGAATTCCCGACCAATACCGTCGTCGGAAATTGTGATGTTTTCTTGTAGTGTATTGATAATTAAATTGATTTTATTAAATATTTTTACATACACTAATATTTTTCTAGAAGTTAACCTGGTATTACCGTTGAAATAATTATGCAAGAAACATGAATTCACTAAAAATGCATAGTGTAATATCAAAGCTAATTAAAACGGTAATGTCAGAATATACCCAAAAAAACTTGGGTTGTTAAGTTTCAAATTCGTCTATTACGTTCGAAACTGATGTAGCTAAGCGAGCATCTTGTCCTAATCGATTTTGTCTTATCTCTAAATAAATGTAAGCAAAATTCACTTTATTTTCTACCTATCTAATAAATTATTCGTCTACTAGATTACATTCTTTATACATATTTTAATTGGTGGTCTAAGTCAACTCCTGTAGGAGTAGTGATGGCCTATGGGATTTAGTTAGACTTGATTAAGAAATTGCACCTCGACATAATGTGCCTCTTCACACATTTCTTTATTAATTTGAAGTATCATTTTAAATTAGAATCAATAACTATCATATTAAAAAAACTCATAATGGAGCATAATCATCATTATTAGCTTATGAACCGTCAAAGGAGTGGTTATAGTTACTCAAGGATGCTAGCTTAAACTAATTAAGATTATCTTTATCTCATGGGTTGTCTTTCACATCAAGAGTAATATATAAGACCTTCTCGTTCGATTAGCCGCTTCTTATTTTTGTTTTTTTCTGTCAACATGTAAATTAAATGATTCAAAATTTCAAACTTAAATGGGAGAACGACATGTGTCCCCCACGAAGTTTCATATAGTACCATAACAACACAGATTTCGGGTCTCGTCTCCAGTCCACACAAAACAAAAGTTAAATTCCAGTTTCTCCCTAAATTGAAAGTTCGAGATCTCAGTCTCCATAAATTCAATTTCCGTGGTTTATCATTGATTTACTGTGTCGAACCCGATGCCAAACCAAAACCCAGAATAATAAACCGATTTCAAACCCAATTCGAGTTATCCCAACCCGAAATAAATACCGTTTTCAAGAATCCCCAAATTGAGAAATCTTAGAACCCTAATTTTGATTTTTCTCTTCTTCCTCTTTGATTTCAATTTTGGTCACAAATCTAAGCTCGAATATGAGCAATTCATCTGGAGCTACGAGTGGAGCATCAAATGTGGGACAGAAAAGGAGAGTTGTGGGTGTGCCGAAGATGTGTTGGTGTGGGGCTAGTATCTCGGCGATCATCTCAAAATCCGCCGCCAATCCATACCGCCGTTACTATCGTTGTGGTCCGTTGTCTCTTGGATCTCCTTCCTCTTGCGGACCAACTCTAGTAGCCTCCTCATGAACGACGACAGCATTCGTATAAAGCTCATTCGAATCCATTAATTTGGGGATTTTTTGATCCTAGGGTTCTAAGGTTCAATTTGGGGATTTTTCGTTTTTAGGGTTCTAGGGTTTAATTTGGGGATTTTACGATTTGGGGATTATCGGGTTTAATGGGTCTAATAATCGGGTTGGTTTCTGGGTAAATCCGGTTTAATGTCGATGTTAAGCGGTTAATGGTGTTTCCGGCACAGTAAACCAATAATAAACCACAAAATTTGAATTTATGGAGACTGAGGTCTCGAACTTTCAATTTAGGGGGAAACTGGAGTTTAACTTTCGTTTTGTGTGAACTGGAGACGAGACCCAAAATCTGTGTTGTTATGATACTATAGAAACTTCGTGGGGAGACACATGTCGTTCTTCCAACTTAAATTACATAAGTTACATATCATACGAATAATGTCTAGCACTCTATGATAAACTATCCATTTTAATGGTAGGAAAAAAAAAAGATAAAGGAATTTTTTTTTATTCCTCATGAATTGATCTAAATATGTCAAGAATGCATATTCCAATATTAGAGCATCTCCAAGTTGGAGCAAATTTGCCTATAAAATAGAGTTTAGAGGCAAATATAGAGGTGGGTTGGAGATGCTCTTATAGAAATAGAGCTAAAAATAGGGAAATACATTGGAGATGGTCTTATAGGACCGGTGTACCACTATTTTCACCGATTCGGAGCATTTTCTAACAAATACTATCTTTTTTTTTTTGTTAAAATTCTAACAAATACTATCACTAACAATAAACTCATGGAGAAGATTTTACTTTGTGATAAGAAATAATAATCGGCCTATATAATTAAATCTCCCAGTAAAATATTAACACGTACTTCATTTAATTTAAGTCCAGCTTGCAATTCATAAATTGGGCTGTAGGTTGTATTTATAATTTTATATACATTAATCTGGTGAAATTGTAGAGCTTAATATTTCATGTGCAATCTGACGACCTACGTAGTAAATCCTTTGGGTGATCTTGTCGATATAGGAGTTGGAAGGGGTTTACCATCTCCCTCCCTAAAGGGTTAGGAGAAAATTTTGGTTAGACAAAAATTATATTAAAGATGTTGGAAATTTCATATATTGTGTATTTTCTTAAACTAACATACAATTGTATTTTAAAATAAAAGTTATTACTTTGTGTATTTTTAGTTTTCTAACGACCCTTAGAACATCTTCAATGGGGGAGTTCTCTCCATGAGCTCTCCCAAAATTTTTATTATAAATTTTGAGAAAGTGTTAGATAAGAACCTGATTTTTTTTTTGATTTTTTGTGTCTAATGGTAGGTTCTCTAGTGAGGTTCTTAGAAAAAAAAAAATTATAAAAAATTGTATATCATAAAAATTAATAATTATTGTAATTCATAAAATATTAAACATACATTATTTTCAAACATTTTTTAAAAAAGAATAGCAATGGTATTTAGGTGATCGTAAAAAAAGAAAAAGAAGAACAATGGTATTTTTGGTTGGTGCCTTTTTGTAAATTTTGGAGTAACAATAGAAAAAACAAATAAGAAGAACAATGATAATGGAATTTTGGTGTTCTTTGTAACAAGAAAAAAAAAGAAATTGCAATAGAGGGGAGAGAAAAGTTCCGGAGAAAACAAAGTAAAACGAAACAGCTTTTTTTTTCTCTTTTGTTTTAATGCTCCACCCACTATTTTGCTGACACATAGGAGGTTCTCTTCATTTCTCAAAAGCCTCTGAAGAGAACCAACTCTCTTCTATTTTCCTCCTTTTGAATTATTTTTGGTCCAATTATTCAAGAGAACCCCTAATTTTTTTTGAGACAACCTCCCATTGGAGGTGCTCTTAGTTCTATCCCTACCAGTATACCTAAAAGAATTGATAAAAAAATGTAATAATTATAGGTTGAGGTACTAACTTTGGTTATAATACGAATATAAATTAACTAAATAAAGAAAAACATGGAAAGAAAAGATGGATAGAAAAACAAACACAAATGATCGCAACATACGTGTAACCACACAATCTATGCATTAGATAACTAATATAAGTGTTTGTTTATGTGCCCAAAGTTTTCGTCTTTACATTTCAAATGGAAGAATCATTAGAAACATAATAGTTCCTTCTTTTTTTAACATTATCTATACAAAACAACTTGGCCCAATATATATAACTTTAAAAGCATTATCTATTGTCTATGCAAAATATTCCATCAAGTATTTGTTCATTTTCTTATGTTAAAGTTTCTTGTGTCCGTTTATTTAAACTTGAGATGTAATGAGAAAATTATATCGCAAATTGTTTTACAAGATTGGCTTTTAGCTTTGAAGAATTGATCGATGAGGCTTAAAGCATTAGTAGTATACACTTATGTTTGATCTCGGTATCACCCTCTTCTAATTATTTAAGCTACTAATTTATATTGGTTTATTCTGAATCAAATCAACACCAACAAGCGTTGTTTATCTTATTGTGAAAGAAAAAAAAAAACTTGTAGTGGAAGTAATATTGCTACTGATATTGTCAGCCGATGTTAGTGAAAATCGGGACGATGGAAGTCCCAATATACTAGAAAATTATATATTACACCTAGTAAATATGGCTTAAATTTCCGAAAATAAAATATAAAGTCTGATGATAATAAACTAGTATTACTAATGATTGCACAAGAAGTCGTTGCTAATGTTGCTCTGAGCGTGCGGATTTGACATGATTAACGAGTCAAAAGTTACAATTTGTTATATTGCTGAAACATGTGTGAGAATGGTGATGATGAATTGATAATGGTGATACACTAATACTAACCATTTGTTTAACACATCTGGATTTTGAATTTTTGACTATTAAATTATTATTTTTGCAAGAGTTTCCTAAGAACTAGATTTTTTTTGTCAACAACATACATAATCACATTGATGAATTTGGATGGTAACACATGGAGAACAGTAGTAAAAACTACATCACATTTAAATTTTGATGTTAAAAAATAATTTTGCTTGATCGCGATTATCTAGAAGTAAAAAATCATCAAAGCATTCCAATTCAAATCATTTAACTCCTACAATCAAAATAGTGTCATAAAGAAATTAAAATCTAACAAACTAGAATTTCCTAAAAAAAATTTCAACTATACATTAATTAGGAAACAACTATTTTGTTTGATTGTCCAATTTGGAAGATGAATGTTTACATAAGAAAACTAAAAATTTCTAATTAACAAAAAAGTATTTTTTTAATATTAGTGGTGATCGTTATAATGGATGTTTTAGATTCTACTATTTGTTCCACTAAGATAAAAGTTTTCAACTTTTTATACAAATTTATATGATAGTTTTACATATAACATCCTTGTATAATTATGGCGATTCAATTATTAAATAACATTTATAGTCATTTACTTATAAAGTTATAATACTTTAGTATGTTCGAGCCAGTTTGGACTCAGTTTCAAAATATAGTTTGGATTGGATGATTAGTATAAAAAATTAGCTAGAGTTATTTGGTTTAGCTCATAGTTTTCTTTCGAAAAACAAATATTCCTTCCGTTTTAATTTATGTGTGTTTTTTGTCTAACTAAGTGTCATTTTATGATATTAACGTAAATTTTGGTATTATTTCATTTAATTTTTAAAGTTATTTAAATAGCATAATAGTGTTTTCTGTGGAGCAGTTAAAATATCAAATTTTTTTATTGAAACGGAGAAAATTAAATATATTACTGAAACAATTTATTAGAAGTCAGGTACTCTAGGCATTTTTCTTTAGTTAAATGGTTCAAGATTTTTTTTGTTGATATTAAAAGTTTCATATTTTTTTTTTTTTTTTTTTGCTAAACATGTTAATATCATAAAATATGAAAACGTTTGACTGTTACAAAGAGTAGAGCCTGAGAATATTGAAACCTTGGCAAAAAGAATAAAAACAAGGAGACAATTTGGGGAAATCACAGACGTGAGATCAAGATAACCAACACTGCATCAGATTGTAAAAAGGCTTCCTATGGCGTCTTGCAGAGATGATGTTGCGAATGTCCTTGTCAAGAAGCAAGAAGATAGCTGGAGGTGAGATTGCTTGTTGATTGTGGACGAGATTATTGCGTTGCTTCCAGATGTGGTAAATGGTTGCTTGGACAATGATTTTCCTTAGAAGAATCGGTGCAGCTTGCGAACCGGCTCTTACCCAAGAAAGAAGTTCAGACCACGAAAGGAGCAACGACCTGTTAGGGTCAAGTTTTAAGAAAACCAGTCGCCAAATAGCTTGAGAGAAGGCGCAGATTAGGAACAGATGGTCTCTAGATTCAATGTCTGCAGCACAAAAACTGCAATTCGGAGAAGGAATAATACCCCAAGAGAACAGACGCTTCTTTGTGGGCAATCTGTTAAGGTGAGAGACCCACATGTTGAAAGCATGTTTGGGAATAGATCCTTTGAACCACACAACATCATGCCAATTAGTTTCCTCTTTTCGTGGCCTTAAAACATTCCAAGACTGTGAAGAAGAGAAACCATTACATTTTACCTTGTCAACAACCCAACAGAACTCATCTTGATTTGCAGAACTGCTTGGAACCTCAATTGTTGTTAAATGTGCATGCAAATTTAACTCCACATCAGACCTTGGAGAAGGAAGAGTCCAGCCCGCAGAGTTACACGCATCCTTTACCTTAGCTTTGAGGGGAATACGAAGTTGTCGAGGACCATCTGCACCAATGTATTTTATTAGAGGTCCAAAAGGAGACCAATTGTCAAACCATAAACTAGCACTGCTCCCATTTCCAACAACAACTTTCAGAAACTGGGCTGCCACCGGTCTCAGTCGCAGGATTGCTTTCCAAGTCCAAGAATCTCTTGGTGATTCACTGATTTCCCAAAGGCTGTTACTCTTGATGTTGTGATATTTATGCCACATAGCCCACAGAGAACCAGATTCAGAGAATAATAACCATATAAATCTCAAGCAGAGAGTGGTATTCCATTGAGAGAATCTTCGTAGCCCCAAACCGCCTTCTTGCTTAGGTAAACAGACAGTGGACCAAGCGACTTTGGCACCCTTACTGCCATCAATTTTACCGGACCAGAGAAATCTTGAGCATAAAGACTCGATCTTCTTTATACAAGTTTTTGGTAAGATGAAAGCTGAAATCCAGAAGTTAACAGTTCCCGAAATAACCGAAGACAACAATTGTGTACGACCCGCATAAGACAAAGATTTCATTGCCCATCCTCTAAATTTACCAATAAGTTGATCCAGGAGAGGTTCATACTCACAGATTTTGAGTTTTCTGTGCATAAGAGGGAGGCCAAGGTAACGGATTGGAAGAGCAGCAACTGGAAAACCATGCCTAGCAATTGCTGAGGATTTGAGGAGATTAAGACCAGCATGAAACAGTTGTGTCTTGTCCCTGTTTCATATTTCATTTAAAAATATAGTGTATATATGTGTGTCTGGTCATTGACTTCACAATTTTTTAAAACAGAACATACGTGAATTGTTTTTGTCAACACGTAAAAATAATTAATTATTTGAACAAATCGGTGTATATTTTAATTTTCTTCAACGGAGATGGGCCAATTTGTTTCCTAGTGATCACCGATCGTGTACAACGGTACCGTCGGTACGTACATGCATTGAGTCGAAAACATGTAATCACAATGGACTGTCTTTTCTACGCGTATTGAAGAATAACAATGTCCTAAACAGTTTAATTAATGATATTTATTTTGTCACATGTTATTTGGTCTTTTTTTTTTTTTTCATTTTTGCAACATTTAAATTTTGCGTAGTTAATAATACTTGAGGTTGCAAACGTGGAAATTAAGGAATAAATTTGCGAAATTGCAAAAAATTGAGAAATTATATGGTAAATTTTCCGGTAGATGCAAGACCCATTATATAGAGAAATGTTAATCCGGGCAAATAATATTCACCTAATTAAGCTTTTTACCTATGGTTTGGTTTCAAACGTATAGCAAATAAAAACCATAAAGAATAATGATGAAGAAGAGTCCATAGGGGTAGGTCTCAATTATAGATAAGTTATAAGCCTAGTGTGGAAGATAAAGACAGCTAACTGAATAAAAAGCTTAATTAGGTTAAACTTAATACATGTATCAGTCATTATCATATAAAAGTTGGTAGGTAAAAAAAATAAACACCAATTAATCATCATTTTAACATTTTTATACTAACCCTCCCACTCTATTATAGTTATAAATAAATAAACAATTTTTCTGCCTAATAAATTTTTACAAGAACATAAGAATATTCATCTAAAAGTGAGGAGGGGACGTATTCATTATCTACCATTCTTTTTACCTTCTATTACATAAAACTTTCACGTATGGAAATGATAAATAACTATGCACAAACCTACTTAAAAGCGAAATTCGTTTTAAAGAAAAGAAACAAAAATTGTGGTACATTGTATCTAATTTGATTGGTGACACAAGCGGACGGTGTATATTTACGACAACGGTTAGAGAACACGGTGAAAAATTGTGGTAAAAGATGGTGTGACACGATAAAAAAAAAACTAAACAAAACTGCTGTTGATTTTAGGAAAATTTGCACCAATAACATACAAAAAATCTATAATTAAGTAAATAACCAACAAAAAAAGCCAATGATATTGTGTGTAATTTTTGTACTTTGGACCCTTTTGCCCTTGTGTCTCTCTTCTTTTGTTTTTACGTAATATCTATCCCATTTTCTTTGTAACTGTAAAATATTAGCTTTGATTACTGTTTATTTGGGGAGAATCAAATTTTGAATATCTTTCCAGAATTTAAACTTTACGAGAAAAGTTCCAACGACAGTCACCACCACCACTACTACTACCTCCACCACCATCGTCGTTGTCCTAACCACCACCAACGTCACCATCACCACCACTATATCACCACCACCATGCCATCACACCACCGCTACCACAACTATGCCATCACCACCATACCGTTACCATCATCATCACCAAGTTATTACCGTCACCACCACCACTACCTACATTTTATTACAAATGTTTCGTTCTATACTATTTCATTGGATTCTATACTATCTCATTTATGTGTAGAAAGATAAACACTATTCATTATTTAAAAAAATCAAATCCGATTTAAGAAATTCAAGTTGTGTTTGATGCAGAAAAATAAATATATTTGTTTTAAGTAGATTTGAATTTTCAAATCATTTATTTGTAGAAAATATGTTGCAAAAAAATATTAAGGGGTAAACATTATCATATTTAAAAATATAGAGGAAAACAAAATAAAGATAATTCTTTATTTTTCTCATTTGTCACGTACCCTCAATAACTCGATTTTAGTCATTTCACAATTCATTCATGTTAGTTACTTAATTTTTCAAATTAATATACTATATTCTTAATTTATTTATCGGTTATAGAGCAAATTCACTTTTGATTTTATCTCATCTCGTAACTCTTTTTTCTTTCACAATTTTTTTCTTGCTGCAGAAATTTAACAAAACAAAATCAACTTAATAAAATATTAGCGTATAAAAAACATTCAGTTATAGATTCTAATGGAAAAATAAAAGCCATGCCCATTCTCACTACAAAATCTTCATCTTCCTCATATTGAAAACTGTTGATGCAGAAGAGCCAAGAGTGGTTTGGTGAGTCACTCAGAAGACTCTTTCATCTTTTTGGAAACAGTCTCTTCCTTATGCTTAAGCTTAGCCTCTTTCCGCTCTCTCTTCAATCCCTTGGATTTATCGAGTAATTTCATATCGCCCAGCTGCACAAAGATCGAAGCAATCAGTTAGTTTAGGGTATTAATAACAATCTCCAGAATCGAATATTGGTGTTTGCTTTCGTTCTTACCTTCTGATCAGGCATGTAAATCTTCCCAGTCTTCCCTAGTACTGCATCTTGATCAACGTTTTTCACCTGTAGAAAAAGAGATTGATTGATTGATCATCGGTTTCTTTTGATTTTAAGGAAACATGAGACAAAGCTTAGAATTTTTAATGTTTTATTATTACCTTCTTCTTAGGCTTATCCTTGGATGTTCTCATTGCTTCTTTCATTAAGCTTTCGTTAGGAAGACGATTACGCCTGATAACCAAGTCCATGGATGGACCGACTTCAACAAGCTCCATTCTAGGAACAATGGAGCCTGACTTTTTAAGCTTCAATGCGCAATGAGTAAGGAAAACCTTAGTTGGGGATATAGCCGAACATACGTAAGCTCGGTCTAGTCCAGTAAGATTTAGATTATCCACAACCTGCAGACAAATAAAATTCTATTTTAAGCCAAATCCATAAATAATCAGGATAAGAACCATAAAACTGAAATTCAATTCCTTGATGTTGGTTACGGAATTAGCTGCAAAGGTAGGTCAAAAGAATCAAACACTTCACCTCGCCACGAAACAGATCAGTGAGGACTTCTTTTAGATGCTTAAGCTCTGGTACATTCTCAAAACCTTCTCCAGTAAAGCAAATGAAAGGCTTTGATCCTTCATGAGGTGCAAATTTCTTGTCATACGAAAACGCCAGCAAGGTTTTAAAGTTCTCAATCCCAACTTCTATAAGATCATAGACCTGGTGATCATACATTCTCCCAAGTACAAGATTGTCAGGTCGTTTCTTCGTGTGAGAACCATACTGCAATATAAAAACATTCACCAACGTTAGAACTCACATCAAAGTAAGTTTGCTAATATCCAATTCCAAATGAATTCTTTAGACATGTGATTAAATTAGCAAATAATAGAACAAGTTTAAGTTCTACCAATTTCCACCATAACACAAAGACTAATCAAGCCAAAGATAATCACAGGACACATCATCTTAGCAACTTGCTCTAAGACAATCAAGCATCTATCTGATTACTTGAAAAACTAGCCATTCCTAGTTAAGTTAAGAGGATAATCAAAATCATCGACATAACAAATCAAAACCTATACAGAGATCTCAGTTTGCCACAACACGAGTATCGAAGAAAAACTTACCACAAAAATGCTACAATCAGTTTTCTGAGAGAAGAACTCTAATGAAGTTTCACCACCACTCTCAAAAGGCCTAATATTCTCATTCCTTCTTGAATATCTAATGGCACCTCCCTTCTTCAAACGGTACAGTTCCATCAACACAGAGCTAAGTGTAGCACTCGTCTTTGTTCCATGAAGTATCAATGTCTTCTTCCCAGTTTCAACCTACAAATCCCAAGATTAAGAAGAAATTTTAAAACCACCAATTCAGATACAAAGTCTGCAACTTTCTAGCGATTCTTTCATAAATTCACCTAGAAATAGAAAACCCATGAGTCTCATAGACAGACCAACAACATTTAAGACACTTCTCGGTCTCAGAGGGACGAAACAAGGATTCAAACGCAGAGAAAGAAGAGAACTTTACCAACTTAGGAGCTCGGTTTTCGAGTACACGTTTGGCTTTGCCAGTCTTCGGAGTTCGTATTTCCATCATGACTGATCAATCGCCGGAAATTTTTACAAGCGACGGCTCCGAAAGAAGAGAGGAAGAAGAAGAGAGGTTTTCCATAATATGGAGTCTAGGGTTTTAGTGTGCCTCACAATTGGAAGCAACTTTAGGAGAATTCTAATATGGCCCCTAAATTTATAACTTTATCCTAAATCACCCCGATTAGTTTTTTTATTCATTATAAAACCCAATGTTTCACAAGGTCCATTAACTGTTTAGTCTCTACGGGCTCAAATTAAGCAATGACGGCGCAAAAAGGACATTTCTTTACAAAAAATTAACAGATTTTTATTTATGTTCACTTTTTACATTCATGAAACTTTTACACATAAATGAATCAAGAACATGAACATAAGAACTTATATTCCTTATTCGTTTCCATGTTTTTTTATTTGAGTTGTTAAGGAGAAACAACAAAACATTTGATGCTTCTTGTGAGATTTACAAGTTTCTCCCAAAGATACGATCGATCTTCACGCCTGGCATTGTGCAATCGGTTCTTGCTTCCCTGTTTTAGAGAGAAGAAGAAGATGCAGGTAAGTGTAATTTACATGGAACCGTCTTGTCCTCCACAACCACTTGCTTTTCATCCTCAATTGGGAAAACTCTGGTCACTCACTATTGAATCAGACAGACAAAAGTAAAGAATCTCTAACTCAGATTCACCACAGAGCTCGAAAGATCCTAATAGTCAAGACCACAAGATGTTATAGTAAGTTTGCATATGAGTTGACAATACATACCTTGCATAGACTTCTCGAGGTCTTGTAATTGTCTGATGAAACCGGCATTAGGACTTGCCACAGGTCTTTTGCTCTTTACATGTTGCAATGCTTGGGATAAGGTCATTCCATGTTTCTTCATGAGGTAAGCAACAACTATAGTGACACTGCAAGTAAAAGGGGCAAAACACAGGCTAAATTGGGTTACCAAATCACTTTGACATATGTACTTAGTATTGAATCCTATCCAGCATCAACACAAAAACCGACCTCCGTGATTTGCCAACAAAGCAATGAACAAGAACACTACCGCCTTGTCTCTTGGCTTCATCAATGAAATCAACACACTCATCAAAGTACATTTCCAAATTTGTGTCTTCCTTATCCACAACTATTACACAAACAAACAAGCAGGTAAGCCATTCCATCACAAAAAGGCACAAAAAAAGTATAAAAAAGGTAAAACCTTTAATATGTTTATACCTCGAACAACCTTGTAAACAAAGTCATCAGGATGAGCTGGTCTCAAAGAACTAGCAACAGTCAAGATATGTGTAACATTGTAAGATTTCAAAACATTCTTGTTACAAGCTGCAGCAACAGATCCAAGATAAAGACCCTGAAAGTCAAATTCAAGAAAAGCTTTGATCTTTGATAACGAATCAATCATTGGTTGGTAGTTCCAGAGAAGAAACAAGAAAACTATGAGTAGTAGTAAGTAGTAACCTGTTCAATAAAGGAAGGGACATTGTCGTCTCTATAGGTACGAGCAACTTTAATAACACGAACAAGTGCTTGTATCTGATTTTTCACCTTTTCGTTATACTTATCTATTCCTGGTAACGAAGAAGACGACGAAGAAGAAGAAGGTGATCCTCTGTCTCTAGAACTCCTGATTCACCAAATCAGAAACAAAAAAAAAAAAATAGACTTTATATATCAAGATCATGATCATAGCAAGAATCAAAATCAAAATCTAGGTCACCCGAATTGGGTTCCGAAATAATGGAACCGGAAGAATCGAATTTAAAAATTGTGATGAATGATCTTAAAAACGAACAATGGCGAATCAAGAATTACGATTACAACAATGGAACAATGAATCAAAAGATGGATTCGCTTACATTGAGAAAGAAGGAACACGAATTCGCCAAAAGAAGAGAAAGAAATTTACAAAAAAAAAAAAAACGAATCTTTGAAATGGGTTAAAGAGGAAATCGCAACTGCATGGTTCTCCAGTTTTTTTGGGTTAAAAATCCGGAGAGGGAAGATTTGTTCAAAGGAGGGCCAAATCGTAATATTTCCTTTCTAACAGGGAAATTTATTATCTTAGTTCTGCATACATGAATGTTGTCATGGGCATGTTTGGAATTTGGGCTTGTGGGCTTGGTTTGCTATCAGGCCATCTATATATTAGTAAAAAAAAATACGTACTTGGACTAAAATGTTGTTGTTGTTAAGAAGTGTTTGTTATATGACGTAGTGGTAATCTACTTCAATGTGTTTAGATAATGGTAGAGCATTGGATTTGTAGTTAGGTGTATTGTTGACAAATTGTCGTAAAGAAGAATTTATTGTTTCTCTTGACCTATACCAAGGTTATGTAGATTGAATGATATACATGTCAGCTCGGTTGTAGCCATAGCAAAAGTTCTATGGACTGTCTACTTAGAGCCGGTCCAGAAAACTTATGGGCTACAAAATTTTTTAGAGGGTTTAGTAATTAGTGATTTAAAAAGAAAAAAAAATGGTAAAATGAAGACAAATGACCAACTCCACTAATCAGTCTATATTCAAGGCCGTATACATGGGTTGCTTTTACCCAAAACCGGGTCTAGAGCTAGTATTAGTTGAATGGCTTTCTATAGACCCGGTTTTGGGTATCGGCGAGTTTCTCGGTTTCATTTTAACTATTCCAATTTGGTACGGTTTGGTTTATTCGGCTACGGATTTCTTGCCCACTGTCAAAAATATGCAAGAACATGGAGTACTACTTGCTCACTTGATGTTGTCTTACGCTTGTTTAGAATTTGGGCTTATGGGCTCGATTTGCTATATCACCTCAAAATTTAGTAGCAGATTCATGTGGAAACGTGACTTAAGAAGCAACAAGATAACCAAAACTATACGTCCTCTTGTATAACCTTGACTTTAAAGCAGTGTTATCTAAAAGCGATTTGATCGGAAATATCTAACAACGATTCAAGAAACTAATCAAGAAACCAATCTTTCTCATAAAAATTTGCAATTTTCCAACTACAAATTCAAGAAATTGAGTAAACATAAACAAAAGCAGAAATCGCTACAATTTTTTTTTTTCTAATTACACAAATCCAAAAAAAAAACAAAGACCTTCTTCAGACCCAAGTAACCGAAACCAAAGAATTCGCAAGCCCAGATTCTTCAAAAGTCGTATTAGATCCAAAATAAAGATTCTTATATTCCCCAGGAAACGCTTGAATCAATTTAAAACGCTTTCTCTCAGATTCATCAATCTGCGAATAACAAAACGACCAAAGAAGCTGAACAGATTCACTCTTTAAGAAACTCCTCTGTATTCTTCTCCCATCTGGTAATCGAACGCGGATTCTACACAAAACGCTTTGATCCAAATCGCGATTTGGTTCTTCTGGTAAGTGAGGGAATCCGAAAACCGCGTTTGATGAAGTCATCGTCTCGGTTTCTGATTCTTCAGAGAAGCGTTTCGGGCGTTTGATTCTTCGTAGAGACTCGATTTCCAAAGAGGCGATGTCCATGAACGGTGATAATTTCTCCATCATTGATTCACACTCGAGCATCGTTTTGATCGATGGTTACGGAGAGATTTAGGAAATTTAAAACCCTAATTTTTTCATAGTTATTAGAGTGGATTTTGTGAACTTCTCGTTTATTTATAGAGAGACGGTAGAGGAGGAGTTTATGAAGGTTTGTTTCCTTCTCCTTGAAATTAGAAAAATAGATTTATTAGTTTATTATATTTTATTATTTTTTAACAAATTCGATTTTGGAGATATTTGGCAGTTTTTTTTTTTTTTTACATAATTTTTTTTATTGATTGTAACACAAATTTAATTATGGAGAAATCTATATTGATTATGAATTGTGCTTTATTTCTTTAAAGATCCTAGTGAGTGAATCTTTCTGTTTTTGAAAGTTTTTTAAGCAATATTTTAAATCATATATGAATCAATTTTTTATATAATTTGAACGAATGCATAATTTTTGAGTTTTAAATTACCAACAACAATGCAGGAATCAAGAATTAATAATTATTTCTTTTTCAATTTTTCAATAGAAGAAGACGTTGATTTCGATCAAAGTAATGTTTTGGTAACTTTTCTGCTAACCAAATAAAGATGATGAGAAGGGCACAAAGTTTTGCCAACATATAAAAATCATAAAACGATGATTATCACAGAATCTCACAGAATGCTTCAAACGTAGAAACTGAAATACAAACCAAGAGTTTTGCTTTGTCTCTCTTTCATTTTTATTCTTTGCATATATGAAGTTATGAATAATAATACAAAGCTTTTCTTTCTCAAATCATTTGACGTATGTCGCAAACCAATCAAGCATCTCTTTGTGAGCTTCTTCTGCAGCTTTAACCGCCTCTGGATCATCGATGCTGTATCTAACTGTCCAACCGTGTGACACTTTCAGGTATATCTTCACGTAACTATTCACCTACAGAATCCGTTTAAAGTTAGATAAAGGCGATTAGCCTATTGAGTTGCGGTGTAGAAGCAGCTTACCTCGGGTTTGGAAGCTAGAATCTCCTCAAATTGCTTCAAAAGTGCTGGTGGGGACATTTGATCAATCTCAGCTCCTAATATAGCAATTGGAGCCTTCCCAGCTGCAGAAAACCCGTGAAATTGATAAGGATCATCAAAAACCGGTGAAATGAGAGCAACCGGACCAATCACAGTGCTTTTATGTATGTAAATGTGAATTAGTATTCTTTACTGTAACAATGATAGCCACAATGATGGTATCTAATCTTGGCGAGATCAGTTACGCAATCTTATAGGTGACTGTAAATGTTACAAAGCATTAGAGGTGAGGCGTGACAACTAGTGTTTCTTGGTTTTATGTGTGCAATCAAGATGGTAGTACCAAAGTCACTTACCCTTGATATCATCAACTGTGACAAAAGAAGGATGAAGCAAAACAGCTGCTTGAATAAGTTCTTCTTTAGACAGTTCCACCACTACCTTAGCTGAAGATTAATAACACAAGAGAGAAAAGTAATATCCATTAGACATTTTCCAGATCTTTTACTAACAAATCTTAGGCTAGATTTCTAACAACAACTCACCACCCCAACACATCCCTGCAGCTCCAATGGCAGTTATGCCTTTGTTCTTTATAGCTTCAAGTACTGGTTTGGTGTTGTCGAAGCCCTTATCCTGAAAAACAAAAGAGAATATGAACTGATTCAGATGGATTCTATCAACTCAGTGTATGTGTTCTTGTTAACAAAACTGGAAAAGAAATTGAGAATGCATAGGACAATTATGATAAGGAGGAGAGGAGAAGGAACGAACCCAGCCATGGTCTTTGATCCAGACAGCGATGGGTCTGTCCTGGTTAGAGGGATCAAAAGGATCTCCACCAAAGTAATCAGGAACCACAACATAGAATCCAGAAGCTGCAACCTTATCCGCAAGCGCCCTTAAGACATAAAATTAAAGCAATGATTCAAATCAAACATCTAGATCTTATCAAATGAGATCAGAAAAAATAAGTCAACTTAAAGACACACGATAGGTATGCTTCATCCAGGAGATGCAACGCGCCCTATTGCTAGTGATTTAACCCCTTCCTCATATTAAGTAAGAAGTATCTTGTACATAATCCAAAACCAACAAAACTATTTGTAGACACATATCTAACTAGACCAGAAACAACTATTGCAGCATTGAGACTAAAACTCATATGTGACCACTAAAAAACTATCTAATTCCTTCAAAGCAACAAACCCAAATTAAAAAGATTCAATCTTCAATGGTTGAATCGATGAAGAGGGGAGAATTAGTAGGAGTACCTCAAGTTTGGAGCTTCATAACCTGAAGAACAAAAACGTACCAAAAAGTCAGAATCAACAATGATGAGATCAACAAAAGGGATCCAAAAACCCTAATTACTCCGATCATGTGTTCAACTAAAACAAAGAAAGTCAAATCAGAGCAACGAAGAAGAAGAGTATATTACCGAATACATCAGAAATGAGGAGGACGCAGAGCTTGGAATCGGGAGAGCCGGAGACGTAGGCATCAAGCCCACCCAGCTTCTCGACATGACCCGACCCGGAAACCGGGTTCAGAGTCGGCGGGTTTTCGCAGCACTGAGGTCCCGACATGTGTTAGTTCTTCAGAAAAACAGAGAGATGAGACAAAGAAACCAAACCAAACCAAACTCAATCATTCGTTTGCTTTTTATTTGTTGTGTGACCAATTAAATAAATTGAGAATATTCTCGAATCATCTAACGGTTATAAAAATAGTACACCAATCCATCTAACGGTTACAAATAGTACACTAATAGTTTCTTTTTAAGATTAGTCTTTTTTTTTTATTTTTTCTTTTCTTCTGGTTCTCTCTATACATACATATAGCGTGATAGATTTATCACACAACACTGGAGCTAGAGAACACAAGTCACAACAAGGAAGCAAATTCACTACAAGAAACACATCTATCAAGCATCTATCTGAAAAAAACTGGAGAGATCAAAACTTTTTAAGAAGCTATGAACGCAAATGAATGATGAAATCAGCTGCGTAGTCCATTGTTCTGAGACCTCCCAAGGAGAGTAATACAATCGCTAGCTCTTCTTTTCCCCATTTTCTTAGTCCACTGCTTACACTCTTTAACACTTCTGTATCGATCTCTGTCACCCAGAGAGGCAAACAGCTCACCATTAGACTCACCAAACCGGAAATATATGCCCGCCAAGTTGCTGTTTCGCATCCCACTGATATTTTCCCGTCTAAGACACTCGCGATGAACTGCAAGTGGCTTCCCAAGATTGCTTGGCGGCGGCGTTTTGATGCAGTTGATCTTGAGTCCACCCCCCAAGCAAATGCTCCACATAGGACTACAAAGTAGGCAAGGGCATGACCTCTTAGCTCTGCAACTAGATCTGATGGTCTTTGTTCTCGGTCTGATTTGTCAGTTGATAGAAACCAAGACGGGATGGTTTCTTTGATGAGTAGGTGGACCACACCTAAGCCACCGGTTAGCCATACCAACGAGGCACTAAGCGAAGCAGCAAGCTTGACTTGAGTCATTGCTGTTGCTAGAGAACTTTGGCCGTATCTTGTTCCGTTCTTCACTGTCTTCAGCCTTTCCAGCTTCTCCTTTGAGAGCCTGTTCTGGGCTATATCCTCCACCGAATGTATCAGCAGAGAGAGAATCTCTTCCGATACAGAGACAGTATCTCTGAGAGCACGATACATACGGAGATAAAGAATCCCTGGTGCTACAGGAGAGATCCCGCCATAGAAATGAGAGCCAAATCCATGGCCAAGAAGAGCTCCAACGCCACCATCATTTGACATGGGGGCAGCATTCAAACCGAGAGTGGCACTGAAGCAGTTTCTGAGGAGCTGAATCACAGCGTCTTGGTTGTGAAGGAAGACGGTGCGAGAGGCAGAGAAAACAAGGAAGTCAAACCAACGTTTCGCCTTTTGGGTCCATAATGAAGCTACAATGGGCATGCAAGGCCAAGGGCAGCCTGCAGCCAAGCACTCAAGAGCTGGGCCAGCCAGGTTGAGAAACCGCTCTGAGGCTTTGTCAATTTTGTAAGTAATGGTTAGACTTACAAAGGCGGCTAAAGGTAAAGGAAGTGTTGCCGGTGAACTCCCTCCTGCAAAAAGTCAACCATAAGATCAAAAGACAAGTTTAACACATCAACTCAGGACAGGTAAAAGCTTATTATAAAGGGAGGATTGTACAGAGATTTAAGCCAAACAAACAGACTCGGCATCTAAACACGTAGAATAGTTTTACCTGGAGCAAGGCTAGGGATATCGACGCCTGTTGTTGCAAGAATTTTCGTTATATATTCCTCAACAGTGGATAGATTTGTAGCTGGACTTGGCCAATCCACGCCGTTCATGAATACTGGCTTCCAAACACCTCTACTCACCTCAGCTGAGAAATAGCTTACTATCGTTGCTAATGATGCCGGGAGAAAATCTGCTAAGTCTTTCAGCCCTGAAAGAAAAACACTTGTTATCACGTAATCCATTTCACTTTACTGTAAGAAAAGCATATGACATAACACTGATCAACACAGTCAAAACATCTCTCATTGGCATTCAGAGTTTCCAAAGGTCATATAGACAGATATTATTGCACATGACAACACAATTAGGACTCCTTTCTCTCTCTACCTCTCTCTGGTGACATATTTACGCAATCTGATCCAATAAAACAAAACAAACCTGTAGCTAACTGACGAGGCGAAAGCCTTCCATGAGTACAAGCAGTTAAAGCAGCATCTACAACATATGGAACGGCTTTGAGGATATCCCAAGCAGGAAACGCAGGTCTTGTATTGCTATCTTCACTTGCAGCTCCTGATGAACTGCTTGTGCCCGAATTTACTGGATTTAAAGTCTGACTGCCTCTGACCTTTCCGAACGTCATGTTGAGAAGTGCTTCAACTGTCTGATGAATGGGAGATCCATGTGTAAGTCCAGATAATGTGGCAGCTATGCATCTTTGGTGCTGCCTATACCAGATTTTTAGCTTGGGGAACGAGTCAACAAACACGGGCTGGCAAGATGCTGCCCTTGCAACTTCTGAAAGTCTCTTTCTGTTTCGGTCTCTATCAAGGGTCTCCGACGAAACAAGATAAGAATTACGCACTGAAAGAAGATGTTCAGGAGTGAGTTGGGAACCAACTGTGGGAACATCTCCTACACCATGCTCAATAGGAGGATGATTGAATCTCCAAAGCTTTAAAAGAAGAGTGAATGCATTTGAGAAAACAGAATAGGCTGATACTTGTTCTCCGGAAGGAAGAGTCCATGATACACTCGGGGAGTAAGATCCAAACTCTTCACAGATTGGCATTAGTGAGCAAGCAAGTTGCGGAACCTAAAAAGTAGCCATCAAAATTGTATATTACATCTATCCGCAAATTCAGTATTAAGTCTAGTAGACTTGGAAGCATAATTTACATACCATGCCATGTAAAGAGAAAATCTGAATGCAGTCAACAGATCCTATCCCAACAATAACAACATTCAGCATGCAGGCATAACCAATCAAATGATTTTCAGCACTGGAATAATCTGCTGGAACGGGTGGGGATAGTAATCTTGTAAGAAACTCAACAGTGTGTTCCTGTAGATAGAAGAAAAATAGATGAAGCAAACATGTCTGTTCAACCGAAAACTTTCACTGGTGGATGTAATGCCAACCTGTATGTTCCAACCCCGTGTGAGAGATGCCCCACAAAGAACTGTAGCAGCAGATATCTTCTCGTCATCCGATCCTTTGACTGCAACCTCATATAGTTTCTCGAGCTCTGCTAAGCTTCCATCAAATCCATGAGCTATTTCAGTTGCTTTACTCTTGGTAAATTAAAAAAAGAGCATTACCTGGCTAAGAAACAAAAAGGAATAACTGAAGAAGAGGCAGAACTTAAGTCAAACTAAAATGCAACCAATCTTCTCATTGTGGCACCCTAGTATAGAGGAAATGTGTTGTAAAATTTATGGTTTCCTCAGGTTACGATTTTCAAACTCAGCAGCTTATTTTTAAATTACAACTGATGGTATGATTTGGAGGGGAGACTATGTGGGTGAAGTAGTGTGCAGCTAATATTTGGAAGTGACAAGAAACAAAAAGAATATAATAACTCATTCTACCTTGAAGCAGGAACTGAAACTAATGCATTCACCATTGCAGCATTTAGTTGGGCCCCTTTCACAAATGAAGACCAGCAGGGTACTTCATTCGGCAGACTCTGAGGTATTTGGTTGATTCGGCCATTGACATAGCCAGACCACGAATAGGCCGACGTATCCAGTATGTTTCTTGCAATACAAGCCTCGACTATCAGGTGGCGCATGTTTCCAGCTACGGCATGTACATAAAATATGTTAGGCATGAAAGAGAGCCCATATCATCAATAAATGACGACAATTATGCGACAATAATGAAGCTACGAAGACAGACAGAGCGAATTTTGATTAACTTACAGCAGTTGATAGGCATTTCCTTCATGTTTATGACATCAGAACACGACTTCCCAACATTGCCACCAGACAAAAACAAGATTGCCTTCGTAGCAGCCTTGTTGGCAGCAGAAACAACACACTTGGGAGGAGCCAGCAATCCAGGGAAATCACCGAGGACTTGCAAACTTGTAATAAGATCATTTCGCAGCTTTTCCATGACAGATACGTATTTCCTCTCTTCAATAAGGTTTGCGACCACAAGAGGCACAATACATAATGACATGCACAGCCTTGTGTCCAGTCGAGGAATAGGTCCCTCAATAGGATCCCTTTCCTAGCAATAGAGAAGAAGAAAATAAGAACAGCCAATAGATACGGAAAATCTGAACTTATCATGGATGCAGACTAACAACCAACTAGTACGGCTTTCAGTCTAGCCTAGTTAACTCAAGAGAAAGTGTGTAACTGTAGGAATTATAGAACCAAATAACAGAACCAATCACAAAAACACACGGTGTAAGTAGAACTTGCAAGCAATAGCAATTGCGGTTTTCTGGCGACCAAGTAGTGGTGAAATCACAAACAGAAAAGATCAGTAAGAGATTAATCTAACCCTTTGAACAAGTCGGAGAGCTGCTATCCAAAGCCCCAAGAAAGTGTCATGCCAAGTACTCCCATTAATTTCTTTAAGTGTTTTAGCTAGACCTGGAAAAGTTAATATACTTGAGTCATTTCGTTCTATATTTGAGATATCTTTTCTTTAGTTAAAACCACAAGTGAAAGAAGATGGAGTCTGCAAATTACCGGTAATGATTTCAATTGCACTAGTTGGGTTTACTTGATATCCATCCATTGCATCTTCAAATACTAGATCAAGAGGAAGCCAAAGTGAAGAGAGACTTGCTCCATGGCATAAGCCAGCAAAGGAAGAGAGAGATCCAAAATCCACTATTGCATTAGATTTCCGTGATGAAGTTACTTTGATGTCACAAGAATACCCAAATCGTCTACTTGATATCAACTGCAATAGATCCCCAGAATTTAGAACCTTTGAGTTTTTTAAAGCCGATGAATTTTCTCCAAGCAGCTGAACTTTCTGAACAAATTCATGCCAATTCGAAGCCCTGAAAAGAAATGGATAGCAAATGTTTAAAAGAAAAACACTTTAGACTACAGAGAAATTACTTGTCAAATTCAGGTTATGACTAAGCAAACTATCTGCCAATGCAAAGAACAACATGATGATGATCCAAGCTTCAACATAGCAGATGGATTGTAAATATGATCTCAGATTAACTATAATGCATACCTGTTGGAAGATACCAAGTATAGCAATCTGGATATCACAGTATTTCTGAGGAACTCCGCAATCAACTCGATAGCCATGATGGTATTCAAAGACTGTAACATCTCTAGCGATCCAGTCTTTTCATTATATCTCTCAGGAGCATCAATTTCCATTTCTTGAGACTTAACTAGCCACTGGGAGCTCGAGTCTTGGCTTAGCTCTAGCAAACCTTCATCGCTTAAAGTTGCATCTAGCAGTTGTAACACCATCTTGAAAACAAATTCTACTAAAAGCACACCAGGTTTGCTTGTTTCCAAATCAAATAACTTTGAAAGACGAAGAACGTTGGCTACTGAAATCATGACCCTATACAAAAAAATATTTGTACAATGTTAATGGAAACATACATTTACTAACAAGTCCTAGAGCAGAGCCAAGCATTTAAATGTAACAGTAGTAAGAAGTATCAACAAAAAAAAACTCACTTCTGGTAGTGAGGTCCACTAATATGAACTTTAATAGTGAACATATTTCTCTTGAGCAGCTCCAAGTAAATTCTATAAGCCGCTACTTGCGTACACCGGCTTGGAACAACTCTGCAAGAATCCAACAACAATCACAAAACATGAACTACAATAAGATAAAGCGCACAGAAAATGCGTAGAGGTCGCCGGTTCGAGTGACACTTAGGAGGGGACCATATAAAATGCTCTGATCCCTCGTCTCAGAGATGCAAGACCCAGAAACTCTTCGTAATTCAAAAAAAAAAAACACACAAAAAAGAACCAAATCTAAGATCCATCATAAAATCGTTCCAAACTTCAATTCACCAACTCACAATCCAAAGATGTAGAACCCTAGATTTTAGAAAACAATCCATGAGCGATAAATATTGAGACTAAAACGAATTACAGACCTGTGAGAGAGCAGAGCAAGAACAACGAGAGGAGAAACAAGCTTCAAAGCCATAGCTCTTTCGAGAAACTTCCAAAGAATAGGAACGTTATTATCCCAACAAATGTACGAGACGATAACCTCCGCGAGCTCCGTCGACGGTAACTCGACGGCGAAGAATTTCAAATTCGATGATAACTGAGAAGCCCAAAGACGAGGATCGATACAGTTTTCTTGAGCCATCTTTGTTAGCTCAATCACACAATCCCAGACGGTTCTCCGTCCAGGAACCACCATTTTTTCCGTTCAATCAACGAAGCTCTCTGAAGAAGAGGAAGAGCGGTTAAAAGATACAGGAACTCTCAGATTTGATTTGGCGAAAAAAAAATTAACGCGTGTGCGTTTGTGTGCGCGTTTGCAAATGACTGAATAGTCCTCGTGTGGATGAATGTCCCGAGACGAATTATCAGAAAGACGTCAAAAAGAGTTTCACATTGCCCAAATCTCTGCACTGTTTTTGTCAACTTGTGTGTTGCCATATATATATATCTTGAATCTATAAACGATTTTGGATGTGTTATTGAAATTAAGTATTTAATCGATTTTAAAGTTAAAAGTTCAAAGTCCAACTTTCTTCTAATAGATCCTACTATCAAGAATAATAGTGTATGCTGAGATATTTAATATAATTAATTTGGTTATTATATTACTAAAATGCACTTATCTTTTCGGTCAGCTGTTTTGAGAGAACTCTACAATATACTTTGACTGGAGCAATTTTATGATGGATAACGTTTCGGGAAGTAATTGTCGGAATCGTGCGAGTGGAAACAAAACACAGAAAAAGATCATATGGTGATTTGTAGGATCGGTAAACAAGTTTTTAAAACCTCTCGGACGTAGCGAACTGACCGTCGGACACAGATAGACCCATAGGCCAAAAGAGGACGTGGGACCCATTAGAAATGGCGGGTCGGAGCGTTACATTTTCTTTGATAGTTGTTTCAAATTTAGTTTTTATTTATATTACACAAATTCATTAAATTCTTTTCGGATTACGCAGCATATTCAATATTAGACTAAAACTATATTATTTTCTTTGCATTCGGGAGAATTTTAAACCAAAACTTAAATCTTCTGAAATCCATAAAATTTAGGGTATTTTATTACCACTAAATATATTTAGAGATGACTAAAAATGATTAAAATCATAGTAGAATGATTCGAATTCTGGAGAAAAAGACATTTGTAGTGAACCTTTCAATTATTAGATCATTACCATTTGGTTCTAAGAATGTATATTTCTCATAATTATTATAGATGTTTTATAATTATATGTGTTTCAAAAAAATTTGATTTTAATTCAAAATAGATTCCGGTTATTTAAAAAATCAAGATATATATATATATGTAAAAATCAAGATAGAGATATATGTTTTATACATAACTAAAATGTAAAATAAAAATTGACCTTTCGTGACGTTCATATAATTCAAGAAACTTATTTCAAAATCAATAATGATTTTGATCAATAATGTTTTAAACACTAATAAGTTATATATGGTGGCAAGAGGTGAGTTACAAAGCCATGATTTCGAAGTATGACTTTTGGGCGCAATTTTGCATGAAAGACGAATGCAAGAAGAGCTTTTAGGTAATAATGCAAGATAATTCCATTTAAGTCAAATTTTCTAGCTTTGGTTATGAGTCTAATGGATAAACATTACCATTTCTTGCCAGAGAAAAAAACATTACCACGTTCTATGGATCTTTAATATCTAAATTTTCAACGCAGGGAATAATCAGAAATCCTATACTGAAAAAGATGGATGGGTTAACAACATTTCTTCCAAGTTTTGCGGTTTTGGCATCCAATTTAAATAATTAGAATACAAATAAAGAGGACCGTTTGAAAGTCAAGGCATTTTAGTTTTAGTTTAAAAGTTTTTTTTTTTCTTTCTTGGGTGTGGTTTTTCACCAACGAAAACAAGAGTTAAATTGGTAAACAGCAAAAATAATTAATTTCTATGCGTAAAATATATTGGTAAAAATTTAGCTAGTGATTAAATTGACTGAACCGTTGAAAGTATTTATGGATGGATGCAACAATAAGTAAAACATAAAAGTAATAGTGTAGAATCTAAAGATAATATCACAAGTTTTTATATGTGCCAGAAATAGTAGATGTAAATATATATAGTACAACAATAAGTAAAACATTAGGTAGTAATGTAGATTGTAAGATAATAGATCGTAAAATTATATGATAAAATATAAGTTCAATTTAATAAATAGGCTGTCCACATAAAAAAAAAATCTACAAAAACTAGATATATGTCTCTCAAAAGTTTAAATCATATAGACAAAAAAGGGTTTAAACGTATTTTGTTTACTTGGACAAACAATATTTTTATCAATTTTTAAACTTGACCATCTTTCTTGCAATGTAGTGAAAATAATCTAGAAAAAACCATGTTAAGTCTATAACCTAAAAATACAATTAAGAAATTAACTAAATGTTTGTGATCTAGTTTTCCATGATATTAGTACTGGACTGCACATAGTTGACAATTTTAAAATTCATGTAGCGATTTATGATGGGATATTAGTCAAAGCTATATATTATGAAATTAAAGGATTCGATTATTGGTCAAAGTGAAGTTGGTATCAAAGACAATTTTTACTTTATCCGGCATCAGTAATTCCACTTGAATACTGTATTAAATATTGGTCATTTGAAAGGGCCAAAATTTCAAGGTCGTCCAAATAACACAACACATGGACATGGGAAAAAAGTCACAAAAATAAAAAATAATAACAAGTTTAAAATATTTTTTACTTTAATTTTGGTACAAGTTTCTTTAGATTGAAGCAAAACATAACATTGACGTTTAAGTTGAGTTTCAACTTCAAGAGATTGGTAGATAGATGATTCAATATTCAATGTTTTCTTGTGATACCATGCATATAAGAAACCTTTTAAAAGGTGAATATATATATTTTTTTTCTTTATATTGCTAAATTAAAATTAGAAAAAAGTACAAAAGATGCAGAACCTACGAAGTTGGTGAATTGAAGAACACGATTAATGATGGATGACCCACATGATTCCAGCTTTTATATACTCTTTAGTCGATAAACAAATGAGACAAGATCATTTTCTAGATTCAGAACTTGGTGTGTGTATCAGGTAGGTAATGGTTAGATTCGAGTACCGGTCTTTTATAATTAATAATTGACATTATCAAATGAAAATTTTATTTAGTGAAAGAGTTTGGCCAGTGAATTTCAAACTTCTATATTATTTTTTCGATAACGGATTAGACTACGATAAATAATAAGTTGAGAAAACGTCATCATTTAGAAAAAGAAAATAGTAGGAACGTGAGTTTCTTGCATCCATATTAACCATAGTATCAAAGCTCAATTCAATAAAAAAAAAAAAAAGACATGAAATTGGAGTATTTTTCTTTTCCATATATCACCTAAAAATATATAGGATAATGTTGAGAGGAAAAAGTGAAAAGGATAATTGGGTTAGTGGTTAGGAGTAGGTGGAGATGATGCTAGTGGAGGTTTAGGATGGTCCATCACCAGTTTCTAGTCGAAGATAAAGTCATGCCTTTTCTTTAATAAATGGACATCTTGAATTGAGATGTAGCATGTAATCTAGATAAAGTTAGCTTCATATATATACCAATAGCCCAAATTTGTGGATCAAATGGAATTATCAAGGCACTTTAGTTCATGAAAAAGCTCATACTTAACAATATCTTCATGTTATTTATGCATATTCCTTCTGCAAATTATGTCCCCATGCATCTTTTGAAGCAATATCCTATCATCTGCACTGCTGCTGATCTACATATTCTCTCTTTGTCCTACTAAGGTCCATTCGTCATCACTGTACTTGATAGAATCACCAAACGTAATATGATTGCCTTTCACCACATTAGCTAGAATCAACTATATGCAAAACAAATAATGTTCATAAATCATGTTCTTGAAGAGTCATGCGAGTTCGGTTATTCGAATCGGTTTAATCGGGTTTCCGGTTGAAAACTATTCCAACTTAACCGATATAGATGTCGGTTCGGTTCGATTCGGTTCTGAGTATAGAAATCGAAAATAACCAAATTTTTTGATTAATATAATTTTTTGGGATTTTAAGTGGTCGAAACTGATGGGAAAATGTTTTAGATTTAATTGCAAGTGCATGACTCGAAAATAAATTTTTAAACCCATCAGCCCAACACCCAAACCAATCAATTATGGTTTTTCATTTTCTCATCTATGATTTTCAAATTAAAAAATTTCATATAGTTATTGGAAAAGAAACTATTTTCTCATATATGACGATAATTTTACAATTGTTTTTGTTCACGCAAATTTTTTATCATCGACCATGTATTACTGCTCTCGCTTAGTTCTGTCAGAAGTTGAGAGAAGTGGGGATTCGACTTACCTATGATTACAGTTGTAGGCATGAGAGTTGCAGACATGGATGAAGTTATCACAAACATATGATAAAAACCTTTAGCGAACAATTGCAAAGAGCTTTGTCTCAATCAGTGTGTGTATGAGTATATTAAAATAAAAATTTAGTTTATAATAAAAAAAATTCATACTTTAAGTTCTAAATTTTGTTATGCATATGGACTATGTATTGATGTTGAACATTTAACTTATAATAAAGATCTCTACATTGACGTTAAAACTAAACTAAGTTTTATGTTTAGTATTATTACATAGTTCAGTCCTTGTACTTTTACAGGATTGTATAGTTAATCGGTTTTATACATTGAATCCGTGAACTGGTATAGTATAAACCAATGTCTATTTTCCGGTTTATGACTATGGTTTAGGTCAAAGTCTGTTTGTATATATATAAACCTCCAATTATACATTTTTACTAATTACTGGGAATGAGATTATTTATTTATATGATACTATAATGATAATAATAAGATATGATAAACTAAGATGGTAATATTTACACAGTGGAAAAAGCACAAGTGGTGGTGAAATAGAGAACACAACATCCGTTGTTAAGTGAAGCCAAAAATCTATTACATAGGACGAAATTTAGTGGAGAGGTTGGCCAATGAATTTCAAACTTCTAAATCATGTTTTCGATAACTATAAACAAGTTTAGAATACGTCATCATTAAGAAAAATAAATAGTAAGAACGTGAGGCTTCTTTAGGAGTTTCATCTATAGTATTCAAAACTTAATTTAATAACAAAAAATAAGACATGAAATCATAGTTTTTTTCCTTTTTTCCTACCCAAGTGTAAACAAATAAATGCAAAATAGAATAATTGGGTTAGTGGTTAGGAGTAGGTGGAGATGCTACTGCACATCTTGAATTGTGATGTACCATGTAATCTAACTTTCGTGAAATTTATTATCTTTATATACCAATAGTCGGAAGTTTAATCCGTTTGTTTTGATAGGGTTTTGACGATCCGATATTCATGAAGTAAATTCGTAGAGATTATGGATTTACCTCCAAAATAAATGGAGTTTAACCTAATTAGACATCAGTAGCAATATAATATAACAAATTGTCTAAACTATAATCAAACTGTGTCTAAAGCTACAATCATTCTTTTCAGTTTATAGATCTGAATTAGTGATTTGTTTTTGTTTTTCTTTCTAAGTCATGCTTATGCTTGTTGTTAAAGTTTCACATAAATATATTCTATAGAATGAGAATTGTTGCAAAAGAAATAGTAAAATTTCCAAGTCCAACAAACGATCTACATCTCAAATCATTCCTTTTTGAAATGATCAAAGACTTCTAGAAATATGCTAATCAAGATTTCAATCAAGAAACAACACCTTACTAATCATAAATAACATGTTGGAGGATAACATAACGGTATATAATTTGATTTGTATTAATTAGTCAAATCTCTAAAACCGTTCGTGAAACAATAAGTGGAGAAGAGATCGGACCCAAAACAAAACGTCCCTTTTTTATTCTGTTAATTAATGTGTGTGTTTGGTTGATGTCTTCTTCAAGTAAAAGAATCATCATATACTTGGTTGGTGAGAACACACAAACAAACACTATTCACTATAGTGGTTCATGTCTTTTGTTTTTCTGTCTAGTTGATTGAAAACGACGGCGTCTGTGGTTCCTGATTTAGATTGCGCACCTTCTCATCTTCAACACCAATTCCATCATTTTTCTTTGTACTTTTCCTCATCGTCCAAGATTTATCTATTAATAGTTTGTACGTTATAGTATTAGTCTATTTATTCATCCTCTAGCCATTTTTTGTCACTCTAATACATGGAAGTTTGTTGTTTTTTTCCTTTTATAAATGTGATAAGTTGGTTGGACCAAACATTTAACGATTATGAGCGTCCATTTTAGGCCTTAAGGTCAAATAATAGTAAGTAGTGGATACTTGTCCTATACGAGTAATACGGATATCTAAAAATACTATACATAGTGTATTTTTGAAAAAAAAAAAAAATAGATCGGATATTAGCCTATCAAAAAAATTGATGGATAATCGTATATATAACAACGGACAATTTTAGATTACGTGAATAATTCAGATAATTTTGAGTAATAATATATAGTTATACATAACTAAAAGAAAAAAATCAAAAAAAAATAATTAGGCTATTTAAACAAAAATTCTCCACTGTATTCTATGCATACTCTTATCCGTTAATAAATTATTATGTTTTAGCTTTTAAGAATAATTAGGTGATCATCCGTGCTACGCCGCGGTTTTTTTGTATTAATTTATTTAATATTATATTTTGATAAATATAATTTTACTTATCTAATCATTCATTCATGCAATGAATAACTACTTTTAGTATTAAAATACTTTTTGTAGCAATATTCTCAACAATGCATCATACACACAATTCTTAAACAATTTTTGTTTTATAGATGGTGATGTTAGGATTATAGAAGCCTAGAAATTTGATGATAGAGCTCTTTACGCATTTCACATCCTCAATGGTATATTATATAGATAAAAATTTAAGAAATGAACTTACTCAAACCATTAGCTATTCCATTATACTATATTCATTCATATTTTGAATTAAGATTACAAAAATTAGAGGAAAATAAACCCTGGGAGTATATAAACCAAAAAATAATTTCATTCATACAATAATAAAATAAAGTTTTTATTAGTACAAATATATATATGTAAAATTAAATAGTACGTATAATCAAATATGTAAAATTAAATAATAAATGTATTATTAACCTATAAAATAGAAGATATAGAGCTTATAACCAACTTATATATATATATATATGATTTTTATCATTTTTATCCGAAAGGTCTTCGTAGTTTGGATCGGAATGGTTATATAACGATTATAAACAATGACTTTTGTTTGAAAAAAGTTGGTCAAGTGGGAGTTCTAAAAAAACATGTCAATGAGATTGTGGAGAGTTACTCAAAACTACAGCTAAGCCGCAACCATATAATATATTTCATTATTTCATGTTTATCCAACGAATTAGAGTGTTTATTAGCCTAAGAGTTGTTGGTGGTAATGTTAAATTAACCATTATTACGCTTTTTCATGTCACATCTTTTAAGTAGAAGTCATAACTTGGCATCTTGCGTTCAAAGTCATAACTTGCTGGCGACTATTTATCATTTTTAATTCAGATATTTATGTTTGACAAAAAAAAAAAAAAAAAAATTCAGATATTTATAACAATTAATAGTATTATATATCTAAGTCCTAAACTTGCTTTTGCTTTTGGTTTTGTTTTTAGTCCATTAATGTTTTTTTATTTATATAATAATGAGATTTGATTTAACTACGATGTTAATATTACACAATGGAGAAGACATAAGTGATAGTGAAATAGAGAACATAAATAACATCCTTTGCTAAGTGAAGTCAAAATATGGCCTCTTCTATTACTACTACTACTACTACTGGTTTTGGGCTAAAAGAATGATGACTCGTAAAGAATCTAACTTTGATGAGCCCTTCCAGATTCGATGGGGGTTTCATTCAGAAGTCCTCTTCAGTCGTGAATTCGTAGTTCTTGCTTCCATTTTGGAGGTTCGACATAACGGATGCCTTCTGATACTCTCCAACTCTCTTCTCAAAGAAGTTTGTCTTTCCTCTGCAAATTTTGTCATAAAAGTACCAAAACCAACTTAATCAATTAAGTCACTACTGTTCCTGATACGTTATAATGGCATTGTGATCCTAGAGATGAGAGAAACTCAGCGATATATCGACTACTTACTGCAGAGAAATGAACTCCATCCAGTCAAATGGATTTTCTGCTTTGTATCTCCTTTCACATCCCAAGGTAACCTACGGAAAAGGATAAATCCATGGCTTCTAATAAAAAGCTACTTCATGTTTCAAAATGCCAGAAACTAAAGGGAAAACATTAATTTCTTTTACCAGAAGACGGTCAGCGACAAATTGTATGTATTGACTCATGAGGTTTGAGTTCATTCCGATCAGATCACATGGAAGTGCCTTGCAGACAAACTCTGTCTCAATTTCCACTGCCTCGTGAACAATCTGATAAACTTTCTCCAACGGAAGCTGCTTCTGCAGCAAACTGCACGAAGTATGATAAAGAGTGATTGGATCATAGAGAGGGCTCATTAAACCCAGTGTGGATTGCAGTTACCATACAGACTTATTTTTACCTGTACAAGAGACACGCAAAGTCACAGTGGAGCCCCTCGTCTCTCGATATAAGCTCGTTTGAGAAGGTCAAACCCGGCATAAGACCCCTCTTCTTAAGCCAGAAGATGGCACAGAAACTGTGCTTATACACAAAAATTTGCTTCTAAGAGCTGCATCTATATATGATAGGTTCTCTATGCCTAGGATTCCAACAGCTAAAAAATTATACCTTCCTGAGAAGAAGATTCCTTCGACGCATGCAAAAGCAACCAACCTCACAGCAAATGACATAGGACTGCAAGAGAATGGTAGGTTCACAGTCAGATAACAATCTAGCATTATCTTTTACAATTAACCACATGAAATTGTTTCTTCAACCATATAGAGAATATTAGATCTGAGCATATTAACTCAACAACAATTGGGTACCTTTGAATCCAATCTAAACACCATTTTGCCTTCTTGGAGATACAAGGAATGGTTTCGATAGCATTGAACAATCTATCCTTCTCCTTCGAGTCCTTTAAGAATGTCTCCAGAAGTAAGCTGTACATCTCTGATATTTGTCATAAGAAAATATGTATTGAATCAGTTTTTACTTGGTATACAGAGAGAGAAATCTACAAGATCATGACCCAGGCCATAGTCCTATCTAAGGATATTCCGTTAAATCTTTAAACAACCAAACCCTATCAAGCTTCTCTTGGCTACTGGTTACAAATCTTATACCTTGGCCCACATATGTTTACGCTCATTCACCATGACCAGAGTTAAGCTTTTTTTTTTGTTTTCTTCTTCTCACTAAGAGTAAATGGAAGGTAACAGCAACATATAATCCGTTAAAAATGATCGTATTCGGGGTTTGCAGCGAATCAAAACTGGAAAAACGTTCTAGACTTCTTAAACTTCTCCACTAACAAAGCCTTACCCGAATGAATGTTCTCCATGGCTATTTGAAACCCATAGAAAGCACGAGCCTGAAAATCCAGAGAATTGACTATCTCAAATCAAACAACAAGTGTCGACTTCAAGATATTACAATGCCACAGCATATCAAGCCAGTCAACAGTACTAAAAAAATCATTTAAAGCCACAGATTTTTCTATACTCTTCTGCTAAGTGAAAATCCTCACCTCTGGAACTTGGACATCATTCAAGAATCTAGCAGCCAAATTCTCCAATACAATACCATCTGACGCTGCGAAAAAAGCCAGAACATGGCTGATAAAATGTTTCTCAGAATCCGTCAAAGCTTCCCATTGTTGCACATCAGTGGAAAGATCAACCTCTTCAGCTACAATCAATTCATAAAAGTCAACCATACAATTGATGATAATAAAAGCAGAAACAGAACAAACACACACATGAAACATTCTCTGAATCAGAATCAGAATTAGACGCACAAAACATCTTGTTTTCCACAAACCAAAATCAAAATGGAACATCTATTACATTACAATCCTAAACAACGAAAAGAAGAAGCTATACATTTACAAAGTCACAGACTTTCTTAATCAAAACTGCATCCACAACCACAAGCACAATTCATGATAATATAAGACAGAAACAGAACTACCACAACACACATGAAACATCCTCTGAATCAAAAACAGAATTAGAAGTACAAAAATATCTTGTTTTCCACCAATCATAATCAAAGTGGAACATCGACGATTACAAGGTAACACCGACTACATTACAATCCTAAACAACGAAGAGAAGAACCTTTACATTTACAAAGTCACAGACTTTCTTAATCAAAACTGCATCCACAACCACAAGCACAATTCAAACTCAAGAGAACAAAACAAAAATAAAACAAAAGAAAGAGGACTAACCAGTCCAAAAACTGGCTTCAGCCTTCTTATACATCTCCCAAATCGATTTGTACCTAATGGGGAACATAGTGAATCTCTGGTTCTGTGCCATCAAAAGCGGCTCCTTTGATTCATCTTCGTCCATGTCTCTTCTTTGACTTTCCTTCAACGAACCCATTATCACGAATTCGTCTCTCATTTTTTTTGATGTGGAGAAACAGAGGATTAGATAGATTGGAAAAAAAAAATGAAAACCCTAAACAAAAACCCTTGGAAACCGACAAGAAACTAAAAAAAAATAAATAAAAATTGTGTTTTGTCTCTTTGGTGGCGCAAATAAATTCCTCGTGATTTTCAAGGCAACGCTTTGTGGAAGGAAAAAATAATATCTGGCCACATAAATTGTGAATTATATATATATAATATTTTTTTTTGAAAGATAAAGATGATTAGAGGAAGCCACAGAAAAACGAATTTGTCAAACAGTTTTTGTTAGTTTTGATAAAATTGAGAATTGAAATAGAATAATCATTGATTGTTGGGTTTTGATTTTTTTACTCTGCATAAGTGCATAGAAGAATCATTCAATTGTATGTATTAAACTTTGCATAAGTATATGTTTTGACTTTTAAGTGGAATACAATTGTTTGATCTGATGAGTATAAAAATTGATGCAAATATTGTCTAGATGAGTGACAATGTCTAGTGTCCATTGTCCAAATATTGTTCACCGTCTAGTGTTATCGCTGAAAAGTATATAAGACGGTAAACAATTTGATACCAAAAAAAAACAAACAAACGGCGAACAATATTTTTAAAAAATCATGTCGTTACCCTTCCACTATTTATTTACCTTACCAAAAAGTATGTTTTAAAAAAAAATATACAATTTGATAAATTACAGAAACTTAAAAGTTAAAACTATCACATTTAGCAAAAAATTTCTAAAATATAGTATGAAACTAAATATTCAGAAAAAAAAAAAAATGAAAATTGCAAAAGTTAATTTTTATTTAACGCACGTGGGTTTTTGTAGGTGGGAGATTAGTAGATACGCAAACGTACGTAGTAGGTGTCTGTTAAAACAGAGGTCCCAGAGAGAGGAGGAGCCTCCCTGTTTTGGTTCGGCCAAAAACAAGAATGTCGGGTCATCAGTGCACCGAGAACCCGCCTCATCTGGATCCAAATAGCGGGTCAGGTCATGTCGAGAAACTCGGCAACCTTGACACCTACGTCTCTGGTTCCACTCATTCAAAGCTTGCTGTTCTTCTTGTCTCTCATGTTTTCGGTGAAGCCTTTTCACTCTCTAACTTTTCAATTTCATTCAAAGTTTAATGTTCTTTCTGAATTTGGTCTTATTTGAGAATCTAAAATCTTTTTACTGCAGGATATGAAACTCCTAACCTGAGGTACTGTAACAGAGAATCCCTAGTGATTGTTAGAAAGTCTTTTACTTCAGAGTATTTGTTATAACGAGTTATAAAATAGTTTGTATCACTTGTTGTTGGTAAATGAAACCCATAATTCTAATATATTTAATGATGTATATTAGAATATGGGCTTCCAACTCAAAACCATTTGGCAATGAGTGGAGTGGCCCATATCCCTTATATATTACTTAGATCCCTTCCAACTTCCGATGTGGGACATTATGTCCTAATACGCCCCCTCGAGATGATGGTTCTTTGGCCATTAATCTCGGAATGTTCGGGCTTAGATCGACGGCATCAATTTTGGGCCTTGTCGATGATTGGACCATCTTTGGGTCGGATCGGATTGGACATGTGTGGTTCGGGCTCTGATACCATATTAGAATATGGGCTTCCAACTCAAAACCAATTGGCCTTGTCGATGATTCTTGTAAAGACAGTAGAAGTTTTTGTAATGATTTATGATTCATAGTGTTATTAGCTTATTTGTCTTGTGGTGATCAATGTTGTTGGTGGTGGTGGTAATTGTTTGAGAAACTTTTATTTATGTTTTTCTACTTTTTCTCGGTCACTCGAAAGATGTTTCATTCTTGTTGTAACTTGTCATGGTTGTTGCTCTTCCTGTGATAGGAAACTTGCTGACAAGGTTGCAGAAGCTGGATTCTATGCGGTGGTTCCCGATTTCTTCTATGGAGATCCTTATAATCCCGAGAATAAGGATCGACCGCTTCTTACATGGGCAAAAGATCATGGACAAGTTAGTTTCTTTTCCTTGTCAAATGTTTGATCCTTAATATTTCTCAAAACATAAATGAGTTTGTTCCCAAGCTTCAAGTGGTCTAAATTTCCCGTACCTTTGCAATATTCCCTTATGGCCTTATTCTCAATGCCAAAATGCTATCACTCTTAGTTTTTGATTCCAAAGCTCAGATAGATCAAGACAGTGTTTATGCCATTGCTCTTTGTTTTTGATTGCAAAGATAAGATCCTGTTCTGCATCGATGTATCTGAAACCAGACTATGTATTTTGTAGGAGAAAGGGTTTGAGGACTCAAAGCCAATAGTGGAGGCCTTGAAGAACAAAGGCATAACTAGTATAGGAGCAGCAGGGTTCTGTTGGGGTGGTAAGTTTGGTTTTCTTGTTTCCATCATTGCCACAGTCTTTAGATAAAGTTTTCCATGATCTGTATGTTATAAGTCAACCATGGATATGAGTTAACACAAGACTTTTGTTTCCTTTGTGTGTTAATCTTTAGCAAAAGTTGCAGTGGAACTAGCTAAGCAAAAGCTTGTTGACGCTACTGTTTTGTTACATCCTTCTCGTGTTACGGTGGATGATATCAAAGGTAATTAAATCTTTGATATGGCCACTCTTTACTTGATAGTTCCCTTTCATCTTTTGTGATTATGACTCTCAATATATGGTTGAAGCAGATGTCAACATTCCAATCGCGGTATTAGGAGCTGAACTCGATCAAGTGTCCCCTCCAGAACTTGTGAGGCAATTCGAAGATATTTTAGCTTCTAAACCTGAGGTACTTGGCTTTGCTCCATTTCTTTATGCCACTCAATATCTTTTTTTTTTTTTTTTTGAATAACCGCGGGTCTCCCAAAGACTTCCTAGGCCCAAGGACTAATCCCACGAGGCTGGCAATTCTCCTATGTAAACCTGCCAGTGGCCGTGCCTCGAACCCTGGTGGCGGAAGTAGATATATAGTTTCATTTTCATATCTTCTCGAATTTGTATTACGTGATGTTTTAGGTGAAGAGTTTTGTGAAGATATTCCCAAGAGTCAAACACGGTTGGACTGTTAGATATAATGAAAATGATCCATCAGAAGTTGAAGCTGCAGAGGAAGCTCACATGGACATGCTCGCTTGGCTCATCGACTATGTCAAGTGAGAACTTGGAACGGTCTAAGCTTTGGTGTGCATATAACCAGAGGAGACCCAAAATCATATCTATTACTCTTTAAATAATAAATGTAACTAGTAGTATCTTCTTTACTTTGCTTTGTTATGTTCGTGGTTAGTCTTTTCTCAAAATGTTTCAGTCTCAGAAACATCAGTTTGAGTTAAACTTAACACGTTCTAGAAATATCTTAATGTCGTCCCTTTGAACCTTAAGCCTAGTTATGTTGTTGATATTGAAATAAAGACAGCCCCAAATTCAGCTATATAAATATTTCTACATTGGAATTATACTAATTGATTTTGCTCTATATATGATTAATGAATTAGCTCTACTTTAGAATTCAGCTGCATTACGACTTTTATTTTTTGAAAATCTACCTCATAATTAGTCATAAAACCTTGACAAAATTAGCAATTCTCAACTAATGTTTAAGAAATAGTTGTTGGGTTCACCAGCTTCTATTTATTTATTAAAAATAAAAATAATATTTTCTAAATATGGATTGTTGTAGTGATATTTAAGATAATTATCTTTCTTTGTTGGTTATAGTTGATAAGTAACCATGGCTCAGAAAAAAACAAGAAGATGAGTAACTTATGTAAACTCTCTTCCAAAAACCATAATCAGATCAATGAAATAAACGAGGCATGTATGTGAGGTGGAAACTTGTTCATTCTTATGGCATCAAAGTCATCAATTTCAAGAATCAAATACAAACATAAATATTTGCTCAGATGGTCCCATATTTGAGTTTGAGTATGGAAAACGTTCTTAAATCTAAAAGTCCTAAAGATTTGGTCTCTTAGTGACCACGTCTTTAAACTATACTCGCTCTAAATACGGACAATACAACTAATGAAAACTTGTATTGAGCTGTTTTCATCGTTTTTCTATACAAGTTTTCATTAGTTGTACTTTTGTAGTTTAGTACCAATCCTAAGCATGTCTTAAAACAGGTGAATTGTTGTAATATAGAAACATTTCTTAATGAAGTTTTGTTATTCACAACTTTCACGATAAGTTAAATCCCGAGTGTTAATCGGGTGGTCATGACTCATGAGCTGCCTATTGGTGTACAATGATTAGACATTGCAAATTTGATTTGTTGACTTTTAAGTAATTAGTCTGAGGATGTAATATACTGAAGTGTATTTTTTATTTTTTTTTGGCATAATTAAAATTAAAAAAAAGCCCAAAAATAAATCAAAACTGTTAATTAAGCTAAGGAACGAACCTTAAATCAGAGTTTTTAGAGATGGTAAGGACCCATACGTGTCACCGTTTCATTGGTTCAAAATTTTGACAAAACAATTTTATTTTTTTCTCGTGTCTCTTTCTTTTGCTCGTCTCTCTCTCTCCTTGTTTTCTCCAATGGCCACAGATGAGATATGTCTCTATCATCATCAAAGTAATGAGATCGAAGGAATTCTCGACACACAACGATGCCGGATCATAAGATCGAGTTAACTGATTCCGGTTTGCTTCAGGCGCAGGAAGCCAGAGCTCGTCTCCACACTTTGATTGGATCAAATCCTTCTTCACCGGAGTGGCGTGTGTACTTCTACGTTTCGCCGTATGATCGGACTCGATCTACTCTCCGGGAGATCGGACGGTCGTTCTCGAATCGCCGTGTGATTGGTATTCGCGAAGAAGGGAATAGGATTTTGGGAATTTTTCTATCGGTTCTGGGAGGGAGAATCAGCCGCCGACGTTTTCTATCGTGTCTCAAGTATGTTTCACTTCCTTGCTTATTCAAAAATTTCTTACTTTACTTATATTGTTGATTTTCTAAATATCTAGTTATCAATACGTATATTGACTGATCTGAGATGATAATTTAGTTTAGCTAAGCAGAATTTTAGATCATTTCTCTATGATCCAGCCGTGTAGAAATAGCAAAAGTTGAGGAAATTTTGGATTATGTAGCAGAAAAATGACGATAAACCAAATGCATCTGTTAAGAGGAATTGATTGACATCTGATCTCAGAATCTTTAGATCAAGTGAAATTCTTGCTATTTATGCTTGATTCTAGGTTCTGATTAGAGCTTGAGATTGGAATGAGACAGTTCTATATTTGTAACTTGTTTTGAATATCTTGAACCATTGGCTTGACAATATAGAAAGAGAGAATTTGGAAATTTGAATCAGAGTCTTGTATAGTAGAGCTTTTGCAGTGTCTTGGCTCTTTCGTTTAAGCTTGGCACAAATGCCAGTTCAGTTGGTCTGTATAGGATGTACTGTATTTACAAGATATCTAGGTATTGAATATTTTTGGATTGCTATTGGGTTGGGTCAAGAGCTGAGATTCTCTTTAATCAAATTTAGGCGTAGTTGTTTTCTTTTTTGGAATACCGGCTTGAGTCCTGTAATAATGGCTTAGCATGCCATCGACTGATGTTAAATATGAATCATTGCCTATTACTCTGCTCGCAGATTCTTACTGGTAAACCCTTTGAAAAGGTAGCTTTCATTGTATGATGATCTAAGGTAGTTTCTTGCATTTTCAGTTCTTGTTGAAACATTGGATAAATGCTTTAGCAATGTCAATCACTCGACATTGTGTTATTACAACAAGGTAATGCTATTTGCATAATAGTTCGTCCTTCCATAAATTTGCTGTTATATTCAATTACTGATGCTGATTTTTTGATTTGGCACGAATCAAGCTAATGACTAATGGTTATTCCGATTTTTGATTTGTATTTTTTTTTAATATCTTTTTTATGTCATGTATGTTTAAAATTTTAAGAAATTGTAATAATTATTGTTTTATCAAATAAAAATGTATATAATTTTCATTTTAAAAATAATATTTTATTTTTAGAGAAACCTACTTAAGGACTCTACCATTGGACAGAGAAAAATTTAAGGACTCAACACAAACTCTTAATTTTCAAATTATCACAATTTATAATTAAAAAATGTTTAAGAGTCTTTTTAAGGACTCTACCATTGGACTTGCTCTAATATACTGAAGTGTATTTTTTATTTTTTTTTGGCATAATTAAAATGTATTTATATTGCATTAAAATGTGGCAATAAATGGCAGAGAGGCCTCGTGTTAGTAACTTAGTATTTAATATCCTGTTTCTGCGTACATCTCTTATTTAATTCCTCACCTTGCCAAATCACAATTCCCCTCTTCAAGTCTTAACCAAACCCAAAGTCCTTCCAACAAGAAGATCCAATGGCTGATCCGGCGACGAGTTCTCCGTTGTTGGATAACCATGAAGGTGGAGAAGATGAAAGAGGAAGGAGAGGATCATCAACTTTGGTTCAAAAACTGATCGACGTGGAAGAAGCTAAAGCTCAAATGATTTACTCTTTGCCAATGATACTCACCAATGTTTTCTACTACTGTATCCCTATAACTTCTGTGATGTTTGCTTCTCACCTCGGTCAACTCGAGCTCGCCGCTGCCACCCTTGCCAATTCTTGGGCCACCGTCTCCGGTTTTGCCTTCATGGTACCATTATTTTCTTATTACTTTAGCTTTTGTAATTCAACATCTTGTGTTAATGTCTACTTGCATAAGTTACTTATTTCCATCTCAATAATAGACTCGAATTCGAATTCAAGAATCAAGATTGTCTAAAATGATTTATTCGACATAAATAATGACTAGTAGATGGGTTTAGTTGTATATATTTTTATTAACGACATCTTCAAGAACATATATATGGCCATTAATGGTATATATGTATAAATGTTTGTTCATGACATACATTAATTAATGTCTCTTAGTTTCCAGGTAGGGTTAAGTGGAGCACTTGAGACATTGTGTGGACAAGGCTTTGGTGCAAAAAACTATAGAATGTTGGGGGTTCATCTACAATCATCTTGCATCGTCTCATTAGTCTTCAGCATCCTCATCACCATCTTCTGGTTCTTCACAGAATCGATTTTCGGACTTCTCAGACAAGATCCTAGCATTTCAAAACAAGCTGCACTCTATATGAAGTACCAAGCTCCCGGTTTACTTGCTTACGGGTTCTTACAGAATATTTTGAGATTTTGCCAAACACAATCGATCATTACTCCACTAGTATTCTTCTCGCTTGTTCCCTTGGTGATTAATATCGGTACCGCATATGTTCTTGTTTATTTATCTGGCCTCGGATTCATTGGTGCTCCCATAGCTACATCTATTTCATTGTGGATAGCTTTCCTTTCTCTCGGAACTTATGTGATCTGTTCAGAAAAGTTTAAAGAAACATGGACTGGATTTTCGTTGGAATCATTCCGTTATATCGTAATAAACTTGACATTAAGCATCCCTTCTGCTGCTATGGTATGGTAAGTATATATGTTTGTTGACCATTATATCTAGTCTAGTGGTTTGTGTTAGTCAATGTAATCATACCAAATAGTATACATGTTGTTGACAAAAATAAAAAATATCATAAGCTTGTTGAAGCTTAAGAGACTGTATTGTTGCAACAGTTTGGAATATTGGGCATTCGAGATTCTTGTGTTCTTGGCAGGAATGATGCCAAACCCGGAAATCAATACTTCTTTGGTTGCTATATGGTAAGTTTTTTTTAATATCACTGTTTAGTTAGTTAATGTTTTTTATTGATCTATTGCATCAAAATAGCTCATTGTGTGTTATGTTAAATAAATTCAGCGTCAACACGGAGGCGATTAGTTACATGTTAACATACGGACTTAGCGCAGCTGCAAGGTTTGCTCATCTTATTACATAGTTTCAAAATACTTTGTATTCCATCTTGTAGAAAAATATTGTTTCGGAAATTTAAAAAATCGAAAACTTTGCAGTACGCGTGTGTCCAACGAACTTGGAGCTGGAAATGTAAAAGGCGCAAAGAAGGCGACCTCAGTGTCCGTTAAGTTGTCTTTAGTTCTTGCTTTCGGCGTTGTCATTGTTTTACTTGTAGGTCATGATGGTTGGGTTGGGTTATTTAGTAATAGTCATGTGATTAAAGAGGAGTTTGCATCATTGAGGTTTTTTCTTGCTGCCTCTATAACTCTTGATTCAATCCAAGGAGTTTTATCAGGTGAAAGATCCAAGAAAATCTTTTTATTTTATTTTGACTCATCACGCGAGGGAAGACTCAATTTTAATTTTATTTACAGGAGTTGCTAGAGGATGCGGATGGCAGCGTTTAGTCACGGTTATAAATTTGGCAACATTCTACTTAATAGGAATGCCGATCGCAGCCTTTTGTGGTTTCAAGTTGAAGTTTTATGCCAAGGTATTGCTTGACTCTCTTATGAGATTGGTAAATTTTGTTTTATTAGTGTTATGTTTGATTCATTATTTTGGTGGTGACAGGGTTTGTGGATTGGTCTCATTTGTGGGATATTTTGCCAATCTTCGTCTCTTTTGCTTATGACAATCTTTCGGAAGTGGACAAAGCTTAATGCTGCTACGGTCTGAAAACTCTAGTTACGTTCCATTTTTCTACGGAGGCACATTTATTTTCTTAAGCAAATATGGAATAAAATATTTGTAAGAAAATTTTCAGTTATTATGATCAAGATATATATTTGGAACTCATGATCATCCAAACGCTTTGTTATAATTTATCTTTCTAAGTTTTATTTTTCTTCTTTTGGAGTGTAAGAGATAGAATCTGGTTCTCAAAGTTGGCCATGGCATGAATATTATAGCATCATTTTAAGCTATCTTTTGAAACCAACTTCTTAGTTGCTGTTACAGTTTCGGGGGTGTTACAGTTGCGTTCTCCAATTTGCTAGACAAGTTTGTTATTGTCAGCAAAAAACTTTTCTCATTTTCTATTTCTTTAATTCCTAGTTGATTTAATATTTTTTGACGATTTTTTGGCATGTTTGCTAAAATCAGAAATTTTGATGCTTTCTATGTAAACTCTTTTCTCTTTCTTGGGTTACACAAGTTTGGTCTGGTGTCTTCTTATTAATATGAGATCTTTGTCCACACACTTTCTGAACATAATAGTTTTTCTAGCCATTAATTTTGATAGAATATATCACGTCTTTTTGAGATAATAATTTTCTACCAATCTCGACGGAATTAAGTCAAGATCCTTTATATACTACTCAAATAATTACTCATCTTTCAGATGCGTGATCATTCTCCACAAGATTAAATTTGATCATACAGTTTAGGCTTTTCCATATTCAATAGATATATTTTTATTTATTTATTTTGTTTTTTTGGGCAAACATATTCAATAGATATATAAAGTGTAAATTCATAACTTATCAAAAGATCCGCTGTAGCATATTGGTTTAATTCATCTTGATCGATGGCTTTCTCCGGTTCAATCGATTGATGGCTTTCCGGGTTCCAATCCCAGCAGCGGAAAACCTTTTGTTTTTTTAGAAATCTGTAATTATCTGTTTATTTATATATATATATATATATATATATATATATATATATATATATATATATAGTAAATTCATAGTTTAACAAAAGATCCGCAATAGTTAAATGGTTAAATTCATTTTGATTGTCAATTGATGGCTTCCTTGGGTTCAATCGATCAATAGGTTTCTTTGGTTCGAACCCGGCTATGGAAAACCTATTTTTTTTAGAAATTTGTAATTATCTACTTTGTTTGTCAATTGTCACTAATTTTTAATCACGTCATACCATAACAAGTCTCTGATCCATAATCTTATGGACTTTTAGAGTATCATGAATAGAATAAAAAGTGACTCATTGGGTATTTTGTAGAAAGCATGGATTGATAAAAATTGGTGATCAGACTGATTACAGTGATAAAGTCTCAGGACTACATGTTCTGGAGCTTTTTGTTTGGCGCACGGCTTAATATTCATACAGAAACTAAGGAAAATAAAAATGTGAATTTAATAGAAAGCCATGAATTTTTGTCTCGGGAGATTCTTTTGATAAATTTCCTTTTAGTCCTTTGAAGTCTTTCTTTTTTTCTTTCTTGTATTAGCAAACTTTATCTTTGCATCTAGGCATATTTAGGAGTTTTGTTTGCATCTGGAGTCTTTATATTGTTGTAGAGATACCTTACAAAATAATGGAATTCGGATACATTAGAGCGTAAAACGGGAGAAGCAAAGCATGTAGCGGAATGGATCAAGCTAAAGGAAGGTCGTCAAGGGAAAGAACACAAGTTTATGAGGCTCATGGAGCTCGCATCGACCTTCTGATGGTCCATGCAAGAAAAAGGCAAATCACGTATCGATCTCTTACATCGGGCAGAGGTAGATCAATGTGGAAAAGTTGGAGAATCATGTAAGTATCAGATTGACCTCCACATTGACAAAGGCAGGCCTATATATTCATATCCATTCTTATCCCAACTTTTAAAGTGCCAACATGATTTAAGCTTATTCTAAGTATGAGTTTTCTCAAATTTGTATTGGGACTCAAGAACTATTAGTGTGGGCCTAACTCACATCCAAAAGCTAGCTCAAAAGAAGAGGATTGCAACAACACATATATATTGCGAAAGAATCACAAACCCAACCGATGTGGGACAATATTCTAATACACCTCCCTCACGCTCAGGATTGGACATCTGAAGCGTGAAGTTTCTGGGACTGGACATCCACGGGTGGTCCACAATCGAAATTAGGCCTAAGCTCTGATACCATATTAGTGTGGACCTAACTCACACCCAAAAACTAGCTCAAAGGAAAATGATTGTCACAATGCATATATATTGTCCAAGAATCACAAACCCAACCGATGTGGGACAATATTCTAATAAGAACCTTCTTCTACATTTTGGTGATGAAGATGTCATCTTTTCATCAAACTAGTGAAGATTTCTCATCATCATACATCTCGTATCCGTAATTATGTTTATGCCTCCAATTACCTTTGCACTTGCTTCTTTAGTTCAGTCTTCTTATTAAGTTTTGACGATTAGACTAGGATTAATAATGAATGCATTAAATGATGTTGATTAGGGGTGAATCATGTTAGTCAAAATAGTTGGGGTTCTTAGACTCTCAGAGGAAGGAAGAGCTTCCCGACCATCAACCATCAGCATCAGAAGACCTATACATGTAACCATTTAACCAAACTAATATTCTCTAAAATGTAGCCGTTTATTTTGATTTTTTGTTTTTGTGGCCGGAAACAAACTCTTTACTACTTGATCATAGTAGGGAATTGGCTTGCTACATAAGGCGGCGGGTGCTACAATGGTTTAGGGCCCAGCTCTGAAACTCATAATAGAAGGAGTTTTTTTTTCTTTCTTCCATTATATTGTCGGTTTTTAATTTGGATAATTGGATAATGACACAACCATATCATTATACTGTAAACCAATCCGGTAAAAAAAAACAAAATTTAAACAATAATAAATAAAATTAGCGACTAGTTATTTAGAAAAATTTGAATGTCCAAAAAATATTGAATTGTAGTTTTATAAAAGTAAATAAACATTTAATTATAGGGCGGCCAAAAGAAAAATCCTCCCAAGTATTATTTGAGCCGGCAGAAGGGCCACACATGTACACATCATAATCAGAAGCATTTCATATACACATGTAAAAATAAGTTACTAAATATGTATACATCCACTTGATTCCCAATATACATAAGAGATATATACTTAAAAACATTTCATAAAAGGAAGATAAAGATGATATATATAACACTTGATTCCTAATCCAAGAACTAATTTCTGGCTTTGTCTACTTGTTGAGTCACATGACTCATGAGTGTTAATATAAAACTCATAAATGTGTCTTTTTTTCCGTCAAATTCATAAATGTGTCTGTGTATTATTATTTTAGTTTTGTGTTTAATATTTTCATAAACTATTTTGCGTACCATTCTTATTTTATACTTATTTTTCTTATTTGCGCTCGTGTTTTTTTGTGGAGAGTCGAAATTGGTTGGCTTCTCCTCTGACAGAGACAGGTCCTTTCAACACATCTCATTAAAGCTCTCCACTTAATCCTTATATAGTTCTTCACCTTCACAAATAAAAAATTGTCTAGCTTCTCCTACTCTTAACCAAAATCCAAAGTCCTTGAAGATACAATGGCTGCTCCTACGTCCAAAGATGACCATGAAGGTGAAGGAGGAAGAGAAAAATCATCAACTTATGTTCAACAACTTATTGACGTTGAAGAAGCAAAGACTCAAATCATTTACTCTCTACCAATGATATTCACCAATCTTTTCTATTATTGTATCCCTTTAACCTCTGTGATGTTTGCTTCTCACCTCGGCCAACTCGAGCTCGCCGGTGCTACCCTCGCCAATTCTTGGGCTACCGTCACCGGTTTTGCCTTCATGGTACTGTTATTTCCTTATCCTCCAAGCTTCATTTGCATCCAACATTTTCTTTTGCTTTCTACATGCATAAGTTACTAAAAAACACTTTTTTGCTTCTCAATGATAGGCTAATATATTATATTTTTTAAAAAAGTTATACTCAACTCAAGTTTGGATTCATGATTATCCATGCATTTCTCCAAAGTTGGTTAATATATTGTTACTTATCAATTAAAATGAATTTTAAAGAAAACAATTTTATCTAAAGTGTGGATGGGCTTATGAGTTTTGTCTGAATTTTTCCCTAACCATAACGTTTGCTAATTGAATGTTTATATGCATTGTCTTTGTTTTTTAGAAAAGACATTTAATGTCTTGTTAATTTTCAGACAGGGTTAAGTGGAGCACTTGAGACATTGTGTGGACAAGGCTTTGGTGCAAAAAGCTATAGAATGTTGGGGATTCATCTTCAATCATCTTGCATCGTCTCATTAGTCTTCAGCATCCTCACCACCATCTTATGGTTCTTCACAGAATCGATTTTCGGACTTCTCAGACAAGATCCTAGCATCTCAAAACAAGCTGCACTCTATATGAAGTACCTAGCTCCCGGTTTATTTGCTTATGGGTTCTTACAAAACATTTTGAGATTTTGCCAAACACAATCCATCGTTACTCCGCTAGTTGTCTTCTCGTTTGTTCCCTTGGTGATTAATATTGGTACTACGTATGCTCTGGTGCATTTAGCTGGCCTCGGATTCATTGGAGCTCCCATAGCTACATCTATTTCAATGTGGATAGCTTTCGTTTCTCTCGGAATTTACGTGATTTGGTCAGACAAGTTTAAGGAAACATGGACCGGATTTTCGATGGAATCATTTCGTTATGTAGTACTAAACTTGACATTAAGCATCCCTTCTGCTGCTATGGTATGGTAAGTCAGCTCAAGAACCATTCAACTATTAACTTCATATGCTTGTTGACTAGAACGTGTAGCTTAGTAGTTTGTATTAGTTTCGAATTCATATGCTTGTTGACTAGAACGTGTAGCTTAGTAGTTTGTGTTAGTTTCGAATTCATATGCTTGTTGAAGTTTATTAAAACTATATTTTTACAACAGTTTAGAGTATTGGGCGTTCGAGATTCTAGTATTCTTGGCAGGACTCATGCCAAATCCGGAAATCACCACCTCTTTGGTAGCTATATGGTAAGTCTTTTTATATCACTATTATAGTTAATCAATTAATGTGTTATCTTACATCAACAAGTAGCTCATTGTGTGTAAAGTTAAATTAATTCAGCGTCAACACCGAATCGATTAGCTACATGTTAACATGCGGACTTAGCGCAGCTACAAGGTTTGCTTATCTCATCAATTAATCCATCAAAATTCTTTTGTATTTCTCTCATAATAATATTGTGTCAAAATTTTGAAAGTCCAAAACTTTGCAGTACTCGTGTGTCGAACGAACTTGGAGCAGGAAATGTAAAAGGCGCAAAGAAGGCGACTTCGGTGTCCGTTAAGTTGTCTTTAGTTCTAGCTCTCGGTGTAGTGATTGCTATACTTGTAGGTCATGATGCTTGGGTTGGTTTATTCAGCAATAGCCATGTGATTAAAGAGGGATTTGCATCACTAAGGTTTTTCCTTGCTGCATCTATAACACTTGATTCCATCCAAGGTGTTTTATCAGGTAAATAGATCCAAGAAAATCTTAAAACTTTCTTGAATTATCAAGCGTGGAGAAACTCATCTCTTTAATGTATTTTACAGGAGTTGCGAGAGGATGTGGATGGCAGCGGTTCGCCACGGTTATAAATTTGGGAACATTCTATTTAATTGGAATGCCGATTTCAGTCCTTTGTGGTTTCAAGTTGAAGCTTCATGCCAAGGTGAATGTTAGACTCTTATGAAATTGGTAAAGATTTTTGTTGTTGCTAAATTGTGTTTGATTCATTATTTTGATATTGTTTTCATGAAAAAACAGGGTTTGTGGATCGGTCTGATATGTGGGATGTTTTGCCAATCCTCGTCTCTTCTGCTTATGACAATTTTCCGGAAGTGGATAAAGCTGAATGCTGCTACTGTCTGAAAATGGACGAGATCAATATTCGAAACCTAGTAATTTCAGAAATACGAGATCAAGGGAGGATTGTGTTTAAGAAAAGACATTATTAAGTGAACTGAATCATCATATTTTTGTAACAAAGAGGATAAAGAGCATTTGGAACGAACACAATGCATATCTGCACAAATAGTCCAAAGCCCACAAGAGAAGACAACATTTGAATAAAAATCATATGTAAACATTTGAATAACCAAAGCCAACAACGAATTAACCTATCATGAGAAATCCTTCTATTTTTGAACCAATATCAATATGTATAGCACTGACTTGACCCAATTATAACACTACCAAACTCATAAGTGGACTTATTTGTTGTTTTTGAAGAAGTTTAGATCCCACTTGCGTATTAACCCGTCTAAGACTTTCCCTGGTGCACTACTACTACGTTCCACTGTCACTGTGGCCTTTGTAACTCCTGACATGTCACCGGTCTCGCTTTCCTTCTGGCTTAAAGAGCCGGGAATAGAAGCGGTTATGGGTCTCGCCAGAGAAGTAGAGGTCTCACTAGGAGGATTGGACTCAGAAGATGACGGTAGTTGATCCTGGCTACCTGTTACTGGACTGGAAGCAGAATCACTCTCTGATTGATTTGCTCGAGTTGAAGTTGATTCTTCCCTGGAAGAAAGGCATTGAGCTGCAGTTAAAAAAGCAGAGCTGCCATGAACTCTCGTCTCAGGAGGTTCTTTTTTCTGTTGACTTTGCACTTCCAAGTCTTTCAACGATTCCATCACCGCTTTCATAAGCATCTGAATAAAGTAATACAAAATATAAGTATGTCAATAGAAAATAGACATATTAGAAAGTTTAATAAAAGTAGACTTATCCAGATTTTGATCTTACCCTTTCTTCTTCCTCTGCATTGGATGGAAAATCTGCCATGTCCTCCATCTGATACTCCACATATTGATCATCATCTAAAGCCATCCTAAGGTGAGGAGGGTGCTGATTGCCGTTTGACAAATCAAAGCTTATCATATCAGGAGAAGATGAACTGCCACGGCCATCAGGATTTTCTTTTTCCTGAAACGAAATCATTATGCCACATCAGGAATTTCCAGTCTCTTTCATTTATATTTTGCACGATTATGATCTGGTCACCATGGCACTCGTGTCTCAACCCTTGTTGAATGAACAATTATATGATCAAACGACCATATACTTTAAATGGCACCATAAACACAACACAAGGAATTATACCTTAGATTCTGATGGAGAACCGTTAGATGTGACATTTGAAGGAACCTGAAGAAAGCAATAAAAGCCATTGAAATACGGTGGTGAAAGCTCAAAATTACAACCCAGAACCTTCAGGTATATTTTAGAGGTAACAAGTATAGCAAGCACCTTCCATTTTACTTTGGTCCCTTGTGCAAGAAAAATTACATGAGTCCACTATATTTCATAAGCTTCTTATACTCTTTCTGTAAGGTTCTATGAACAGACAAAATATGGCGTTCTAAATTTTTGCACTACAGGCATTATGAATATTAGAAGATTGGAATGCTAGGAAAGCATTTGATTGCTTGAACCATTGCTAGGGTATCAGCCTAATAATGGTAAACAAAACATTCAAACCTATGCAATAAGAATTAAAAAGACCCAGATTAGTTAAGAACTACTGACATCTGTGCGACTCATGGGTCGTTTCTTGCGGACTTCATTAATTGCCTCAGAGATGCTACCCGCGGCTAAACCTGAATATTGACAAAAGATGTCGCCTTTAAGCTCAAATAAAACCTACCAGAAGATTAAGAGAAAAACAAGTATGACTCACTTTTCTGTACTGAGGATTGTGGAATATTTGTGTCATGCATAGTGCCCCAACTGCCCTGAACATAAAATAGACATCATTATTGACGTTTCTTAAGGCAGAAACAAAAATCTAAACCCTCATATGTACCACAGTCGCATTACATTTGCAAAGTAATCATCCAAAGGGTCATAAAATGTCGGCCCCACCACCTCTGGGGGTTGAAGGACGTTGTGGAAAAAGATATTGATCGAATCAAAATAGAATGGAGGCCTTGGGGAGTTGTGGTCTCCCAGAAACTTGATGATATTTTTGTCACCCTACCATCATAAACATAAGCCAGATGTTTATACCAAAGCCCATAGAAGCTAGCCGAAGATGAACATGTGTAAGAAGAAGGATGGCTATCAAGAATTGGAAGCTTACTACGTAAGCTTCATATATACGATCTGAATGATGAGGGCGGATAAAGTCATCATCTAAGGCATGTCCAAATAAAACTGGAACAAAACTAGACTTCGCCACCTGCAGCATGGAAGATAAACAATTAAACTGGATATAGTTTCCAATTAAATACTTTCCCAACCAGCAGGATGACCATGACAAGCAATTATGCTGTTGTATATATCAGACCATTTATGCAATCAAGTAGATAACAAGGACAAAGACAAACAAGTAGAGAACACGACCTTAATGGTGTTCAGAGCCATTATGTCAAACTTTGCTTTTTTCAGAATAGCTCTCCGCATGAACTGTATTGCAAATTTCACCTGAATATAGAGTAGAGAGAGCTTAATACCATACAGCAAAAGAATAAGGAAGTCTTGCAGTAGACAGAACAAATCCCACCAGAAACAATATAAATTTACTTACAGTAAACTTGGGTAGACGAAACTTATATGTATCAACAAGTTCCATCATCAGATCAACCAAATCGGAGAAGGGGCTGTCTAGAATCATTCCTGCAATCGAAGGATCCTCGGCTCCATACATCAAGCTGTAACAAAAATGTGGATGATTCAACAAAATGCTATCATTGTTTGGGAGGCAGCACAAGTGATCGCAATAATAAATTGCCTATTTCAACATGTCATTTAGTCTCTTATAGTCGCTCACGTGTGACATGTGATAGTTATGGCTAAGCACCGGCAAGTATCACAGCACTTATTCTACCGTCTAAAACTAATGAAGCTTCACAACAAATATAAATCACCAGTAAGATTTACTTCCATTGACAAAGCCTTATACCATTAACCGAAACTTTAACTTCCATTGACACAGTCCCATACCATTAACCGAAACTTCATGCAAGGCAGAAAAATGAATACGCTCTTAGTAAATTAATAAATTATAGTCTGCGCAGAACCTAGTAACAGCACCCATCGAACGCCCCCATAACCCAATCAGGGATATATTTCCATCCTGCCGCAAAAACTCGACCACAGCCTTCAGATCATCCTTCTGCAAGCAGTCACATCAGGTTTAAAGATAGTAAGAAGAATGACCAGTCATAAATAAGAATAATGTGAACAGTGACTTTATCAGTGGTGAATAATACACAGAGGACATGGTCAAAGACCAAAACTACAACTCGACACGAATTCCATGATTTCTTCACTCGTCAGTCTAATCATGAACTAAAGTTTTTACAATACGGTACATCTATAGAAGATAGCACAATCATATTGGTTTACATGGGTATAAAATGGAAAATTACAGAGCATATTGGACAAAATATTTACTCCAATGTAACAATATATTTTGAAGAGTAGAAGAGATAAAAGAGAATGATTAAAGGAGAACATACTTCGTTCCAGCCTAAGGTGACATATTCCCCGCCTGAGAGACCCGATCCCGAAAAGTCAAGGGTGAAAACTGTGATGTTTGAAGGCAGCAACACAATTGCGGCTTCACTACCATCCGCTCGACATCCACTATATGATAGAATTGCAGGGCCATTAAGCAATGCGAAGAATCAAGAGGGCCAAGAGTAAATGAAAGGCCCAGGAGATACAAAGTTAAGTAGTACAACTCGAATCGTATTCCTGATAATTTAAAGCTATTAACTAGCTCAAAATATCTTTATCAAACATTCCGGTACCTGTTTCCGTGGCAGTATATTACACAGGGTAAAGGCTTTCCTTCAGGGCGTTCAACTGGCATATAATGACTACACTGGAGAACATCTCCTCTACTGTTTTTAACCTGCCAACGAAATATCTGAATATAACTCACGCCAGGAAAATAAAACAAATACTAACTTTTACTTCCATATGCTTAATATTACCATCATAGGTTTCAAAAACTATGCACACACATCTTACTTCAATAAATAGATTGACTTTACAAGAACCAAAAACGGTAGGACTTCCATTGTTACAAACAAACCCTATTTATTACCATTGTAGATACAGAAAACTTCAGGACAGAAAATGTTCCACACAAACAAGTTTGATTTTATAATCTTAAAACAAAAAAGAAAGCTTTTACCTCTAAATCCTTTCTCTGATACCATCTACCTTTCATCATAAACTCCTTTTCCAAGAGATCATGTTCCGCGTCATACTCAGCTCTGCAGCACACAAACAAGTCAATTCACATATTGACAATCTTCTTATAGATGTTTATCTTCAAACCTAGTAACGTCCCAAATCCTAACTCTTAAAAGACTCATGTCAAAGTAATACATAGACACGTTCTTGAAGATTCAGTAGTAGAATCTGAATAGTAAACTTTAGTAATGACACAGAGACAGAGAGATCACATGGGTGGCCAAAAAAATAAGAATTTGATAATTCTTCTAATCAGAAACTCAAGTGAAAGTACAAAAGACAATTATGAATACAAGTAATCATCATAAAGAACAAAATTCAAGTCATGAACTCTTAAATTCAGAGAAAACCCAATTCTTCAAACGATTGAGAATTTGACAACCAAATCGGAGAAATCAAAAAGCACAAATTCATAATACTCGAGAGAGAAGCATAACCTTGGAGGTCGAATGATGAAGTTAACAAGCTGTTCCATTATAGAATCTCACAGAAACTGCAATTGTTATCTCATATCTTCTCTTTGTGTTCAACGGATTGGTTAATTCGAAGAAAAGCCCTAAAACTAAATAATTCGATAATTAGGATCAGAATTTCCTTTGTAAAACCCTGATTGAGAAAGAGGAAGAGAAGATCGAGTTGTTGAAGAGAAGAATCAGTGAGATCGAGAGAGGTTGAAGAAGAAGAAGAAGAAGAAGAAGAAGAAGAAGAAGAAGATACAAAGGAAGAAGAGAGCTTTTTTTATTTTTAATATTTATTTTTCGATTTCTGTTAGTAATTTAAAATTGGTAAGTTACCTACATTTTTGCCACTATTAAAACCACTTCTTGACATTTATTGACGGATTTATTTGACTCTATATTTTTCAATTTTATTTTATGTTTTTTTTTTTTGTCGTCTAGATTTATTATTAATTGTAAATTATGAGAACTGTTACATAAACGATTCTACAACTGACAATTCCTTCCGACCCTTATTAGATCTAGGAAAGACTATACTTCTTTCTTCATAATCTTCATGAATACCTTCAATGATCCACGACCTGGCGACACTTCTTTCTCTGCGTAGAATTCTGGCGAACGGCTATAATTGTACATCGTTGGAGATCTCCTGCATACTTGCCTCTATTAATCTGCAAAATTGTTAATAAATCGCAATATCTAGGACTCGAACCTCAAATCTCTTAGTGTAGAAGCATTAATCAACCCTTGGTCAACCAATGGGCCAAGGAGGCTTCCACTATTTTATGTTCTCTACTATGAAGAATATTTAGAAAATTAAAAAATTCCAAAAAAAATTGACTCTAAATTTTTTAATTTTCTAAATATTCTTCATAGTAGAGAACATAAAATAAAATTGAAAAATATAGAGTCAAATAAATCCGTCAATAATTAATACTAGATCAAATCTTTAGAAGCCATGAAAACGGTAAGTCAACAAGAACACCTATAGAGACAAGCATACCATATCCCGGACCGGCTCAACATTATCATGAGTTCTTGGACCATACTTTTCTATTTTGGTCTATTGACTATGTAATTTTTTTTTTTTTTTCATACTTCAAAAGCATCTTGGTATTTATGGTGATGAAGAAGAACAGTAATGATGATCGCGGTAGTAGACATATTTCATATGAGTCTATTGGTGATAGAGCCACGAAAATGTCAAATTGGTTAAGGACGTCAATTACCATATTAACAATCTTAATTATGATTTTTTTTTTTTTGTTGCAAAGCTTTTATCATGATAAATTAAATATTTTAAATACTACTATTATTGTTTGTTGTTGATCACTGCTGTCACAAAAATATTTATATATTTTAGGTGAGCTATAGCTTTTGGCAATTTTATAGTTAAATAATACTACTGTTTAAAAGTTTGAAGTGATAGTTGACAATGAATCCTTAGGCAGATAGACAGACTATCAGAACGGTTTGGCATTTTGGTCTGGACTATACAAGATTATGCATGGAGTGTATGAATTGGTCATAAAGCTCCACGAGTCTTGGTTATTTTTTCCAAGGTAAAGCTCTTTTTTTATTCAACAAATTTGCACACCAAACAAATAAATAATCATAACAGTATTTCAGGTCATCAAATATTGTTATAGATCGAAAAGTATAAGCAATCAAATGTTGTTGCTCTCAAGAGACATAATAAGCAGAAGGGAATCCTCGGTATGAATCCGCGAATGCAGCTACGTTCCCTGGACGCGAGAACACCAACTGCAAATGTATTGTATTCAAAGTTATTCAAAACCTCACAGTTGATACTTTGATAGCAAGGAATTAAAGAAGCATTATCTATGTTAATGTTACCTGGTAGTTTCCAAGGGTAAGAGTCTTGAAACCAGCTGCGCAATAATCGAAATAATACTCCCATGTCCTTATGAATTTATCATCAAATCCAAGAGCCATGATTTGTCTGCACAAATAATAATAGTTTTGTTGGAAATATGAGTAAACAGAACAAAAACAGAGAAAAGGTTTTAAATATTTTTTTATCTTACTTCTGTCTCTCCAAGAAGTTCTTCCTCCACACTCTCAATGTTTGGTAGTAATGAATCCCAATGTTCTCAACGTGTTCAATGCTGTATTAACTTAAGTGTTAGATTGGTTAAACAAAGAGATTGCTGAAAAAGTTATGTATAAAACATTTTTACCATAGCCTAGAAGAAGAGGACATGGCTGAAGTGACTCTGGCTAAAGAAGGAAGGCATCCACCAGGGAATATGTATTCTTTTATGAAATCTGAACTTAGTCTGTACTCATTGTAACGCTCTTCGGGTATCGATATGAACTGTTACGGTCAAAACATCATAAAAAGGATCAAATGGCTATGTAAGTTTTTGATAATGTCTGAGAAGAGAAATGAGCAAGAGCTATATATTACCTGCAAGACAATTAGGCCGTTTTCTGCAAGCGCGGCTTCACATCGACTGAAAAACATCTCCATGAACTCATGTCCAACCGCTTCTAGCATCTCACTGAAATGTTCAAAAATGTTATCTCATAAGATAGATTAATTACATAGTTATATTAGCAGAGGAAAAAAGGGAGATATTTTTTTTTACCAAGATATAATTCTGTCATATTTGTGAGCATCAGAAAGTTGGCGATAATCGCGGAGCTCAAAAGTAATCCGGTCCTATCATTCACAAGTTATATCGCTAGTCATACATAGCCTTGGAGATAAAAAAGCAGATCAAGAGATGGATTATGCAAACCTGAAGTCCAGCTTCTTTCACTTTTTCTTCAGCATATTTAAGCTGTTCAATAGACAGCGTAATGCCGGTGTATTTGCATCCAGTTCTTCTCACAACTTCTATAGCCAAAGTTCCCCATCCGCATCCAATCTCTAAAACCTCATGGTTCTTCTCTATTCTCGCCTGAAATGTCCCTCTTCGGTTATTCAAGAAGAGAGAAAAATCACAAGTTGTTGTTCTAAATCAAGAAAATGTTTTACCTTATCAATCAGAAGAGAGATTTTCCTCATCTGTGCAGTTCTCAGATCCTCATCATCCGACTATAAACATAATTATAGTAAATGGTTGAAGTCAGAATCACAGTAAAGTAAGAGAAACCGAAAAAAGAGAAAATCCCCTAAAAGTGTTTCCATGGTCACCTGGAATACTGCAGAGGAGTAAGTCATGGTATCGTCCAAGAAGAAACCGAAAAGCTCGTTGCTCTGTGAATGAACCAAACACAGAATTTGATTATGAACTCGAAACACAAAGTAAACGTCGAGATATAAGAGAGGTGGAGGTTCAGGCTACATACAAGGTCATAGTGACGAGAAATGTTTCTACGCGCTTGTGTTAAAGTGTTCTGCCTAGAGACATGCTTTAGAAAATACTTTGCAGATGCTAAACCGGCAGTTAGAAACATCGGTGTCCACCATCCCCTGCGAGAATTGAAAGCTTAGGAGACAAAGCTTGCAGGCCAATCCTAAATCCTTAAACAGAAAATTTCAAAGCTTTTACCTTTTCTTAGTAAGATTTGATTTTGTATCTCTATTAGCAATGAGAATCTGCAGAAAGTTTTATTAATTAAAACAGAGAAACTTTAGAAATAACTCGAAAATACGAAAAATATTAAGTATCTATGCTCCTACAGGTATATATTATGTACCATAATTAAATTCAAAAGTCCTGAGTCTTTATCGACGAAAGAAAAATCTCCATTGATATAAGCATCTGCAAGTCCTAAATCTGCTTGTGTCATAACCTAAGAGACAAAACGCAAGAATCAAGAATCACATTTCAAGAATCAAGAATCACATTTCAAGAATCAAGAACCAGGTTCTTGAACTATGGATAATGGAAAGACTATTCAAACTCTTTCATTGTCATATTTATATATGTATACCTTCCAGTAAAATTGAGGACTGTGAATCTTGAGGATAGATTTCAAAGGACAAGTAGAATCCTTCCCTTCGAATGTGAACATTGTTCCTCCTTCTTCTAGTATTCTGTTAAGTTCATAGCGGTAAGTATCAATGTAACATAATAAAATCTAAGTTGAGAAGGTAGGGTGAGCCTCACGTTACAGAACCGGTTGATATAAATTGTCCCAAGAATCTAGTAACGAAAAGCCGAGCCCCGGTTTCTGTCAAGGAAGGGACCATATGTCGCGGATTGTTGAGGAGAGCGGTTTCTTTCCCTAACAAACCTCGTGCAGCCGCCATACCAGCCTGAATAAGACAATTAACAAAACTGCAAGTTATTAGAAAATGCAATGTGACGTAAAGAGAAGGGACTTTGATTATATATAAAATTTGATCATTGCCTTTAGTCCATCTTCATGGAAGCCATAGCCTGAAAGATAAATTCAGTTAAAATATAAGACAACGACAAGAGGGAATTGATTTGTTTTAAGTTACTAGAATCTAGGATTTACCTTGATATGCACCACAGAACCATAGGTTACGTTTGCCCTGAATCTTGTGAAGCTCTTGTGAAGCTGTCCAAGCTGCAACTGAAGGTACAGGGTGACCAGTGGTCCATTTGAGCAATGTCTTCTTTGGGGTCTCGTCTGGGTTAAGTGTTACAAAGAATGGTTCACGGTTTTCGCCGAGGTTCTACACCAGTAGATATCATCAAGATTTAGCGTAAAGTCATTGCTTTCTTGAGATCGGTGTTTAAAAGTATGTAGATTGCTTTGTATACCTGAAGTATATTGAGCCAGTATGTTACACATACTTTCTTTTCCGTACTTCCCAAGAAATTCCATGCGCTCCACGCTGCTTGGTTCCGTGGCATCAAATCAATGTCGTGATGGAGATATATATCGCTACAATCGATGACAAAAGGTTAATGAATTGCTTCACTCTTTTTTTTATAGAAGAAAATAAATGGAGGTGTGAATTTTGAACCTATAAACGTATCGGAAAGCACCAAGAACTCTACTTTCGTCAAATGTGACTTCTTCACCAAGCAATCTCAGAGCATCTGGGGCGTGCATAGCCAATATACATCTATCGAATACTTCCTCAGACCCATCACCACTTGTAACAGTTACACAACCATCTTCGGATGTCGAAACAGATTTTATGTCGCAGCTTGTTTTGATTGTGCATCCTAGTCTCTCCAATTCTGCCCTAACCTGATCCGTAGGTAACAATAAGTCAGGCACAAATGCATATATCCCTTACACAACACAACCATTGTTTTAGTTTGGAACCTTTGCGACATAAGTCTGAGAACGTCCTGCAACGGTTAGCCACTGTGGCCTCCCAAAGATCTGAAAAAAGGACAAAATTAAGCTAAGAAACACCGATATATAATAAAAGGAGAAGGACGAGAGAGGATTAATGAACCTGAAGAAGATGGTGGTTGCAGCAAAACGAAAGAACAGAGTAAGCAGAGAAGCTTAAGACACCATCTGATGGGCATGACCATATCGAACCGCATATGGGGACCTACTCCAGAGAGATATATATCGAGGTTACTTCTTGTCCAAGAAAACTTCAAGTAACATTTTGACTGATCCATTAAAGAAAAGAACCTCACCAAGTAAGCTTTCTGAAACAACTCAGAGTATCCGCGAGCATTGAGGAATTCTCCTAAGGTTTCCTTTCGATCAATATCGGGGTTACCCTCAAGCTCCTCAATGTATTTTAAAACGTCTTCTTTAAATCTAACAATTTCTCTGATCATTTGCCAGAAATACGGATTTAAAACGTTCTTCTTCTGAGCAAATAAGCCCGAGATACCGTTGCGGCTTCCCCATTCACAACCTTTGCCATTGTCAAGGCTCACTGCGAAAGACATGTCTGAAACCTCCATCTCTACTCCAAGGTTCTCGAAGAACTCCATCATGTTTGGATATGTAACCTATCAACATATTAATATATGATCAATATCCAAAAGGTCGAGCTAGGAACAATACATAATCAATCTATAAATGAAGTTTTGAAGATTTGGATTCTTACATTGAATCTCATAACATTTTAAGACTAATTTTTGTGTAATATGAATCATTTGTGCACAATTCGACAATTCATAAAACTATTTACCACAACTAATTTATCAATAAATTATGAAACTTCTACCAATCGATAAAAATCTATTTTGGAAAGTTTGAATAGTCACAAGATGATAATGAGTTGTTCTATCATTTTCATGTCATATATAAAACGAATCATATATAGTTTCACAGTCGTACATAAAAACATCATATCAGTCAAAATTCATAGAGAAAAGTTATTTCGAAAACAATTCGAGTTTGACATTTTTTTCTAACAACAACAATACGTTTGACTTAATTAAAAGAAACACCAAACGAAAACTCGTAGCTCAAATAAAAAGAATTCCAATAGCTAGATTTGGACAGATATAAAAAATAATCCAAGTTCTGTGTATACAAAACCTTAGAAGGCAAAGTAAAACAAATATTTGGACCAAAACACAACACAAGGTATGGTCCATTTGTGGACCAAAGTGAACAGGAAAAGGCAAAAAGCTTCAATTATCATCACATTTTTTCACGAAATAAAGAAAATTCCAGATGTATATAACTTTATCATAAACTATTTATTTCTGTGAAAAAAAAATGAGCGAAAGGGAAAGGAATACGTACACGATTAAAGACCATGAAACCAAGATCCAAGTCAACGCCATCAAAACGCACCGTTTTAGCATGACCTCCTAATGACTCTTCTTTCTCGTACAACACAACTTCTTTAACTCCTTGATTTGCAAGTACGTAAGCACTCCCTAATCCACTTATTCCACTTCCTATCACTGCCACTTTCATTTTTTTTCTTCTTTTTTTACCTAATTTTTTTGGTTAAGAAATATTCAGTTTTGTTAATCCCTGCATTGTAGATAAATAAGTTGTTTTTTTGTATAACCAAATTATAGATAAATAAGTTACATTGACCAAATACATCGGATTAGATTTTCAATAAATTACGCTAAGAAATAACTTTTCATTATACGAAAATGAGATATTTAAAATCTAATCAAAATACGTGTCTACCATTAATGATGAGTACAATGAAGAAAACCAAAAAAAGAAGAAGATAGAGTACAATGGTAGACTCGAATTTATTAGTGACCTTTCTTCTTCTACCTTATTATAAAACCAAGATAATTATTATATTTTTATTTAATTTGGAATCTCTAGGTGCTACATTGAAGATGAGAACAATGGTAGTAGACTCAATCTATGGTGACCTTTCTTCTTCTACCTTCTAATAAACCCAAAAATTTTGTTGCATTTAAATCGAAATCTAATTTAAATTCTTCTACCTTCTAATAAGCACAAAGACCAATGAACAAATTTGTTGAAAAAACTAAGAGAAATGTAGATTGATTTTACCTCTTTTTAGTTGGAACACAATGGATTTGGATCTGGAAATGGGAATTGATTCGTAATGAGTCTAGCTAGAGAGATACGCTCATTCCCGGATTTCTTGGAATTCTAAAACCGAAATTGTTTTAACTTTTCTTGTTTTTCAGAAAAAGAAAATGGAGGATTAATTAAAAATGAAAAATTGAGGAATTGTGAATGGGAAAGAAGAAGGATTTGAAGAGTAAACGACTATAAACTATTGGATGAGTTTAAGAGGAAACACTTGTGCTGAGGAGATAAGCCAAGCCACATTCAGTGGCGGAGCTAGAATTTTCTTTTACCGGGGTCAAAATATAAAAATCATTTTTAATAAAATAGATGTGATTTTTTTTCAAATTATATTGCATATAAGTATATAACTTATGTTTTATAATTAAATAATAATTTTTGGTATTTCTAGAAAAGTTTGGTTGTATAAAACATGATAATTGATATACATAAAAGACAATTATAAATGGGAAAAAAGAATAGATAAAAGCAAAAATAATAAAAGTATAGTGGAATAAAAGTAATTATATAGATTTATAGTAATCAAAGAAAATGCTATTGAAGTAAATGAAAACACTTATTCACAAAATTAAAAATAAACTTATATATAATTATTAGTAGTTATAATTCATATCATTTTGCAATATTAAAAAAAGTTATGTATTAAAGGGTCAAAAGATTGGTTTTCACAATGGGCACTGGGGTCAATTTATAGGATTTTTCTTAAATATCTACATACTTGTTTAAATTTGCCATAATATTAGTTGAATTTTAAAAATTCACCGGGGTCAGTTGACCCCCATGGTTGTATGCTGCCTCCGCCCATGGCCACATTATGTTTTGTTCTTATATGGGCAAAGCTATATATATAGCCCACAAGTTAAAGCTGTGTTTGGCTCGTTTCAAAACACCCGACGTTTGCGTTTTCTTATTTTTATTAAATTTAAATTTTTATTAAAGCTGTGTTTGGCTCGTTTCAAAGCTATATATTTTTATTAAATTTGTTTTCTAATAAATTTGGACCAATTTGTATGAATACATTTGTAAAAATTATGGTTAAGACCAAGAAAAAGTGTAAAACATAAGCTGTAAGAAATAATATCGTACATTTTTTTTTGTCATGAATGGCATTTCTATATATTGATTAAAAATAAATTATCTATATTTATTTGATAAAATTTACTAATACTTAATTTTTACTTTTTTTTTATGTTCAAATATACCAGATTTCTCCAATTTAAAATTTACATTTCCTATTCAGCTCATATATATATATATATATATATATATGATGGAATGAGTAAACCAATATTGACTTATCTTATTGATATAGAAAAATAATTACATTTTGGCTATAAAAGATTTTCCCATTTTAGAAAATGTATATTCTAAAAATTTAGTCAACATTTTTATTAGTCAACATTTTCAATAAAATGTAGTTTCTAATTTAGAAAATAGAAATGCTTACACATATATGATTCAACTGTAATGGATTTTATTCCTTTTTGTCTCTAATTTTATAACCCTGTTATCTTCTTCAATAAAATCTACAACTTTACTTTTTAATGTCAATTATTCACAACTTAAGTTCTGACTACTTGTATATTTCTTTACCCCTTTTAGATAAATTTTTTCAATTAATCTATTATTAATTTATTATCATAATCATGTAGCAAAATTATACCATTTTAACATTATCATATTTTACCTATGAAAATCATTTTTTAACCACATTCTGGCTTATTATTTTTTCTCTGTCAGATATTTCTACACACACATGTTAGTTGCATTGCATGGTTTCAGAACACCAAACTGAAAATTGAAAACTATAAAAAAAGGAAAGATTCTTGGGCCAATTGCAAGAATATTAAAATTTGAGAGCTGAGTTTTCTATTACAAAAAGGACCATAAGCAAATTTTAAGAACGTGGACTTATTGAAGACCCAGCATTCATCGAACATGTAACATTTGTCCACGTCGCTTAATTTCTCAAACGATTATTGTAAATCACATTGGATCCAACCCCTCCAACCTGTTCGAGTTTTCTTTATCAACACACTCCATATAGTCTTTTAATTACACATACAGCCGTTGACAAAATAAATAAATACATAAAGATACTTTTTTATTTTGAATATAAAGTTTTTTTTTATGTGGTAAATGACAAGACTAATAAATTTATTTAGATAAATGACAATATTTGTTAAGTTGTCATTAGTAAATAAAAAAAATACATACTGATAAAACATTGGGTATGTAAGTTGGCGTTTGGTTTATTGATTGTTCAAAATATTTCATATGATATTTTTCTACATGGATGTAATAATAATTAACACGGTAAATAATGATCTATAGCCCTATGATAATAGATTACAAGTTTATATGATTTAAAATGCTTGTCTTGTTACATAAGTAAATCTCATAGAAAATATTTGTCTGTATTGGTTCTACCTTCGTCTTGGTCCGATGCTTAATTATTGTTTTTTCAAGTGTGCTTTGATGTTTTGGTTAACAACATTTTTAATTACTTTGATCAGTCTTATATGACTTAATTATTGAATTTTCGTGCACATAATTTACATCGCGCAATTATGAAAATGCTGCAAATTGAGCACATCACATTCGGTATGTTAGTTCAGACATCATGTCTGTTTTAGAAAAAAAAAATAAGACGGAGTCTAACGGATTTTTAATTTTAATTGAATTAACTTATATCTTAGAACAAGACTGGTGGAGATAGTATGTTTACTTTTCGACCATTCCAATAAATAATTAATCAGGAAATACAAGACAGTGGAAATGTTCTAAGAGATGAATCCTACATAGGGATGTTAAAGATGTGTTAAAATGAAATCCAGTGGGTATCCGAAATTCATGTTTAATCTTGTGTTTTGCATCCAAAAACTCTGTGTTTAAAACGGACGGATATCCGAAAAAATAGTTTTACTCGGGTTTATTTTAAAGAAATTGCACCCTATAACCTAAAAAAACAACAAAATTAAATATCTAACCTCTAACCCCCTATTCACTCTCTTTCTCTTCCTATCTCTCTCTACCTTCTTTCTAAAAAACTAATTTTTCTTTTTTTTTGGGTTATTCACCTAAATCACCCTTTATTTTATGAGATTTTGGGTATCCACCGGAGTTTTTATCTCTTAAATCTCAGTTAATAAAGTGATGTCGTTTCACTTCCCAAAAATCTAAACACGAGCCCGAAATCCTATTAAAGCACAAACTCAGTTAATTTCTTCAATCGATTAACTAAATTATTAGGAATACGAACCTATTAATTTCTTCAATCGATCTCTAATCTATGATAGACCTCTGCTATTTTCAGAATTTTGACTAATTAATTAATTCATTCATGTTTATCTGTTTCTCTTGTTTACTACTATGAGATACGACTTCTTTTTTTCTGTCAGGAAACGAAATTTAAGTATGTTTCCTATTAAAAAAATGTATGTTTCCTATGAAGAAGTGAATTTGTTATGATCACAATGTGAGTTTAGTTAGAAAACTTTTTCCTTAAAATTTTTAGTTTGCAAAGACTTGACGAAGATATTGCTTAGATCCTTATTAGTATTTTACACACAATATTAAAATGTTTAGAGAATAATTATTTCCGAGGACGTATTGCTTGTTCCTTCATTTAATATCTCACAAGATAATTTTATTTAAATTTTGCATTTTGGGATACACTATTGACCATATCATTAATAATCATAGGGGTTAAATCTAATAACATCTACAAAGTTATATATTTTTGAAAATAGTATTTATAAATAGGAAAATTGTTAAAAATACTCCTTTTGGTGTGCCCCTTTTCAAAAATGCCCCTTTTAGATGTCCATTTTCAAAAATGCCCCTTTTTAAATCTGAAATTTTTATAAAGTTTTATTAGGTTTATAAGGTACTTATGGATTGTAACTACTACTTGAAGACTCGGTCCAAGTATTTATAAGGTTTTATAAGGTGTTTTTAAAGGTTTTACAAGTTATTTTAAAGGATTTTTAAGGTTTTTCAAAGGTTTTACAAGATATTTTAAAGGTTTTTAAAGGTATTTAAAATGCATTTATAAGGTATTTATAAAGTATTTATAAGATTTTAGATACATAGAAATGTAGTTTGTGTATGTTTTAATAATATTACATACATATTTGGGTAAGTCTTATATTTTTAAGAGCATTTTTTATAAGGTTTTTTAAAAAGAGTATTTTTGAAAAGTGGCATTGAAAAAGTGGCATTTTTGCAAAAGCCCCTAAATAAATATGACAAATGCAAGTCAAAGTTTCCAATTCAAAATCTCCTACCAAAAACTTCAAAGTCTTTATGGAAGAAAATAGCAAAAGTAAAACCAAAATTTGATAACACTAGTAACTAGTAGTAATACATGAAGTCTGAAATGAATATATCCCAGATTTAAGGCAGAACAATCACCAAGTCAAATTAAGTACAGCTTGAGTTTTTTCAAGTAAAGGTTTTTCCTATATTACTCATAATTAGGATCATTTCTGCGCATTTATCTATAAAAAATATATCATTATTCTAACTTATAAGTTACGTAGTTTAATAACGTGCATGAATTTTAAAACACCACTTGATAATCATTAATCAGAAATAAACAAAGACGATACGTATAAACGTTTATCAAGCGAATAAATAAAAACATTGCGAAGTCAAATTAAACAGATAATGGCATTGTCAGAAATTACATTTTAATATTTTTTGTTTTTAAATATCAAATGGGATTTAAAAAACATTAAAATTAAAATACCACAAAATTAAGGTGGTTTACAATAGGTCATTACTTCTTCTTCTTTTTTCTCAGCCAATGATTACTTAAACCCCAGGTTAGAGTAATTTTTTCTTTAAATGTTTTAATTTTTTGTATTTTTTTTTAGTTTTGGTCAAAGGAAAAATGCAGAAAATAGTAATTTAGAATAATCTCTCAACTGTTGATAAAAAAAGAATAATCTCTCTACTAAATACAAAAAAGAAGAATAATCTCTCAACTAAATACAAAAAAAAACACTGGACCAACATATATCTATTTTTAAAAATGTTTTATTTTTTATATTTTTTTTAGTTTTGGTCAAAGGAAAAAAGCAGAAAAATAGTAGTACTTTAGAATAATCTCTCAACTGTTGATAAAAAAAGAATAATCTCTCAACTAAATACAAAAAAAAAAAACACTTGACCAACATATATCTATTATGGATTAGAAATATTGAACTTAGGATCAGAGGTATATGTATATCTCTACTAACATGGCCAAAAAAAAAAAAAAAAACATTTGGCGTGACCAGTTAGATACATATACAATAAAACCTCTATAAAATTAATACTCTATAAATTAATAACCTCTCTAAATTAATAAATTCTTCCGGTCTCAAGTTGGGACCAGTGTAAAATATGACATAAATCGATAAATTAATAAGATAATAATTTTTTTGAAAATCTTATGTAAACATATGGTCCCGTCTATATCATAAATTAATAATTGTATTAACTTATCAATATATATATATATATACATATATACATATATTATATAAATTTATATATGTTATATATGAATTACTATGATATATATTTAAAATATTATATGTAAAAAATTTGATGAAATATGACTCTATTATTCGAAAAAAGTTTGTGTTGTTTTTTAAACTTAATAATTGTTTCTCTATTTGTAATTAGTTTTTAAGAAATATTGTTTATAAAGAAAAAAATTATTTTTAGATAGAAATTTTTTTAAAAAATTACAAAATTAGTAAAGTCTCTCTATAAATTAATAATTATTAATTTATCGATAAATTAATACTTCTCTAAATTAATAAAATTTCCTGGTCCCAATATTATTAATTTATAGAGGTTTTACTGTAGCTTTAGCTTCCTTTCACATGAGAGAACAACGACGCCGGAAAGCAAAAATTGTAATAGAATTATTTTTAGTGATAATTTTTGCTTTTGAGAGAATTTAAGACAGAAAGTGTTATTAAGAGAGAACCACACAATAACTAACACTTTCTCTCTTAAACTCTCTTGTAATATCCCTAAATTAAAAGCCCATTTAAAGACCCATTACAAGATTAGAGATACTCAGCCCATTTAAAAGATACTAATTAAAATTTAAAACTAAATAATTTCCATAAAAAGAGTGAGGAAGAGACAAAAGTGATTGATTGGTCGAAAAAAATGGAAGCGGCAAAGAAACAGAGTGTTACAAATCAGCTTCTCGCCGTGAAAACAGCTTCCGGCAAGACTTTTAGCCAATTAGCGGCGGAGACTGGTCTCACCAACGTCTACGTAGCTCAGCTTCTCCGTCGCCAAGCTCAGCTCAAACCGGACACAGTCCCGAAGCTTAAGGAAGCTTTACCAGCTCTGACCGATGAACTAATCGGAGATATGATGTCTCCGCCGTGGAGATCTTATGATCCTAATCTCATTCAAGAACCCACTATCTACAGGTTTGCTCTGGATATTTTACATATTTTTTTGTGGGATTAATTTTGATTTTTTCTTGGGTTTGGGTTTGATTCAGGTTGAATGAAGCAGTGATGCATTTTGGTGAGAGTATAAAGGAGATTATCAATGAAGATTTTGGCGACGGCATGTAAGTTCTATGTTGTTCTTCTTATTATGTAAAGTTTGGGTTTTTATCGTTGCTTTAAAGGGTCATTGCTTAGTAGAATCCTTGTGATCCATCTTGAGAGGATTGAATTGAAAGTTTCTTGATTTATTGGCATGTGTGTTCTTTCTCTGGAGTTATGATCGTATTAAACCTTGTAACTGTAGTAAATTTACTCTGTTTGACACTTTATAGCTGAACTAGAACGTATTTGAAATGAAAAATGAGAATTTTAAGGAAAAGATGGAAATGTTCATAATTTATTCGATTTTTTAGCAGAACATGTCAAGAAAGATATGTTAGCATTCATGTGTGCGTGTGTGTGTGAGGAACAATTGATTCGTAGCAGGCTTCTTCATTGGCCAAATTTTGTATGTGAGAGTGATCTATCTATACTAGTCTTTGTTAGTTCAAGATGATCATATAGATCTTGCAGATGTAGTTAAACCTAGTCGTTTAACACTTTATAGCTGAACTAGAACGCCCTTGGATCGAAATAAGGAATTGGTTAAAGTAGAAGCTTGAAATGTCAAAAATTTATCCGATTTGTTCTGGAACATGCTAAGAGGATGTGTTGGCACTCTTCTGTATGTGAGAAACGATTGATTTCTTGTTGCTCAGCATTCGGTTTTTCGTCCCTTGGTCCTAGTTGGCTTCTCAATGTGCCAATTTTGAATGTGAGAGTGATCTATATATATATCGGTCTTTGTTATTTCTTGTTATGTGCACATATGTCATGCCCTTTAAAAGCTGAGTCTTTGTTTCTCTGTGTGTGTATATGTTTAGCATGTCGGCAATAGACTTCTATTGCTCTGTGGACAAAATCAAAGGAGTGGATGGTAATAATCGTGTGGTCGTGACACTTGATGGGAAGTATCTTTCGCATTCCGAACAGGTTAGTGTTTCATTTTATAATGCATGTTAATAGATTCAGAATATTTGAATGATTTGGGATCACTTTTGTTGCAGAGGACGGAGAATATGGTCTCAAGGCTAAACCTCAAGGGAAGTACAAGCGAATGATATGAATGTAAAGAAGCCTTTTCGTAACAATGAAGGCCTCATTGTAAGTTGTAACGTTGTAATGCCTCTGGTGTTTGTTTATCTGTAATCTATGCAACTTCAGCATCCCGATTAAAGCTGTTTCAGGTTGAATAACAGTGAATAAATAAAACATATAAAACCTTTCTATGTTTGTATTTAACATCGTAATCGAGTTCTGATTCATGCTTAATATCAATTGGATAAAGTTTATGGCAGTGCTATGTACACGAGATGTAACACTGTCACAGAGATCTTGAGTTACATCATAGTACTCAATCTTGAATAGCAGTAAGGTTTAATCTTGAACAGCAGTAACCATTGTACAATAACTGATTGTTGGTACAGAATACATAATCAATTATGAAAGCAGAAATTCAAGTGTCCAGATACTCGATCGCAAATTATGAAACTTTACGGGAAACACACAAGAAATGTGAGTAGTACTTCAGACTGGAAATGATTCATCTAACGTTGTTTTTTCTGAGTTGAAAAGGAGCTGCGGGACGGATCATCATCACCGAATGCAACTACGTTCCCTGGACGTGAGAAAAATATCTGCAATGTTGCATAAATAATGCATATGTTATTCAAATCAAGAGGCATGTGTTAATGCTCGAGTATATGTGTGTGTGTGTGTGTCACCTGGTAGTCTCCAAGGACCAAGGGTAAGAGTCTTGAAACCAGCTGCACAATAGTCGAAATAATATTCCCATATCCTAATGAATTTATCGTCGAATCCAAGATCGATGATTTGTCTGCACAAGTAATAGTTTTTTGGGGACATGAGCACAAACATACATACAAAGTCCAAAGACAAAACAGAGGAAAGGTTTTTAATTTTGATCTTACTTTTGTCTCTCCAAGAAATTCTTCCTCCACAATCTCAGCGTTTGGTAGTAATGAATCCCAATGTTCTCAACATTTTCAATGCTGTGTTTTTTTTCCGGTGTTAGATAGGTCGGACATCAGAGGAAGATAAAGCCGGAAAATTGCATTTGAAGCTAAACTTTGATAAAGAGAAGACTTTACCATAGCCTAGAAGAAGAGGACATGGCTGAAGTAACTCTGGCTAAAGAAGGAAGGCATCCACCTGGGAATATGTATTCTTTTATGAAATCTGAATTTAGTCTGTACTCATTGTAACGTTCTTCGGGTATCGATATAAACTGTTATTATTGTTAAACGTTAACCACTATGGTTGTGGATGTCGGATTCACACATTCAAGTATTTTTATTAGTAGGAAAGATTATTCTTGAGGGACAAAAAATAAGAACGTAAAAGGCTTATGAATTGCTACAGAAATTGCTATCGTATTTCTTGCTCTAGAGGGAGATCCCTTTACATGGCCATTAGCCTCCATATTTATACATAGAGAAACGACATTAAAAATGAGTAATTAAGTACAATTATTCCTTCTTAAATGTGTCCGTTTTGATTCCTTGATTTTAATGCTCCACGTTTGAATTTGAGTTGACTCTGGTCTTTATGGGCCTCGCCTTTCGGCCCAAATGTACTTGGACCGACTTAACCATGACCTCGTCTCCGGACTCGTGTCGAGATGCAGTCACTTCGGACCCTCTTTATGTTGACAACCACTCCGACCGTTCCTTTGGCTCACGGATCCGACGGGCTTCATCCTTTATGGGTCTTCATCTTGTCTACGTGGCAATCTTTGGTTGGTCCCGGACTTCTGGTGCGGGATCCGACACCAACAATTAGCCCCCCAAGTTCTTCGAAGTGCCATTCCAATTCGGAGGACTTTAAATGCTTTAAATGACCAAAGATTGCGCTCGAGAATCTTTCTGATTTCCCGCCGAAAATCTCATTACTCCTTTAATTTCGGCACTAGCCATTTTTACCCGAGTGACATCTGTCATCATTATGACCGTATATTAATTAATTACTATTAAAACGGGAAAAAACCTTCCCACTTCCCACACAACTTCCGAGGCGGTTTCATCATTAGCTTGTGTGAGGTAACTTCTTTTCACCATTACTTTCTTCTTTTACTTTTGTGCTTTAATCAAAACTTCTCTCTACTTTTCTTCACCGAACCTCCCTTCGCCGGATCTTCAATTTTTCATTTTTCTCCGATGACTTCCGATTCTGAGAGACCTGAATCTCCGTCTTATGATGAGAGGCGTTCTAGTAACGACGAATGCACTCGTCCTAACGATATCGCCGGTCCTCATTACAAATCCACCTGTACTCTTCAATCCCTTGAACGATTAAAGGGGCTTTGTCAAATTCCTCCTGAAATTATAGCGGAGGCGCAAATAGCCGATCCTACGGAATCCCCGGAGAACCACCGTGACGGCTACTTTTGTGTTTACGAAATTTACTTCAAGGGCTGCGGATTGACCTTCCCCCTTCCCGAAGCCCTAATTCGATTCTTGGCGGCACTCGAGATTGCTTTACCTCAATTAACCCCCAATCTCCTCCGAACCATCCTCGGGATTATAACCGTTGCGGCGGAAGCTGGCTACGTCATTGGAGTCCCCGAGCTGAATGAACTCCTAAGCGTAAGGAGTTCATCAAAGAAAACTGGGTACTTCTCGGCGTATCCAAATGCCAACAGGAACGTCATTTCGCACCTCCCGAACAAGGATGAAAACTGGCACCATCCTTGGTTCCTGATTAAGAAAACTCCCGCTTCGATTGGGAATCTTTCCGATGTACTCCCATCGAAGTGGTCTACGAAGCCTGGTAGAGACTAGGTCGTATATTCCTTTCCTGTTTATTTTATTATTTTTTACTGACCAAATTAGTTGTTTCACTTCGCAGCTCTTATCGCTTCAACTCTCCCGACTGAAGAATTTGTCAAGTTCTTCAGAACAATCCTCGAAGGGGAAACCCTTTGGAATTCTTTCACCCTCGATCGGTTTATCGAGGCCAACCGAAAACTCAGGATGAGTCCTCCCAATCTACTTCATCGTCTTCCGCCTCCTCCCTCAACTCAGGGCATGTCAGCTCGGGCCCTTACTGCCCAGCGTAAGAAACTTTCCAAGCCGATAGCAGAGGCTTGTGTTGAAAACAAGGCGTTCCTCGCGGCCGCTATTGATAAGAAAGATTACAGCAGGACCCTACTGGTTGATGATAACAGCTCCGAGGGAGCCAGATCCGTTGCTGCTTATAGGCTAACACCTCGTCGTGAACGTCATGACGAACGTTCTCCCCGGAGAGAGCGGTCTCCTCGTCGCGATTCTCCTCGGCCTCCCCGAGATGATTTCAGCAACGAACCACTTAAGAATTTGGTTCGTAGGAAGAGAGACAAGTCGTCCCGTGGTGACTCGTCTCCGCGAAGGGAGAAATCAAGGGCCCGGACTGATCGTTCACCTCGATCATCCCCTCCCACTAAACCAATGGGTCCTCCCCGGCCTGTTGACATGTCTTCTTCTTCTCAGCCCGACAGCGAAAAGACTGCTCGGAGTGCATCTCCTAAAAAGGGAGATTCTGAATCTCGAGATGCTTCCTCGAGGTTAAAAACCGTTCTTGTCCCTCAAGTCAAATCGCTCTCAGGTTTGGTGATTTACACATACTCTAACGTTTTTGTTTCTATTAAGATTCCAATTTTTACAATTCTTCCTTCTTCGCAGCTATGGAGAAAGAAGGCAGCGTCTTCCGATGCTTCAAGACCCGATCGGGTTCGATCTTGCCAGACTTCGACAAGTGGCGCCCTGCGATTCGTGAACGCTATTTGCTTCACGCGCATCACTCATCTCGGGTTAGTTCCGTTTTTTTATATTGCATTGCCATTCTGCGAACTGACTCGCCATCCCGGGTTTATGTATAATGCCAGGTTCATAGCGAACTTAACGACATGATCGAACATTACGAAGGGTTGGTCATTGGACGGGAGAAGGAGATTGACATGTGGAAGAAGAAACTCTCTGCCCTTGAGGCTGAACTCAGTTCTTCTGCCGGCTCCAAGCACGATCTGGAGGACAAGGTCGACAGTTTAACATCCGAGCTTGCGCAGATAAAGGGGGAGCTGCAAGACCAGTACGATCGGAATTACAAACTCCAGGATGAACTTTCTGGTGTTCAGGGTAGACTTCATGAATCCGAATCAACCGCCGATACCCTGAACAACCAACTTATCGAGCTTGACGCGAAGTACAAGGCGCTAGCCAAGTTGCGTGATTCCGAGTTGGCAAGGTCGGCATCGAAGGCCAGAAAGGAGGTTAAGGGACGCGGGATGGAGTTGATCCAAGGGGCCATCCGCTTCATGCAGACCGAGAAGGCTAGGTCAGACTTGGAATCAGACATCAAGGAGCATGAGAGCAACCTGATTCTGTTGGATCAAATCCATGAAACAGATTTCTCCGAGAAGCAAGAAAGGACCGAACTGTCAACTAATCTTTCTGAAAAACGGAGTCGCTTGGCAGCTCTTCCCACTTCGACCTTCAACCCGCTTGACTTCGAGGAATTCTTTACTGAATCACCTCCTATAAGTGAATCGGGTTTAGACTGGGCAGGTAACGCTTGGCTCCTGACGCTTACCACCCTTTTCTTACCTTACGTTTTTTTTTAAAATTAACTGGAACCGTCCTTCCCAGGCTTAAGTGAGACGGAAGATATCGTCCCACCCGAAATTCCTGCGAGACCGGAGGTCATCCCGGAGGATGGTTGTACTGTGGAGAGCGGACCAGGAGTCTCATCTGACCAAGCACCTGCCAAGGAGGCGAATGAAGCTTCGACTGTTGAGCCGGATTCCGAGGGGGCTGTTGCTCCGTAGTGGCTGTGTCCACTTTAAATTGGGAATTGTCCCATTAATTTTAAGACTTAATTTCGAACTTGTTTTTGCCTAAGGAGGCTTTATTATTTCTTTTTTGAACAAGATATTTGCCTGAGGAGGCTTTTAAACCTTTCTAGGTTATGACCCCAAGGGGGTTTGGTTAAAATTTTATGCGGGTTTGCAAAGTCCGCTTTTAACCTTTTGTGGCCTTGTGGTTATGCTTTCGAGATTTTTAGGCTGATCAGACCTTTCTCTTTAGAATGCGAGAACTGAGCTCGGCTTAAAGCGAGTTCCCCACTTCGGGTTTAGTCAACTCGATAAATTTATTGGGCTTGGGCCTCAGAAACTTTTGTAGTTAATGCGACGGTTGCTCTTTTTTTTTTTTTTTTTTTAAAAGTAGGGAAACGGCTCGTCTTTAATGCAATAACTGCCCTTTCTCGATTTTCCCAAAAAGGGGCTAAACCACTCGGGCACACTACCATTATTGGATTTATGGTTCCAAGACAAACCATAAATCATTATAAATAAAGGCTTACCTACCTCTAAGCTTTATTTAACTTCGTTTTTAGAATCTTACTTGAGTAAAATTACGAGTATGGAAAACGAAAAAGTAGCCCCCGTTGATCCCGGCAGTCCACTCTTCTTGTCCGGCGACGGCTTTGAACCGGCCGGCGTTCTTTTCCCTCACGCCGTCTTCCACTTTCCTTCGAAGGAGAAGAAGGAGGCTTGCGACTTTATTGACAAGGTTTATATCTGTCTTCTTTGATTAAAAGCTTTTGTTTCATTTTATTCATTCATCTTTATGCTAGGTTGCCGACAAAAACCGTCGCTTGTGTGAAGAGAGGCAGCGGCTGGGCCTCAAAAGGCAAACGCTCGAGGCTCGCATCGCTCGGGTGGAGAGGAAGATACGGGCTTTGGAAAGTGATCCCTTTCAATGGGAATGGCGGAACTTCGATTCTGTTGCTGAGATCCCGAAGATGCTTCGGATGTATCTCCGTGCTAAAGGAGTTCCGGGTCCTGTGAATGCTCCGGTCCATACCGTTCCATCTGATAGCGAGGAAGAAGACGAGGAGGAGGCCAGCACCTGTCGGAAACGCGTTCGGGATCATCCCGAAGTGGATGCCAAGAACAAGGCGTCCACTTCGAAGACTAAACCGGCGATGAAGGAGCCTGTTCCTGAGCCTCTTCCATAAATGTTCTCTAACTTCTTTACTTATTTTGAACTCGTAATGGGCTTCGGCCCCTTTTTATTTATGGAAACATTTGCAACTTTCCTTACTTTTCAAATATTCTCGGAGATGCGTCTTTTAATGCAGGATTTGTTCGAGGGCATAAATCTCTCCGCGAATCACTCCATTCCTAGGATAGAGTCCGCAGCTTACTCGTTCCTATAAATTATAGTCTCAATTTCCCTTTACTCCTCACCATTCTTTTCATTTTAGTAGGTATGGAGTTCAATCTTCGCTGTTCAGAATCTATGCCCGACTTCTCCAGAATCGGAATGATAAACGAAGATGTTCCGAATGAGCCAAGCAGGCAGCTTCCTCCACTTCGCGGCTTCTTGATATCTCAGATCCGAGCCCCATGCGCTTTGATCAGGGATCTCACAATCAGAGACCAAGGAACAGCGACGGCGTTCATAGAGGCACTCGAGCTTCAACACCGGAAGCTTATGTCGGAAAAAAGGAGACTCCGGAAGAGGATTAACCGGATGCAACGCAGGCTTACTACGGTGTCAAGAGATCTTCACATCCTTGAATCTCACCCCGGAGAGTGGACTGAGCTTGGAATATCTAACTTTGCTCGAATTCCGGACTGCATGATGCCGATCCTCGATCTTGCTGGTCAAGGAGTTGAAGTATTCTGCTCGTCAACAAGATTTTCATAGTCCGAAGTGTACGATGAGGGACATCCCGTCTTTTAAATAACGCTCTATTTCCAACCTCTTGTATGTTCGCATAGCCGAACCTTTATTTGCTTCACTTGTTCGCACAGTCGAACCTTTTTCCTTTAATAAAGAAATAAAACAAATTTTATTAATAGCTGAACTCGTTTCCGAGCTGCCTACGTACCCATTTCGGGATCAAGCCACATCGTAGTTCATGTACATAAACAATGCATGTAGCTTTAAACATAAAACTTCTTTAGGTTGATCACATTCCAAGGTCGCTTGACTGGATTGTCTTCTAAGTCTTTCAACCTATAAACACCGTTCCGAACCACTTCGGTAATAATGTAAGGTCCTTCCCAATTAATACCGAGTTTACCGGCACCTTCTTCTTTTTTGTTGTCAAAGACGCGCCTTAATATATAATCTCCCACGAAGAAAGGCCTACTTTTAACCTTAGAATTGTAATACTGGGCTGCTGCCTGCTGGTAATTCTGGATCCGAATTAGAGCTTGATCACGCCTTTCATTTATGGTATCTAGTGAATCATTAAGCATTGCTGAATTTTCCTCCTCATTTAACGGTGCTTCTGTTCGGCGAAGTCCGGGCACATTGAGTTCAGCTGGTACTACCGCCTCCATGCCATAAACCAAAGAGAATGGAGTTTCTCCTGTAGGTCGCCTAGGGGTTGTACGATAGGCCCACAGGACGGGTTGGAGTTCTTCATACCATCCTCCCTTTAGATGACTTAAGCGTTTCTTGAGATTGCTTAATATTGTCTTGTTCGCGGCTTCAGCTTGACCGTTTCCTTGCGGATATCGTGGAGTAGAATAACTAACTTTGATTCCCCAGTCCGCACAAAAGACATCAAACTCGTGTGAAATGAATTGTGGTCCATTATCAGTGACTATTTCGTATGGAACTCCATGTCGACATATAATGTTTTTCCAAATAAAGGTCTTCACCGCCGAATCCTTGATACCAACATACGCCTCAGCTTCAATCCATTTTGAAAAGTAGTCCGTAAGGACTAAAAGGTACTGTACACCTCGAGTTGATTTGTGCAATGGTCCAATGATGTCCATTGACCACCTCATAAACGGGTATGGGGCGGAAATGGAGGAGAATAATTCCGACGGTTGATGGATCAATGGTGCATAGAGTTGGCAGCGCTTGCATCTTTGGGCGAACTTAACACAATCTGTGATCATAGTGGGCCAATAATACCCCATTCTTTTAACTTTAAAAGCCATAGCTCTTCCTGATGAATGACTCCCACATAATCCTTCATGCACTTTGCTCATGACGATTTCGACTTCGGGCCCAAAAATGCATAATAGGTAAGGGTCACTGACACCTCGTCTATATAACGCATCCTTTGACAGACAAAATTTCGCGCTAACGATTTTCATTTTCCTGGCCTGCCATTTATTCTTTGGGAGCTCACCTGTCATGATGTAGTGCTTTATTGGTTCCCTCCAGTCAGCCCCCCAGTCTTTAGCCGGAATTTGGTCAACTTTGTGAAATATTCGTGGCTCTGGCTCGGGATGCTCGTTTGGTTCAAGAACATCCTCCTCGATTAACGGCTCGGTTTCTAACATTGTTTCTGGAATCACTTCTTGAGCTAAGACAACGGGTTCCTTGTTAGATGTATTCGATCACTTTGACTTCCTTCGTTTGTTGGGTGGCGGTTCGATATCTGGTTCGCCACGGTCGCGTGCCGCTGCTCGAGACCTTGTAACGACGAGGGTTTCTTTGCTGTCTTGAATGCTTCGCTCCGAAATGCATTCCACTGGAATAACTCTCTTTAACTCAGGATCTGATGTTGACGCCAATGCGGCAAGTGCATCCGCAGTTGTATTCTCTCCCCGAGGTATGCGGATTAATTCGAATTTCGAGAAATTTTTAGATAAATCCTTCACCACTTCGAGGTACGCTTCCATTCTTGAATCTTTGGCTTCATAGTCTCCATTAAATTGGTTAACTACTAACTGCGAATCGCAATAAGCCAATATTTCCTTAGCTCCAAATCCTTGTGCTAATCGAAGTCCGGCAATCAGGGCTTCGTATTCTGCCTCGTTGTTGGAGGCATTAAATAACAACCGGAATGATTGTTCTAGAATTTCTGATGTTGGAGATTCCAACTTGATTCCCACTCCGGATCCTTGTTTTGTTGAAGACCCGTCTACGTGTAATTTCCAAGTTTGGTTCTCCGGTTGCTCTATCGTTCCAGGTATTGGTAACTCGGTTAAGAAATCTGCTAAAACCTGAGCTTTCATACTGATCCGGCTTTTGAATTCTATATCGTACTCGCTTAACTCCACCGCCCATTTCGCCAAACGTCCGGACTGACTTGGACTATGAAGTATTGTTCGGAGTGGTTGGTTGGTTAATACTTCAACCGGATGGGATTGAAAATATGGGCGCAGCTTCCGAGCCGAAGTTACCACCGCGAGTGCAAGTTTTTCCATCATTGTGTATCTTGTTTCCGGATCCGTCATTGACTTGCTTACGTAGTAAATTGGTTTCTGCTCCCCACGGTCTTCCCGAACCAAGACTCCACTAACCGCGTGACTTGAAACCGACACGTACAAATAAAGTTTTTCATCCACTTCTGGTTTGGACAGTATAGGTGGAGTGGATAAGTATGCCTTAAGCTGCCCAAAAGCTTCTTCGCACTTCTCATCCCAAAGGAATCCTTTGTTCCCTTTTAGAATTTGGTAGAAAGGTAACGATTTATCTGTTGATCTCGAGATAAAACGATTCAGAGCCGCAATCCGCCCAGTCAACCGTTGTACTTCTTTGAAGTTTCTTGGAGATGGCATGTTTAGAAAGGCGTTAATTTGATTTGGATTGGCTTCAATCCCTCTTTCTGTCACGATATAGCCAAGAAATTCCCCGGATGGGACTCCAAATGTGCATTTCGCCGGGTTCAGCTTCATTTGATACTTATTGAGAATATCAAAACATTCCTCTAAATGCTTAACGTGATCCTCTTTCTTTAACGATTTAACCAACATATCATCTATGTAGACTTCCATTGTTTTCCCGAGATGATTATGGAACATCTTGTTAACCAACCGTTGATATGTTGCTCCTGCATTTTTCAAACCAAAAGGCATTACCTTGTAACAATAGATACCTCTATCAGTGATAAACGACGTTTTTTCTTGGTCTTCGGGGTTCATCATTATTTGATTATAACCCGAGAAGGCATCCATGAATGTTAACAGCTCGTTCCCAGCGGTGGACTCTACAAGTCGATCTATATGTGGGAGCGGGAAACTATCTTTGGGACATGCTTTATTGAGGTCTGTGAAGTCGATACAAACCCTATCCTTCCCATTCTTTTTCTTGACAACGACAGTGTTTGCTACCCATTCCGGATATTGCACTTCTATTATGGACCCTATCTTCAAAAGTTTATCCACTTCGTCATTTACTATTTTCGCTCGCTCCACTCCAAGCTTTCTTCTTTTTTGTTTCACCGGTTTGAAGCTTGGATCCACGTTTAGTTCATGACAAATTTACTTGGATTTATGCCAGGCATGTCATCCATTGTTTCTACTCCTCTTGATGTTGGAAATTTGATACATTGATGATATGTAGAGGGGACTGCTTTCATTTGATAAATCCAGGGAATACCGAGGATGATGTTGTAAGCTGCGGGCTTATCGAAGACAACGAAGTCCACGATCTTCGATACTTTTTTGGCAAGGACCGGTAGCTTGATTGTCCCGAGAGACATGGCTGATTCACTTGTGAATGCAACTAATGGAGACGGAGGCCCCACTATATCCGCCCGACTAATTCCCATTCTTTCTAGAGTACTTAAAAAGATCAAATCGACCGAACTGCCTGTATCTATAAGGATCCTTGATACTTCGAAGTTGGCAACGTCAAGGGTAATGACTAGAGCATCATCATGAGGTCTTTCGAGGTACCGCGTTTCTTCTTCATTAAATGATATTGATGCACCTTGAAAATCGACTTCTTCGCTTAAGCTTGCTTTGAGTAGGATATTTCGTCTATGTTTCTTGATGGAACTTATCGAATCTCCGCAAAATTTGGAACCTCCTAGAATAACATTGATCTTACCCTTAGAATTCCTTGGTTCTTCCTCGTTGGTTAACCTTGGTCTTTTAGAATTTTGATCTTTGGAACTTTCCTTTGCTTCGTGGTATTCCTTCACAAAATCTTTTATATCGAATTTGGAAAGATCTCCACTAGCCCAAAGCTCTGCGAGGTGCCTTTTAAGAACGCTGCAATCCTTGGTTAAATGTCCGGTTACTTTATGAATGTCGCAATATAGACTTTCATCACGGACCCAAGTGTTTGATCTTCCTTTCCCTTGGAATTGCTTTCTGACGGTACTGTTGAAAGGTTGCGACCCAAATTTCCTTGGTCCTTTGCTCTCCCTAGGCTCGAACTTCTTGGTAGGGACGGTGATTGCCGGCTTTTCTTGTTTATTTCTTTGGGCAAAACTTTCTTTTTCGTCCTCTACCTCCATCCAGTTGTTCGCGCGAAAGAGTGCATCCTGAATTGTGTCTGGTTTATGAAGTATTAAGTCTTCTTTAAACCTTGAATCATGTCGCAATCCTTTTCGTAGGGCAGATAAAGCTGATTGCTGCGAGATTCTTGGGAGCTTTGACAGCACTCCTTTGAATTTGGTGATGAAAACTCGAAGTGACTCATTAGATCCTTGCGACAAGTTCCAAAGATCGGCATCCGAAACGCTTTTATCCATAAGAATGGAGTATTGCTTTAAGAATACGGCTGATAGTTCGTCGAAATTGCTGATCGAACCCGGCTCTAATTGGGTGAACCACATTAGAGCTTGGCCGCATAGATTCTCCGAAAAAAGCTTGCAGTAGCCTGCGTCCTCATCAGCTTCATCCAATTCGACTCTTCCAGCAGCGATCAGAAAAGCTGCGAGATAGCTTTTTGGATCCTCCAATCCGCTGTAAGGGTCCAACTTGAGTTTTCGGGAATCTTTGATCCTCAAACTTGCAATTCGCGAGATGAAAGGTGTTCGCCTAGCTTCTTCAATGACTCGATTGATGTCTGGCTCCGAACTTGTAACTTGATGAAATTTTGATTTCATTTCTTTTAATTCCTGGCTAACCTTCCTCATGGTCTCGAACTGGTCGAGGTTCTCCTGCTCGTATTGAGCTGCAAGTTGTTCTTCATCTCCGAGCTGTGCCTCTTCTTCCAACGTCTGAACTACATTATTAGTAGCACCGGGAGTTGTTTGTCCGCTGGTTTCATTTCGTGCAGCGGAACTTGGCGAGTTGAATATCCCTCTTCGGATTCCCACAAGGTTTCCTGCACTTAAAGAGCGAACACGAGTTTGTATAGTATTGACGTTTTGACTAAGAGATACCTGGGATGTTTGCAACGTATCGACGGCCTTTTCCACATCCGAGAACTTTTGTGATATGTCCGACATGGTTTGCTGCATAGCTTTGAGGGTTTCGGCCAATGATGTCTCAACGGCGTCTCCTCCGGACATTGTTGCTTATCTCGGAAGTGTAATAAAGAAAAAATCTAACCACTCAAGAACCTTCTTTCCCCACAGCCGGCGCCAAAATGTGGATGTCGGATTCACACACTCAAGTATTTTTATTAGTAGGAAAGATTATTCTTGAGGGACAAAAAATAAGAACGTAAAAGGCTTATGAATTGCTACAGAAATTGCTATCGTATTTCTTGCTCTAGAGGGAGATCCCTTTACATGGCCATTGGCCTCCATATTTATACATAGAGAAACGACATTAAAAATGAGTAATTAAGTACAATTATTCCTTCTTAAATGTGTCCGTTTTGATTCCTTGATTTTAATGCTCCACGTTTGAATTTGAGTTGACTTTGGTCTTTATGGGCCTCGCCTTTCGGCCCAAATGTACTTGGACCGACTTAACCATGACCTCGTCTCCGGACTCGTGTCGAGATGCAGTCACTTCGGACCCTCTTTATGTTGACAACCACTCCGACCGTTCCTTTGGCTCACGGATCCGACGGGCTTCATCCTTTATGGGTCTTCATCTTGTCTACGTGGCAATCTTTGGTTGGTCCCGGACTTCTGGTGCGGGATCTGACACCAACAATGGTTGTGCAAACATGAAATTGGCGATACATGCAAATGTTCCCAGCAAGACAAAAATGCCGTCTTCCGCAAGCGCAGCTTCACAGTGACTGAAAAATGTCTCCATGAATTTGTGGCCAACATGTTCTAGCCTCTCGCTGAAAATTCCAAAATGTTATGTCATAGAGACATAGACTCATAAGACAAGAGTACATATTTAATTATACAAAGAAGGGAGGGGAAAAAAAGATATTACCAAGATATAATTCTGTCATATTTTTGAGCATCAGATAGTTGGCGATAATCGCAGAGCTTAAACGTAATCCGGTCCTATCATTAAGAAGTTGAAATGTTAATCATAGCATTGGAGATCAGAAACAGAATGGATTATGCAAACCTGAAGTCCAGCTTGTTTCACTTTTTCTTCTGCATACTTAAGTTGTTCAATTGATAGCGTAATACCGGTATATTTGCATCCAGTTCTTCTCACAGCTTCTATGGCCAAAGTTCCCCATCCGCATCCAATATCTAAGACCTCATGGTTCTTCTCTATCCTCGACTGAAATTTCCTACTTTTTGATCACTAAAGAACAGAGCAAATGCCAGGTTCTTGCTTTAATTCAAGAATGTTACCTTATCAATGAGAAGATATATTTTTCTCATTTGTGCAGTCTTCAAATCTTCATCATCCGACTATAAACGTGTTAAATGGCAAAAGATTAAAATCAGAGTAAGAGAAAGTAAAAAAAGAGTGAGGAGGTATCATTGTTACCTTGAATACCGCAGAGGAATAAGACATGGTAATATGGTATCATCCAATAATATAGCAAAAAGCTCATTACTCTGCAATTTACTCATCACTACACTCAAAACAGCAAAAAAATGTTCATCTTGAGACTAAAAGATGGGGGGCATAACACAACTTACAAGGTCATAGTGTCGCGAAATGTTCCTTCGAGCTTGAGTTATATTGTTCTGCCTATAGAAATGCTTTAGGAAATGCTTTGCAGATGCTAAACCAGTAGTCAAAAACATCGGTGTCCACCGGCCCCTGCAAAATAAATAAAAACAAGTGCAATGGGACAAGTGAAGTAACTTAGCTGCAAGTTTGAAACTTTACCTTTTCTTAGCAAGATTTGAGTTCAATTCTTTGCTAGCAATGAGAATCTGCAAGTTTGCATGATGAAGCAGATAGATGTTGATCAAAAGTTTTAAACATCAATCTCCATGCTTCAATAATTGTAGGTTACCATACCATTATCAGATTCAATAGTCCTGTTTCCTTATTGACAAACAAAAAATCTCCATTGATATAAGCATCAGCAAGTCCTAAATCAGCCTGTGTCATAACCTGTGTGATAAAATATTTGCAAGAATCCAAATCTTGAGCTTTCGAAGAAAACAGTTTCCACTGATTCAAAGAGCACTTCTAAGTTCTAACATCGGTATTCTACGCTAACCTTCCAGTAAAACTGAGGACTGTGAATCTCTAGTTCAGATTTCAAATGACATCTTGAATCTTATCTTTCGAAAGTGAACATTGTTCCTCCTTCTTCAATTATTCTGTTAGGATCTAACTAATAAGTAAACATAACATTTCAAAGCAACTTATGAAAAAATAAAGCAGAGGAGGGGGACTCACGTTACACAACCGGTTGATATGAAATGTGTCAAGAATCTAGTAAAGAAAAACCGAGCCGCTTTTTCGATTAGAGACAGGACCATGTGTTTTTGGTTGCTCATAGAAGTCACCATATCCTTCCCTAACGGACCTTGTGGAGCCACCATACCAGCCTGAATCAATATTAGCAAGGAAAAGCTATGGGATAGGTGAAGAAGCAGTCTCGACAAAGGTGCCAGAGAGAGTGATACAATGCAAGCTGATGTGGCAAGAGTCTCTGAAACTGTTAAAGAAGATATGAAGAAAGAATAAGAGAGGACATAGCCGGGGCATGTCGGTGGCTACATGCAGAAAAAAACAATATGGGCTGAATTAGCAACCAACAAAAAAATTATAATTCAGTATCTAACCATTACAACAGCTCAGAGGAGTCACCATATTTTTTTTCTAGCAGACCATGGGCAGCCACCATACCAGCCTAAGTACAAGATCTCGACCAAGATCAACAAGGAGAAGCTACAGAATAAGTGAAGTCTCTAGCAAGATGATGAACTAGAGAGAGGCAGAGCGAGAGAGTGTTACAATGCAGACTTACGTGGCAAGAGTCTCTGAAACTGTTAAAAGAGAGATGATATAACAGAATTGTAGAGGAAGGAAATTAAAGTAGTATAAATAGAAAGAGCGTAGTAGTGTGAGAGTTGTCTTTTTTGATCATTGATGTATAAAATGTAACTCCAAACTTATGAGAGAGCTGAGTAATTTTTCATGCATTAGAGAGAGACAATGAAATGTAGCTTAGGTATAGTTTTATGATCCTTAAGTGAAGCTTAGGTAATCATGGACAAAGACGGGTAGATGAGGCATGCACCTAACACAGATGGATCAACCAAACCATTGAATTGATTCATAAGTATTGTAAGTTGATACATTGTAATACTTATGGTACATGTTACAATTATTTCTATATCTTAACAAGTTTTTGCATTTCATGTTGCTATATATATGTTATTTTGCTTCATTGATTTTTTTTTAAGAAAATGACTTCCAACGAAATACATGTGCGTCTAACAAAACTCATAGCTCGTAATTCAAATAGAGACAAAGTACATAAAGATTAAAACTAGTACTATATTTGGAAACAACAACACTCTCAAACTTGTAAACCATGTTGTACGTGACGTGAGACATGCAATGCAACCTTCTTCATGTGTATATTTTTGTTTAGTGGTGTCCGATTCCACCGCCTCCTCCTCCGCCTCCACCTCCGCCTCCACCGCCAAATCCTCCGCCCTTACCAAATCCACCTCCTCCGCCAAAACCTCCTCCTTTGCCTATTCCACCACCGATTCCACCACCTCCACCAAAGCCTCCTCCACCTCCAATGCCGCCACCAATTCCACCACCTTTTCCAATACCGCCTCCAATGCCTCCACCCTTACCAAATCCACCTCCTCCGCCAATACCTCCACCTTTGCCAATACCGCCTCCAATGCCTCCACCCTTACCAAATCCACCTCCTCCGCCAATACCTCCACCTTTGCCAATACCGCCTCCAATGCCTCCGCCTTTGCCAATACCTCCGCCGATACCTCCACCTTTACCAAATCCACCTCCACCACCAATTCCTCCCCCTTTGCCAATACCTCCACCGATACCTCCACCCTTACCAAATCCACCTCCACCACCAATGCCTCCGCCTTTGCCAATTCCGCCACCAATGCCTCCGCCTTTGCCAATGCCTCCGCCTTTGCCAATGCCTCCACCAATTCCACCGCCTTTGCCTATTCCACCACCAATTCCACCACCTTTTCCAATGCCTCCGCCGATACCTCCACCTTTGCCAATTCCACCACCAACTCCTCCACCTTTGCCGAAACCACCCCCAACTCCTCCTCCTTTGCCAATTCCACCGCCAACTCCTCCACCTTTGCCGATCCCACCACCAATACCTCCACCTTTGCCGATCCCGCCACCAATACCTCCACCTTTACCGATACCACCGCCAACTCCTCCACCTTTGCCTATTCCACCACCAATACCACCGCCTTTACCGATTCCACCACCAATGCCACCGCCTTTACCGATGCCACCGCCAATTCCTCCACCCTTTCCGATTCCTCCACCGATACCTCCACCTTTTCCAAACCCACCACCAACTCCTCCACCGTGTCCACCCCCACCTCCAATACCACCGCCAACTCCACCACCGACACCGACACCTCCACCATGTCCACCACCAAAACCTCCTCCACCACCAAAACCACCTCCTCCACCTCCTCCTCCTCCACCACCTCCACCACCACCGCCAGCTCCTCCTCCAAATCCACCACCAGCTCCTCCTCCAAACCCACCACCGGCTCCTCCTCCAAATCCGCCGCCAAAGCCACCACCCTTGCCCCCTCCAACTAACGTTTTCTCATCCTCATCTCTTCCCGAGCTCAACGACAAATTGCTAGCGTCAGTCGGTTGGATTTCTAA
>NW_003302553.1:10621612-10782654 GCF_000004255.2 Arabidopsis lyrata subsp. lyrata | reverse complement strand
CTAATGCGGCTCGTGATTCCCCGCAAGCGCGCAATTGTTAGATCTCCACTTGGCCACATGGATATGGGCCCTTGCTTTCGGCCCATTTGCATATCCGGAGAGAGAGTCTATCTGTGGGCTGCACCTCCCCCGGGAATTAGTCTGGACCCCTCCATAGGTCTGGGATTCCCCTGAGTTATAAAAAAAAAAAAAAACTCAGTTTAGTATTTTACTCAAATCTACCACGTAGGCTTCGAACCGTTTTACCCAAATTACCTTATACTATCTATCTGACACATTAACCGTTTGTCGATCTGGTAAGTATTAATTAATTCTAACTCTTCTTTATAACTATGACAAATAAACAACTCATTAGTTAGTTTAAAGAAAACAAAAACGTCGTCAGTTTCCTTTTGTTTATATATAATAAAAAAACTTTTCACTATTTTGTAGTTGATAAATAAATAAAATTCCTTCAGGACATTATCAAATTCAGAATGCATCCGATGATTACTAAAATTAAGAAGAAGTTTTCGGATTGCACGCGGGAACTCTAATTGATTAGTGATGTTTGAAAATTATAAGTAATTAACATATAAAATGTTATATATGTAACATACTATATAGTTCTTAGTTAGCCAAGTGTTATTTATAGTAATTAACGTATAAAATGTTATATATGTTACATAATGGTTTCAAAAGTTTAGAATCTCTCTTTATCAAAAAAAAAAAAAAGTTTAGAATCTCTAGTTCTTAGTTTAATAAATGTGTGCTATGATGTATGAAATATGAATTAAGGTCAGTGGTAATTCTGTTTTTCTAATGTCGTCATTGGTATTCTTCAGTTTTTTTTTATGGCTAATATGTTCTTCATATAAATCTTTTTTTTTTTTTTTTTTTTTTTTTTTTTTTTTTTTTTTTTAACACCTTCTTCATATAAATCTAATTTCTCATTTTTTTTAAACAAAGAACCATCGGAGCTTCCATACCAAACCATGTGCGAGTTAGATGAAGAATTTATTGCAGTTTGAACTAAAAAGCCGTCATTCATTATCAAACCTATTATGTCCTAAATGCAATAATACTGAATAAATAGAGACCACTTGTACGTACTTATCCTCCAATAAGATATTGCTACATGCCATTCCCAAACACGAATGGCACTGCTTCTGTTTTCTCTTTTGACAAACTTTGGAGTGTATGTTTAAAGAACTTAATTAGCCGCTTTTGTCCAAGAAAATAGCACAAGAAGCAAGAAACAATGAAATATTTTTGCAAGTAAGAATCAACAAAGAGACATAGAGTAAGACTTCAAAAATTATAAAATCAATAAGTAGACATATATATTACATAAAATATTGTCTAAGAAAAACATAACTTTCAATAAGGTTAATACGATCCAACCCTAATGTTTCTTGTTTTTTTCCCAAGACGGCAGGTGCAGCGATGGGAGACCTACCTATACTCCCTACACTCTTAGGTTGTTGAAGAAAATAAATTACTGTAAGCATTGTCTGTTTAACAAATTAGATTGGTTAGGGTCAAAATTCTAAACCTGCATATTTTAGTAGGGTCGACCAAATTGAATTAAATGACGGTGCTAAAACAAAAATCAAAGTAAGCGCTTGGACTTTGGAGTAATTAATAGGAGGTTGGAGTAATGAATAAATAATTGAAAGAGATTGGTGTCTACTTAAAATAAATCCACATCCCGATTTGCTCGTTCACACTCGATCGACGCGACGTGAAAGAATTAGGGTTTTATAAAAGGAAAAAAAAAATAACCAAAAAAGAATGAAAGAGAAAAAACAAACAAAAGAACAAAACATTAGTATATGTAATTAATGTGGAGCAAAACTCTATGAATAATGTCGCTACTCTAGGTTTTTTTTAATGCTGCTTTTTTTTTTTTTTTTTTTTTTTCCTTCTAAAAACTTTTATTAAACAATGGGTATTACAACCATACAATGCCAATACAAAACTTTACAGAAGCAATTTATTACATAAGCAAATTTATGAGCCATATGTTGAAGATGACATAATCGAAGAAGTGAATTTAACGATGCTTCTTTTCCATAAGCCTTACTCGCAATCATGTTACAATACATGATATGTTCCTTCTTTAAAAGCCATCTTACTCGAGTGTGATACAGATGCCTTATTGGCATTCTTTGTTTGAAACTCCACATGACATAGAATAAACCCGTTGCTCCTGTAATGAGTTTTATAATCTCGACATTCCGATACCAATTAGTCCATATCGGTGCCATTTCACGAAGCAAAAAGTTTGGCTTGATACCGGTGTAAGCCCATCCTATTGTACATTCCACACCATAGACGTCGTTGGAGATCTTCACGACAAATGCCTTCGATGTAATTCCGGGATCCCATATGCATCGAGGATTGCAAATTTTCACTAAATCGTTGTCGACAATTATTGTCTCCAGATCGAAAACGCCGAGCATACCCGGAAAAACACCGTGAATGAACCACATAATCATCACACGGACAAGTACTCCTCTGGAAGGAGGAGAGAAAATCCTAACAACGAAAAACGTAATGACGTCGGCCACCGTCGTGGAGACCAAAAGTTGAAACAAACCCAACCATGAATTTGTTAACAAAGACATCATCATCTCTAAATTTTCATGTCCTTCGCTGCCAGACAAACCCATCACTATCACTAAGACAAGATAGCCGTGACTTACCCGACGAAACAGAGAGACTTGTTGGGATTCATGCATGAGAAGACTTGCGACATCCATGGCTGCATAGCCCATAGCCGTAGACAACCCCACACTTCTATTTGTTATCAAAAACTCCATCAAACCTAAAAGCCTATCTCCTACGCCGCCACACCAGACCATTTTTGTCCAGAGAAGATCAATGTTGTTGCCAATGGAATTAAGAACAACGAGAACCAAATGGAATCTCCAACGTAATTGACGGCCATGAAAATCACCAACAGATGTGAAAAGGGGCCAACCAAGAGCAGTTGATTCTCGAATACCCATTATTGATAACTGAAATCTATGTATGTAAACTAGTAATTGTTAAATTTATGAAGAGGAAAGAGTACAACCGACGTCGGAGCCGACGCCGGTCGGTCGGAGAAATCACAGAAGAAAAGTCGTATCAATCGCTTTTTCTATCGCCCCTCTTCTCTTCGTGTATATCATTTTAAATTTAAAATAATAGTTTAGTTTTTTCTATTTGAGAAAATGATGTGATTACAAAAGAAACAAATCTAGTGGTTTTTCTCTCATCTATAACTTTTGTATGTGTTCTCTAGATCCCTAAAATTGTTTAGGGTTGTACAAACTTTTCATAGTAGTAATATGTTTTCTAGAGTCCTACCAAAAAAAAAATATGTTCTCTAGAGCCCTAAAATTAAACTAATTTTGTTTTTTGATATTTCTTTTCATTTGAGTAATGAAATCTGATACCACTTATACAGTTGTGATCTTGACAAAACTATTTCGATTGTGAACCGCAACCTTTAAACACGAACCAACTGATTTCTACAGCCCACTAAATTTAATTTAAGGCCCATTAAAGGCCTCATAACATTTTGATATGGTTTTTCGAAAGAATAATCTTAACCAAATTCGAGAAGTTACGCGTCCTACTTTTCCCCTTCATATCTCTCTCTCTATTTTACCCCTTTTTCTCTCCGTTATCCGCTTTTTCCTCCTCCGCCGATCTACGGCGGCGTAATCTTTCTCCGATCTCCGCCGATCTTCGTAATCCTTTTCTCTGTCTCCGCTCTATCTATGCCGTCGCCGATACGCTCAGATATTAACCCGGCGACGTCTTTATTCTACCTCCGATCGCTTTTTTTATTTAATTCTCTTTGAATTTTTTATTTTATTTTAAAATTCTGAATTTTAAAAGTTTTTTATTTTATTTTTTTGTCCGTATCCGCTTATTTTTCGCGACACTCATGCGTTTGACGTTTTTCGCCTCAAATTAAACTTGAATTGACCATTATAACCCTGATCTTTGTTTACCTGTCATCCACGTGGGCATAAGATAAAGAAGCCAAAGAAATGAATCAAAACCACCACGCGCGTGAAGTACAGTCGCATGGCGCGTCAAGAAAACGTAAGGAGACGGAGAGTGATCCAAGAGCAACCGCACCGAACTGGCTACTGGCTGGCTACATGGCACACGAGTACCTCACGTGCGGTACTATGTTGGGCCGGAAGTTGTATCCTGGATGGGCCGAAGTTGGGCCGCACATAGAAGCGAAAAAGGCTCATCAGAGTTACTCTGAAGTGGCGACTGTGTTCAAAACAGATGGGAACCATGTCCCTGGTGTGGTTAACCCGACCCAGCTTGCTAAATGGATCCAGATGTGAACTACAATGCTATCATCATCATCATTATCATCATTGCCATTAAGACAGAAGCTTTCATTTTAATTTTTGGCATTTTAGTTTTTTTTTTTGTTAATGATAGTCTTGTTTGTGTGTCACACAAAAAGATTTGATAAATAATTGTAGACTTTGTTGTGTTTATCGTGTTATCAGCTAGTAATAGTTTTTTCAGACGTCATGAACGTACATTTTTACATGCCCTATGATTAATTTGGATCCCGCCCATTTACTTTTATAATGAAAGGTAAAATTGATTCATTCAAACCAATGCTGAATAGAATTTTCATAATCGTCAGACAGCAAAGAACATTAATAAAATGCAAATGAAACTAAAAGGAACCAAAACTAATAAATATGTTCTAAATGCATGACCTCTCTTTTTATTTTTTTTGTATATATTTACCTATTAGAGAATGTCTTACACAAATCATTTCTTGGTTTCTATCAAATTTCCAAGTTCTAGACCTTAATATTAAAGTCTTGTTGACCGTTGCAAGTTTCACAATTTAGCATATACTAGGATATGACCCGCGGTACACCGCGGGTTAATTTTTTTTTATTTTGATTTTGTTTTTATAAATTGATGAATTTGTTATGTGTAATATTTTTTGTTATACACTGCGGATCGATTTTTTGTAACTAAAAAAATTAAATTTTAGGTTGTATTTGTTTTGTTAAGTGTTTAAGATTTTATAATTGTATTTTGATTGTTAATTCTAGGATTTCACCCATGGTATACCGTCTCATATTAATATCGATCTAAACCCGTCTCACCATATAGTCCCGTCATGTGAAAATAAACATCATTTTGTTATTTTTATTTTCAATAATACTTTTTTCTAAAAGATCTATACTTCGAGTCAATTTTAAATTTTGCTTTCAAGTGGTTAATTTTTATAGAGTTCATCTATATTATTAATATTATAAAAATTTATAGAATTTGAATATTATAAATACTTTCAAAGTTTTTAAAATTTAAATATTTAATTAAAAATAATAATTAATCCGCGGTGTACATCAGATCAAATATGATGATATAGTGCTAATATAACAAATTTAAGCTAATTATCTAAAACCTATTTACCTAATTTAAACATAAATATATGGTTCTCCTTTCAAAAATAACAAAATTCATCTTCAACCCTCAATATAGTTAATGTTTATTTCGCATGATGTTCACAAAATCATTCTGCTTCGACATATCTAAAATTCTAATATTAATGATGTTCGTAAAAAATAAAATGAGGATTTAACCCGTATTGTAACGTTAATTTTTTTTAACATATTTAAATATTCACAATAGAAATTCCTTCTAATTGAAAGTCTTATTCTCCTGCCCGAGAACCCATTACTATGAAAGTATGAATCAATGCATTACAATTGACCAAACCCAAACTCAATTTCTTTAGTTAAGAAGGGCCATTTTAAAATTTTGGTTAAGCTTAAATACATTAGTGTAGTGTAGATAGCCCATAAAGGCCTTTAAATGAAATGATGAACAAAACCCATTATGTACACGAACGGAGTTCAAAGAGTGTGTATGCGATGTCGTGTCGGAGTTCAAAGGATGACAGCTTTATGTAGATCTTCTCTTCCTCTCTCTCTCTCTCTTGAGAAAAAAAGAAGATAAGCTTTGAAATCTCAGAAGAGGGTTCGTCTTCAACATGGAGATTCAATTCGATTTGATGTGTTTTAAGCATTTGCCTTGTAATCGTCCGCGTCTTCTTCCTCGGGCTCGCCTTTGATAAAAAAAGGACAAAGTTGTTGAATTGAACACAACCAACTTCGATTCAGTTCTTAAAGACACTCCAGCATAGGTAATTTAGTTTCTCTGAGTATATAGAAATTTATGTTTCTAGAATTGAATTTTGAATAGTTTATTCGTGTGTTTATGATCTCTTAGACTCTTAATTTGGTAATTAGACTCAAGTAATGATGCTGCAATCTAAGGGCATGTGAAAATTGTAAGAATGAGACGAAATATTGTTAAATGGTTCAAATATAGTGAATTTTGTTTTAGTTTATGGTCTCTTAGGTTGATGATTTTTGAATTCAATTCAATGTATAAGTTAAAGACTTACTTAGTTCTCGTTGGAAGTTTTGACTTATACATTCAAGAGTATAGTTATCTCGTAGATTCTTTAGTTTCGTGATTAGTAAAGTAAAGATATTGTAAGGTCATGTGAGAATTGTAAGCATAAGCTCAAATACAGCTAAACAATCTAAATGGAAGGAGTTCATGAATGTTATTATATTGATAGTTTTCTTCGTTTGGCTTTGTTTGACATAAATATTATCACTTTTATGTTTACATAATGTAAAATATGAATCCAAGTACTAATATAATATTTAGGCATGAGATAAAAAGAAAGATAAGAATAACAACATAGCAATGAAAAAGAGTGAACCAGACAGAAAAAGATTGATGAATCCTATCTTGGGATGATTGATTGGTAGAAATGTTCTCCACTTGCATAACTTCATCCGAAGTTTTCAATGGTTTTCTATTATCCTCGGGTTATCAGCTTTTCAAAGAGATTAACATATTTCTTTCTCACTGAAGCAAAAATCTTTTACTCTGTAAAAAAAAATTTGTGAGCATTTGTATATAATGTCGTAAAAAGAATAATCATACTATAGACTCAATTTTGGCATCTTACTTGCATATCAGCCAACACCATGTCCAACGTCTCACCAAATCTTATTGTGTATGATTTTCAGGTATGAAGGACCCTCACTTGCCATGTTATCTTGTAGGGTTTCACATCTCTGAGAAATACAAAGGAAGCCGCCATTGCTAGATTTAATGAATGAAGGAGTTTATTAAGAAATGAGGTAATTGCTTGATGATGTAGAAGATTGACTGAAGAGCGCTATTTATAGAGAACTTAGATGTCTAGGGTTGGTCAAAGTCGATTTGAGAAAATTCTTTGGGAGCAAGTAAATATCTAAGATACGGGAAACTAAAAATAGATTTTTAGGTTAATCACAATGAATGTAACAAAAGTTTAAGGGAAGATTACAATTTCGTGAAGTAACAATATAGATTCGATTGAATATGATGGAAGATTGTAGATAATTTTGTTTAGGAAATCTAATTTGATCGAATATGCTTTTAATTAGATACCAAAATTAAGGATTTGATAGGATTTGCATTTATCGTGTAATCTTTATATCATAAATCACATGTTTTTTTTAGAAAAAAAATAGAATTTGCACTAAACTCATTAGCACCTAAATAGGAAACGATTTACACCGAAAATATATGTTTGTTATAACTACTAAATCAATCATTTAATTTTGTTTGGATTTGTTTTGGAAAGTCTTTCCGGGTCAAAATTAATAGTCGAAATACTTGATTTTTTTTTGGAAAGTCTCATTTAAAAGAATCCGAGAGTTTTGATTGGTAGATGAGTCGGGTCAAAAAATCTAATCGGGTCAAAATCTTGCTAAAAACCCGACCCGATTGGCTTTGGCAAATTTGTACTTCAAAAATGTTAAGTAGATATCAAAAGAAAAATCTGGTCGTGATTGTATCAAAATTTGTTTTCTTTCTATCATACTTCTTTAACTAAAAGTTTATTTCTAGGGCATGAAAAGAATATTGTTCCAAGTAGAGAGAGAATATTTTTCCTTGAAAATACCTGCTATTTGACGACAAAAGATGTGTATTAAATAACATTTTTAAAGTGATATATGATATATAATTGCGTTCAGCCGCTCTCTCTTTTTCGCTTTAGTCGCTTCACTTCCGTTCAAGCTTTGGCCGGCGCGTGGTGGCTTTCAAAGCACCGGCGTCGGTCCATCTTTCTTACCTTCCGTCTCTAGTTTATGCTCTCTTTAGGCTGAGGTTAGTGTGGTGGTTCGACGAGTTTCTGAAGTCTTCCGATTTCAGATCTGCAACGTCTTGGACGGGGTTACTTTTAATTGATGGATCTGGAGTTTATCGGAGAGGTGGTGATGTCTCTACGTTTATTTTTGGATCTATGGGATCCTTTGCTACGGTGGTTGTTGATGGACATCCTCGACGGTATGGTCTCCTTCCCCTCCCTGTTCGGATCTGAACTCATGTGACTTAGTCTCGTTGGCCCATTGGACTACTTTAGGTTTTATTGTTGTTTGTAAGACTTATTTCGTTGGAGGAGGCTCTGTTGTGGGGTTTATTTGTGGATATGTGCTCTACCTCTCTATTGTGTCCTCTTGCTTGGTCGTGGTTGTGATTTGGGCTGGGTTCGTTTTTGGTGTTGACCAATCTGATGGAATTTTGCTGCTGAGCCACCTACTAGCCTGTTTTCCTTGGATATAGGTTCTGGGCAAAGTAGTGGAATCGTTCTCTAGCTCTTCTCTTACGAGGACGTCGTCAGTTTTTTGTCTGTAGGTGGCTGAAGCTGGTTCGACGAGTGTCCGCGTGTAAGAGCTGTTTTTCTTAATTGGTTTATCTCCGGTCGATCTTCAAGGTTTATGCCTTGTTCCTAGTGTGTTTTGCTCTCTACGTCTGGCTGGTGAGGTGTGATGGTAGTTGTATTTGTGTCTTTGGTCTCGGTGGGTTCTTGCTTTTCTCCCTGTCGGTTTGCTACTGGTTTGACTTCGGTGTGAGGTCTTCCGGTCTTATTGGTGCTTCAGACGTTAATAGGTTCTTTGGGAAGCTAGGTGAGACGCTCTGGTTCCTTTGTTCAAATAGTGCTTGGGTTTTATATTTTCCTTCGCAGTTCCTCTTCTTTACATATTTGTCTCTATCGTTTGCTTAAATGGTTGGTCTAAATTAGCTTCCCCGTTCTCTTGGAGCTTTGTTTCCCTTTTTTGGGCTAAGTTTCTAGAGACATTCTGTTCGTCTGCCGGCATATGTATTTCAATTTGTATCCTACTTTGGTTTCTTAATAAAATTTAAATGACAAAAAAAAATAACATTTTTAAAGTATATATAAAGATATTTTTCGAAGTCTATCTAAGTAACAATATTTTTTTAGTAAGGCCGAACGTTGTGGATATGTTTGCATTTTTTAATCAAATAATTGAAACTGATTTACTTGCATGATGAAAAGTGAAGACAAACAAATTTTCTTGCAATTAGCACCGAAATAAACACAAGTATTCAATATATTAAAAATAATATAATTATGAACCAATGCAAATGCGGTGGGAAGAAGGTAATATCGACCTCTAAAAACTAAGTGGGGGACATTGAAATTATATTTTTTAATAAGCAAAGATCAAAAGGGAAAATAAAAGGCATAAAATTTAATAAGCAAAGATTAAAAAAGACCTTCTTTTACTTTTCTTTTTAAATATCTCTTTTGAATTACATTAAAATGCATATATAATAGGGATTCTATATCTTTCCTTGCCATCAAAATTGATCTCGGTTACCATATTTGACGGATTTGAGACGACCTTATGGAGAAAGATCCATGGAGAAAAAGAGATCTAGGGTTTATAATGGTTGATGAGAAACGCAAAAAGAAATCAATGGAGAATAAGAAATCTAGAGTTTTGATGATGATGAAGAGATAAGAAGAATAGAGATCCATGGAGAAGAAGAGATAGAGAGAAAAGAGAAAAAAATCTGGAGAGAAAAATAAGAAGAAGAAGGAGGCGTGATAAAGAAAATGAGGCAGTTATGTTTTTGTAGTTTAGTTGTGGCAGTGATACGTAAATATTAGATTAGGGTAAGGGTTTTTAGACTTTTTCTATTAATTTCGATTTAAAAGAAAATGAAAAATAAAATTATAAACATGAAGGGGCATAAACGATTAGTTTTTTAGGAAAAGTGGCATAAGTGATAAAAATTCTAACGCAGAGTATTGCATCTGATCAAGTTAGGCATGTATGATGATATTGGTAGTGGGAATACATTAAAAAAACATAGAGGAAATTTATATTACAAAAACGGAGAGGAAATTATATATAAATATATATATATATATATAAATATATATATATATATATTTGGATGAATAAACAATAAAGTAGAGCCACGAGATCGCGCAGGAAGAGAGGAAAGAGGAAAATGAAATGATTGTTTCCAAAAACATAGAACATATGGTCAAATGAGGTGGCGAGGAGTTAGTTTATAAGAACTTAATTATATGAAGAAGATACGATTTAAGGCCCATCACAAAAGAACGGTCCACTAGAGTCAGATACACTAACCAAATTATCACCACTATATAATTGATAAAGCATATATATGATCACTAGTTGATATAAAGGTGTAACCAATAATCTTCGTTGATGTTACTTTTCAATTTTTTTCTCCCCTATGATTGCATTGGCCAAAATATATAACTTAGAACATTCACAGGCCAATTGATATTTTCTTTTCGTTTCTATTATGGCCTTGAATGGTTCAATAGTATGTTACATACATACCAACATTTTGGTATGGTGACATGCATATTTTGGTATGCACTAAATCATATAATAGTTTGCAGTAGAATTTATCACTTGAATGGTTAAAAACGTACTATAGTATGCAAAAGTGTTTATAAAAAACCAAAACAAATTTTAACAATTTTCTAATAATAATTAATAACATGTCTTTATAATAAACACTACAAAATATTTTTTCAAAATTATAAATCAAAATATATTATTTTGATTTTCTCATAACATATAGGCAATATTTTCTCGGATATTTGCCATATATTATATATCTTGTCTCTCGACCTCCTGTCGTTCATTTGAGTCATTTTGCTCGTTTTCAGTATACACTTCTGAAGAATCTTCAAAAAATCAGAATCTGGAAAATTTGAAACTCTTATAAAGTTGTGGAGTCCCATCGTGGCGATTATTACTCTCTTCTGTACTTCCAAACCATATCTTGGATCATCTCTAAGAATCCTCCACTTCTTCTTCCATACTCCAAAAGTCCGTTCTATAATGGACGTAAAGATGCATGAGACCTATTAAATAACTCTTCGTTATTCGTTGGCGGAGGCCCATTGTTGAACTGTGATAAGTGGTATCTCAGAACTCGATTGATTCCGTGTTGATGGTCACATATGTGTAATCAATTCCATCACTCCAAACTAGAGAATTATACAACAAAAAATTTTAAAATACCTTTTCAAACTTCATAGTTCAAAAGAAATCCCACTAATTCTCATTTACAGGGCCGGCCCATGGCTATAAAGCCAATAAAGCAAGGGCTTTAGGCAGCAAATAATTATAAGTAGTTTTAGGGACATCATTTTTGAAAATGTTATTATAGTCTAGTGGTTAGTTTGTAACGTTTTGTTGTACATGTCACGATTTCGAATCCCAAAAGTTTTTGTTAATGAATCTACTATAAACTAAAGAATTTTACAAAAAATATCTAACAATATCCTTTCAAACTTCACTAATAACTCTCAAATATCTACTATAACTAAAGATTTATACAACAAAAAACTAAAAATATCTTTTCAAATTTCACTACCAAATCTAAAAATCTTTTCAAACTTCACAACTTCAAAAACCTTCCACTAATTCTCAAATTTCTACTATAAACTAAACTATAAAAATTTGAGATGAGGAATTGAACTTACTTATATGAATTTGAGATGAAACAAATGGTTGATTCAAAGAGAAAAAAGAGAGTCACTTTCTAAGATCTAAGAGAGTTCTCTCTTCTTCTTTTTTTTTTTTTTTTGGAATAAATGATTGTTTTTGTGAGTTTTTACAATTGTGAATGATCATATATATAAATGTTTTTCAAAGGTACAAAGAAACACAAGTTTAACCAATGAGAAAAAAGTACTCGGATCCAACTAGTTAAAGAAACACACTTTTGTCTCATTTTTTCTATTGGTATGAAGTTGGTATAGAGTTAGTATGGAGCTTGTAATGAGTAAACCAAAAAGTAATAGAATTGACACGGTATGGAATTTTCTTTGAAGTGCATACTAGTATAGAGTTTATTAGTCCGGAGTGTTGCATACTAGTCCAATTTGTTGAATGGTATATTCAGTACAGACTAGTCCGACTTTAATCCGGTCTCCTCCATACCTACCAACCATTCAAGGCCTATATGTAAAAAGTCATGAAATGTTGTTGATGGGATCATAATCATGATTATTCATCGCCGCCACCTAAATTTCAACCAGAATGGTGTTCATGATCGTTGTTATCAGCGTCATATATTGTTCATCCAAATATGGAAAACCGAGATAATAACCATTATATCAACGTAGAGGACATCATATTAACTAACTCCTTATTCTAGGACATGTTTGTTCAATTGTAGGCTATATTTCTAAATCTGCCACAACTAAATGTGTTTGGATATAAAAATTTTTATTCTCTTCGTCCCACAAAGATAGATTTTTTAGAAATTTCACATTATTTAAGAAATAATGTATAATGATAATTTTAACCTTTTAACTTTTTAACATATTTTAAAGAGTATATTATTTATTGTTGTTTAATAAATGTAAAATAGGTAAACTGTTTTAAATTTGACATTGGAAACATAAAACTTCTATTTTTGTGGAACAAATTTTTTTTCTAAAAAATTCATCTTTGTGGGACGGAGAGAGTATATTTTTTTCTAAAATGTGTGGTATCCAAATTAGAATTTTCACCTATTATTATGTTTCCATATATCTATTTCCATATTTGTGATTAAAGTAGTTTATATTTTTCATATATGTTAGATTACATCTCTACTTTATCGTAAAATTTTAGTTATAGTTATAGTGTTTATTTTAAATACTAATAGATATATGTGTATTTTAAACGACAAATGAACACATTAATTAGTAATACCTCATTAGAAACTGAACCACATTAATTAGTAATACCTCATTAGAAACTGAACCTACGTGGTTTAGCTACATCAATGTTAGCCTACACAGCTTTTTTACCATGTTTCAATTTATTAGTAACATAATACTAATTATAAAACCATTAGATTATAAAACTCCTCTTTCCTAAAAGCCGTTTACCTACGTGCATTTTTCTGTGGTTATATGAATCAAACCAATATCTTTTGTCAAAGACACTTTCACATTTCTATTTCTTGAACACAACAAAAAAAAAAACTTTTTTTTTCTTGGCGGCTTTTATGAATTTTAATCCAAAATTTTCTTGCTTATATGTAGATATGTAATAGTGGATTTGTGAGTCAGTTTTTGGAGATTTTTCTGGGATCCATAAATATCCAAAAAGTGTTATTCTAACATTTTTTATACAAATTAAGAAAATATACAAATTTCTATATTACTCCTTATAAGTATACTAAGTAATATTCTTTTCATAACTAATAAGCTCAAATAATATGAATATAATTTAAATAAATCGGCATAGAAAATATAAAACAATATTCCTTAAAAAAACTGTTAAAACGACATAATTTATAAAACGAAATAAGTATCTTATATAGAGGAATGAAAACAAATCAGTAAATAGCCATTTAAAACTTTCCATCTTTTCAATTTTCAATTCATTACACTTTTTCTTAGCCTTCACATTAAGATTGGGCGGCATATATATCTACACTTTTTATTTGCAAATATTTTATTACATGGTTCCATGAACTTGAAAAGACACAAGGTCACATTGAGTTGATCACTGGCTCGTATATTTGGGATTGGTGGAACTAAAATCAGTGTATGATTATGTCATTATAACGTTGAGTTTATCTAGAGTTTGTTATTATTAATTGTGTGTTTTCGACTTATTTAACTGGCACACTACTTTATAATCTTGAAGTCCACATTACGAACTTTAAATGAAAGTTTTTAGCCTTATCTTAATTTTAATTTTTTAGAATCAAGTACTAATTCTATTTTTGGATATTAAAGACCTTTGTGTGACCAATGATATATAGATATTATGATTTCAAATTTAAACATATATATATATATATGATAAATATGACAAATATATGAAATGATTTAAATAAATCTCCATCGATGTTTTAGAGTTTTATATTTTGTTTCATATTTTCATTATAAAAGATGGTTTACAAGTTTCATTGCAAATTTTAAATGTATTTAATGTTTTGTTATATGCTGCAATATCTTTTGTAATTGGTTGATTTTTTTTTAAAAAAATTAAATATTAAATGATAGTTTTTTAAAAAATTAAATTTTTTAAACTATGTGACTTTAACTAAAACATCTTATCTTTTGAAATGGAAAGAATATGTGTTTTGTTATTATTAAAAGCACTAGGTCAAAATCCGCGCTACACTGCAGGTATTTTTTGAAATTTGTTTTATTTAAACAATCAAAACCAAAACAATATTATTTACTATTGAAATCAATTATTCTGACGACCACAAGAGACATCAATCTCTCTTGAAATAATTATTAGACAAAGTTAATTAAACACAAGTTACGAAAATTCCATAAAAATATAGAAATCGAAAAAGATGGATCAGACTGTGTTATGAGTTTCAAAATGAATAGGCTAAACAATTCATAAACATGGTTAATATAATTTGATTCGTGTGACTTAAAATTAGAATGTTCAAAGATAAGCAGTTACAGAATGACGATCCTATGGTTCTTAGCATTTAAAGAGAATCCCATCTTTCTCTTTATCTTTCTCTTAACTTATATTTACCATTAAATGTTCTTGGAATAGAGTAGATCAAGCTTTTGAGCCGGCAGCATGAGATCACCTTCATTCAAAACATAAACCACAAATACATAGTTAATTCTCAACCTTTTGCTATGCTGAATTATATATTTTTATATAATATATCACTAATAATAACCAAATTAATCAATAACATTTGCGATATTTCAGCCAAAATTTATAAACAACAAAAAAGCATAAATCCAAAATAACTCAAATTGCAAATGCAAACTTCACTTAGCTACACATTTCTATGGTTAGAACATAGAATAAGTTGACCATTTTTTCCTTTAGGGATTTCATTTTTGACAGAAACTAACAAATGTTTGCGCTTTATATGCAGATGATCAAGTGAAACAAAATACATGTATAATAGGAACATAGAGATTCAAGTTTGACCATACATCTTGAAGTAACAAGACGGGATAATAGAACAAGTGTGAGATTACAATCCTAAGAGTGTAATGTTCTTTACTGCTGTGAATTTTTTGAATTATAATAAAAAAAGAAACGTAAACCAATTTAGCAATCGTAAATTCTTATGAATAAACTATGATTCTAATTGTGCTTGTGTACCACAAATAATTTTAACAGAAATAATCTAAGGTTTTTGGAGTATAATATTCACTGAAACATATTTACATATATCACAATATCAAACAAATCTAACATTTATAAAAAGTTAAACATATACAAAAACATAAAATAATTAAAAACAAATACAAATATTAACTACACGGTACATTTTTTTGTAAAAATAAGATATAAAAATTATTTATTAGTGTATGCATATATAAACTAATAAAATAAAAACAATTAAAATACGGGCAAATGTAAAATAATATCTGAAGAACCTCTTACATTTTTACCGTAAACCTTATATTAAAACAAAATTAATTTACAAAAGCATCACGCAGTGTAAACTACTTGTTAAATCCACTTAATGCATGTTGTTCTCTAAAAATCATTTGATGTCAACCAACTTTTTAAAAAATAAAGAGGGTATTTTTTTTTTCATTTTTTGTAGATATTGAATTATTAAACAAATTAGAAATTTATTTATAATTATCAAAAAATTTAAAATCATTATGTGTATGATTGTATTAAATTGATTGGTTGTCTTTTTTAAATAATGTGTTTTTTTAAAAATAAAAAGCTGATGTGGCATGCTGGAAATCTGATGTGGCAAAGTAGAGAAGTGATGTGTATTAATCGAAATATTTTAATTGGATGATGATTTAACGAGGTGTCAGCCTGAGAAGAGGCCAAAATGCTGATGTGTTAGGTTTAAAAAGATGGGATTTTGGTCTAATGTGTCATATACTGTAGTAAAACTTATATAAATTGTCACAAAACATTTGTCTTTCCAAATGTGCCATAATGGTGGACAAGACTTTGAACCAAAAATTTTTGGTAGATAAAAAATGTTGTCCACTTTTGAAGCAACATATTGGGAAAATATTTGGTGGACAAAAAATCTTGTCCACTTTTGAAGCAACAGACTTTGGTGGAAAATAATTCGAAACGACATACAAAAATTTGGGTAGACAAGAAATGTTATCCACCCTTATGACACATTTGGAAAGATTTATGTTTTGTGACATTTTTACTAAGTTTTTAAACAGTAAGTGGCACCTTAGTTATATTTTTCTAAAAAATCTTTTAGTGTTATTATTGTAGACTAATTATTGTGTAAATAAAGAGGTAAAAAATACATGTAAACGGGATAAAAAGCTCGTTAATAGCTACCGGCCGGTCGTTGACATGATTTTTTTGTCTTGACCTCGTAGAATTAGTGCCCATATTAATATCTATATTATTATCTGATATCCCTTAATATATTATATTAATAAATCTTGTACGGAATTGAATTGCTAAATCTATATGTAGACCACTTGTAAATTTAGACGCCTAAAATTGTGGGCACTGATTTATTAATAATATAGCTATGAAGTGCAACTAACGAATCGTGTCAGCTCTTTGTGGAAGTTTGGTTGTCTGCCAGAGCTCAAAAAAGGAAAAAGATAGGTTGAGAAAATTTGAATATTTTAGTGAACCTATTTTTCTCTTCAATATTTTTGTTTACAAAAGTTTAGAAAAACGGATTAAGTAGTCCGCTTTAACATTATAAAAACGAGAAATGAGAGAAATCGAGAAAAGAGGAAAATAGACACGGAGTAAACTAAACTCATCTAGCAGATTGGAGAAAACGGGTCATTCTTCAGGTGACTGTATCATCATGACTAACTCCGAACAATCTTTATATTTTTGTTTATTTTGAATGTTAAATTTATTATTCAACTAAACAATTATCTTATATCTACATTAAAAAGAGAAAAACAAACTGAAACAGAAAATGAAACAAAGTGTAAAAATGAAAACAGAAAGAGATTGTTGACTTGATGCGAGACACTATTCCGTACGGCTAGAAAATTAGTGGCAAAGTAGGTCTTGGTATAGATGAAGTGTCCCTCTTGGCTCATGTGATTAAACAAAGTATTTCTATTATGTGTATTTACACATTAATTGATATCGTAAATAAATAAAGTAAAATATAAATTGTGAAATAATAACATAAAACCTCAAGATGATCACACGTTTATACCATATATATTAAATTTCTGGCATTTTTTTGTTACAAAGGATATATATTGATATAATGGGACTATGAGAGTGGTTGGATATGCAAATACTGATGAGTTTTAATACCAAATCATTTACTTTGGCACACAAGAGAGATATGAGAAATAGTTGGAATACTTGTCTCCTGCTTTTGAGTTCTGACATAATAGTATAGCTAGGTTTTTATTTTTATTTCGTATCTTTCTTGAAAGTATAACTTAGGAGAATCAATTGCAAGTGTATGATTTACTTATTTTGTTTTCTTCTGGAATCACATCCGGAAAAAGTGTTTTTGACTTGTGTTCTACTGCAAATTTTGATTAAGGGCTATGATATTTTAATACCATTTTACATGATACTTTTACATGATATTTCTTCTAATATTTTAAACTAAAGTTTTCTTCTATTATTATAAATAAATCGTATATTTCTAATACCATTTTACAAGATATTTCTAATAACTAAAGATGTGTTGCAAGTCGAAAAATTTGATCATTCGAAGATGATGAAAACAATGTTTTTTAAAAAGAAAAAGTACTTTATACATCTTTTTATTAATTCCTCCAAAAAAAGCATCCTTGAAACATTACAAGAGAAGCACAGATGAATTTGAAATAATAAAAAAAAAAACAATGTGTTGAATTTTTGATCAGTTCTAATATATACACACTAACGTTCCTGAATTCGTTAAACTTTTACATTTGTTGTCCTTCGGACACTGCTTCAATATAACATTACTCTATGTATTTGAATCGAAGGTGAGATAGATACAAGATTCTCAACAGTACCTACAAATCCACTACGAATATTGATGATTCATATTTAGGATAAAAAAAAACATCTAGTGGACTAGAATTAAATATACATAAATTAAGAAAAAATTAATGGAGTGGACTATTCTATAACATCATTTAAATAAGAAAAAATAAAGGAAAGAGTACAAAATCCCTTTTCTATATTTCCCCAAAAATGGCTGGTTAATTTTCCATCACCAAAATCTCACTAAATGCATTATTTCAATGTCCCCGTTCGTTACTGTGCAGGACAACTAAACCACAATACCTCTTTTCTTTTCTCTTTTTTTTTATGACTTGGCCATTGTTGCCAATATTATATCTATTGTGGGATTCGAGATTCCAAAAGCGCACCGGATATGATCGTTAAATTAAAGGCTCATATATTCTAAAAGCATGAATCAACACTTCTTGTAATTTAGCCACGTCATATGTTGAGATTCAAAGTTATTTTTATACTTCATTTTCTTTACATGCAAGCATAGGCATTGATACTGCATTAAGTCATGTTCCGCCAAAATCATATACAAGCATCTAGCTCATGTAAATGAATGGACTAATTGGTTAGAATTTCTAAAAAATGTGGCTAAATTACTTGTATCTAGGACCAATCAGTTACCTAGATAGTTGTGCATATATGTATAACACTTGTTATATCACTGTTGGGACGATACATCCATGACATATCTATCTGAACACAAGATCGGTAACTGACCCAACTTTCATTTGGTACTGGCTTCAAGTTATTTCAACTAGTGGTTCATATATTACGACCGATTTAATGAACATAAATAATCTTGTTGCGTAGAAGAATTGTATCGAGGGAAGAAATGAAGTGGACCGTCGATCACCCTTCAGCTAAAAACAAAACCCCCTTTGTAACGCAAGTAATTGGCCAATCCCGAGAAGATCATCCAAAAGATCAAGTGATCTCTAAATTCGCCAAATCCTTATTCTAGTCTATTACACTCAAACAAAACATCTATTTTCTGGTAAGTGATCAGTTAGACATCCATCAAATGATCGACCGATGATCACCACCAAAACTTAAGAAAACTTTCTTCAACTCGACTTGGTTGAACCAGGTCGGTCCAGTTCGAACCAATTATACATCTTGTTAAACTTAATTTTGATTTTTAGGAGTTGTTTTTGAGACCTAAAACATTTTTCTTATTTTCATCAAATTAGCGAAGAATTTTTGTCATATATATTACTTTCATCATGTCTTCTTTTTATTTTTGTTGTTTGTTTGTTTTGATATCATGATTCATTGATAGATATATTATTGAACCTTGTGTTAGGTGAGTAAATGAGAACTTCTGCATCATGAATTGATTGTTACTTCGTACAACCCAAGCGATATTGTTACTAAGATTTTACCAGTGTATAAATAACTAAATAAAGGTGCCGTTTTACTATAAATATATTACCAACATCAAATGATGTTGATTTACTAACAAAACGGAGAGTCATAACATGGATTTGGGGATTTTCGGTCTATCTTGGAAAACATTTTTGCTTCTCGTAGATCAAGTCAATTTCGTCACTCGTCAGAGTTTAACCACATATGTAGGAAGCTTTCAAAGTTTGAACCAATTCAGAGGGCGAATGAAGTAGACTAGGAGAGATATTTGAATCCCTTGACACAACATTAAAGCGCTTGAGAATTAACACGAAGAAGCTTAATAAAAAATCTTATCAATACGCCTAATTTTGTCATTATATAGTCCACGTTGATCCCAATTTCCATTTTATGATATACTCTTAATGCTTCCGTGGCTGCTCACACCACTTTCCCATTAGAAAGTTTGTAGCAATTATCAAACTTTCAGACCCTAACTATTGATTCTTACTTTAAATATTATTAAGTATACGATGCGTGTGTTATTGCCAAATTCCAAAATGGAGTTTTTTTTTTTTTTTTTTTTTTGGCAAAGCCAAAATGGAGGTCTTCTATCAAGTTTCCATATATATAATTTTTACCCAAAAATAATGAGACACGAAGGAGCAAATTTTACGTGCAATAAAGTTATAGTAGTGGGTTTAGTTGAATTTTTTGATTAGTTGAATCAATAGGTAGGAACTTCCATTAGCAAATCTTGTGGTAAAGTTACCAGTCCCATCACAGATCGGACTGGAATATCATTTGGGTACTTCATCAAAATTTTCAAATTATAAATTAGAAAACCGTATTTATCAAATACAACTTATAAACCCTAAATCTTAGTTTATGAAATGATGAAATAAACTTTTTTTTTTGCAATCAGAAAAATAATTCATAAAAAATTTTAGTTTGTGAAGCTATGTTTCATAAGAAACTTATACGATAGAGAACCTATAAAGACTCTTAACATTGATAACTAAAAGAAGAAGAAAAAACATTAATTGATTACAAAATGTTAAGACGCTAAATTCATTACTGGATATGTAATATATAATATTTAAAACAGTGTTCTATAGAAACTCATAATTTAGAAAAGTTAGTGCAAAACAAAACAAAACCACGTCACATGACAGTAAAAACATTTTAGTGTTTTATTTGCTATACTAGTATTAAGGCCCATTGGCTAAAATTTTGATTAAAATTTTATTCTTAACAATTAATATATATATATATATATATATGTATATATGATGAATAAATTAAATATATAAATGTTGTATAAATTAAACAAAAAAAAACTAATTATAACAATGTGTAATATCTATTGGCATAAAGATTTAACGAAAATAGAATTAGATTAAACAAAAATGAAATTATCATTTTCATGTAGTAACAAAATTTTCATTTTTTGATTCATAGATTAAACAAAAATTTCATTAATATAATTCTCATTTTCGACGAAAAAAAAAACAAAAATTTCATTGTTTGATTAAAATGACAATCATTGTTTAAGCGAAATCAGATCTGAGGAAGAAATGAAAAGGTTTTTTTTTTTAATTTTGATTAATAGTGAATTTAAGTAGTTATGAAAAAAAGAGGAGAAAATTGTGAGAGAAAAATGTGTTTTTTCAAATAAATAAGTAAATGAAACGTGGGATAAATAAATGAAAAAGATCTTTATATTTTTGATTAATTGAGTTTAATTAGGAAAGAGGATAAAAGGAGAAAATTGTCGGAAAAAATTATTTTTTTATCAAATAATAAGTAAATTGGCATAGAAAAGTAAAATAAGAGAATTTGAGACTTATAACACGTGGCAGATGGAGAAAATTGCAGTTATTTAAAAAGTGACTGTTGATTTAGTAGATATAGATTTACTTAACATATTTTGTTTTACTAAAACTAATTTGTATCATACTATTTACTTATTATTTTTAAAACATCCTATATAGCAAATTTAGTATATATGTTTTTAAAAAAAAATTAATTTCAGTTCAATCCATAATGGTACGATTTGATGTTTTTAGTTCATTTTCTTTCCAAAATCGTAAAATTCTTTCAAAATGATTAGTTATATATATATATATATATATATATATATATATATATATATATATATACTGTATATCTGCTATTGTAACGAATGGGTAATAGCCTGTTGCTTCCTCTATATCAACCATATACATCTTATATATAAATATTTTAATAAATGCGACCTACATGTATATATACTTCTAGCACCTTTATTTGTTAATGAAGGGAAACCGTAGAAATTGGACAAGCTGTGGCTCGTGGAAGATGAGCGATGAATTATCACTACTTGGATATGCAATAATGAGAGGAGAATTTATGCGCCTATGACATATAGTTAGTTTATGATTATACCATTTCATAATTTTCATTTATACTATTTTACAATAATATCTCTCACTAACATTCAATTTTACTACATAACTATATTTGGACCCGCGGTACACCGCGTGACTATATTTTAAAAAAATTTAAAATGTAATTTGTTTTGTTTGTTAATAGAGAAAAATATATTTATTTGTATATTTTAAATGTACCATATGGTTTATGGTTAAAAATTATAGGAACGGTAACATACAATTCCGTACATAACGATTTAGTTGTGAGAGAATAAGTTTTTTTTTAAAATTTAGAAATTATAGTTTCTAATTAAATTATTAAATTTTGTAATATAAGTTAAATATTATTATGTTTTATCATTTTGTTTGTTTCTAAATAATGTATCACTTTAGAATATATAGTTGTGGTGTGCAATGAAAATATGAGTGGGAACAATTATGAATTTTATACTAAATATAGTTATAAACTTTGATTATTATACTGAACCAATTCTAATATAATTTTTCCGAATTGAAAAAAAAAACTGTATGTTTGTCTTTTAAGAAAATAATTATCCTATAGACAGATTTGGTAATTGGATTTTTTTTTGTAAAAAAGAAAGTGAATAGATTATTAAGTGTAGATTGTTGTCGGTACCTACTTATCATCTTCTTTCTCATAGAAAATTTCACTCTTCTTCGATAACCTAGGATTTCACTCTTCTTTCTCTAATCACAAAATCATTGTCATTAAGAAGCTGATAGTTCAATCGATTTCTTCATCTGCTCCAAAGAATAGATCACCGTTACACCGGTTGTTTACTACGAATTCCACCGTTTTAACATCTTTCTGAGAACTAAATCGTAAAAAATTGTTTCCTTTTCTCTTCTACTCGACGAATCCATCTTGTTTTATTCCTGATTCTTGTAATTTTATTCTCGATTAGAGCTGTAGAAGATTTAATCACAAATCGTCCATAACCCCAAATCCAAACGATTTTTCGTATAGATTTAAGGTAAAATCTTCGATGGCCACCAAAATCCCGCTGCTTCAACCACATAAACAAGAGTTATATCTACTCATACCGCTATTTTAAAAATATAGTTGCATTTTCTAAGCAATTAAATTTGCTGTAGGAGCAATTAAACGTCTAGGTGATCAATTAGGAGATTGTGTTGCCAGCTTAAATATTTAAAAGCTTTGATATTATATTATAGAAAAAAATTGTTGATATCGTGCGAGTAAACAAAACAAACGAATGATAAATTATACATGACCGACATACCAAATAACAATTCTTATTCTCAAAAATTTAGACGACGATGAGACTCATGAGTTGACAGTGAGCTGGAAGATGTGAAAAAGAACACATATGGAGTTGATCAAGTGGTATCAAAGTCGAACACAAATGGTGCATGGCTAGTAGTAAACTCACTTCCTAAGATTACAATATTGGTTTGTGATAAGAACCTTGCATTTTGTGAGTAAAATAATCCCAAATTTCCATATAGATAACATTTACAATAATTAATTTGATTCTTTCTATAACATGTACTTTTACGAAGATTATATGCTAATCAAAAATAATTTTAGGATGGAGTGAAGAGCAAACACCAAAAAAAAAGATTCTTGAAAATATACAGAATGTAAGTGATCGACGAGTCTTTCAAAATTTTCGATGATCACAATGAACAGATAGCTAATCGATGTTCTTTTAAGAAATGTGTTCACTCCTTTGGAGATTTGGATTCAGGGGTCAAGGACAGATGATCCCATTTAAGGAATATTCTCTTCAGTTGATTCCTCATACAAAGTAAGATGCTTTGTGTTTTGGGAAAAAGGAATCAAAAGAAAATCGTTTTTTCGTAAATTATATTTGGCATTACCACTAAAGTGGTGATGTATGCATGATCAGAAACAATTGCCATCCTAAGAGAAACTCCAAGGGCCATCATTACTTTTTCTTTGTAATCATTTTTCTTAATCCTATGTCTTCTCATTGAAAATTAGTTTGCTGATTATTTGTTTTTTTCTGATAGTTATTAATCCTCAAAAAAAAAAAGTAACTAGTGGTTCTTGTAATCTCTAGTTCTTATGAACTATCCCATTACGATATACATTATTGACTCAACAAAGAAGCAAAGATCATGTTTGTCTATTTTTCTGTTCCACATACGCTTCCACGAGTTGTACAGTCTCTCACAGCTATTCGATCACGACACTCAGTTTACTATTTTTACCTTTAAATATTTACATAATTCAAATTTTTAGTTAAACCAGGTTTTCACCTAAATTTTCTTTAAATTTAAACGTTTTAACGTAAGTAACGAAAAAAAAATAATAACGTAAATGACGAAAAGTCTTTCAGTTTTACCCTCTATTATTATTCTTATATCAACTTTCCTTTCGAGTGAGAAAGACCATAAACTTTGAGATTCAGAACAAAAGTTATCATTCTTAGTTTCTCTGAATCCAAATGTGTTTTTAAATAATAGGGAAAAAAACATGCAATTTGTTTGAAATTCAGTCACTTCAACTTATATTCCCGCCATAACTTAAAAATTACACATGTTAATTTTAGACATTTGTTTCAGTTTCCCAATGTTAAGACAAGTACAGAAACTATGGTAATAAAATTTTCTTTTTCTTTTTTCTCCAAGATCTATAATTCTATGTCCAAGTATATATAGCTGATTCCGACGGAATCCCGACTGATCTAATTTCGTTGGAAATTTTCAACTGATTTCTGACATATTTACGATAATATAGATATCCATCGGAAATATAGTACCGTCGAACAAAAATTGCATGTTACTTTTTTGTTTCTAACTTCATGTTTCAATATTTTCTCTTTTTTTATTTTTTACATTTTGATTTCTAACCAGCAATACGAATGAGTTCTTCTCGAGTCTAGTTTCATCAGTCTTCTAAGCTCGGACTCCCACATTTTTCTTATCTATAAGTTCCACTAGTTGTATCAGAGTTGTCATGAAGTTTCGTCATTTCAATAAATCATACTGAACATATATGCTTTGGTAAAAACTATATGACGCTAACACATCTGAAAATGGAAAAATCAATCACCAATTTGCACTACAAAAAATGTTGCATCAATTAAATTGTATTAGAAAAAATGACACTATTTTTAATTAATTACTGATAATTGATACAAAATATATAATTACAATAGTTGATGCTATTGTTAATTTATTTGATATCATGAGTTTATTAAATTGATACAAATGATCTATATTAGTTTGCATCACTTTCAAAATAGATTTTTTTCATCGCAAACTGGCCATATATATGATAAGCAGATATTATTTTCACTATGCACCTAAAAGAGACGCCGTATGAAATGAAAATAGGGATTCTTGTCTAAAATGCCACTTTTTTGAAAAATCTTACGAAAATACCATTTTTTGAATAGTTTACGGATTCTGCTATTTTTCGACACTTAGAAATATACGTATTTATGATTTTTTTTTTGCAAAAATACGTTTTTTATACCAAATACTAAACCCTAAGAACAAATGAAACCAACTAAATCCAAACATAACGAGTAAAACGCATGTTAAATCATTTTTTCGAAGTCTAAAAAGTGCCAAAATCCACAAACTATTTAAAAAATGGCAAAATCTGTAATTGAGTCATGAAAATACTTTGCTTTCAAATCAATTATTGAAATTAAATAATTTTTTTTGCTTAAAATTAAATTAATCACAAATGATAGAAATGTTTAACATCATTTAGTTATAAACGTTGTTTTCTTGTGTAAAACAATTGTGCTTAAGATTGACAAAAAATATTCGATGAAAAATTGAAGTGAAGATATTTATCTTTTATAATATGAAAAATAATTTATTAAATACTTTATTAAAAACCAATTATTAAGAAATCGCAAACAAGTGTTAACTTCTAGTGTATGGTTTTGAATGCAATAGGAATATTTACATATTTGTTAAGAAGTTATTCAATCGAAAATCATATTAATCTTTTATATATATATATATATATATATATATATATATATATATATGTGTGTGTGTGTGTGTGTGTGTGTGTGTGTGTTACAATTTTAGTGATCAAATGCATGCAATAAAAACGAAACTAAATATGGTCTCGCTTAACATAACAAAGCTATCGAAGTATAAAATAGTTGGTTATTGTGTTACACTTTTTTTTTTTGTAAAGAACTACTACTAGTTACAACTTACACGTAATATTACATCACGGTTCATGATATATATGGAGACTGTATGTATAATGGATTTAAAATATACTATTTTTGGAAAAGAATGAATGCAAGATAAATTTTAATATTATCCTTGTTGAATGCAATAGAAGTGTGTTTGTGTGTGGGATTCGTGACGAGTTGCACTACTCACACCAATACTAATGAGTGCGTTATATTCAAATCTACCAATATAAGTGAGTGTAATTAAGCTCGCATAATGGCCAAGCAATTTAATATAAAAAAACAAAAGTTTCAATTTTCCCATTTGAATTACTTTACTTTTAACAAATCGCATCAAAAAGTTAAAATTCACCTTCCCATGTGTGTTAAAAAGATTTTATTTCCATTAAATAGTTAGTGACCAACCAAAAAAAAAGAAACTAAATTCACCTTCTCTACACGTCTTTCTCTCTATATATACAAACTTTCTTCTTTCCCTCTTAATGCCTCTCTTAACATTAACCTCTCCCTCTCTCTCTCTTTTTCTCCTTTCTCACATTATAATTTCTTCCAAGTCACTATTAACATTAATCAAAACGGAAGAGATTATATGTGACGATGGTGAAGTTCTCGAAGGAGCTAGAGGCACAACTCATACCGGAGTGGAAAGAGGCCTTTGTTAACTATTGTCTACTAAAGAAACAAATCAAGAAAATCAAAACCTCTCGTAAACCAAAACCGGCTTCTCATTATCCCATTGCTCAACACTCCGATTTTGGTCGATCACTTTTCGACCCGGTTCGCAAATTGGCCCGGACCTTCTCCGATAAACTATTTTCCAACTCAGAAAAACCAGAGATTCTCCAGGTAATTAATTATTTAATCAATCACCTACTTTTAGTTTTGTCTCAAGAAAAACATGCTTGATTATTCTGTCGGTTTGTCTGATTAGTTTAAAATTCCGTGTAACTTTTGTAACCTGTTTATAAGTCTAAATGTATTTTAAGAAGTTTGAACATTGATACCATTAGAGACCGTGTATTTGCGTTTGCTCATCTATTTAGCTTGGCAAATTCGGAATATAAATTTTAAGAGAACGTAGTGTAATGGTTTTGTTATTAACTTAATTTATTTTAGCATCTTTTTTGGTCCTATGATTGTTTCTATTGAGTTTCGTGTCTGCTTACGTCTTTTGTAATTGCTTACGCGTCAGAAGTACCGGTTATTTCTGCTTTGTCTAGTATTACATGAGAAATCTGCCTTTTCCTTGTTTTTCTATTTTCTTGAAATATTTTATTTGCTTTTCAAAATTTTATTAATGAGATATGTAAATATTACATATTTGATATGATTTGGTAGAAATTCTAATATGTTAAGTCTTGTAGAGCAAGTTGGTAATTTTTGTGTGTGGATTAAATATGCAATATTTACATATCTAAGTATTTCTGTTGAGGAAAACAATCATTATACACATGATTTAGACCATATAGCTCATATCTTAACCTAGGTTACCTACCGGTTTCCTTAATTAAGAAAAATCCTATAAATCAACTAACCCTGAAATCTGCAAAAATATATAATTTTGCGGAAAATAAATGCTTACTTATTACACCCTATTACTCTACATCTTAGATTTTGGTATCACTAATTCCAAAACAAGGTTTGTTTTTCTTCATAATCTCACGAAAGCCAAGATGCGGAAACGGTTGTGAGGATTGTGATATCTCACGAAACCATCGTGACGGAAAAAATTATATAAAGACATAACAAACTCACAAGTCACCACCCCTGAAAACATACAATTCAATGACACGTATAAGAAAAAATATCAAAATAAATAAATATGATGTTTATATGGTTTGTTGAATTAAATGAAATTGTTGAAAAATAATATGAAATTTTAATATGGAGTTTATTTTTCGAGAATTAACAGGTAAGGAGAAGAAGAAATAGCTCAGAAAATGGGGATGACGTCGATGAGATCTACCAAACTGAACTTGTTCAGTTGTTTTCCGAAGAAGACGAGGTATATAATTACATCTCTTTATTATTTTTATATAAAGCTGAAACTTAAATATTGATATATTATTCGGATTCTATATAACTAGCCATATTAAAACTCTTTTTCTTATATAAACTCGAAATAAGGACCTATTATTTGGTGCATTTATTTGACTTTATTGATATCATCATCAGTATCACTATTACGAATTCCTTTTTCGTAAGCTTTAATTAAGGGCAGGAAATTAAATAAACATAGCACATAGAGATAGTGGTTTTATTGCTAGCCTAAATTGCACAACACCCACTTCCTAAATCCTAATGAAGATGGTCAAATTTAGACTACTTTTTTCTTCCACTAAAAGTTATAAATGTTTGATATTAAGTATTTGGATGCTTTTGTTAATGGTACTTTAGGTTAAGGTGTTTTTCGCAAGATTGGATGAAGAACTAAACAAAGTGAATCAGTTTCACAAGGCCAAAGAAACAGAGTTTTTGGGAAGAGGAGAGATTCTGAAGAAACAGTTAGAGATACTTGCAGAACTCAAACAGATCTTAAGTGATCGGAAGAAGAGAAACTTGTCTGGCTCGAATTCACATCGCTCCTTCTCATCTTCTGCTCGAAACTCTGATTTCTCTGCAGGTTAGTCTTCTTCTTATCAATGCTTTTAATACAAGTTAGGTCAGATTGAGGGTCTTTTAGTAAATTATACATTTTGACATAGACTCTTAAAAGCTAACCATAAAAATATATCTGAGATATGACGTGGCCTGCACCCATTAGAAACCACAAAAGTGCATGTCCTAGAGGCTAGAGGCCGTTTACGTAGTGCGGCTAGTAAAAAGAAAAGTAGGTTATTTAATAGTTATATATAGCACAATTTACGATTTTGCGTTTTTAAAATAATTCAAGTAAAAATTCATATGTTTTGATGCTATCACACACAATAGAAATTCTACTACTGAAATGACAAGATTTGTTAAGCTTACAAATCTTTTGCATGTGGATGCAAAACTCGAAGCTGCATATATTTGAAAGAAAGAATTTTAGATTTTAGAGATTTTATTATATCAACATATATATTCAATGGCCGACAAGAACATGAGAACACAAATCGATTCTACTAACAAACAAACAAAATGTTTGTGAGTATGAAAATAAAAATAGACCGACAATAGATGACTAGGTCGACATATTTTTTTTTTTCTTTCTTCTCTTTTGATCTTGTGTCTTTTGTTATTAGTAACAAAATATATAATCATTTTGTAATTTCTTTTCCTATTGTTCAGGGTCTCCAGGAGACCTAAGTGAGATACAAAGTGAAACATCAAGAACAGACGAAATCATAGAGGCATTAGAGAGGAACGGTGTGAGTTTTATAAACTCTGCAACGAGGAGCAAAACAAAAGGAGGCAAACCCAAAATGTCTCTCCGCGTCGACATTCCCGACGCTGTGGCCGGAGCCGAAGGAGGCGCTGCAAGATCCATAGCCACCGCCACGTCTGTTCTGTGGGAGGAGCTCGTCAACAACCCAAGAGGTGGTGGAGGAGATTTCATCAACCGGAAAAAGATTCAATGCGCTGAGAAGATGATACGAAGTGCTTTTGTTGAGCTCTATAGAGGTCTTGGCTTGTTAAAGACTTATAGGTAACTTTGTTTCTTTTTTTGGTTTGTTTTTATCATAAATTTTATTTAGTGATTATCCTATGATTTCTAATTCTTGATTTGCTTTCTTTTGGCAGCTCGTTGAATATGATAGCTTTTACAAAAATAATGAAGAAATTCGATAAGGTAAAGTGGCTATAGATAATACTTTCGGTGATAAACCAATGAAAAAGATAATCATAGTGGTTAATGATGAATCTTTGATATATGAATCATCAGGTTGCTGGTCAGAATGCATCATCAACGTATCTCAAAGTCGTAAAGAGATCGCAATTTATCAGCTCTGATAAGGTAATAATAAATAACTATATTAAGTTGTCTAATGCTATGAATAAAAAGATTAAAAAAGATTGATGGTTGATTAAAATAAAAAGGTGGTAAGACTGATGGACGAAGTGGAGTCCATATTCACAAAGCACTTTGCCAACAACGACAGGAAAAAGGCCATGAAATTCTTAAAACCCCACCAGACCAAAGATTCTCACATGGTCACTTTCTTTGTTGGTACTTATTTTACTTTCTCTATTTTAACCCTTTTATGGTTTTATTATTTATTTTCAAGAAAGTAATTCACCAAGAAGTTTAACAAATTGAAATTCTGCAGGATTATTTACGGGTTGCTTCATCTCGTTGTTTAGTATTTACATAATACTAGCACATCTTTCTGGAATCTTTACTTCTAGTGCACAAGTCTCTTATATGGAGACTGTTTATCCTGTCTTCAGGTATATATAATTCTTTTTTTTTTGGTGCACCTAGGTATATAGAATTCATAAATCAATAATGGTTAACGAATAATTTTATTATTTGCAACATATATATATAGAGGTGAATAAAATAGTAAAAAGATGTTTATTAATTGTTCTGATAATTTTGTTTTTTTTTTCTTTGGAAAACGCAGCGTTTTTGCGTTGTTGAGTCTACACATGTTCATGTACGGATGCAATCTGTTCATGTGGAAGAACACAAGGATAAACTACACCTTTATATTCGAGTTTGCACCAAACACTGCGTTGCGTTACCGAGACGCGTTTCTGATGGGAACCACGTTCATGACCTCAGTCGTGGCAGCTATGGTCATCCACCTCCTCCTCCGAGCCGGAGGTTTCTCAGCCAGTCAAGTCGATACCATCCCAGGCATCCTTCTCCTGGTAAATCAAGCTACTTAGTTTAACAAATCATATGGCACGTTTCAACTACAATCGCAGTTTCAAAACGCTGATTTTTGTTTTTGTTTTTGTTGTGCATGCGACAGATCTTCATTTGTGTATTGATTTGCCCCTTTGACACATTCTACCGTCCAACAAGATTTTGCTTCATTCGAATCTTGAGGAACATTGTGTGCTCACCTTTCTACAAGGTACTAATTAATATGTTTATATTGGAATGATATGGTTACTTTCAGCACAAGCAATCCGCAGAAAGTGATTTTGTTTTTATGGGTGTTGTACGGAATAGGTTTTGATGGTTGATTTCTTCATGGCCGATCAACTTACTAGCCAGGTAATTTAACTTCTACAACTTCAAATAGATGGTAGCGACATATAATTTAGACGATAATTAACCCGTTAATCGTGTTCTATTCAGATTCCATTGCTGAGACACCTTGAGTCAACTGGGTGTTACTTCTTGGCTCAAAGCTTCAAAACACACGAATACAATACCTGCAAAAACGGAAGAATCTATAGAGAACTTGCTTACTTAATTTCTTTCTCACCCTACTTCTGGCGTGCCATGCAAGTAAGCTCACTTAGGTTTTCTATGTTTCTTTTTTTTTTATTAAGACCCTTAAAACCTTTCTGCTAACACACTATGAACCTTAATTTACAGTGTATAAGGAGATGGTGGGACGAATCAAACCCTGATCACCTAATCAACATGGGAAAATACGTGTCAGCGATGGTTGCTGCCGGAGTCCGCATAACCTACGCGAGAGAAACCACCGACTTGTGGTTAACCGTGGTGCTCGTGAGCTCTGTTGTGGCCACCATTTACCAGTTATACTGGGACTTTGTCAAGGATTGGGGTCTTCTAAACCCTAAATCCAAAAATCCATGGCTAAGGGACAATTTGGTTCTCCGGAACAAGAACTTCTACTATTTCTCCATTGTAAGCCAATCACATAATTATAACGTGTTTCACAAGTTAATTATGATTTCGACTAAATGCTGGGTTGTTATTCAGGCGTTGAATTTGGTGTTGCGAGTCGCTTGGATCGAGACAATAATGAGATTCAGAGTCAGCCCTGTTCAGTCTCATTTGCTAGATTTCTTGTTGGCGTCGCTTGAAGTCATTCGTCGAGGCCACTGGAACTTTTACAGGTAAAAAAGAACTCTTCACCTAGGTTTAGAGATTTGTCTATAGGTTAAGACTTGATTTTGGATATTATTAAATATGAATCTTTCTTTTGGTAATAACAGAGTGGAGAATGAGCATTTGAACAATGTCGGCCAATTTAGGGCAGTGAAGACCGTACCACTACCGTTCCGTGACATGGACTCAGACGGTTAAACAAAGAGAAGGTTATATAATTTGGAGGGTTTAAGTCTCGAACCAAGTTTCAAGGATTTAGAGGAAGCATTTCGGAATTTGCATCGATATAGTCATATCGGGGAAAACCTTTGGGAAACTTTCGAAATTGCCTAACCATTTATTCATAAAAATATGAAATATGGGACTAATGGATTCTAGAACTGTTAAACGCTCCAAAGTGCAAAACCAACAAGACAATTCAACTTCCCAGTTCATATATATATATATTGATTTCTGTAAATTTTGATTTGATTTTATGTTCAATAAGCTTCTTTCTTTTGTCACTATCTGCTCAATTTTTTTACTTCTATTTTTCTGTCGTAGTCGAATCTTTTTCCTTATATATATCAATTTACAGAGGCGAAAGAAAGTGTAGAAGGTTAACCTAACTATAGTTTGCTCGTTGAATACGAAGATGTCCAATCTTCTAAGGGATTTTTCGGATCTTCCAAGGGATATGGCGGAGGAGGTGACATCTCTAAGAAGACTCCGATCTACTTGCAAATAGTGGAACACTTAAACTAGATGTAGGAGCTTTGCAAAGAAGCACCTTGGTCGTCAAGCAAAAGTAGCTGCAAAGAAAAGAGAGTTTACGGTGGTCATGATGATGGGTTTTAGGGTTTATTTGATGCGCATAAATCTTCACAACAACGTTGAATTATTCATGAAACGTGAAGGTAAACTTATTTTCCCCGACGCTTCATATCAAATCTATGTACGGCAAGTCTTTCACTGCGACGGTTTATTGTTATGCATCCTGAAAGACAACCCTAGGCTTGTGGTTTGGAACCCGTATTGTGGGCAAACCCGGTGGATCGAGACATCAAATAATTCTCACAGATTAGATGCGTATTCGATGCAGTGCCGGCTTAGCTAGGGGGGGGGCAGACACTGCAACACCAGGAGTCCACACATCAAGGGGACCCACAATTTTTTTTGTTTGTAAGCATTAACAGACAAAAATAATAATCTGCCGTAGGAATTATTTTTTTAAATCAAAAGGGCCCATAATTTTTGTATTTTTTTGTAAACATAACGACAAGTTTTCTCTTTCTTTTTACTGGGCCAAAATTGGATCTTAATTTTCTTTAACCCAACCATTCTAAATTTTTAATTGATTTATTGGTTATGACTAATTCTTTTTTTGTTTCTGTTACAAAGAAAGGATTTAACACACATCAAAAATCATTCTACGAAACTTTTCACCTTCCCACCCCACCACATCTCTGAGTCTGTCTCTCGAGTCTCTTTCCCAGCAAAATCATGGATCAACACACAACAATGAATGATTTTGTTTTCGATTTTATACAATAGTCAATTCAGTTCAAGTTCTCTAGATCTGTAATCTATTTATGTAAGTTTTCATGTTCTGTTTGAGTTTTGTTCTGTTTTTTTCTAAACTAATATTTCATAGTCTTAAATTGAAACTCACTAATCACTAACAACTGGTCACTAATATTTTTCAGGTTTACATTGTTCATTTGGCATTCAGATAATCACGTTGGTTTTTTTTTTTTTTTCTCGAAACGTTTTTTTTTAATATAATAGGGGCCCTGTTTTTGATTTTGCCCCGGGGCCTATCAAATGCTCGAGCCGGCGCTGATTCGATGACGCCCCCACTGTTGTTGAGTTCAAAATCTACGACTTTAACTCTGATTCATGGAGGGTTATTAATCTTGATTTCACTCGAGACTGAAACATAGGTTATTATAGCCATTTCGTGACTGGTGTCTCTTAAAGGAAATACATATTGGTTTGCTGAAGAGGCGTATTCAGAAACCCCAAGCCAAGGAGACCATATTGGTTTCTTACTCTGTTTTGATTTCACAAGAGAGACATTTAGGCCGCGTTTGCCTCTGCCGGTTGAGTCGTATCTTGAAGATACTCTGTTATTATCTAGTGTTAGAGATGAGCAGCTTGCGGTGTTATTTCAGCATATGGATACATTACAGATGGAGATCTGGGTGACAACTAAGATTGAGCCCAACACGGTGTCGTGGAGCAGCAAGTTCTTCTTATCAGTTGATATGAGAGAACTCACCGGCATTTACTCTATGTTTTCGTTTATGGCTGCAAGTTTCTTCACTGATGAGGAGAAGAAAGTTGCAGTGGTTTTTGATAAAGGAAAAAAGAGGAAGATGATGCGCAATGCAGCTTACATTGTTGGAGAGGATGGATCCTTGAAAGAAGTGGATCTTGGAGAATCTCCAAACAAAAATCTCCGACCACTTGTGTGCTCTTATGTTCCAAGTTCAGTGCAACTTGAATAGTCCATTTTATTAGGTGAACAAATATAACGTTTCCAAAGACATGGATTTTATTAGTATCCCGGTTTTATTATAATTTTATCGGTCTACAATATAGTAGATGTGATTCAATCCCTATACATGATCAATACGACGAGTCTTTGACTATGAATTATATCATGTTGGTTACACATAAATGTAACTTTACAACTAAAAAATATACGTTATTTTACCTCAATGAGATAAGCCTGCGGTCATGGACTTAGCGATGCGTGTGGAGATACAATAAGCCGTAGACATGACCGTGATCATAGGATTAACACCAACAGCACTAGGCAGCGCGCTTGCATCGCACACAAACAACTTCTCTGCTTCCCAACTCTCTCCATTCAAATCTATTGCACCTTCTTTTTCATTTTCTCCAATTCTACAGCTTCCCATCTGATGAGCTGAGCTATAAACGTTCCATTTCTCAGTCATCCCCTTTGGTCCTTCCTCTGTACTCACCGAGTCTAAAAACTCTTCGATCGAATTCTCATCGCTACCTTTGCATATCAGTCTCTGCCCGTCGCTTCTGTGAGTTCCCACTTCCTCTGCTCCAGCTGCTATTAGTATCTTCAACGACTGTCTTAGCCCGGCTTTGAGATTATCTCTGTCGGTTTTGTCCACCGCGTAGCTTATTCTGCCTTCGGTTTTCACTTCTCCTGACCCGCGGTCTCTAACTATCGTTATGAGACTCGCGGTTCTTGAGTATCTAGCCATTCTTTTCTTCATGTCAAGCCCTGAGGTCCAAGGACATAGCACCGAGAATGAACCTGGTCCTAGAGCTGGTGTCTCAATGATGGCTCTGACTTCTGAATCTTCTGATAACACTTTGCTCACTGATGTTATGATCCCGCCTTCGTATGACTTTCCCTTGAAATTGGAAGATTCCTTCATCGGGAAGTAACCCCACGCCATTAAAACAGGGTGTAAGTGAAGGTTTTTACCAATGTGTCGGTTTCTCAACCCGCTTGAGATCATCAAAGGAGGTGTTAAAAGAGCACCCCCTGCTGAAACCGTTACTTTAGCTTCGATCTTTAGCGTCTTTGCTATGTTTCCGTTTAAAGATTTAGCCATCACTCCCAAACATTTCATTTTCTTGCCTCCTTCGTTACCACTGTTCTTTTCGAGTATAAATCTCTCCGCTTTACATCCCGTTAGAATCACAGCGCCTTGACTAACCGCGTCAACAAGCCAAGTCCGGTCGCTTCCTTTCTTGTCTCCTTGTATACATCCATACCCGCAAGATCCACAGTAATGACTCTCAGAGGAGTTTCTTGGCACGTTTTCGACATTAACCCCGAGATTTTGGCAACCTTTTCTCAGAACCTGATTCTGGAAACTCTCCATTTCACATTTATCCGTGACACCCATCCTCTCCCATACAACTTCCATAGCCGAAACATATTCTTTCGTAGCGAAAAGAGGTATGTTTTGATCCTCTGACCATTCTTGAAGTACCGATTTGGGCGTTTTGATACACGCAGACCAGTTCACAGCAGATCCACCGCCTACAGTTGCTCCAGCCAACACCATAAGATTCCCATCAACGCTCGGGAGAATCCCTCCATTTTCGTACAGTTTGTCCAAGCCAGGACCTTCGAAAGGACGATAATCGGAAGGCGTAAAGTAGCTTCCTTTTTCAAGAACAACCACTTTTAAACCAGATTTCGCTAGAACAGAAGCCGCCACACCTCCTCCTGAACCAGACCCTACCACCACAGCATCACATTTGATTCTGATCGCATCATGGACCGTGTCAAGGTCCGCTTCTAGGCCTTTCTGAGCAAGTAATTCAAGAAGAGTCTGCTCTGTTTCTTCCATCGTCTCCACTATCCCTTTCTCAAGAGGTCTTTCCTTACGAGTTTCAGAAGGTTTGTTCTCATCGAGGTTAACATGATACCCTATGGCTTCCCATGCCGGGTTTTCGCCATCTGGAGTCACCTACACAAAAGAAACGACATATCCATAAAATCTTGAACATTTCTATAAGTTGCTCTGTTTTTAACTTTTTACAATAGAATTAAAAATACTAATTCACGATTTTCAAAACTTTGGATCGGTTTAGTATAACCAAATTGAAAAATGATTTAGTTAAATCGCTTGCTAGTTGCTACACACTTAAGTAAGATCCAGGTTTTTCATAATGGGATCAATTTTTGATGTATAGTAAATTAGTAAATTATACTCCCTCCGTTCCTAAAAGATTGATGTTATAGCTTTTGTTATTTGTCCCACAAAGATTGATTTTCTAGATTTTTTCTTTATTTTTATTGATTTATATTAATAAATCGTAAACTTCAAGGTGTAATGATTGAAAATAATTAACTTTCTTAGAATACTATTGGTTGATATTTATTTTAAAATATGTAATATCAAAATTAATGTTCAAATGATTAAACAATGATTGAATTCTTAATATGTGTGAAAACCTCAAAACATCAAACAATTAGGAACAGAGGGAGTAGTTATAAAATCTCATATGAATACGTTTGGTACGATTTCAGGTATAAGATTTTCTAAGTTTAGTATATATGAATTTGGATGATTTTTTCCTTATAAATATTCCTTAATTTTGAAAACAAAAAAATGATATGAATACGTTTGGTACGTTTTCAGGATTAAGATTTTCTAATTTTAGTATATATGAATTTGGATGATTTTTTCCTTATAAGTATTTCATTAATTTTGACAACAAAAAAAATAATACGTTTATCTAGTTTTTTGGCTATATTTGAATTCAAATTTTGGATATATATAGAAAGAAAGTAAATGAATCTAAACCACGCGATTCGGTTTTGAATTATTTGGATGGATTTTGGACTGGTGTGTTGAACAACATAATCTATGTGGTTGAGAGAAGGCCTGAAGTACAAAAACAGAGGATTTGAGACATACCCGGGAGAAGAAACAGAAGAGGAATGCAACTTTGATGTAGACAAAAGCAGCTCTAATTGGAGTCAAAAACCAATTTCTGAATTGTTTCTGAAGTACTCTTTCTCTCTTCTCCAACGAGAGCTCACTGAATTTCTCAACAAAAGGCCATCTCGAGACCAAACATTCGGTTCCACAAATGAGTAAGGTACCAAGCCGAGTCGCAAGCAAGAACAATATAAGCCTAGTAGCAAGATAAGCTTCTATTGTCCCTCGTTTAGTGATCAGCTCAATGCTCTGCATCCATTAGCAAATCTTTCACTTTTTTACTCAAAACCTACGGTTTTTTTAATAGTAACAGCGATTAATCTTAGGCCAAAACCTAGACTAATAATATTCACGTTGAAGAAAAAAAAAGACTAGATATTTTTGTTATTTAAAAGGTCTATAGAGGTCAACAGAGAGAACCACAAGGATTTTATTGGAACTTGATCAAAATGAATCCCTTGAATAATCAAACAAATCAAAACGAATCTTCTAATATTAGGTCACACGTTCTTGATTTGTGTTTAAAAAAACAAAGAAGTCAAAACTTTAGCATTTGAAGAGAAAAAAAACAGATCACTGGATCAATATAAAGATAAAGAGTGTGCACCTGGCGTAGGACAGGAGTTTGAGACCCAGAAGTTGAGTAAAATGACCGGAGAGCCTCTTTGTTCCGGTGGTTATCACCTTCGCTGGAAACTTCTTCCGGCGGCAGCACAGGAGGCAAGACAGCTTCACAAAAGCTAGCTAAAGATTCCATCTCTGCCTCCGTGATGTCCCGGAGGCCAAATTTTCCGGCGACTTTGTACTTACCCATCACACAATTCGCTTTAATACGATAAAAAAAAAAAAAAAAAAAAAAACAAAACTGGGAAAGTTCTTAAGAGTGTTTCAAATCACAAACTCCGTTAGGATATATATAGACATTACGTTACAGCTGTCTGAATTACATAAAAATAGATATATAAAACAAAATTGCTAAGAGAACCCCCAAAACTTGTTTTTAACTCCTTTTGATGATTAGAATTTTTTATTTGTCGTTTTAGTAGTATGTAGATTTATGTATTTTTCTAGTATATGACATTTGTCTTATTAGTAGTTATGATGATGATTGACAATTTAAATGTATATGAAAAATTGGACCAATTTTGAATGTTTTGTAAATGGTGCATATCTACCCACGTTGTTGTTTCTTTCAAATTCTACCTGTACGCCGAATTTTATTGGTATATTATGATGTATTTTGGATATCTTTCTTAAGTACAATTTAAGATGATGGTTATTTCTTTAGGGTCCCCATGTTTAGAGTCCCTAAGATGGTGGTTAAAACACTTAAAAGTGAAAAATATAGGGACTAGTATGCAATTAGTAGAGACTAGTAAGGGGGAAGTCTTTTTCAGTTTTCTAGACTGCAACATGTGAAAACTACAGGCAACTAAAAACGATTAGTAATTAATTATTAAGTAATGATTGAAGAAATATAACAAAAGCACAAAAGAAGAAAATTGTCAGACAAGTTCTCATAGTTATGGAAAAAAAATCACGTGCGATACTCTCTCTTTTTGTGTGGGTGTTTGACAACTGCGATGCTCTAAAGACCACAATTTAAAACTTGTGATAGCCAACTTGTGAGTTAATGCAAAAGCCCCATAACGTTTTTCACAATCTAGCTTTTCTTATTCGGCATACGTGTATTCGATTTCTTCTCACAAATTTTATAATACTATATGAAGAAATACACTTTTGTATAAATATACCTAAACCTAAAAACTAATAAAACATCGCGATCGGTTTACACGTATATATTAAAACATACTTTTATTTCTTTGGAGAGGTCATGCTTGTGCCACTAGACCAAATGCTTTTTGGTTTATGAGTTTTTTGTTTGTTAATGAAAGGTATATCAGTAACTTTTAATTTGTACCCCTTCTGTTTCAATTTTAAGTGATGTTTATTGTTTAAGATTTTTGTACACATATTAAGAAATCATTAAAATCTCATTTAATTTACCTAATTTACATAAAAATATTATTAACCACAAGTTTACAACTAATTCAACCAATAAGAAAATACGCTATAAACTATTATTGGTCAAAAAGTATTAATTAAATATGTATTTAATTTTTACATAGAAAATTGAAAACATCACTTAAAATGAAACAAAAATATATCTCTAAAACATCATTTAAATGATATAGAGGGATAATATTTTACTCAGAAAATATATCTAGGATTCCAAAGGTGTTCAAAAATTGCGTCAGATGCTCAAAATAAACATGACATAATGTCTAAGAATTAGGTGAAATTCATGGGTTCATCAATTAATATTTAGCGCAAAACAAGTCATAAATGTTGCTTAGCTGCAACGAAATTGATTACAAATTTTTTTGCTCTGAATTTTTTAATGTCTTTACTGGTTAGAAACACAATGCTATAGTAGTGATTACCTATAAAAAAAAATTCTCTTTTACTCATCGAGTATTTCATAATTTCTTTCCAATACTCCTAATTATTGATTGTTGACAAATAAGATTCAAGCACCGACGATCCCCAGGCCGTTATGACTTTTGAGATAACATTTGATAGAAAAATAAATACATTTCATTGGACGATGCTTTGCCTCATTTAAGAACCAAAGAAAATAGCAGTATCCAGATACTCTGTTTCACAAAGATTGTTGTTCTAAAGTCTTAATCTCATTTTACAAAGAGTGTCGTTTTGTGTTTTCAATGCAGTTTTTAAAGACTAATTTTCTTTTTTTTATCATCATTATTTTAGTTTATTAATTAGAGAAAAGGTATTATTTAGTGTATTAATGAGAAGTAGAAATAAAATTTGTTTAAATTTCTTAATTTATGTGAAAAATCGTAGAATGACACTCTGTGTGAAAGAAAAGCATTTGGTAAATTTAGTTTACATCGATTAGACACAAACTCTATGAATTATTGACTCAAATTGCATATTATTTACATCCACGAAAAAATTGGTCTGGCCCTACTTTTGTATTTTGCAGCAAATATGTGGGAACCGGTGGAACCAATCAGGTACCTCCACGTCAGCATATGCATGTCATGTAGTCAACAGTGGTGAGGCATCCCCATCTAACAAGCCAAGTGTAATTTCGAAGCATCCGAGACCCCGTCAGACCGAACGCTCTAAACTATAAATAGTTTTAGTGTAATCTAAACTAAGTATGATTCTTTACAAATTAATATATGTATTCTGATCCGTGATCCCAAAGGGTTTGGTAACTTTGGTTAGAAAATTTCCTCTCCATTGCTTGCTTTTATCGGTACAACATATATAATTGCTTGGTGAATAAGATACGTTTCGCTTTATCAAGAAAACAATAAATATATGTTATATACCGTGGTGGATGAGGTTAGAGTATACTAGGTATAAGGAATTGTTTGCCAAAATAATACAATAAAAAGTTCACAAAATATTTTAGTAATCAGTTAATTCTTACACTTTTTTTTTTTGATAAATCATATCGGCTGATTCGGTTAACCCCGATAGAAACGTACCGAAATGCTACAAAATAAATTTCTTTTCAAATGATCTCCACACTTATTTAAAACTTCTCATAACACATGTTATATGTTCATATATTAGACTATTTTATCCGTCTTAGGTGATATCCACGTACGTCTTTAACCGTACATGGATATGATATAATAAATTCTAAATATTTGATATAGTGGTAAAACTATAATTTTATATATGTATATATAAAAGATTTTAAAATCATGATATTTAAATTATCGTAGTATTATGACTAAAATATTTCAAGTTATACGGACTATAGCATTCCATTTCCATGATTGAGGTACACTTTGTGATTAGCTATTATTTATCGACCAAATATCGTTCAATGGCTCTAAAGCTTAATTATATTTTAATTGTAGACGAAAAAATCATTAAAACACTATCAACATGAATGTTTGCGAAATATCCATAAAACATTTTTAAGCCGAGGCATCAGCAAAAAGTCTTCTTATTAAAACCTTCTAATTGTATATTTATACTATGTGTTACTGTGTTAGTATAGCTTAGTGCTTAAAGTCAAAAATGTAGTTGGACACAATTAAAGAGGTCACAAGTTGTCATTAATTCATTACGTAATAATGTAAGTAAAATAACGATAACACGTTATAGCATTTTCAAGATAACCCCACTTTCTATACCTTTTTCGTTCATGTTACTTTCTGACCAGTTAAAATCTTGATTTAAAAGTCATAATAGCAATTCGTTTAGTTAAATAGACTTTACACGGATACTAATAATCTACAAAATCGACCAATATAATTTTATGCGTAAGTTGTTTTTCACATGTTCGATTTCTTATGCAATGCCAATTGATAATACTATTTATTGATTAACTAGATATGTGTTTAAATCGGTTCCAATGTACATACACAATTCGAAAAACAACCAATCTAACTACAAAATTTGCACCAATGTTTTGAGTGTAGTGAAAACAAAAAGATCGAAGTAAAATTTAACAGAATAAATGAAATGTTATAAAATCACATTTGACATTATAAATAATGTTTTAATGTTCCTTATCTTATAGTATTTGAATATGCACTTCTTTCATGAATATGAACACTTATGTTTATTTTACCGATTAGTACGCATATAATTAATTATATAGATCCATTCAAACTAAACTTTTCTTTGTCGAACATTAACATGTAGCTTGTCATTAGTCGATTCATGGACATAAATATAAAACGGCAGAACTAAGCACAGAAACGTCAACAAACTGTATCAAAGCTAGTAGTTGTCTCAACAACACAAAAAAATAAAGAATAAATTACCGGGTTGGCAATATTTCCAATAATAATTACAAGATCAGGACAGTTCACCGGTATTTGTGTATTTGAACATTTTTTTATGCTACGAAATGTCTTTTTTGCCCTTTCCAAGAGCTTCTCGTCGTCACTTTGCTAACACCACAATATCACTTCTCTCTTTCTCTAACCTAGAAAATCAAACTACACAAATCCTTTGGATCTGCGATTTTGAAGACGAACATCTTCTTTTTACAACCGTATAAACTGGTCTTCGGAAATAATTATCTTTTGATTTCTTTATTTGATTTCAAAGATTTTTTGTTTTCTTCTTCTGTGTTTATGGGATTTCCGGGTTTGTGGCGTTATCGAAGCATGGGCGATTCAAAATCTGCAAGTACTGCAACGATCGGAGGTATCAGAAGCTTCGGGTGGTGAGACTAATCGACGAATCGCGGAGATTGAAGTATTTACGTCCATGGTTGTGATGATTCTTTGGGCGATTCCATGGTGTGTGATCCAAATTCAAGACTGGTACCCATTGGTTTCACAAGATCTCTAATCTCACATGTTCGATTCTCTCACTTTCGATTTCAATTTTACAAATTCGAGTTCGATTTTGCATTATCCGATTTACTATATACTATAAAGCAAGCTCTTGGGTTTACCAGATCCCCTTAGAGTTTAGTTTCCTTTATTCAAAACGAAATTAATTGATGTTGTATTGTGGTTGAAAGAAGAATCAAAACCTTTGGTCAGTGGCGGAGCCAGAAATTTTGATTACCGGGGTCATTTATAATTAACTATTTTTATTTAGCTATATATATGTATGTTTAATAATAAATTGTTGCTTAAATGATCTAGAGAATATTTAAATTTCTTTACCCAAAAAAATAAATGATTGTTTTAATATAATTTGTATGCAGTGTTTAAAAAAGCTTCATTTTAAAATAAAAGATACTTAATTGTAGTTCATTCTTTCTTTTGTATTAAGTACTTTTTATTCTCAAAATATATAGTATGTAGATATTGATTAGTTGTTGTATTTATTTTAATTTATGACCTTTCAAAGAAATATATATTAAAAATAATTTAAAGATTTATAGCTATTTCTAAGGAAAAATAAAATAAAAATGGAAAGAGAATTAATGGTAAATGAAATAATAAATATGTATGGGGTCAAATAAAGAAATCAATTGCATGGCATAGGGGTCATTGTAGAAAATTTAAAGGAAAACATCCAAAAATCATTAGGAAACTTACCTTATAATTTTTTTTCTATAAATGTTATGGGGGTCAGCTGACCCCCCTCCCACTACACTGGCTCCGCCCCTGCCTTTGGTCATGGAGTAAGCGCTGGTTGTCGTGGAAGAAGAATGGAGAAGAAGACACAGATACAAGGGCAAAACTGTCGTTTACGCTGGTCCATAAATGCCCAAAATTGAAGGTCTGGTAGATGTTCCATATTTGAAAGTTTTGGGCCAAATAATGCCCATATTTGAAAGTTTTGGGCCAAATAATGCCCATTTCAGCAATATTCCCAAAAATAAATAGTTCTTCCCCTCTCTCTCTTTTTTTTTTTTCTCACACGTTCGGTCGGTTGTTAATAATATCTTGCGGTAGCGGTCCTTTTTTTATTATCAAAACATATACTCCCTCCGTTTTCGAATAGTTGTCGTTTTAACTATATGCACACAAATTAAGAAACTATTAATGTTGTTAGTTTTTTAATATAAAAATATCATTAATTATCTACCTAAACATAATTTAACCAATAGTAAATCAAGTTGCATAATAGATATAAATATAAAAAATAAAAAAGTAATAAATTTTGCATCGAAAACTGAAAACGACAACTAATTAAAAACAAAAAAATTTCTCTAAAACGACAACTATTCGAAAACGGAGGGAGTATTCCACAAACTAGACACTTCCCAATTCTGTTTTCTTATATTTCAATCTTGTTCTTCTTCCAAATTGTAAATATATCTACAATGTCTTAGGTTCAACATTGTAGCTTCGGTTCCAGTTTCTCTTCTTAACTTTAATATCAGCTACTATTCTTATGCTGTAAAATGTAATTATCTTTTGTTCACCAACATATAATTAGAACCCAACTGCCAAAAACTTATCATAAATTGCAGTTCTACTTATTAACCACACAATTTTGCAGTTCCAACCATTAAATGCCACAAAATTTGGACGATTTCTTAAGACAAGAAGAACATAGCAACCAAACCTTATCGATTAATATGAAATGTCTCCATAAAACCGGGAGATTTCCCCAAATAAAGAAAACACGGCAAATGGTCACGTAATCTCCACGATGAATGTTTAATTTTTTCTTTCACAAAAAACAAAAAACTTTACTCAATATACAACTAGAATGGTACCAACTAATTAGCAAAAGAAATTCAAAAACAAATATATACTGAATATGAAGTTATATTATTTTCAAACCTCATGTACTACTAACAGGGACTACTAAAAGCCTAATAATTTGTCCTACAAAGAAATCCAAATAATGGAAGCCGTGCATGTCATGTGACAAAAAGAGAAAAACACACCTGTATAAGTATTGGATCATGTTTTTTCCGAGTGGGACGCGAGTTAGGAAGGAAATACTTTGTTCTGTTGTTGGGTTTGACAAAACACATAAAATGGGTCTTTATAGGGCCATACGAAAAATGACAAGGGTGGAAGAATGGGCAATGTCTATGGCCCAAAGACATTACGCAATATCAAGATAAAGAGGTGGTAGATGGATGAGACTAGGGTCTTGAATGTTCGGTAGTTTTTTTTATTGGTTTTTAGATTCTAGTTTTTGTATTTTGGTTTTTGGTTTTTGATTTTTGGTGTAGATTTTAGTTTTTGTAAAATTTTGAATGGTAATTTGTTTAGGTTTTAGTTTTTCTACATAGAATAAAGTTTTAGTTTTAAATGAATTGGTAAATGGTAAAAATAGCATATTTAAAATAAAATTAAAAAATTAAAATTTTTTTGACTTAAATTATTTGGAAAAACCCACAAAACTTGTTTTCTGGATTCTGTGAAGAAAAGCCACAATTTCCTAAAATCTGGTTTCCCTATTTTTTAGGAAATCTACTTTTTTAGAATCATGAATGTGTGATTATTAGATTTTTGCACAATCATAAGCCAAAAATTACTCCAAAAACTGCAGCCATTCAAGACCTAGACATCAAAGAGTGATGTAGAGAAAGAGAGAAAGAAACAAGGGTTTTCTTCGTCAAACTTTCTTCATCTTTGTAGTGTTAATCTTCCTTTTCTTTATTTTTGTGTAATCTTAAAAACCAAAAGCTAACATCACAAGTAAGCGGTGTCCGGTGTGTGTAATTTCTTTTTTTCATAGTGAAGCTTGAGAGCAAGAGTTCTCCTTCGAGCGTAGAACTCGTGAACTCGGTTATCAAACCGTGTGTTGTTTATTTACCAAGCAAACTTTACTTACTCTTTACTCTACGTGTCCATTATGCATCAAATTATTTGGTTGGGTTGCAACTTGTTACAAGTTTCTCACGCTATTGGGGGAAATATTTGAAAATAAAATCTCCTATAGAGAAAAAACCTAGAAATTACATTTGAAACGAGGTAACTAAAATAATTAATAACAATAAATATCTGGAAGTTTAAGTATTAAGAGGGATCTACACCATATTAAATTTATCTTTTTGAGAGAAGAAATCTTTTCCAATAAACATCAAACCCAACATCTTCGTCTAGGAGATTTATCACTGGAACAACACCACGTTGGTAATCACTATAATATACACTCAAAACAAATTTAAATTAGTGGCACAAAACGACATCATTTAACTCAGAAAATATGCAACAGCTTACGCGCTAATATTAATAACTCGTGGTGCTTCTCAAATCACATAATAATTAAAGAGAATATGTAGTAACTAACATTTGACTACAAAAGAATTAAGTAAATAGCCATGGACTAAAAGTATGAGAGAGAAAAAGATATTTGCACACCATTTATGACACTTTTACCCAAACAAAGCCAATCCTTCATTATTTTTCATTCTCTTTCTCTTTCTTTCTATTTCTTTGATTTCTCCGAAACTACCACCACTTTCTCCCTAACAACTCCATTACAGAGATAACCACTATCAGATCCATAAGCTCTAATAGGTCATTTGTATCGAGCATCACATCCATTGTATCCACCACCACAGCCATGGCTTCTCCACTGTCGCTTCCTCTTGACTTCATCACCACTGATTCTCTTTTTTTTTTTTTGCTAGAATTCATCACCAGATTCACCATGGAATCTTTTCTTTTTCTCAATCTCTCTTCTTTTCATCTAATCTCTTCACTACTATATCTCTTTTTCTTTACCCATATCTTCCTATTGTCAGATTTCTTCACCACATGTTCTCTCTTTTTTTTTTCCTATAATTCTCTCCCTCTCATCTCCTTTGGTCGTTCTCTATTTTCCATTATCGCCGAATTTCTCCACCACTCTCCAGTGTGATAATAAAGAAATTAAATCTGATTTTAAAACACATGACTAGTTTTTAAAATGCATGTATTGTAAAGAAAAAACATGCTATTACCACTGATATATAAATATTTGTCACGCTATCCAATAAAAACCCATGAAAGATTTTAACAATTATATATATTTGTTAATACTTCGTGTTATTTAAGAAAATGGTATGTTTTTTTGTAAATATATCGTGTTATTTCAGAGAAACACATGATTTGTTCATCAGATTTACCATGAAATCTTTTTTTTGTTCTCATTCTTTCTTTTTCTCATCAAATCTCTTCAGTACCAGATCTCTTTTTAACAATTGTTTTTCCTAAAAATCTCTCCCTTTTATCTCTCTTGGTCGTACTCTGTTTTCTCTTCTCGCCGGATTTTCTCCACCACTCCCCGGTGTAATAAGAAATTAGATCTGATTTTAAAACACATGTCTAATTTTTAAAACATGCTATTACCCTTGATATATAAATACTTGTCACGGTATCCAATAAAAATCCATGAAATTTGTTAACAATTATATATGGTTGTTAATATTTCGTGTTATTCAAGAGAATAATATGTTTTTGTAAATATGTCGTGTTATTTCAGAGAAATACATGATTTGTTCAACAAGAATTATTGTAACTACTGCCATCGGTGTTATTGTAAAAACAAGAAAACAGAAGGATATTTTAGTATTTATTCTATTCAACAAAAGGTTATTACCTATGTTTTCTGACACAAAGCTATCGTCTTCATTCTTTTCTATTCCATGCTAGTTTCTAATATTACCCATAATTAAATTCTCCGTCTCCAGATTCTTCTTCTTCTTCTTCCTCTAAAAATATCTCACTCTCTTCGTGTTTTTTACTCAACAATGGCGGCTTCTTCTACTTTCTCGTCACTACTACCTTCACCACCGGCTCTTCTTTCCGACCACCGCTCTCCTCCTTCATCCATCAGATTCTCTTTTTCCTCCTTAACTGTTCCAAAATCGTCTCGTTTGGGTTTTACTGTATCAGAGAGGAGAAATCTCGCGGCGAATTCGTCTCTCGTTGAGGTATCTATCGGCGGAGAACGCGACCCACCACCACCATCTGGATCGGGTGGAGACGACAAGGGAATTGCATTACTCAAACTCAAATTACTTGTGAGTCTGATTTCAACAGTCGGTGAAATTCGAAGAAATTGGTTTCGTTTCTTTGGAATTAGGGTTTGAATTACTGTGTAGATTCGATTTCAGTTTGATTATATAGTCATATAGTGATCTTTGGGAAATTTTCCAGATTTAAGAGTTTTTGTTTATTATCTGTGTTGTTGTGTTGTGAGAATTGCAGAGTGTAGTTTCGGGATTAAACAGAGGACTTGTGGCGAGTGTTGATGATTTACAAAGAGCTGAAGTGGCTGCTAAGGAACTTGAAACCGCTGGTGGACCGGTTGATTTAACCGATGATCTTGATAAGCTTCAAGGGAAATGGAGGCTTTTGTATAGTAGCGCCTTCTCGTCTCGGTCTTTAGGTGGTAGCCGTCCTGGACTACCCACTGGACGTTTGATCCCTGTGACTCTTGGCCAGGTAATGTTGGTGATTCTTGAATCCATTGCTCTCTGTTTTTTACCGGTCAAGATTCGGTTTTTCGGGTAAGTTGTTGAGTAGTTTATGTGCACGGCTCTGGTCTATCATCATTAGTCTTGGTTGAGTTTGAATGGGGATGAGCTGAGAATATAGCTTTCTGAGGTTCCAATGTCGCAATGTCACTCGAAAGCAAACCATTTTCTATATTGCCAAGTTTATGAATACAGTCTGGTCTATCATTGGTAGTCTTGGTTAGGCTTGAATGGTGATGAGCTAAGAATCTAGCTTTCTTTGGTTTAAATTTGGCAAAGCACCTAAATTGAATCAGTAGAAACTAGAAAGCAAACTTCTTTAGTATTGTGTCATGTTTCTGAATCATAAAAACTGTGTGGAATCAGGTGTTTCAACGGATTGATGTGTTTAGCAAAGATTTCGATAACATAGCAGAGGTGGAATTAGGAGCTCCTTGGCCATTTCCGCCATTAGAAGCCACTGCTACATTGGCTCACAAATTTGAACTCTTAGGTTTGTATCTCCCTTTCTCTCATTACGGTTATCGAAAATTTGTGTAAGAGCAAAAATGTGAATCTGCATTTTTTGATATTTATGGGTAAAACAGGCACTTGCAAGATCAAGATAACATTTGAGAAAACAACTGTTAAGACATCAGGAAACTTATCGCAGATTCCTCCGTTTGATATCCCAAGGCTTCCCGACAGTTTCCGGCCATCGTCAAACCCTGGAACTGGGGATTTCGAAGTCACCTATGTTGATGATAACTTGCGTATAACTCGCGGGGACAGAGGTGAACTTAGGGTATTCGTCATTGCTTAAATCTCAAGCTTTGACATGTAAAAAGATAAAATAAATACTTTCTGCTTGTTGCAGCCTCATGATTTTTGTACAAATCATGTGAACAGGTGAATCATATGAATAAATTGCATGACTTTGAAAATTGCACAATGATATAGAACTTTCAAATTTTGCATTATAATGCAGTCTCTAATGAGTTATATTCTTGACTTTTTCATAGGTTGGTTGAGAACAGATTTGCAAAATATGTATCGAAGGTCTATGATTAACAGCAAAACCATATCTTGATGATTCAAAATATAGAGTTAACAAGCAAAGATGAGACAATCTTATACGAGAGAGCTAAAACAAATGGATTCCAAATCCAGCAAAGTACAAAAATTGCAGAAAATAAAATGAAACCAGCTTAGAAGAGAGATGTTCCCTTTCCCTTCTTGTCTCCACCAATCTCAAAATGCTTGCACCTCTGAACATAAACAACAACAAAAACCAACAATGTAAGCAAATTAAGTTACAAATCCGGTAACAAGAATTGATCAATGAAGAAATTCTTCTTTTCACCTTGATCGGGCGCTGCGAAAAGTGCTTGCAGCTTTGGCACTGAAGCCTCAGAACAATCTTCTTCGTGGTCTTAGCCTGTTCAAAAGATTTACAAGATGTCTCCAAGTAAGAAAATGTTTCCTCACAGCTCAATTTCAAGATTCTACTCCAGGGGTTCCCTAAAACTAGCTTATTCTAACTAAATGGGCCAAATTCAAAACAAGAAAACTATCAATACATGTTACATTACCTTCTTGTGGAAGACGGGCTTAGTCTGACCACCATAACCAGATTGTTTACGGTCATAACGACGCTTTCCTTGAGCAGCAAGACTGTCTTTACCCTTCTTGTACTGGGTAACCTTGTGCAAAGTATGTTTCTTGCATTCCTTGTTCTTACAGTAAGTGTTCTTTGTCTTTGGAATGTTCACCTTCAAAATTCATATAACCAAAAATGAAATCAGTTCAAACACATCAAATCATAAGACTAAGAGTTAATCAAAAACAATATGAAAACTATATGATATAAGATTAGATCTGAAAACAAATAAAAAACAATAAATCAATCAACCATGTATTGTTGTTCCTCAAAGATCCTAATCTTTGGAGAAGAACTTTACGAATTCTAAGTCAGCTCGAAAGAGAAGAAACAATTTACCATTTTCGCGTCTCTGATCTCCGGTGAAGCTTCTGTGCCGTCGTCGTTCCACTAGACGAAGTTGTTTAAAGAAGAAGAATTTATAGTACAATTTCTGAAAACCCTAATCCGACTTTGGGCCTTAGGTTAAACTAATAGGCCCATATTTATAGTATGTGGGTTAGAGATAAACTATAGGCCCATCTTTATTTTATTTTTTTGTGGCCCATCGTTAGACGTTGATGGGTTTTTTTTTTTTTTTTTTGAACAACTATCATCAAGAGTTCAAGACCCTAAAAACTAAAGTTGAAGTAATGAAATCAAAAGCACCGAAGACAAAATTCAGTAGAAAAAAAATGATTGAACAACAAATGCAAAGCATCAATCGAAACCCAATAGATATGTCAAACACACTCAAGCCTATACTAATTGAATCCTGAGAACACAATAGAAAGATTCCTTGTGAATAATTTAAGAGTGTTAAGCAAGCATATATTTCACATCCCTGGTTCACAATCATCAAAGGGTTCCTCTTTTCTCGACGCGATATAAAATCATTGGTCTTGTAATGCAAAGGCATTTCCAACAAAAGGGAGAGAAAAGACAAAAGTGTGTAGATCAATCATGAGAACAAAAGCAAAACCAACACCACCACCACTCTAGTCTAATCTTGATTATATAACACTCTCTTCTTTTTTTTTTCCTCATCTTTCATCTTCCTGTAGAACTTCCAAGACCCGCACAAGGGTATACCGCTCTCACGGATATATCTGTTTCTTTCGTCTTTACATGTTCAATAGCTGGAGGAGGTTCGCCTCCTCCTCCTCCTCCTCCTGCTGCTGATCCTTTTGATTTTTTCTGTCTTGAGTGTTTTGGTCCAACAGACTGTTCAGTCTGTTGAGGTAACTCTAACCCTGACCCTGACTCTGACCCCGAACCCGTGTTCTGTTCTCTCTGTTTGCCCGTGCTGCGTCTTGATTGCCTCACTGATCCTCCTACCCTTGATGGAGATTCTGCTGGTGAGTTGTTTCCTGTGGATGTTTTACGCCTTCCCTTGTTCCTATGCTTCTCCCCGGAACTCCCAGGTTTCTTGTTAGAGCTTCCCTTTGTCTCAGTCTTCGTGCGATCTTGAGACTTGAAATCATGCATCTACATATTCCCATGAAAATATTTGATCTAATCCACAAGCAAAACCTATGTAGAAAATGTTATATATATTGAGAGAGAAGAATATACCCAGCTTGGGGTTGTAGCAGAGGGCCCTTCCCATCCTATATGAGCAACATGTTTTACATCGGTCGGTATTCCAATCTGCATCTCTGGTTCCTTCTCATCCTCTACAACATTTTTTTTATAACATATAAGAATCTGATTTTTGGTAATTGTATAGACATATGTGAGTTTGTTTCGAGAATGAATAAACTCACCGAAGATACGAGCAATGTACCTCAACCCTTTTAATAGACCCTTCATTGGTGAGGTCATTCAACTTGCAGCTGCATACCTAGCTTGAACACCAAGCAACATCAAAAACCTTTTTTTCGTATATCTAATGTTTTTCTAGAGATTCTTCTTCTTTTAGGGATACAACTTTTGATAATGCAGAGATTGGCGGAAAAATAAATTGTTTTTGGGTGAATCCTATTGCGATAAGAATCTTAAGAAAAAAGAAAAAAGAACTTACATGTTTGTGGAGTAGATAAAACCCTATTTAACAAAGAAACAGATTCATATAGATGTGCAAGAGCTATGAGTTTCTGCAAATTTGAGAGGAACTTATTAAAAAACAAGAAGAAAAATCAAAACATTTATTTCTGTTTGGAGAAGAAAGAAAATGATACCTGGTTAAGAAAACTTGTAAATTTCTTATTATCTTCAAATCAAAATGCTTTTTTTTTTGTCTCAAACTATACTCGTGTTGTTATCTTGTTTCTTGTTTTGTTTAAGAGAGAGGTCACGTAAGAAAGAAATCTCAAATGTTGTCCTCTTTGTTCGATCACAAAGGCTCTTTTTTTTCTTGTCTATTTCTTTTTTACATATGCATAAGAGCTACGTGGCAGATAATTATTGGATGTAGAAGTTGCAAGTCAACGGATAGCCAGAAGATTTTCCCTTATTTGGTGGTTTCAATGCAATTTCTTCAATTCTATATTAAGCTGATGTGAGTCGTTTTTTCTGGCAAACGCGGGAGATACGGTTTTCTTTTTTTTAGGGAAAGCCAAAAGTAATCTCTAATCATCTTATTGAGCAAAAACAATATGCATATACCATTATAAATATATAAATATATATAGATATATTTTGATATATAGTTTGGTAATTTACTTATTTCTTAGTTATAACTTATATCTATAATTTGCGATAGTAGTTTTTAATATATAGTTTGGTAGTTTAATTCATTTCTTAGTTATATCTTTATAATTTGCGATACATATCCCAACAATACATATCCATAATAAATAGCAAAACTAAAAAACACACATGAAACTTTATTTGTTGAACAAATGATCGGATGTTTTGCCTTCACGCATCAGTTGTTGTCGTTGTTTTCTTAAGGTACTTAACGCCGAGCAACTTAAAGATACCAAACACAAGCACCCCGAGGACCAATGCAATGGCAATGCCTATTATGATTGTAATCCAGAGTTTCATTGTAAAATAACTTGAAGAGCTCTTGTGTTTTTGGTTAGAGATTGAGTTTGAAGTCTATACTCTATGTCCAACGTTTCCTACTTATCTCTCTTCTTATATCATTCATTATTATATATAGGACTTCTTCCTCTGCATGCATGGTTGAAAGAATCGCAATTGTGTCTAGTTGTAATTGGGTTTGCATGATGTGTATCAATAAGCACACAAAGCACATTAAACTTTTGAGTTACTTTATTAAAAATGTCTTAAAGGAATCTGATTTTCTTCAAAACTTTACTATAAAAGCTAATATCTATTTAAATAATTTTACCAATACAGATTTCCTTTCCATAAATAATTTTTTTTTTTTTGAATTTTAAAAGTTAAAATTTATAGTCTCTCAAATCTTGGAAATTTGTATTGTATATATAAATGAAATTAAATAAAAGGTCTCTTAAAAGTATAGATTTAATTTTTTAATTAAGCTATATGTATAAAAAATCACTATTAATGCAATAATCTAATGTTTATAATATCATCCCACATAGTCAAATTTTTATCCATAAATCTTGAAAAGCTAATTTCTGGTAGTTAAATGGTTTATCTTAAATATTATCAAAAAGACAGATTTCATTTCCATATTGTTTATATATCTTCAAAATTTTAATTTTAAATTTTAATCTCCCAATTAATGAAATTTTTTACCCCATATATAAATGAAAGAACTAAAAAACTTCTTAAAAATATATATGTTTAGCTTTAATTTAATCTATAATTTGCATAAAATATTCATGAATGCATTAGTTTAATATTTATCATTTAGTCGAATGTTTATCCCTAACTGTGATCTACGTATCATTAGGCAACCTCGACTCTTTATTTTGGGCATACCAAAGCAGGACCTTTATTTTGTAATTTTGTCTCCCTCGGCCCGTTGCTCTCTCGAATAAAATTAAAATTCTTTAGGGTAGCTTTTCTTTGATGGGTATTATCAAAACATTGATTCTAGGCTATAATATTCAAGACTTGATGTACACATTTTTTTTCTTCTAAGAATGTAAATATTTCATTAGAAAATAAAAACAATTTAGAGTTACAGGACTGTAGATTCTACAATTTGATCTCATCGCAAAAAAATGATAAAAATATGGAAGTAAATAATAATCGGTCCATTGATACTAACAAAAACTACTAACTCTTGAAGTACATGAAGCTATGTAGTCACAAAAATTATAAATTGAAAAATTATAAATAGCCAAACTAAAACGCATAAATGAATGTTGCAACACCAAATTATTGAACACACATTCCCCCCCCCCCCGGAGGAACACTGCAATGACAATAGCTAATGCCACTATAATCCATAGTTTCATTCTAATTTGTAAAAAAACTAAAGATGTCACCTTTTTTTTTGTTAGAAATGAGTTCGAAAATGGCAAAACGTTTCTTGCCTGTATCTCTTCTTACAACATTCATTTATGTACAGTACTACAATCGATTTTTAAAGGAATTTTTGTATGGTTGAAAGAATCACAATATATTGATAACCTGATATTGTGTCTAACACTAATTGGGTATGCATGATGTTTATCCATAAAACACAAAGCACATAATTTTCTAGATTTTGATTCTAGGCTATAATTTTCTAGATTTGATCTACACATTTTTTCTTCTTCTAAGAATGTAAATATTTCATTAGAAAATAAAAACGATTTAGAGGTACAAGACTGTAGATTCTAAAACTTGGTCTCTTCGCAAATCTTCTAAGAATGTAAATATTTCATTAGAAAATAAAAACGATTTAGAGGTAAAAAGACTGTAGATTCTAAAACTTGGTCTCTTCGCAAAAAAAAAAAAAAAGATAAAAATATGAAAGCAATTAATAATCGGTCTATTGATACCAACAAAAACTACAATTTGAGGTACATGAAGCTATGTAGTCACAAATTGGAAAAAAATATAAATAACAAAACTAAAACGCATTAATGTCACAAATTAAAAATTATTTAAATAATTAATAAAAGAGATTTGATCTGCCATATGTATGTCTCCTTCACTCATTAGTCTCCGTCCATGTCCTTGTTAATGACTCCGGTGCAATACAAAATGATAGAACACACTATCCCTCCGAGGAACATTGCAATGACAATAGCTAATGCCACTATAATCCATAGTTCCATTGTAATTTGTAAAAAAGACTAAAAGATGTCACGTTTTTTTTGGTTAGAAATGGAGTTTGAAAATGACAAAATGTTTCTTGCTTGTATTTTTTACAACATTCATTTATATACAGTACTACAATAGAATTTTAAAGGAATTTTTGTATGGTTGAAAGAATCACAATATATTGATAACCTAATATTGTGTCTAACTGTAACTGTAACTGTAATAGCCAAACTAAAACACATAAATGTCACAAATTAAAAATTATTTAATATTTCATAAAAGAGATTTCGTCTGCCATATGTATGTCTCCTTCACGCATTAGTCTCCGTCCATGTCCTTGTTAATGACTCCGGTGCAATACGAAATAATAGAACACACAATCTCCCCGAGGAACACTCCAATGACAATAGCTAATGGCACTATAATCTATAGTTCCATTGTAATTTGTAAAAGAAACTAAAAGATGTCACTTTTGTTTTGGTTAGAAATAGAGTTTGAAGTTGGCAAAACGTTTCTTGCTTGTATCTCTTCTTACAACATTCATTTATATACAGTACTACCATGGATTTTTAAAGGAATTTTTGTATGGTTGAAAGAATCACAATATATTGATAACCTAATATTGTGTCTAACTGTAATTGGGTAGGCATGATGTTTATCCATAAAACACAAAGCACATAAAACTTTTGAGATAAATTTAATAAATTTTAAGTAAAAGGAATCAGATTTTCATCAAAACATAACTATAAAATTAAGCTAATTTTTAGCAATTCACTTATCCTCTTACATAATTTTACAAATATAATTTCAGTTTTACATTTAGGTTTTCAATTCAATTCCACCACATAATATTTTAAACTTCTCATTGATTACCTTTCCATATATACATGTATGATCTTTATGATCTTTTTTTGGGAAAGCCAAAAGTAATCTCTAATCATCTTATTGAGCAAAACAAATATGCATATTCCATTATTTATATATATATTTGATATAAAGTTTGGTAATTTACTTTATTTCTTTGTTATAACTTATATCTATATAATTTGCGATACTAGTTTTAATATATAGTTTGATAATTTAATTCATTTCTTAGTTATATCTTTATAATTTGCGATACATATCCCAACAATACATATCCACAATACTAGCAAAACTAATAAACACACATGAAACTTTATTTGCTGAAATGAGATGTTTTGCTTTCATGCATCAGTTGTTGTCGTTGTTTTCTTGGAGAACTTAACGCCGAGCAACTTAAGGAAACTAAACACAATCACCACGAGGACCAATGCAATGACAATGCCTATTATGATTTCAATCCAGAGTTCCATCGTAATATAACTTATAAGAGCTCTTGCTTTTTGGTTAGCTATGGAGTTTGAAGTCTATATTCTATGTCCAACGTTTCCTGCTTATCTCTCTTCTTATATCATTCATTATTATATATAGGACTTCTTCTGCATGCATGGTTGAAAGAATGGAAAATTATTGTAGTTGTGTCTAGAAGTAATTGGGTTTGCATGATGTGAATCAATAAACACACAAAGCACATCAAACTTTTGAGTTACTTTATTAAAATTTTCTTAAAGGAATCTGGTTTTCTTCAAAAGTTTACTATTAAAAGCCAATATCTATTTAAATAATTTTACAAATACAGATTTCCTTTCCATTAATATTTTTTTTTATGAATTTTAAAAATTAAAATTTATATATAGTCTCTCAATTCTTGAAACTTTAATTGAATAAATGAAATTGATTAAAAGGTATTTTAAAAATATATATTTAAATTTTTAATTAGTTAAGCTATTTATATTAAAAAAAATCACTATTAATGCAATAATCTAATTACTGCTTACCAAATCATCCCACATAGTCAAAATTTTATTCATAAAGCTATAAAAGCTAATTTCTAGTAATTATTTCATTTATCTTAAATAGTTTCAATAATATAGATTTCATTTCCATACTGTATATATATTGTTTTCTAAGTTTAAAACTAAATTTCAAAATCTGAATTATTGAAAATTTTACCATATATATAAATGAAATAATTAAAAAAACTTCTTTAAATATATATCTTTAGCTCTAAACTTAATCTATTTGTCTAAAATTTCATAAAATACAATAATCTAATCTATATATACATTTTCGGAGACATTTAGACAAAAAAAACCTTGGCTTATGCATTTATTACAATTGAATGTCATTGACATTAACTGTTTAGATTTGAAAAATTAAATTAAGATATTAACAAAATAATTTATATCCTTAATTCTCTCTTAAATCTTATCTTAGCTTAACTACATTTGATTAATTGTTAATTTTCTAAAACATCTCTACCTAATTTAAAGATAAATATATTGATTATTCTTTCACTTTTATTTGATCTTATACGTAATTTATTTTGAATTTATATAAAATACATATAGTTAATAAATATATATTTTTCTGCATATAATGTGATTCAAATTTTAAAAACCAAACATATATTACTCAATCGATAATGACAAAAATATGCATACAATAGGCTTGATTAGCAAGTGTTTTAGAAACTTTACCAAGCAAAACAAATTACTCAATCGATGATGACAAAAATATGCATACAATGGGCTTGATTAGCAAGTGCTTTAGAAACTTTACCCAAAAAAAAATTCTAATGCTTTAAAATAGATCGAATCAAGCTTTAGAAGCTTTGGCTTTTTTTTCTCACTGCAAAAATATTTTCTTAATTCAATTTTTTGGATGTAGAAAGCATTCCTTCTAAAGAAGATAATTTTTAACTTTCCAAAGTTTTAAATTCTACAACCGAAATACTACAACAATAAAATTTACAGCCACGACCAATAAACATACAGTCATAGCCATACAACAAAAAATGTAAAGGTACAACTGGTACCAATCATGCCCAATGTCGCACATTGCTTAAAAGATAGGACAATGATTCAAAATCATACTATAAAAGGACCAAAATTATTCAAAATACGAATGAGAAGAAGCTTGATTTATCAGGCGTCCAAAATTGAAAGTGTTATCCGTTTTACTCTTGTTCTTTATTTTAAAGAATTGAAATTTTTAAAAGTTTCAAATATTATAAATATTTAAACTTTATTAAAAGTTAAATATTATAAATATTTAAACTTTTTAAAATGTTTTATATATTTATAATATATTAAAACTTTAATGAAGTTTCAAATATTATAAATATTTGAACTTTATAGGAATTTATAAGAAGTTTAAACATTATAAATATTTAAAATATAAAATGTTTCAAGTTTTTATTATATTTAAATTCTATAAAACTTTATAATATTGTAACTCTATAGCAATTAAAAATATATATTATGGGAACTATTTAAAGAGAACATATTTTAAATAAAAATATTATTGAAAAGAAAAATAACAAAATGATGTTTAATTTCACGGAAAGAGGTTATATGGTGGGACGAGTTTGAATCGATATTAATATCCAAACGGCATTAGGGGTGAAATTTTAGAATTAACAATCAAAATATACAATTATATAGGGGGTGATTGGATTAGACTTTTCCGAGCGAGAAAGAGATAAATTGGAGATTGTGTAATATTACATCCAATCTTCCTTTAAGGCTTTAGAAATAATTTAATAGTTTTCAAAGTCTATTTTACCCAATCAAGGTTTTTTGGCTTTAAAAAATTGTAAAGCCTTGAAAGTCTCTTTTTTATTTTTTACTCTTTGTTTTAAATTTTTTTTTAAAGTCAGTAAATGAGGCTTTAGAAATAAATAAATTGAAAGCTTATAGTTTTTCTTCTTTTTCTTTTCATATATACATGTAAACTCTCGTAACATTCACAAATAAATTAATTTTTGAAAAATTTCAGTTTATTTACAATTAATTTTTTTTTTCTTGTTCTATTAAGATCCACTTTCCTATATATTTGGTAGTTATTTAAAATTGTAATTTTTACAGTCACATTCTTTACCAATCAGTTATAAAATTTATACAGTCAAAGTCTTTAAAGCAAAAGTTTCTATAGCGAAAGTTTTTACAGTCAAAGTCTCTACTGCGATAATTTAAAGTCTTTACCAATCGGCCCCATAATCTTAAACACTAAACAAAACAAACAATATTAACAAAACATATACAACTTAAAATTTTGAAAATATTAGTTATTAAAAATCGACGTGCGGTATATCGCGGGGTAGAATCTAGTGTGTATTATGTCATCCGACATAGTATAATTTTTATCCTTAACTATGATCTATGTACCATTTGGCAACCTCGACCCTATTTGGGCATACCAAAGAAGGACTTTTGTTTTATAATTTCGTATCATTCATTGCTCTTTCGAGTAATATAAAATTCCATATGTAGGGGTAGCTTTTCTTTCGATGGTATTATCAAAACAATGGCTCTTGCCTATAATTAATCTTCATGGGTTGAGGTGCATGCATGAAGCTATGAGTATGTAGTATATCTCCCACAAGGCCACAAGGCCACAAGTGCATGTGGCTAGATCTAAAGGCTGCTCAATATCTCTCACGTATTTCTTGTATTGAGGATGTTCCCACAAAGCCTTCAGAGTTTCGGGAGGTATTTAGTTCTTAACCATTCAAAAAAAAAAAAAAAAGTTCTTAACCATTCTAAAGTCATTACACCAGTTGATCCATATATATAGTATGCTTCGTTTCTTTTTGCTAGTAGATATTAGATAACTAGTTATTGTAGAATTTTGAAAACTAGTTTTTATCATAGTTAACAACCTCAAACAATTTATTCAACTGAGAAATTATATATGTCACAAATTAAAACTTATTTAAAATATTTCATAAAAGAGATTTCTTCTGCCATAAATATGTCTCCTCGCATTACTCTCCGTCTTCTTCTTTGGAAAACACTCCGGGGCAACAAAAAATGAAACAACACACAATCGCCACGAGTAACACTGCAATGACAATAGCTAATGTCACTATAATCCATAGTTCCATTGTAACTTGAAAACAACTAAAAGATGTCACGTTTTATTTGGTTAGAAAATGGAGTTTGAAGTTGGCATAACGTTTCTTGCTTCTATCTCTTCTTACAACATTTATTTAAATATACAGTATAGTGGATTTTAAAGGAATTTTTGAATGGTTGAAAGAATCACAATTGATTGATAATTTGATATTGTGTGTCTAACAGTAATTGGGTACTCATGATGTTTATCCATAAAACACAAAGCACATTAAACTTTTTAATTAATTTCTTAGATTTAGTAAAAGGAATCAGATTTTCATCAAAACATAACTATAAAATTAATTAGCTAATTTTTAGCAATTCACTCTTCTTAAATAAAATTTCAATTTTACATATATATTTTCAATTGAATTCCCTCACATAATATTTTAAACTTCTTTGCCATATATATATATATGCTTTATATTAGGAAGAAAAAAATTAATCCCTCAATTATTTAGAAATTTAAAATTTTAATGTATACATGGAAGAAAATGATAACAAAATCTCTTATAATAATTTTTAAGATTTTACAATTAATAGAGTTTGTATAAAAAGATCATAAATGTATTAATGTAAAGTGTAATTATCATATAATCTGACATAGTCAAATGTTATCCCTAACTATAATATATTTGTGAAACATAACAAATAAATAATTAAAGCCTTCATTTTGTAAGTTTCCTTCCTCTTGGGGAAATGACCTAGCCAATGAAGTTTTAACAAGGCACATCTATTGCTTGGTTGAGTCCTATTTCCACACACCCTCACGAGCTTGCATTTCATCCGACGTAGTTCAAATGTTTATCCCTAAGACCCTAACTAGGATCTACGTATCATTTGGCAATCTCGACTCTTTTTTGGGCATACCAAAGAAGGACCTTTGTTTTGTATTTTAGTCTCCCTCGTTGCTCTCTCGAGTAAAAATTAAAATTCCGTAGGGTAGCTTTTCTTTTGATAAGTTTTGTCAAACCATTCATTCTAGCCTAAAATTTTTAAGACTTGAGGTACAATTTTTTTAAGAATTTAAATATTTCATTAGAAAATGAAAACGGTTTAGAAATACAAGATTGTAGATCCTACAACATCGTCTCATCGAAAAAAAGGGATAAAAATATAGGAGTAAATAACAATCGGTCCTTCGATATCAACAAAAGCAACAACTTGAGGTACATGAAGCTATTAGTCACAAAAAAGAAAAGAGTATTGATTAAACTAAAAAATTATAAACAGCAAAACTAAAACACAGAAATGTCACAAATTAAGAATTATTTAATATGTCATAAAAGAGATTTCGTCTGCCATATGTATGTCTCCTTCACGCATTACTCTCCGTCCATGTCCTTTTTTTTGGTAGTTGACGGGGAAACAATGTCTCCCCTGATTTATTAATAAAATACAAAGAAATCAAATACAAACTTGTCGTGGAACTGCGTTTCCACGAGCATCATCCGAAGCAAAGCCAATGACTTCATCCGGAATAATGTCCAACATATGAAAACCTAACTGTAAAGAAAAAGCATAGTTCGCTAATCCGTCGGCAAGACGATTAGCCTCCCTATATGTGTGAGAAATCCGGATATTCCAGTCCTTCGAAAAGAAGCCATGGCACAATCGTACCAGGAAGGACAGCGGGTGCGTGTCATGAACCCCTGTCTTAAGAAACTCAACTACCACCTTGGAGTCTACCTCCAACTCTAAATGCGTCACCCGCCTCTCCCATGCGATATAGAGTCCATAATATACTCCCCACAATTCCGCCAACGGAGCCGAGCATATACCGATATTCAAAGCAAAACCGCCACACCAAGTTCCTGTCTCGTCCCGTAGCACACCACCTGCCGTAGCTCTTCCCGGATTACCATGTGACGCCCCATCGGTGTTCATTTTCATACATCCATCTCTCGGCGGCTCCCACTTAACCATTCTCTCTATTCTTCCCCTCGTTGTCCGCGACTCCTTGAGAGCTAAGTTAGCGTCATGTACCTCTCGCGCCAACTTCCTGACAAAAGCAACTCGGTCCCTGCATTTACCATTTACACCAAAAATGTTCCCACACCGCCATTTCCATCCCCACCAAACTGCCATCCCAAACAAGGTAGACCAAGGGTAATGTTCCATTTGCACTTCCCCGTTGAGGTTCTCATACAACCACTCCAACAAGGATTGTGTAAAGAAGCGTTGGGCCTTCCCAATAGGTACAAGACGCTGCCATATTTCACTCATAGCCGGACAGTCCCTTAAAATATGCATAATAGTCTCTTCGCCACTCTTACATACTTGACATATTGATGATTCACAAAGATGCCGTCTATGCCGCTCCGCATTTGACATAATTGCTTGGTTCCCTACTAACCACAAAAAAACTTTGACCCTCTCTGGAACCATAATACTCCACACACGGTTCCAAAATTTTTCCATATTAGGCCTCGGATTGCCTTCACGTGTCAAAAGAGAATATGCAGACCTCACAGTGAAATTTCCATTTAAGCTCTCTCTCCAAGACAAATGGTCTTTTAGCCCCTGTGACATTATCAACCACCACAGCCCCCAATCTTAACCGTATGTTCTCCGTGATATAAGGCATGATTCTTCCAAATTCCCATCCTCTGCCATCCCGCCAAAGATCACTAACATGTTCATCTAGTCGGTCCATTGGTATATCTATTGTCACCGTCTCTAATAGGGGCTCATTTAGCAGCCATTTATCCTTCCAAAACAGTATATCACTGCCATTTCCGATTACCCAACTCTGTCCCAATAACACAACTTCCCGGATCCCAATTCCCACACTACGCCATGTAGACGACCAACTGCTTTTGGGCAGCAACCAAGCCATATTATGCATATCTCCAACCTTATATTTCTTCCTTAAAACCCGCGCCCATAAACTTGTGTGATCGTGTAGCAATTGCCAACCCAATTTCGCCAATAATGCCTTGTTCATGTCTCTGGCCCTTTTAATTCCCAGCCCGCCTTCCTTTTTTGGCATACAAACTCTCTTCCAGGCAATGAGGTGTTGTTTCCGCTTCTCTCTCGTACTTCCCCAAAGAAAAGAACGTGAAACCTTATCCAGATCATTCAATAATGCTTGCGGCATGGAGATAACACTCATGGTGTGAATCGGGATTGACGCTAAAACTACTTTCGTTAGTGTCAATCTTCCCGCAAGACTAAGACACTTACCTTTCTAACCAGCCAGTTTTGAATTAACTCTCTCCAACACTTCCCCAAACGTCTCTTTATTCAATCTCTTTTGTAGAATCGGCATACCAAGGTATTTGCCCAGATTATTCGTTGCTTTAATTCCACTCTCCACAGTGATGAGTCTCTCTAAATCTCTTGATACATTCTCCGAAAAAAAGATTTTTGATTTTTCCAGACTCACCTTCTGTCCCGAGGCAACACAAAATTTTTGTAAAACTCCTCTGATCACTTTAATTTGCTTTACCGAAGCTTCTGCAAATAAAATGAGATCATCCGCAAAGCATATGTGAGAGAGAGGAGGTCCTCCGCGAGATAGATGAATCGGTTTCCACTCCTTCTCAGCTACAGCGTACTCAATCTGGTGGCATAAGCGTTCTAAACACAACACAAAGAGATATGGCGATAACGGATCGCCTTGTCGTAACCCTCGCATTGGCTTAAAAGATTCTGTTTTCTCCCCATTCATCAACACATTCATAGATGGTCATGTTACACATTGCATAATCCATCCAATCCAAACCTCCGATAGACCTGCAACTTTAAGAGTATCCTCCAGGAAATCCCATCTTATGCGATCATACGCTTTTTCCAAATCCAACTTCAACAACATCCAACCTTTTCTTCCCTTTTTGCGCTTCATGGAATGTACCGCTTCTTGCACAATAACTATGTTATCCGTACTCAACCTCCCTGGGATGAAGCTCGCTTGAGCTGGTCCAATCAGTTTCGACATCAGATTCTTTAACCGTATCACCATTGCTTTAGTCATCGTCTTAAATAAGACATTACAAAGGCTAATAGGTCTGAACTGCGTAATTCTCTCCGGCTTCGCAACTTTAGCAATCAGTACTACAAGCGCATCATTTGTACCTGGTGGCAGCTCCCCTGTCTCAAAAACTGCAGCACAAATTTGATAACAGATTCTCCAACAACCTCCCAACAATGCTGATAGAAAATTGGTTAGTATCCATCTCGTCCAGGTGCTTTAAACTTGCCCATACTCCTTAATGCATCCTCAACTTCAGCTGCAGAGAAAGATTTACTTAAGAGAGTGTGTTCAGTCTGCGTAATTGGTAGAAAGCCTTGTTGTGGAGGCTTCTCAACAACTGGATCAACGTCATCCATTGAATACAGCCGCTTGTAATATCCGGTCGTCAACTGTTCCAACTCCTTCGGGTCAGTTAACCAACAGCCCTCATCATTTTTCAGAGCTTCTATGCGGTTTCTCTTTCTTCTAATAACCGTAGAAGTATGAAAAAACTTGTGTTGCGGTCGCCGGCTTCCATCCACTTCTCCCGCGATTTCTAAAACCAAAGAGTTTCTTCTTGTTCAAGAACAGTGTCCAATTCCTGAATTAGAGCTGCTTCCTTTGTTAATAACGCATCGGTTTGAGTCTGGTCCAAAGCATCTTGGATCTCTGTGATCTCAGCCATTAAACCCTCTTTCCTTCTATGTATGTCTCCAAATACATCTCTGTTCCATTTTTTCAAGGTCACCCGCAACATGTTTAATGCTTCCGGAGTCGTCACATCATGTTTCCAAGACGACGACAAAAGTTCTTTAAAGCTCGGATGACTTAACCAAGCTGCTTCAAACCGAAAAAGCCTTCTCTTTGGGTCTCTTTCCATCTCCGGACATAGTTGCACATATAGAGGTGCATGATCTGAGGCAAGGAAAGGAAGATGCGTTACAGTCGCATCTTGCCATTTCAATCTAGCATGTGGACAACACATCACACGATCTAGCCTCTTTGCCACAAAGTTTCGTGTTTCTTTCCCTCTCCTCCATGTAAACTTATTCCCCCGAAATCCCATGTCTATCAACATCTCCTCATTGATCCATTCTCCAAACGCCAATGAATCCGCTGAGAGCCTTCCATTCCCACCCATTCTCTCATCCACTCTAACGATTGTATTGAAGTCTCCTCCTATAATCAAAGGTTCATCAATACCCTGTATCACTCCGTGAAGCTTCTCCCACAGTCCACTTCGTCTTGTCACTGTTGGGGCCACATACACAACAATTAAATGCAAAGAGTCAACACCGTTGTTCACTGTAGCGTGTATGTACTAGTCCACAGCCTCTTTGATCTCCACAGTCCCAATACCCGTTCTCCATAACAACCACAACCCACCCATTTGTCCGACTGCATCCACTCTAAAAGTATTCTCGAATCCCAATCCTTCATATACGCATTGTCCGATCACCTCCAGCGTGAGTCTCGAACAGAGCAAGTATGTCCGTGTTGAATTTCTTCAGCATATATCGGATCGACCGTCGAAAGTTGGGTTTATTCGCCCCCCGACAATTCCATAGTAGACAATTCATTCTTGACACATCAATTAACATAAGAACTACCGGGGATAACCGTCAGGCTGCTATCGGAATTGTCTCTCCCTCTGACGAACCGCCTTGCATATGACCTTCCTTTGCTCTGGTTACATTCTCGGAATCCAGTGTCATATCAACCCCTTGATCACTGCTATTCCCCTGCAATCCAGTTTCCACCACCGTACCACCATTTTTCATCGCGACTTGCCACCCAACACTTTCAGTCTCCACTCGCAATCTCTTTCCGTTAGCCACTACCGACCTATCTTCTCTTATTGGGCCAAATACTAACCCACGGGTGGGCCGAGGCACTTTATTATGTTTTGGTCGTAGCCCATGATTTTCTCCTCCTTTAGAATTCTGGGCTTTTTTCTCCTTAGGCCCAATTTTCACTCCACCAACACTCTGATTCGAATTTACACCCGATTTTCCTTCCCTTACTTGCGCCACACCCTTTCCTTGCCTCAACTGAATTTGGGAAATCTCATTTTCCTTATTCTCACCTGACTGAATATTCTTTTCCGTGACACCTTCAGCATTGATTTCGGAAATATCTAAGTTTCCAAATCTGTTAGATACATCAATATTTCCAATATCTTTTCGCGTGATCTCCCGGAGATTTCTCCCTGATTCTCCGCCTGAGCTTCCGGCCGCAAACACAACTTTGTTTTGCGGTGGTCCTGATCGTCTACCCCCTCTTCTCACCTCCGTAAAACCATCCTCCGCCGGAATTGTTTCTTGAGACCCCCTTCCATTTAAAAGCACTTGTTCCCGAACAACCACTGCATTCCCCTGTGCATCAGGACTCAACTCCTTTCCCGAAACATTCTTTGGACAGGAATGAATCAAATGGCCGTACAAACCACATCCGGAACAAATGTTAGTAAGACCCTCATAGGATACAAAGTATCTCTCTCCATTAATCAATACTGTTCCCTTTAGAGGTTTGCTCAAATCCACTTCTACACAGATCCTTGCAAACCGAGCCCTCTCAAAATTTAACGTGGTAAGATCCACCTTGATTGGCCTACCCAACCCACGGGCAATTCCCATTAGTATCGACTTATGATAGAAGTTGACTGGGATATTAGCCAACCGAATCCATACAGGCGTCGTTGCTATCTCATCCTTCAATGGATCGAAGTCCGGAGACCACGCTTTCACCATGAGATAGCTCCCAAAAGCCCTCCAAGTGCCCCCTGTTAGAGCTGCTAAATACTCATCTTCTGCTTCAAATCGAACTATGAAAAACTGTCTTGGAAGATCCATGACATACATGGCCCCTCGAGGTTTCCACATCTCTCTCAATCTTCTACTCAACACTGCAATCGAGATGTTTCTCCCTAGAACTTTCACGATCATGCACTGCTTCCACAACCCATTCATGGCTTCCAAGACCTCTTGCCCAATCGTAATTACTGGTTCCCCATCTACACCATTCGGGAATTCCAGATTCACCTTCGCCGCAACAAACTCATCATCTAGCACAGTTTCCGGCGTTAACCTCCCCCCGGCGTTACTCCCTGTTACCTTTTTCACCCATGATTCGCCAACGTCCGGTGGGACCCCTGGAGGCCGGCACCTCTCCCCGATATCAGTCATAGTAGCGTCTTGTTCACCCCCTTTTAGTTCGCCAGAATCGCCCATTTTCTCCCCTTTTAGGTCGTGGCAGGTTTTTTTACTTATTAAAAATTAGTTAAAAGTATATTTTTCCATGTCCTTGTTAATGACTCTGGTGCAATACAAAATGATAGAACACACTATCCCCCGAGGAACACTGCAATGACAATAGCTAATGCCACTATAATCCATAGTTCCATTGTAATTTGTAAGAAAACTAAAAGATGTCACGTTTTTTTTGGTTAGAAATGGAGTTTGTAGTTGGCAAAACGTTTCTTGCTTCTATCTTCTTACAACATTCATTTATATACAGTACTACAATGGGTTTTTAAAAGAATTTTTGTATGGTTGAAAGAATCACAATTAATTGATAACTTGATATTGTGTCTAACAGTAATTGGTTACACATGATTTTTATCCATAAAACACAAAGCACATAAAACTTTTGAGATAAATTTAATAAAATTTTAAGTAAAAGGAATCAGATTTTCATCAAAACATAACTATAAAATTAAGCTAATTTTTAGCAATTCACTTATCATCTTAAATAATTTTACAAATATAATTTCATTTTTACATTAAGGTTTTCAATTGAATTCCATCAAATAATATTTAAAACTTCTTATTGGTTACCTTTACATATATATATACTTATAAATTTGGAAGTATATAATAAAAAATTTTGATATATAGTTTGGTAATTTACTTTATTTCTTAGTTATATCTCTAAAATTTGCGATACAAATCCCAACAACACATATCCAAAATAAATAGCAAAACTAATATTAAACTCACATGAAACTTTATTTAATTTTCTAAAATGAGATGTTTTGCCTTCACGCATCAGTTGTTGTCGTTGTTTTCTTGGTGAACTTAACACCGAGCAACTTAAGGAAACCAAACACAATCACCACGAGGACCAATGCAATGACAATGCCTATTATGATTTCAATCCAGAACTCCATTGTAATATAACTTAAAGAGCTCTTGTTTTTTTAGTTAGAGATTGAGTTTGAAGTCTATATTATATTGTCCAACGTTTCCTGCTTATCACTCTTCTTATATCATTCATTATATATAGGAGTTCTTCCTCTGCATGCATTGTTGAAAGAATCGCAATTGTATCTAGCGGTAATTGGGTATGCATGATGTGTATCAATAAACACACAAAGTATAATAAACTTTTGAGTTAATTTATTAAAACTTTCTTAAAAGAATCTGATTTTTCCTCAAAAGTTTACTATAAAGCTAATATCTATTTAAATAGTTTTGCAAATACAGATTTCCTTTCCATAAATCGTTTTTTTTTTTTTTTTTTTTTTAAAATAGTTTTTTTTAATGAATTTAAATTTAGTCTTTCAATTCTTGGAAACTTTTATTGAATATATAAATGAAATTAATTAAAAGGTTTCTTAAAAATATAGATTTAAATTTTTAATTAATTAAGATATTTGTATAAGAAAATCACTATTAATGAAATAATCTAAAAAACAATTTCACCAATGCAATAATCTTTTTTTTTTTGAACAAAACAATAATCGACTATTTATCATATCATCTCACATAGTCAAAATTTTATCCATAAAGATATAAAAGCTAATTTATAGTGATTAAATGGTTTATCTTAAACAGTTTCAAAAATACAGATTTCACTTCCATATTGTGCATATATATCTTCTATTTAAAAAAAAAAAAAAATTAATCTCCAGATTACTGAGACATTTACCCCATATATAAATGAAATAATTATAAAAACTTCTTAAATATATATTTTTAGCTTTAAATTTAATCTTTTGTATAAAAGATCATAAATGCATTAGTTTTTCAAAATTATGGACAAAATTAACACCTAAACTTAAACTTCCACAAGTGACATTATTATTAGGTAGTATTAATTAATTACTTCTCTACAAGTTCTTATATTTCTGCCAAAAAAAAATTCCGCCAAAAATTTTCTGTAATGTACAAAATTTTCTGTAAATATTTTTCTGCCAAACAAATTCTACGAAATTCATGAAAGATTCTTTGAAGTTCTTGAAGAATTCTACGGAATGCAAGAAATTCAGAAAAGATTCTACGAAATTTCAAAAAATATCCTTTGAACTTTTTAATATGAAATTAAGGAAGGATCCTATAAAACTCAAGAAAAAATCATTTCGGAAGTTCATCAAGAAATTTTAAACATCTTCTTCTCTAGTAGTAATCTGATCTTAAACGTTACATGCATCAACAACAAAGAATATAGTTCACATGCATGCATGTACCACCAAAAAAATAAAAAGAAATGGACAAGTATAAAATTAATAAATCGGTGAAGTTAAGATTAATTATTCTTTTGTATTATAAACTTTTAGGTCTTTTTGAGGAAAAATTATAAACTTTTAGGTTTCTCCATTATAAAATACTTCTAGTGCTCTCTCCTAATACTTGTAATTACATCTTCTCTCTCCCTAACTTTATTGTTTTCCTCTCTCTTAATAAAAAAATGTCGTCTAAGAAACTGGTTCTGAAAAGCTCTGACGGCCAGCTCGTTGAGATCGATCAAGCAGAGGCTGTGCAATCCACCCTCATAAAAGAATTAGCTGCGGAAATGACCGACGAAACACAATTCGAAGTCCCCAACGTGTGCGGTAGTGTAACACCCGTCCTACCATAGAGGTCAAGACAACGTGTTATTCAGCCGATCTTATCAAAACGTTTTTTTGAAACTTCACACACGAACATAAATATTACACACAACTCATGTAGTTTACTCACCAGATTAAAAAAAAAATGGGTGAGTAAAGAATACTCTGTGAGAGAACTATGCCACTAAACATAAAACACTTTCTAAAGCTATATATATATATAATCACTATCATAACATATAAACTTAGACACTAATAATCACATAACATGTTTTACATACTAAACACAACAACATTCATAAAACACAAAGCACATTAAACTTTTGAATTAATTTTTTAAATTTTAAGTAAAAAGAATCAGATTTTCATCAAAACATAAATATAAAATTAAGCTATAGTTTAGCAATTCACTTATCTTCTTAAATAATTTTACAGATATAATTTCCTTTTTACATTTAGGTTTTCAATTGAATTCCAAAACTTCTCCTTGATTACCTTTCCATATATATGTATACTTATAAGTTGGAAGAAAAAAAATGAATCCCTCAATTATTAGAAATTTAAAATTTTAATGTATACATGAAAGAAAAATAATAACAAAATCTCTTAGAATAAATTTTAAGATTTACAACTAATTGAGTTTGTATAAAAAGTTCATAAATGTATTAATATAATGTTTATCAAATAATCTGACATAGTCAAACGTTATCTCGTTCATATACGTGAAACTACATTCTACCACCTCGAGGTAGAACCACTTTTGAGCATACAAAGGGATTATTGTTGATTTCGTCCTTTTCACCAAAATCTTTTCAAAATGTCATTTGTTTAATAATTTTGTGAATTATGCCCTTTTTGCCATTTTAAAAAACTTAACATTTGAGAATTTATTTTTTTTGAAATAAATACTAAACCCTAAACTCTACGCCTTATAAAAAATGTAATTTCGCCGAAATCTTCCGACCGTGTTCTAGCTCCTTCGAGGAGGCTGCGAAGTTGTGAGTCTTGATTTCGCCGGATCTAAGGTTCCGGTTTCTCTGCAAACGATGCTCAACAGGAATCGAGCCATTTAGATTTTTCCGGCGAGTTCTCCGGTTTCCTTTTTTTGTAAGTGTTTACATTTTTCGTGTAGGCCTTGGTCCAAGCCCACTGGATTTTTAAGAAATATTTAATATAATTAATTTTAAAAAAATGTAATTTAATAAACCCAAGCATAATCTCAAAAATTGTGTTTCTAAACTAGATGTTAACCCGCGGTACACCGCGGATCTATATTTTTATTAAATAAAAAAATTGAATATTTTTTTTAAGATGATTTATAAATATATGCTACTGTATAGTACACCTTGGGACAATATTTTATAACTAATAATTAGAAATTTTAAATTGTATTTATTTTATTAATATTGTTTGTCTTGTTTTGTTTAGTGTTTAAGATTGTATAATTGTATTTAGATTGTTAATTCTAGGATTTTACCCGTAGTATATCATCTCATATTAATATCGACCAAAACCCGTCTCACCATATAACTCTGTCCCGTGAAATTAAACGTCATTTTGTCATTTTATTATAAAGTTCAAATATTTATAATACTTGAAACTTCATAAAAGTTTAATATCAACCCAAACTTCATAATTATATTTTGATTGTTATATTTAGGATTTCACCCGTAGTATACCGTCTCGTATTAATATTTTTTATAAATATTTATAATATTTAAACTTCTTATAAATTCGTATAAAGTTCAAATATTTATAATAGTTGAAACTTCATAAAAGTTTTAATATCGACCCAAACTTCATAATTGTATTTTGATTGTTATATTTAGGATTTCACCCGTAGTATACTGTCCTGTATTAATATCTTTTATAAATATTTATAATATTTAAACTTTTTATAAATTCTTCTAAAAATTCAAATATTTATAATATTTGAAACTTCATAAAAGTTTTAATATTATACATATTTAAAACGTTTAATAAAGTTAAACTTTTTCTAAGTAAATTCATAAAATTATTATATAAATGTGATCAAATTACATATATATTTTGTTTTTAAAACATTCCTATTGTTGATCCTTGCTTAAGTAGTACACCACATTACTCTTTCTCCAATAATACTTTCACGCTTAAAAAATGAGATCAAATCAAAAGAGGATTGCTATAAACTTCTACTTTCGTGCAAGAAAAAATAAACAAATTAAATTAAGAATTATATGGGTGAAATTAAATAAACAAATCAAATTAAATATTGTTACGATCTATTTTAAGTAATCTATATTTATGTCAATGAATAAAAATTAATTATTTGCTAAACTGAGTAGAAATTGATTTTCAAATTATTATTCTTTCCAAAATCTTAACTAAAGATTTGAGCATTAAACGTTTTTAAAATGTATTTATAGTAAGTGATTAATTTTTTCTAAAATTTCTATAACAGTTGTATAAAATTCAGTTAGTTGTTTAGGCAAATAATTAATGGATTAAGATCAACGTGATTATTGCTAATTGATCTGTTAAAAAGAAATGTTAGTGTTTTATGTAAAGTTAATATGAAAAGATTTAAAATGATTTTTGTGATTTTGTTTTGTTTTTAGTTTGGATTTTAATCCAACCACTCTTTCTTTGAATTGTTTAAAAGATTATATAGTAGAATTTAAAGGAACAATAGATGAGATAAGATATGTGATATTAATTAGTTTAGATTGTGAATATATTCGAAATCAATTAGAGAATAAAGTTATTAAGTTACGATTAATGTGGCAATTAGTTTAGGTAATAATAACAAACTGAATTCTGCGAATGGTAAATGCTAAGTATCCGGAGATGATTAATATGGAAATAGTATAAGAATATGTAAATGAATTAAAGACAACATGACTTTATTTATCAGTTTGAAATTAAGACAACATCCCTAAAATTGCTTATCCAATATCCGAATAGACTAAAACCGGGTCAAACCCGGATCCAAAAGAATTAAAGCAAAAATGTACTATAAAAATGTATATGTAGATCTTGAGAAATGGCATTTCTACAAATGCTATTGAAAAAGGACAAAATCCATAATTAATTCTTAATTCTACCAAATAAATAAAGCTTCATTTTACAAAAACAATGGCTCTAGGCTCTAATCTTGAAGAGTTAATGGACGGTTTTCCGGATATCTAATTTTGAGGTCAGGATAGTTAATTCTCTCTTTTGATTCGTTTTACAAAAATAATGGCTCTAATCTTGAAGAGTTAAAGAATATATGAAGCTATACTAGTAAATCTGTCATGAGTGTGTGGCAACGAGTTGCATCTAAAGGCTGCTCAATCTCTCTCACCAGATTCTGAATTACACTTTTAACATATCTCTTTTCTTGAGGATCTTTCCACAATACCCTCAAAATTTCAGGAGGTATTACCGTTGTTGCAGGTCGAACCACCAACTTCTTACCATCTATCCCCATACCATTCAAGCTGTTTAAAGAACACACAAAAAAAAAAGAGTCAAGACTTTTCACTTGTTATGTTTAGAAAATGGATGTTCCGGTATCTGGTTCTACCTGTTGAGAATGTTGAGCATGTTTGGCCACTCAGAGACATCGAAAAGCACATCTACAACACCGTTTCCCCTGATATATACCTGTTTGATTTGTCCATAAGGTACACACAAAGCTCGTACATCTTTCATTGCTGATTTCGACAAGTTTGAAATCCTTGCCACGGTTGTCCTCGGTATATCAATCCTAGAGATAAACAATTGTGTATTGCATATGCTGATTGAATGCTCTGCAAGTGCTCTCTCTTTGCCGTCTTCCGTCTGCAGCACAAGTAGAAGATTTATCTTGACTGGATCTGGCATTGGATTTTGAGGATAAACAAGAAAAATTACAATAAAACCACACCTCAAACTCCACGAAAGCATCTGTTCTCGATGAACCCAAGATAAACTTAGATATGTTGCTCCTACAGAACTTTAGCGCTTCTTTGATCTGATTTGAACTAAAATCGTGCGTCAGTGGATGAATCTTAACTGTTCGGGATGGTTCCTTCACCAATGCAACAGGCACATCTGGATCGCCAATGAGATCCGGAATGCAAATCCTTTCTACCATGTCTTCCTGAGAAGTTGCCTCGACAACTGCATTGTTATTCATCACCGTCACTCTACCTTTCTCAAGAGCCTTCTTGACTGCAGTGTTAGTCTACAAATATGGAAGCAAAGAGCAGGTGAGCAGAAAAACTCTCTTTAAGAAGAAAGTTTGAACAAGAAGACAGTGTGACCTGTTTCTCGAGATAGAGAATTCAAAATTAAAAAAACTAACCTCAAAAGTTAAGAGAGCATCTTTGTAAATGCACCCTTCAAAAGAGGGAATTTCTTGTACATGCAAAACGGCTCCAAACTGAGAAAACACTTCAACGATGTGTTTCTTCTGACATGATTCTTGCAAAAACCTTAGCAGTACTTTGTTAGGAGAGTGTTCTCCAGCAGATAATGCGAACAAACTCTTTTTTGTTACCTTAGGATTCGCGGTGGTAGCTGCCAAAGTGGCCTGACTGCACAATGATTGGTTTTCCATTACTAAAGTTTCCCCTTTGGATTCTTCTTCCTCTGTCGCACAAAAACCATCACTTTTTTGAAATGCAGAATTGCTTTTGGATATAGATTTTTCTTCACTACTACTAGCATTCAACGAGTTGGCTTGTGCGTCCATGCCATTGTCAGTTGGGAGGTTAAGGGAGTCCATCAACTTCTTCATACTACCCACTGCCATAGGTACAACAGTGTTTCTAGAACTTTCAAGCAAAAAAATACTTTTCCTTTCTCTAATCGCAGCCAGGTCTCCACTCTTCTGATCATCAATCCAATCCCTTAATAGAACGGATGTCAAAGAGTCGAGATTTTGAGGAACATCCGACAACCTGTGCTTATCATTTTCCTTGGAAATACTTTTAATTTTCTGGCCAGGATCAGACAGCATCTTACCAAATAGGCCGTGTTGATCACCCGCATCAATACAGGATTCTCCAGTAGACATACTGGAATCACTGTTACTCAAAGCCTCAAATTTCAGAGGAAGCTTAACTTCTTTAAATGGATCCGAGTTTACAAACAACTTCGAGAGACTATTCTGAGGTGGATTCGCTTTATCGAATAGCCCTTTCTCAGGCTGAAACTTCCCTATATTTTTCCTAGATGATGTCAGACTTTCCGATACTTCTTCAGTCAAGAAACCTAACACGACATCTTTAGAACTTTGTTCCTCGGAAGGATCCGCTCTTTCAGTGCGTATCGATCTCAACACCTTCTCCTGTCCAAACTCCAAGCTATCTAACCTATTAATATTATCTAATCTCTCATTACTTACAAATATGCTTTCTCTCTTCTCAGGAGTCTCAATTCCTGCAACACTTTGAGATACATCTTGAGATCCCATTTCAGAGACTGGCGATTCTTCTTTTACTCTCGAAGTGATACAATTCTTGTTTTCTGCAGCAACACTTTGAGATGCATCTTCAGATCCCATTTCAGAGACTGGAGATTCTTCTTTTATACTAGAAGAGACACATTTTTCGCTTTCTGCCACATTCTGCAAGGTGACAACTTTAGTAGCAGTCACATCTGATGAAGATACTACGGGTGATTTTGGCGAAACCGAGTCTTCACCAGAACTTTTGTCCATCAAAATCACGTTTCCCATAATCTTTTGCTTAAGATTAGTCAGTAAACCTCCCAAAGAATACCAACGCACTCCCTTTTGGCCAATATCTCTACACATCAGAAAACTATCATAAATCAAAAAGTAATTAAGAGAACAATGCATCACCCAAATTAACATGAGAACTGAATCAGTAACTTAATATATGAAACTTAAAGTTGGTAGCTTTGAACACAGGTAAAGCCACTCACAGTTCAAAGACACAAAGGCATGAATTAAATCAAACTACCACAAACTCCAAGCAAAAACCCATTTCCTAATTTGGTTTCTAAGTATAGCTTCATTACTCTTCACTAAGACTAAAAATTAATCAAAACCCATTACTCAGTTTCTTCTTATGACAAAAAAGATTCTAACTTCATCAAAATTCCACACACAGAACCCATCGAAGTGTACTCACTTGTTCGTGGAAGCTTCAGAATCTGGCAATCTCTCATATTTCCGACCATCCTCAATAGAAGAAGATAACCACCTCCGCGTCAAAGGTACAAAACCTATTAAAAAAATCAAAATTTTCCAGAATCGTCAATATCGATTAAACACTAACTTTGAAAAGAAAATTGCAAAATGAGAATCTTTTGGGTTTATGAATGAAAATCAGGACGATTTAGAAAATGGGTATTTGTGTAATCACCTCTATTGTTGAAATGAGGAGTTAATTTGGGTGAAAGTAAACGAGCAATGGCCATTGTCGAGAAGCTTTCCTCAAAAACCCTTATTTGAGGTTTAAGAGGAGACGGAGGTAGAAGAAGAAAGAAGCCTGGAACCGGAAAATAATGTGTGTTTTTTATTGTGTCAGGTTTTAATAATTTTCGGTTTAGTAGTTAACCGATTGGTTCACTGGTTTAATTCGCTGCTTGATTTCAAAACCGGCCCAATTGATTGATACTAGACAAAACATTTTTGTCTTGTCTAATTTAGTGAATATTTGCTTGCTTTTTGCGATACTATTTTTTTCAATTGAAACGAACGAGTCAATAAGAATCAAATATATAAATATAATTATTAAGAAAACATTTTATATACTAAAAAGCAACCGAAAACATTTTATGTTAGTCAAAACCATATCACTATTTTTGACCACATACAATATTAATCATTGAACATTAGTATTTATAATAGTTTCCTCACACAATTTAAATAATTGGATTTAATAGCTTAGTTTTATGCAGCACCACCAGGAATTTTGTAAACTGAAACATCGAAAAAATATGAATTAGATAAATATAATAGTAATGAAACTCGAGAATGCAAGTTTAATGATACTTACTTCCACAGTAAGATCCAGGAGTCAAGAGGTTGCCACATGCTTGGGAGAGTTTAGGAAGCTTATTTACCTCAAAATATTGCATGAAAACTTTTGTAACACCTTGGCAAAGACAATACATTTTATCAATTTTTAAGGAGTTGCAGCATTCTTGTGATGGAGACTCCCATGGAGTATCCAAAAGAAGAGGGCCACCACAAATGTACAAATCGTAAAAACCTTTTGTCTCGCTACATGTAGGATTGGGTTGGGATGATGTTGGTTTGTTCACCAATAACATAAACATTAACATATACAAGATAAAAGTCCTCACCATTCTCTCTCTCTCTCTCTCTCTCTCTCTCTCTCTCTCTCTCTCTCTCTCTCTCTCTCTCTCTCTCTCTCTCTCTCTCTCTCTCTCTCTCTCTCTCTCTCTCTCTCTCTCTCTCTCTCTCTCTCTCTCTCTCTCTCTCTCTCTCTCTCTCTCTCTCTCTCTCTCTCTCTCTCTCTCTCTCTCTCTCTCTCTCTTATGTTTTGGTCTTTAAAAACTTCATACTTACTTTGGTATATATAAGCATATTTCTAACTATATTTAAGAAAGATAAATATCATAATTATAAAGAGAAACAAAATACAATATTGTAATACAAGTCAATATAATTACTCATTAACCATATTAAGAAAATATTTAACTTGATTTTTTACTTTTAACATAAGAAGTCAATAATATTACATGAAAACATTAATAATTGTTCATCATATTAATTACTCACCTTATTAATTACTCAATCTTAAATAGGTTAATACTAAGGATAATAATATCCCACATTGAAAAAGACAAAAGATTTTGACTAGTATATACGATCGGGCCTGATTGGCAAGTGCTTTAGAGTATTTACAAAGCAAAAAAATTTCTAAAGATTTGAAATACATCCAATCAAGCTTTAGAAGCTTTGGCTTTCCTTTTTTTTTTCTCAAAGCCAAAATATTTCCTTAATTCATTTTGTTGGCTGTAGAAAGCTTTTTTTCCTAAATAACATAATTTTCAACTTTCCAAAATTTTAAATTCTACAGCCAAATACTACAGCAATAAAATCTGCAGCCACAACAAATAAACCTACAGTCATATATTTTTACAGCAAAAAATGAAAGCTACGGCTGTTACTAATCAGGTCCGATATATGGAACAATTCACTTATTGCCAAATTATTTTGAGTTGAAAGTACATATTCTAATATACTGTAGTATTAGAGTTAGATCCACACATTGTCCAGTATGCTCCACAATTGGCCCGACCTAAATTTGGTCCGCTGATCTTTGCGTGAAATACCAATATCAATAACTAGAGAACCATCATCTGAGAACATATTAGGAATAAAAAAATATTGTCTTGTCTAGTTTAGTAAATATTAGAGTTAAAAATATTGTCTTGTCTAATCTTCCAAAGTGTCTTAAGATTTTTGTATTACTTATATGATTTGCATGTATATGTCATGCCTTTTCATAAAAAAATAATGTTGTCGACAAAACGCTTAATGTGAATAATTTATTTCATTCTGTTACACAAATGCACATGCAAAAGCGGTCTAGGGTCTAAGTTTAGTTTCATCGTTTTTTGAAGATACATACTAATGCACATGCCAAATCTTAAGATGTTTTTTAAAGTGTAACATAGCCTCTCTTTTTTTTATTATAGTGTAAATTAATATAGCCTCGTTATTTTCTATAATGATTTTCTCATTGTCATAGAATGCAAATAACTTAATAAAATATAATATATCCAATGCTTGTCTTTTAAGGTTTTGGAACGTAAACGTATAGTAGGTTTTTTTTTCTTGATGAAACGTAAACGTAGACTACGTAGTCAAAGTTAGATAAAGACAAAAGGCGTACGTTACGTTACTAATTAGTAATTACTATATGACGCTTTGTTAAACTATTCACATTAAGCGTCTTCTCGACAACATTCTAAATGCTTATAACTTGTTTATATATAGTTTCCTACCGTTACTTAACAAATATACACCTGAATTCTTATTTTATAATATGCAAAATTGACTTAAGAAAGTGTATCTTGCAATTGAAAAAGTCTGTTTCTTTGAAATTGTGAGAATCGAAAAAGTTTTCTTGTTTTTATCAAAAGCTATTTGAAGTTTATAAGATAGTAAGCAAATTAAGAAGCTATGAACGAGGATGGGCTTCTTAGATCTCCCTTTCATGCTCAAGGTCATATTTTCATCTTTCTTCCTTTTATAATTCTCCAAATACAAGATTGTTTGATTTACTTTTTGTATTGAATTAAAGATCGTTGAATCCAACAGGCGTTCCAATTTAGACGACTTGTAGTTGAGGATGGAAGGAGAAGGAAGAAGAATAAACCATCATGGTTAACTCCGGTTTCTCATGGATTCTATACCGTTGACCGGTTAAGCAATATCGACAATTCATCGAATGATGATTCGGTTTTTGTACAAAGAGAGCAACACAGTGAAGAGCTTGAGATTTGGTTCTTTGGAGTTTCGAAAGCTGAAAGAGGGAAAGAGATTGTCAAATATATGCAAAACCATCTCTTTGATAAGCTCCCCAATGAGGTAATTAAATTATGACTAGAAAATATAGTCTAACATGTTATGTTAGTGTTATTGTTTCATTTTTAAAAGTGAATTAAAATGTATTTGAGACATTTTCAGCTCGGAATTATGAGAAAGTGTAAAGAGACAATGAGAGGAGCGTACGTGGAGGAAGAGAGAACCGGTGGCTCAGCCGCTTCGGTTATGGTGGTGAACGGAGAAAAGCTAGCCATGGCGAGTATCGGGGGCCATAGAGTAGTGGTTTGCAGAGACGGCGAGGCTCATCAAATCAGAGATAAAAACCTGAAATCCTCAAAACATTGGTCACAATTTATTTTCCCAGGTATGTTCCTTCAAACCCGAATATCCGCTTAGGATACTTGTGTTACAAGAAAAAGAAATGAGAATTAAGTCTTTACATGTAATCTAATCTCAGTTTGTAATCAAGAAGATTTAGAAGATGAATCAGATCAAAGAAATTCAGAACTTGTAGTGATTACAGAGAAGATTAATACAGATACAGAGTTTATCATTATCGGTAGCTCTGGAATTTGGGAGGTAAGATCAAGATCCATCAAAATACAGATTGATGAATCACTAAGCGAAATCGTTAACGAGTATGATTTGGTTACAGGTTATGAAGAATCAAGAAGCGATTAATCTAATCAGACACATAGAAGATCCTAAAGAAGCTGCAAAATGTTTAGCTAAAGAAGCTTTAAACAGGATTAGCAAAAGCAGCATTTCTTGCGTTGTAATTCGGTTTGACTAAACCGGATGTTTTGTACCAGAACCGAAATTAAAATTTAAAACCGAACCGGTTTTTGTTTAGTAGCCAATAGAATTGCGACGATCGTAACATTTACTTGAAACTCTCTCAACGTTCGACAAAGTTTGAAATTTTGCCGCCGTGGTACGACCACCGTTAAATTTCTTCAAAGGACTAAATCCGGCGAGTTTGGAGCAGATTCCGCTGATTAGCGTCTCTTCACCGGTTCGATCCTTCTCCGTGAGCTTGTTTTCGCAGTCGATTAATGAATCGGATTCGGATATAGGATTGTTTCTTTTGGTTGGTGTTGAATTGGAGGTTTTTAAGGGAGAGAAGGAGTTAGATGGGGAAGGAGAAGGAGAGAATGTGGTGGAGTTACCAAAGCCATTGATTTGGGAAGTGATTTTGAGAGCTTTAAGACGAGCTTCTCTTAATTCTTCTTTTCCTAAAAGAAGAGTTTGTATTTGCTCTGCCTTTTTCTGAACTTGAGCTCCCCAATCAAACCTAATAAGCGAAAAAAATTAAAGAAAACTTTAGAAATGAGACATTTGATAAATATATCAAGAAAACAAAAAAAAATGTTTATAAATGAGACATCTGAATGTTCAAATGCATGTAATTAGGTTTCTAAGTTAAGAAAATAACATATCTCATTGTATTTACGAATGATTTATTTATTAAGATTTCATAGCGTTCGAAAACGGAATTTTTTAGGATTAGTGTTTCCATTGCGTTTTTCCGTGTTTACAAGAGGAAAACGAATCTCGGACGGAATTTCCATGGAACCTAGACTTCAAGTAGCTAAAATAATTGTATTTTTGGGGGCATTTTCTGAAATTCAAAGTCAAATTTTAAGGAGATTTTGGAATAATAATTACCCATTATCGTCAACGTATTGGAAAGTAGAGAGGAATCGAAAATGATCCAAGTCATAAAGAAAATCATGAGGCAAATGAAGAGGACCATGTGTTAGTAAAAACTCCAACAACACCATTGCTTTGTACGCTTCTCTCCACTTCTTCATTTCCCCTTCCTCTTTCCCAATCATATATAATCATCTTAATTATACCTTAATCATAATAATAATCTCCAAGAGAAACAAAACTAATTCATACTTTCTATGAAGAACATCCACAATTCTCCAATAGTCCACAGTATCAAACGATGCCTCGGCTATTTTCGTCACCGTTTTAGCGTCTGGTGAAGAAGGATCATCATTTGTCACCTCTTCAACTAACCTAAGAATTAAATGTAATCATCACTAATGGAGTAGTATTAGTTATAGCTAATTAAGTTTTAGTAAGTCTATATACTCACAACTCAGCTTCGGTAACATCGGTGAGGACAAGTCTAGCAACATTGTACTTGTCTTGAATAAACGAAGAGGCTTGTTTCCTGATTTCTCCAAACCAAAGTGTCCCCATCATTAGATTCTTGAAAACCAAAAATTGAATGCTCTCTTCTGTCTCCATTAGTCAACTTAAATGTGACCTTAAGACCAAACATTCTCGTTGGTAACCCTTATTTTTAGATTCAGACACTTCAGGAGACACTTGACGTCGTCTATTAATAGATTTAAGTGTTTGACCAAATTTGAACTAATATAAACAAAGTACTTGTGTTACAAGTTACATATACCACTTTATAAAATTTTATGAACAACTATAAACACAAAGCGGGAGACAGATTACTTTCTCTCCTCTCAAAAGGGTAAACAGAGAAAAATGGACTATAGATTTTTTCATTGTTTACACATTTTCAGATTCTTCCAAACTTGCACAATCTTCTTCCGGTAACTCATTTCCGCTTTCCAGAACCGATAGTAAGCAGATCGAAGCTTCTCAGGCCGTCATCACGCCCAAGCCTTGTGGATGACTTAGTTTCTTGACCCGGTTGAATCTTTTGGGCACCGCTTGTAAAAAGTTTACTTGAGCGGTTCTCACTAAGCTCACCTGATGAGCCAGGTTGGCTGCTTGATATCACTGCCATCTTTGTAGCAATCTCATTTCGGGTTTTTTCAGACACTTGCTGCGTATTGCAACAAACATCAATATGAGATCAATCACTTTGGATGATGAAGTAAATGATTCTCATGATTGATACCAAACACTCAGCAAAATAAACATGATTCGCAAACGAGGTACATCTATAGAGGATGCAAAGAAAGATACCAAATAGCAAACTAACCACTTCTTTGGAAGCATCATCAGAAAAAATGTGCTTAGGGCGAATACCATGACTCGATACATTTCGTCTAGTGAATGCTTCAACTGCACCTGAGAATCTTTCTCGCAAATCCTGCCCGACTAAACAAAAATAGGAAATTAACTTCTGAGTTTATACTTCAACCATCTCAGCGTAAGACAAAATCAAGTTATACCTAGAGGCTTTTCATTTCGTTCCGCAGATGGTCCTGGAGGGTCTAGAGCTGGTTTTGGATTTGGCTGATGGAAATGAGACAAAACATAAGACAAATATGAGATTTTCAGAGTAGTTTACGGTTTCTAAAAGTTTGTTCATCATCACATATTGACGCAAAAAACACTAACTCTTGGTTTCGAAATAGAGCCACTCTGAGGATATTTCAAGATTGTCCAATCAAACACATAGTCGAACTGATAACCTGCATGAGTGGTGTAAATGGTCCATATACCGAAAGAGTCTTTCTTACACTTCAAAAATACGGTAGAGGTTTCTAACCTTCCCGAATAAAAAGGTCTCTGAAAAGTCTTTTCAGATATGAATAATCTGGTTTATCCTCAAACCTCAATGATCGACAGTAATGGAAATATGATGTGAACTCAGATGGAAATGACTTACAAAGAACCTGCAAACAGAAAAATCATGTTTATCGAAAAGTTCAAGAAAAAGCTAAACATCGTCTTTTCGCGATACAAAAGCTCTATTATAGACAATGACGTACCTCTACTGGAGTAAGCATCTTCTTTTCACTAATCTTTTCATATTTCTGTTTCTTGGTACCAGCTTTTAGACCTTGCCATGGTAGACTGAGACAAGAAGATACATGCCATCCAAAGTTTAAGGATTTTCATGTTTCTTTAAGATTTCACTATTAATACACAGTCAAAGATAGTTTCCTACCTTCCTCGTAGGAAATACATCAGCACATAACCAAGAGACTCCAGATCATCTCGCCTACTTTGCTCTGCAAGAAGATACAAGAAATGTTACAAATATATCATGAAAGCAATTCAGATGTGTGACATGGAAACATTTCTCACCGATCCCAAGGTGTGTGTTGACACTTGCATACCGAGCAGTTCCAGTTAGATTCTTATTTTCCCTGTAAAAGTTTCAAGAAGAGTGCATATAGGAAATTACCAAGCATAAGACCTGAATCAACCTAGGAAAGATAGAAAGTTATCTTATCAAAAATATATGAAATGTAAAAAAAAAACACCAATGCAGATAGACTCTTGTTTAAAGAAAGATCCAACTACATAATAATAAGTTTCTTTAGTTAGATGCATAAGAACATCAATACTCATTTCTAGTGAAGCACAACAAAATAACCAACAAGCAAGTATTCTCACCTGTATGGTATATGCTTGTGTGTCTGAAGATCTCTATACTTTTTAGCAAGCCCATAATCAATAATGTACACCTGAGGTTGAATTCTAAACTCGTCACACCATACTCGATGCTAAGAACAATTATACGACATACTAAAGCCGAAACTAGAAAGCCTTACCTGGTTTGCTTTGCGACCGAGACCCATCAAAAAGTTGTCCGGTTTAATATCACGGTGAAGAAATCCTCGAGAATGCATATACTCAACTCTGTTTATCTGCAGTAATATTCAAAAGAGCTAACATTAGCAACCGAACATTATCTCGATATCATGAACTCAAAAGGGTATGTATACTTACTAACTGATCAGCAAGCATTAGAACAGTTTTCAAAGAAAAATTCCGAGTGCAATAGTTAAACAAGTCTTCCAAGCTTGGACCAAGAAGGTCAATCGCCATACAATTGTAATACCCCTCAACACCGAACCATTTGAGATGCGGAACACCCGCTGCTCAAAAAGAAAACCAAAAGAAATCAGACAAATGGAAACAAAAACGTTAAGAGAAATGAGCTGAGATATGAAAAACTCACTTCCTCCTTGAAGAAGCATGTATACTTTTGATTCATAATGCAGCTGAGGATGCTTTATCTTCACAGGTTCCTACCAACAAAGAAATGTATAAGAACAGATCAACAACTACTTTATAGAGAACAAAAACAAAAGAATCAACAATATTTTCATATTCAATAAAAGCTAGTGTCACAACATGTTTCAAGATTCACTAATCTGTAACATACCAGCTTAAGAGCAACTTCTTCTCCAGTTTGAACATTAATCCCTTGTAATTACACATACCAAAATCAATATTATTATCAGATTTACTCTAAAGAACAAAATACCAAAAGAACTATCAAATAATGAATGATACCTATATAAAGTTCACCAAATGATCCACTACCAATCTTTCTACCTAACTTGAACTTGCCACCGAATACATGATCCATCGTTTCGATTCCAATAAATACTACTTACAAAGCGGTTAATGACTCACTTAATATAACATTCTCATCATTACAAAATAGTAAAAGGAAGCTAAACCCCTAATCAAGATTTGCTAGTAAAAGTTCAGAAAGAATTTTCTGAGGAGTTTCTATATTTTCTGAGGATAATCTTGAAGAAATGGTTTGATGACCGACTGGAGAAGTAGAGGAGACGAAAGAGAAACAGAGACAGATGGTTTTGACGGATGTTATTTATTTATCTCAATCTTCTCTATCATTACTACTTTTATTAAAAAAATATTTTTAGTCACGGGAAAGGGAAAATAAACGAACAAATAATAATATTTTAGTACTGTTACTTTCCCACTCTATTATATTATTCGCAAAAAAAAAAAAAAAACACAATAAAATAAAAAATAAAAAAGGACAGAGAAACAAGTGTATAATGGATAAACGAAGGGTTGATGTAAAAACAAAAACTGAATAATAATGCAAGGATGCATATTTTTGTGCATTAAGAAGAAAAAAACTGTCACTATATTCTTAATTTTTTTCTCTCATTATTATCATTGGATGTTTGAGCTTCTCATCATAGTGATGCAAATTTCATAAAATTTTCTATTACTTTACCTAATTTTTCTCTTAACTATTTTTTTATATACCAAATCCACTCTATAATTTATGAAGGTTGTTCTTCTAATATGGAATATGGTCAGAACTCTCAACTCTATATCTACTCTCTCTTTTTTATTTCTGTCGACAAAAAAAAAAAAAGATATCTACTCTATTAAAAATATATTTTTATGACTTGCATTGATTGAATTTAATAAAGATAGATGGCTGCAAAAGTTTCTTTAATGTTTTTTGCTTTCTTTAGAAAATTGCCAAATTATGAACGATCGATGTAGAGCCAAGCAAAAACCAAAGTCAAGGAAAAGACAAGACAAGAAAACTAAAAGCGAAGTAAGCTTTGTGTTACCGACTCTCCCAAACACCAATAATGTTTAAAAGAAAGAGTTTGATGATAATCAGCACAACAAATAATCCTTAGCTTTTCAATTTACGGCAAATTGCATATTTAGGGTTTAGAGTTTAAGGTTTACGGTAAATTGCACATTCTGAAATGTAGCATTATGTTAATGATAAAATGCAAGGAGCAAAAATATTTGCAAGAATAGTGAAAACAATGAATCATAGATAAACAATTGATAGAGAAATCGTAAAAGTAAATATAGTTCAAACCCATGTACTAAAAATCGGCCACCTAGCCGCCTAGACGGCTGATCGGGTGGAGACCGCGGCGATTTTGTCTAAATCGGTATGTCCGCCTAGGCGTCCGTCTAGCCCGCCTAGACGGCGCCTACCCCAATCTTTTTTTTTTTTTACATTTTTTTTTTGATCAAAAAATCAAAACGTCCCATTTATATTCATAATTTTTATAAAAATCATAACTTTGACCTTAAATTCTTGTTTTCATGTGTTTAATGTAATTTTAAAAACAATATTATATAAATTTCTTATTTATAATGGATTAATATGTTTTTAAAATATTAAATAGTCTTAAAACTAGTCCCCGATTAATCCCCATTTAATCTCCGATTTTCTTGCTAAGCGCTAGGCCCACCCACACCGCCCGACTAGCGCCTAGCGATTTTTTTAACATGGGTTCAAACATAAACGATCCAAGAAATACAATGCTTATTCTATGTACACTACATTTCGGTTAAATTTTTATACCACTACGGTAACTTTTCTTTAACTATGTCATCAATCGACATTGCGATAAGACGAGTTGGTAAGAAATTGGTGGTAACGCAAATTTTCTGAACCGTAAAAGTTAAAACTTGTATTGTGAGTTGTGACCATTTTTAGGCTCTAATTAGATGGTAACAGTCATTTTTGTTGCATGATAATTTTATTTCTATGTTTAATTTAAAATAATATTTTACCAATCTTTCGAATAATATATAGCCACTTTTTATTTAATTTAATATATAGCCATTTTGTTAACAAAAAAATTCGTCATTTCGTTGTGTCAACAATCAAATCCAATCATAAATATGTAATCAACATATTTTATAATAATATAACGACTAGTCGATTTTCCACTACATAGAAAATGAATGTTCCTAGTGCCAAAAAAAGGATCCAATGGCTATGGTTTATCATGGGCAATGAATAATAATGTGAAATTTTGGTATAAATGGGTCAGCTTCTGTCTGTTGTTGTTGTATACACAACAGATCATATATTTATGTCCAAACATTCCCATTTATTGTCTGATAAATAAATACAAAACCATGCAAAATCCACTTTACTTTTTTTTTGAGCAAAAACAATATTTTGGTCTTTGTCAATTTCTACATGATTGTTCTATATTTTTTCCATTTACAAATTGGTTGAATTCCATTAAAACAAGAGATAACAATACATTTCTTTGGCTAACACTACAATCTGTGTAATGAAACATATATTCCCTATGCGACGTCGCTCTGAATCTGAACAAACATGAAGTCAAAAAAGTTTCACACTTCATTACCAATAGTCTCCACAAGAACAGCTTCCACGGTTAAAATGGTGGAATCTGCTATTATCCCTTACAATAATCTCTCTCTCCGTGATCTTCGAGATAAACTTGATCGCGACATGACAATCCGTGCAAATCCTTATGTTCTTAGTGACTCTAATCGTTGTGCCAGGTTCTGTGTTGATGATACCAAATGCAACAGCCAATCTCTCGCTGTGTCCAAACAAAAGCTCTCTCTTATGCTCTTCGTCTACATCGTGAAGCACGCCGCTTGTGTCTGCAACATAACCTTCTTTCTCCATCTGTTCCATTACAGCTTTAAGAAACTCGTTGATTCTGTCCATACTCGGATGCGATCTATCTCCTGAAACAAACCCATGAGTCTTGTTTTTCATTTCGATCCAACTACAAGCTGGCTTTTTACGTAATCCTTTTTTCCTCACTCTTAATCTCAGTTTCGCCATTTCTTTCCATCTCCCATTAGACGCATACATATTGCACATCAAAACATAAGCTCCCATGTTTTCAGAATCAATTGTGAATATCTTCTCTGCTACCTTCTCGGCTAGCTCAAGATTCTTGTGAACGCTGCAAGAAGACAATAAGGTAGACCAGACACTACCCGTCGGTTCAACACGCATCTTTGAAATGAAATCGTATGCTTCTTCCAATTTCCCTGCACGGCCTAGAAGATCCGCTACAGCTGCGTAATGTTCTAACTCCTGGTTTAAACCATAAACCTTAGTCATGCTGTTGAAATATCCCCACGCCTCATCAACCAACCCCACATGACTACAAGCAGTTAGTACAGCAACAAAGGCCACTTGATTCGGTTTCACTCCTTGCCGTTTCATCTCCTCAAACAACGAAACTGCTTCATGCCCATGACCATGTAACGCATGACCCATTATAATAGCCGTCCATGATACTTCGTCGTGTAGATTCATCCTGTCAAAAATCTTCCTAGCAGCCTGAATATTTCCACACTTTGAGTACATATCGACAAGTGCACTAGCTATGAATATATTTCTCCCAAAGCCACCTCTTAATACATATCCGTGAAGTTGTTTCCCAAGGTGCAAGGTAGCTAGGTGAGCACAAGCAGGAATCACACTTGAGAACGCCACAGCTCCTGGCCTAACCTTTGCGCTCACCATTTGCCTAAATAATCTCAGAGCCTCATTGTATCTACCGTTCTGTACATACCCAGCTACAAGCGAGTTCCACGAGATACTATCCCGACGATACAAGTGAGAAAACACTCTTTCCGAGTCTTCAATCCGAGCACTTTTAGCATACATATCAACCAAACTACTCCCAATATATACATCACTATCAATCCCTTTCCTAATCACATACCCATGAATCTCTTTTCCCTTAAGAACATCCACATACTCAGAAAATATCGGAAGCACACTAGACAAAGTGAAAGCATCAGGCTTTAAATCACTAGTTCCCATCTCCCTAACCATTCTCAAAGCATCTTCATACATTCCACTCTGTGCATACCCTGCAATGACAGTATTATACGACACAACATCCTTTCTAGGCATCAATTCAAAAACTTTCCTCACACTATCTATTCCTAAAGGCGATAATGCAAGTTTCCGCCTTTAAATCTTCGTCTCCAAAATTGGAGGTTCTTTGAGGCATTTCGTCGAACACTTTACCTACACTAATCTTAGAACCCATACCAAGAAGCTTAGAATACATATTCATAAGCGCATTACCAGTATACAAATCACAATCCATACCAAGCCTAACAATAAACCCATGAACAGACTCACCAAATCTCAAATCCATCATCATCGTACACGATTTCAGCACAGAAGGAAACACATTGTGATCTGGGCATCTCCCAGAAGCTCGCATTTCCACGAACGAAGCCAAAGCACGGGAGAATAAAGACTGGTCGGTGAAGCATCTGATTACTGACTTCCATGCGAGAACAGGAGGAGACTCGAGGGTTTTGAAAACAAGCAAAGCTTCGTGCAAAAGTTTAAGGTTTGTGTAGATTGAGATTACGATTGAAGCAGATGTGTGAGAGAGTGATTGAGTTCTGATGAATTGCGCGTGAAGCTGCTTAGCTTGAGATTTGGATTTGATGCGAGTAGGGTTCTTAATCAGGGTTTTGATTAGGGCTTTTGATGAACTCATTTTTGTCTCTTCAGAGATTCACCATTAGCAAACATAAAGGTTTGATTTTTTTTTTATTTTTTTTTTTGGTTCATTCATTTATGTCCTCTTCAAATTCAATTCTTTTGCAATAGTAGTTCGAGTAGCAAAAAGACTTGAGTTTTTCATTCAGTAACTGAAGTACAAATGTTTCGATTATGCTCAACAATCGCGGTATCAATCGATTCGGAACACTACAATCAAGAACTGCATTATGAACTAGAAACAAGAAGAAGCCTTTTTGACAATTACATGGGCACAGCAGTGCTAAGAAGAGGAGTTCTAAGAAGTAGAATGTTTTCTGATTACAATTGCCACACGCACACTTGTTGTAAGCTCTTACTCGTCTTCTCTTTCTGGAGGAAGGCCGCAAGGTAAAAGCATTTTCTGCAAAAATCAAAGAATTTGTGAGTTATAAACAAAAGGGAAACATGAGTTTGATATTATCCTGGATTAGAAGGGAAGGGTTAATTCGGCCTTGCGAATTTCAATCTATTAGGAGTTCTAGACCTACAAATTCTAGAGCCGCATAAACTTAAGTAAAAGCTATTAGCAAAAATGCAAAATCACTGACTCTAAATATTGGACAAAAGAACCATAAGATATCAGTTTGAAACAACCTTCAAGATTCGTAGTTTCCTGCTAACTTAAGATATGAAACAATCTGTTGTGGACAAATACAGGGTAAGCGTTAGAAGAGTTTCATGCTGCTCCCCTTTCCGGTTGCAGAAGCCAGGAAATATCGTTGAGTAAGTTCCATTCTCCATTTTCAATGATCTTTTCTAAAGGGTATGGTTTCCAAGGAGTTGTTGCTGATGCATCATAAGGAGGAATGTTGCGTGTAAGAGCACATTCGTTGATATCAAGTTTTTAGGTTTCTCTTCAAAAAACTTCGGGTCTCAAGATCATTTCTTAGATTAAAGGCACTCTTCTTCCAAAACATCTAGGAGAAGATCTTGAAATCCCAAAGTTCTTTAAGAGATACTTGAAAAACTTGATAATAACGCAGGTGCTCTTGAGACCCAGAAGAGAAAGATATTTAATGGCTTCTGCAACAGGAAAAGGATAGCAGCAGGAACGCTTTACCCTGTTTGAAACAACCCTGATTGTTCCTATCCCTTAGACACTAACACACTAACATTCTCAATATAATTCCTTGACATGAAACTACGAGATGCAAGAAAAAAAGAGAGCAAAACCTGCATGAAGTTGTAGCGTTCACGGCCAATGGATTCGTTCTCAGCGATTGCAAAGTAAGAAAGCATCGGGTAGTGACCAATGTATGAAGCATAACTATCACGCTGAATGTTCACAGCCCATTCACTACACAAAAACATACATATACATACACATTCAAATTAGTCCACAACTATAGAATCATGAAAAATCCAAAAAAAAGTGAAAAAAACTTACAATCTGCTTAAATCTGCATGACCAGTACCAACATACTTAGTTTGAAGATGCTCAAGCTGAGAATTTATGTTAAACCTATCACTTGCCTGCACATAACAAAAAGTGAAATTACATAACTATCTGATGCTTAAAAACCTAACCTTTATAAGAACTAAGGCAAATTCTTCCCAGATTTCAACTATGCTAAGTTTAATCTTCAAGAAACTGTATAAAATTGAAGACAAGAACAAAAACAAAAATTAGGGTTTCGAATCGAAAGAGACAAACCTGCATCTTTCAGAGAGTTCGCAAGAAGAATTAGTGAATTACAGCTTCTGCTTCACTTTAATTAGGTTTGTTTTGTATATGTTTCATTGAGAAATAGATTGGGCTTTGATAATGGGCCTGGCCCAAATCCATTACTAAGAAATTGTTAACACGTGGCTATAAATATGAGAACCGATACAAAAGAAAACCATACCAGAACCGGAATTTCAATCAAACCAAATCAAAATATGTTGATAAACATTTTCCTCTTTAGAACTGTGTGGTACAAACCAAATTTGATTTACCCAAACAAATAAATAAAACCCAAATTCTGAAAATGACTATTTACTTACTTTTGGCTTCAAACTAAACCTTTTGAACAACCAAACATTATCCTATGTGGAAACTGTTGAACAATCCTTTTAACCTTCTCTATTCCCCACAATCAAACAATTCAATCTCCCACCATAACCTTCACTGCCACAAAGGAAACTGTATTTTCTCCAACCGTAAATCCGCTACCTCAACCGTCTTTTGGTGTGTTAACCGGGACCAAAGAGTCTGGTTCAGGCTGTGGCATTGTCGAAACGCGTGGTTGAGGATGATAGGGTTTCACTAGATGAGCTGGAATTGCCTTCTTTCTCTGGAACTTCTATCTGCGGTGGCAAGAGTTTCATGAAGCTTCCTTGGTGGCTTGTGGTGCTACTGGCTGATTCATCCTCTGTGAAATGTTTTTTTAAAAAACAATTCTTGTTAGAGCTAAAACTATATGATAATATCAGACAATTCTGAGACAATGAATTGACATAGATTGTGATAATGTTATATATGTAATGTCTTTTAGATGGGAAATGCATTTACCAAAGAGGGATTTAATTGATGGCCGCTTCGGCTTTGTGCTCTTCTTCTTTAGCTCAGCTGCAACAGTAAACACAAACACAAATTACAACAGAGCAAACATGGAATACGTATACTTACAAGTCAAATTCGTTATGTAGGTGAGATCTACCTATTCCTGGTAACTGATCATCATTTACGATTTCAACGTTCTTGTACGTATAACCCACAAAGTTTATGTCTTTGGATGAGAGCATCTGGAGAGAAACAAAAACAAAGACACTCTCATGTTAAGAATGCTAATGACAACACATTGTATATGAGACATGAAAGTAAGAAAATTTTGTACCTTTCTCCATGGACCTGATTTTGGCGTCTTCGGAACTTGCTTGTCAGTCTGTTACAGAAGAATTCATATTAGTTCTATATCAACAGCTGCATATGCATCATTGGACCGTTGCCATTATTAAAATATGTAAACCGTTCTGATCGAAACACTTAGTTTTTACCTCTTCAAATTTTTCGAAATTTTGGGTGTCTAGCTCGTCATTGACTTTGGGAATAAACGCAGCCTTCATTTGATACAATTTTTCCCATTCGACACCTCTGAACCAAGGGTGATCCTACAAGAAATGCCAGCAAAAAGTGTTTTTTAGGCATTTATCGATAGTCTTTAGACACAGGGAACTTCGAATTTTAAAGCACAAAGCACCTTAATTTCATTTGCTCCTTTTGTTCCAATCCTTTGTTCTACGTTGCATAAAAGTCTACAAATTAGATCCTTGGCTTCCGGTGATAGCCTAACCTCATCCGGGAATTTTAAATAATTTCTCCAATTTACTATCTGCATTAAAAAGAATAAGAAGATATGCAGAGATGTATCATTAGAAGATCAAGAACTAAATCGAATGCAAAATTTGAGATTACTAGAAGTCTAGAACCGTATAAAATCCGATATTTGAATGGAAGGCCCGTATAAAAAGTGAGGATTGGTTACCTTTCTACAAGTTGTCATTGGCTCATCTGAATAAAATGGTGGAAACCCCACAAGCATTTCATACATGATCGCACCAAGAGACCACCTAAAGGAATAAAACCCAAAAACAAATCATCAACAACAATTTATTTGAGTTAAAGAAACAAGACCCAACAGATTTGCAGCACCTACCAATCACATTCCATTCCATATCCTTTCTTCAACAAAACTTCTGGAGCAATATAGTCAGGAGTTCCAACTGTAGAATAAGCCTACAAAGATAAACATTCACTTAATACGCTTTAGTTTAACAGAGAAAACTGTGTGTTCAGTCTTGCAAAAGTGAACATCTCAGAAAAAGAAAAGACCGATTTTCATAACATAAACTCACAAGCATCCTTCTATTTCTCTGCCAGTTTTGCAGTTGTTCCATTTGAGAGGGAGTGCGTCTCGATGCCACAGGGCGGCCGTCACTTTGTAGAGCCCCACTAAGGTTGTGTGCAACTACAAAATCTTTTTCCTGGAGAATACTACAGTCTAACGGCTTACATAATCCAAAATCTGATAATTTCATGTGGCCGCTTCTGTCGAGTAGCAGATTATCAGGCTTGATATCTCTGTAACAAATTGGAGAAGTAAATGGATGGTTAGAACAGCAAAAAGAAAAATGACACAAGAGTTACAAATTTATTCAGATAGCTGATTGCTTCACTAGACCTGTGGATATAGTTGTGCTTATGAATGGACTCGATAGCTAAGACAGTTTCCCCAACATAAAATCTTGCCTCATCTTCAGTAAGTGTATCTTTCCTCATAAGTAATGTCATCATATCTCCTCCAGGTAGATACTCCATAATAAGATACAAATACTCTTCATCTTGGAAAGAACAATACAGCTTCACAATGCAATTGCTATCAACCTCTGCAAGTAAATTTCTCTCTGCTTTCACATGCTCCACCTGAAAAGAATCAGATTTTCAACAAAAACGTAAAGAAAAAGAAAACAAAGATATATCAAATAAAAGCAGCTTGAAGGAGATACCTGGCCTCTACGCAGCATCTCAGATTTCTTAAGCTTTTTCATCGCATAGACATTGCCTGTTGTCTTCTCCCTACATATCCTAACCTGCATCAAGAGAAAAGAAAAACAGAAAAGAACCAAATAAGTCATTTAAGTCAACAGAAGCATAAGATTTCAAATTTTAAGCGCTATCCCAACACCTGGAGCTAACTGTATGATATATGCTGAAAACTACAAAAAGACAATCTGACTTTTAAGAAAACTTGTATTTATTCTCAGATGGCATGAACCCTACAGGCCACTAACTAGCCAACTAAAGATCAACGAATACAAGAACTATAGCAGGTAGGTTCATCCTCCCAGAAGATATTTGCATAGTGCTTCGAGCACACATGGGTGCAAGCCCTTCAAGGAGGGTAACCATAACAGGCATTCATGTTTTAACAATTATACATCACAGGAGACGGTTAAGATGATGTGCAGATATGCACACCAATGAAAAGCTGAGAAGTGACAGACAAAGTTTACAATAGAACTAATGCTACCTCTCCAAAAGCGCCCTTTCCTATCATTGTTAATGGCTCGAAGTCATCAGTTCCCATTTTATGTCTCTGACGGCGCATGTATTCAGTTTCTTTCTTCTCTAGATCCTTAAGCAGATTCTTTTGCTCTTCCTCAGAGACTTCTGCAGCAGCTAACTTATTTTCCAGCATATCACGTCTGCAGCAAATGCAATTACCAAAAAATGCTCTAAGGTGCACTTACAGGAAGTAAGCAAGAGATGTAAATAGCCCAAAAACAAAATTTTCTAGAGAAGTTTTACACCAACTTCTTGTCAATCCACATTATGATTTTACATCAACATTTCGGATAGATAAATTTCTCATAAAGATAACAAATTCTAAAAGACTCCTTTTGAATGCTAATTGTCAGCAACACATTTGTCTAATCTCCATCTTGCCATGCATAAGAACAATTATGCTAACAGACATATGTATACCAGAAACTTGTGCAGGTGTCAAAAAACTGAATGCTAATGAACAAAAACTTAATTTTATCTTGAAATATGTAACGAAACCATACCGCTCTTTTCTTTGCTGCTGACTTTGAACTTGTTTTTTGTAATGATTTTCAATATACTGTTTGGCAGCAGCAGCCTTCTGCTTAGTTACATTAGACACAGCTTCTTCACCTCCAACTGTTTTGGATCCTTCCTTCACATTACTTCTAGAAGTTTCCTTCTTTTTCGAGGATTTCTCCTTTCCTATAGACTTTAACTTATTCAGCCATGCTCTGGCAGTATCCATCGCTTACCCTTAACTCGATCGCAAACCAAATATCAAGACACACTCTTTATGTAAAAATCAGCAAAGAGTTTGATACGACGTCTACTTCAGCTACAATATTCACATGTCACGCGAGTAGACAGATTTCTCTAGTTCCTTGCACCTACAACAAGATAACATATATGAGCCAACAACAAAAGAGACTAGATACAAAAATAAGCTAAACCAGAAACTTGAACTCTAACAGAGCATGGAACGTTGATACAGAGAATTTAACCTAAAATGAGCATAAAGTTTACACCTTTACTCTCACCAGTTTCAGAAACTTTATCAAACTAGCCAAACCCTAACAGTAAATTCCCAAAAAAAATGAAATTTTGAGAATTCCCCATGATTAGTTAACCAAAACCACACTTAATGACATGATCAGTTCAAGATAAAAGCGATACCAAAATCGATTTCGAAAGAATAAACAGAAAGTAGACAAATGTACATAAGGTGAAATTCAGACCATAAGTTTGAGTCGGAGAAAATGTAGCAGAACTCAAATCAAACGATTCCGATGAAGCAAGAAGATGAGAACAAGTGAGAGGAGTGGAGAAAAACCCTCGAATCCAGGGAATTTTGATTCTTCAATTTCTTCTCCTGAAGTTTCGATTTTTAAGGGTATAAATTTGCAGTGAAAAAGAAAGGAGAAAGGAAAGTTTAAAGCTTTGCGTTGCTTTTGATGTGTAAAATTACTAAGAGACACAACACAACTGCTCTCTTGTTGGTTTTTAACACTTTTGGGAATTTGGTTTAATCTTGAAATATTTGACATTTAATGATGGATTAGGAGAGTTTTAATTATATAGATCTCGAGTTATTAATAAAACATATGTTACCTTATCTAGACGTAGACATATATATTATCCACCTCACTTGCTTCATCCCAAATCATTGAATTCTCCCTAATTTTAATATCTTTTGGTAATACTAACTTTAATATTTTAATATTTACTAACTACTGTAAGTATTAGTTTTAAATTTCTCTATTTAACTTCTCAAGTAATATATGTATAGGGAAGTTCAAAATACTCACGGATTGTGTATTTTATATGGAAATTAAAGAAAATTAAATGTTTGGAGTGTGACCTAGCTGATATTGTTCATCATGCTCAAATTAAATGCAAAGTGTGGTACATGAAGAAGCATTGTGTTTAGTTTGCCATATGAATGGTGTTTGGAAGCTAGATGTGTTTAGTTTGCCATATGAATAATCAATTGGGCAAGGATAGGTTTGTATAATATCCTAAGGACATGAAGTCTTTTATGTTACGATTAAGGAAACAAAGCAAAAGTCTATCAACACTTCAACCAAAGAGATGGTCGTCTAGTGGTAGTACAAGGGGTTGGTTCTCTTTTGTTTCGAATTAGTTTTTTTTTGGGACGGAGATACATTCTTTAAATCGGAATAGATTAGAGGGTTGGCTCCGGCTTACGGGTAAAAAAAAAAATTAATTATAGACCAAATATCTGGAACTTCCTTGGTTTTTTTTTAAACATTTTATTAAAGATAGTAAACACTAATGTGAGTCTTGTTATCCATTTATGTTAATGGATTGTTCAAACCTAAATAACATGACGGATTTTTTGATTGGTAACCAAACTTTTCAATAAAACTATCTAAATTCACGCGAAATTATAGTTTTTACGTTTATTTCATTAGACTACATAACTTTTAAACTGACACATAATTCGATAACTCATACATATAAGATATAACATATGTTTTACCTTTGTAAACATTAGTTTACTAATTCTACTTGATTGTTTTATCATTATATATAACATGTTGTTGACAAGAAAATTAACACAAAGTGAAAAAAATTTCAGAAGCCTTGATGTCCGCCGAAGATGCAGTATGCATCACGCCCGTGGCACTTCTAAATCACCATGGTCCTAAGCTTTAATTTCCAACTACTGAATGCTCTTTTGTACTTTTGTCCCCAAATTTTAGTTTTTTTTTCTTCAATCGTCACCAAAATTAATTATTAATTCCATTCTAGGCAAATTTTTGAAAATTTGGGCAAACCAAAAATTAATGTGGAGGAAACATTATCAATTCTTTACTGTAATCTTCATATTAATTAAGCGATTTTTTACTATTGATAGTCATATTTCACTTTTTAATTACAAAACAAAATATAATTAAAAACCAATTCGTTAACAAAAAAAAAGTTAATTCTTGTAGAAAGTTATAATATATGTACTAATATCTTCTAGAAAAAATACGTAATTTTTTCTTTCATCAATTATGTTTTAATAAAATTAAATTCAAAATTCCACTCTTTTTCCGGCGAAAGAATAGATTCCATTCTTTTTTTCTTCATTTTATTTGCTCGTTATGCCTCCTTCACGTTAAAAACCACTTTCAATACTTTAAATTTGAGGAATCAAACATGTAACTATATAAGTGACCAAAGTTGTCGAAAGTACAAAAATATACATAGCCCTAAATATAAAGTAAAAAAAAAAAAAATCTGAGATCAATGAATTCCATTTAAAAAAAAAAAATCTTCTAGTTAGCCTTTTTAAAAATTTAAGACAAAGTTTTGTGTTTCCTTGATTTTTGGTTCATAACATCGCCGGCTTACAAACCTTGAAAATAATGTTCTGCATTGTTTATGCGCCACAACAATCCGAATTTAAAAAAAAAAAAAAAAACAATTTTATATTTAGAAAAAAAACATTTTAAGAGTTTTAAGAGGATAAGGGTTCGATTTTCACAAACTTTGAAGGGCAATATGAACAGTTTTGATGTAGGGGAGAGTAACGTCGGGGACCATTTTTTGTGTATGCCAAACTTTATAGGTATGTATCACATTCATATTTTCGGAATAAATTTATTGTATTGTTCCATATATTCAATATATCAAACTTAGTGTTCTAAAAAGTGGTATAGGCGGTCGCCTAAGCCCCGATTAGGCACTAAGCGCTCAAGTAACGCCTAGACGACTGCTTCGGCTTCCAAAATCGCATAAGTTTTGTTTTAGTGTATTAATATTTAGGCGCTCACCAAAAAAAAAAAAATATTTAGGCGCTCAGCTATGAAATTTTTGCTTATTTTTACTTGATTTTTTTGTCAATATAATTTTTTTGTTTTTGTTTAATTTTTTAATAATTATATTATTGTTATTAAAGTAGATCAGAAATAATGTGTATTTCTCATTAAAATGAAAACCATGTACATAAAGTTGTTTATATACAAGTGATTAATCTAAACCGGTATTAACAAAATCCGGTTAACTAAACATACTCCAATACGCCTCCCTCAAACCTCTTAAACAGAACTGTGATGAGGTGAAAAGAGGTTTGAGATTGACATTCTCTGAAGTAGTGAGTGAAAAGGACCAGGATGAAGAGCCTTTGTCAATATATCTGCATGTTGGTTCTCAGTTGTGACATGAAACAACTTCAGAAAGCCATTCTTCACCTGATCTCTCGTGGTGTGACAATCAATCTCTATGTGTTTTGTGCGTTCATGAAACACTAGATTTGTAGCAATGTGTATAGCCGATTTATTGTCACAAAAAAGTTTTACGGAACTCTGAACAGTTACCTTCAAGTCTTTAAGAAGTTGATTTAACCAAAGAAGCTCACATGTAGCAAGAGCCATACTCCGATACTCTGCTTCAGTACTACTTCGGCTCACAGTCTGTTGTTTCTTAGACTTCCAACTGATCAATGATTTACCAAGATGAACACAGAAGCCAGTAACTGAACGTCTTGTATCTTGACAGGTTCCCCAATCCGCATCAGCAAAAGCATTAAGACAGAGATCAGAATCTGCAGCATAGAACAACCCTTGACCAGGATTACCTTTGAGATAACGCAGTACCCTGTGAGCTGCTTGGAGATGTATATCTGTTGGACAAGACAAGAATTGGCTCAGCTTATGTACCGCAAATGTGATGTCAGGCCTTATGATGGTCAAATAGAGAAGTCTTCCCACAAGCTCTCTATATGCAGTACCATTCTCCAATAATATCCCTATCTCTTTAGTCAAAGGAATTGTAGGATCCATAGGAACACGAGCAGGCTGACAAGCTAACATACCAGTAGAAGCCAGAATGTCTAATGCATATTTTCTCTAACAGATAGATATGCCTGTATCATTTCGAGCAATCTTCAATCCTAAAAAGAACTTTGGAGGCCCCATATCTTTAATCTTGAAAGCTGCATGTAGAGCATTCTTAAGAGCATGTAGATCACTGTCACTATTAGAGGCTATTAGTATATCATCAACATATACTAATAGTGCAGTGAATGATGAGCCGGTGCATTTTACAAACAGAGTATTGTCGCCTGGAGACTGTTCAAAACCAGCCTTTAATACTATCGTTGAGAAGCAGTGGTACCATTGGCGTGAGGCTTGTTTCAAGCCATACAATGACTTATGTAAGCGACAAACTGGATTAGGAGGAAGAGATGAAGTACCATTAGGAGGAGTATAACCTTGTGGCAAGCTCATGAAGATCTCTTCATCCAATACACCATGTAAGAATGCATTTGTAACATCCATTTGTGTCAGAGTCCAGAAAACATAGGTAAAATACCATGTAAGAATGCATTTGCTAAAGGACAAACTTCACAATGACTATGAGAAGAACTACTAGAAAACATAGGTAAAATACCAGACATATGTTGTAACTTGATAGAGGATGGATGTCCAAGGCGTTGATGCCAGAGATGTCCATCCACTTGCAAGGATCCACAGAAATTAGCTGATGCATTGACGGTAGAAGAAATGATAGCAGTCTCCAAGATGTATAGACTATGCATAAGAATTCCTTTACCAATCATCAAGTCCCGAGTATGGTCCTGAAGATAACATGAGACAATATAGAAATGAGCAGAACAATTTTGATCTTTTAACAAAGAACTGACACTCAGTAAATTGAATTTAAAAGTAGAAACATATAGAACATCATGCAAAATTAATGCTTGTGAGGTATGCACTGTGCATGTGTGTAATTGGTACCCTAGTGCCATTTGGGAGAGAGACTGTTACACCTGTCACAGGGAAAGTTTCACTAAACATAGACAGGTCAGAGCATACATGGCTAGTTGCTCCACTGTCAATTATCCAAGCACCATTAGGTAAAATTTAGTAAAGAGTAGATAAACATTGATGTTGAAAGGTGAAAATATGGTTTTCATATCTAAGACTTGAAGAAGGAAACTCAATTGAAACATTACCAGAGGTAGACGTGGTGGCCATGGCACCATGCTCAGTTATCGTAGTTGTAGGGTAAGGAGACGGCTGCTCTTGAACTCGAGCCTGAGTGTTAAGTTGATGAATCAAAGACTGGATTTGGTCAGGAGTGAAACTGCCAAGATCAAGGCTTGTTGCAGTTGTAGCAGGTGAGGGCATATAAAGAGCAGAACTAGGAGTAGAATTTGTTACTGCATTTGCCACTGCACCATTCTTGGGATATTGAGACTGCTGGAAATGATTCTGTTGAGGAAATGGTGGTCTTGATCCATTGTTAAATTGACCACGAGGAACAAAAGATTGCTGAACAAAAGACTGTTGAGGAGGTCTTTGAGCCAACCTATGACCAGGAGGGTAACCATGAACTTTGTAACACTTTTGTATAGTATGACCTGTACGGCCATAATGAGTGCACATAGGAGGTCTGTGTTGTGGCCTGAAAGCAGCATAAGCAACATTCTCAACAGGACCAGAGTAATATCTAGCATTCACATTCTCAGACTGACCATTATAGTATCCAACATTAGTATATGTTGAACTCTGAAATGCCACATTCTCCAACTTAGTAGATGGCTTAATACACGTCTGCCTCTCATCTTGTGTAACCATGTTGAAAACATCTTCTATAGAAGGTATAGGTTTCAACATCAAGATGTGTCTTCTTGTAGGCTCATAGGCTTCATTCAAACCCATAAGAAATTTTGTAACCCTACTACGCTGTTGTAATCTTTCCCAGAGAAGAGTTGCATTACATTCACACTTTCCACAAGTGCAAATAGGCAATTCAATATAATTCTTATATTCTTCCCAAAGAGTTACCAACTCAGTGTAATATGTGCTCACATCCATGGAGCCTTGTTGCAAAGCATTTAATCGCTGTTCTATTTCAAAGACCCTAGGTGCATCATCTTGTTTAAATCTAGCTAAGAGATTCTTCCATATAGCTTCAGCAGTAGACATGAATAACAAAGACTGACCAATTTTCTTGGAGACAGAATTCATTAACCACGTTGCAACCATATCGTTACACCTAGACCAAGAACCAGCATCAGGATGATCATTCGGAGGTTTAAGAATCGTACCATCAATGAATCCGAGCTTGTTTCTGACATTGAGTGCCATACGAACAGAACGACGCCAAGAATGAAAATCTGATCCAGAAGCAAGACGATCAGAAACTAGAACCAACCCTGCGTGGTCCGACGAATGAAGGAAGTATGGATTCTCATACTTTGATTGAGGAATCACTGTGCGATTTGGCGGAATTGCTCCCATTTCTTGTGAAATCGGAAGTCAATCGATAGAAGATTGTGCTGGATTGATGTTTGCGAAGAGAACCAGCAACAAATCAAGGTCAAAATGAAAAGAAATGAAGAACAAGAAAGTGATAGATGTGGATGCGGAAGAAGATCGAACACAGTGACTTTAAAAAGAAATCAAGTTCAACGGAGCTAAAATCGAGCTCATCGCGAACAAAAGGAGATCAAAAGAGCAAGAAACGAGCTATAATCGAGCTCAAAAAGAGAACAACAATGGCGGAATCAAAGAAAGTGATGAAGGAATGAGAAATTCTGTTAGAGTCTCTGATACCATATTAAAGTAGATCAGAAATAATGTGTATTTTTCATTAAAATGAAAACCATGTACATAAAGTTGTTTATATACAAGTGATTAATCTAAACCGGTATTAACAAAATCCAGTTAACTAAACATACTCCAATAGTTGTAGTTAATTTAGCAATTTTTTTAATTAATTTTGATGTTTTTGAAAACATATGATCTACTTATAATTGCTCCTATATATTAATATACTAAAACAAAACTTATGCGATTTTGGGCAGCCGAAACGATCGTTTAATCGTCACCTTAGCGCTTAAGCGAAGCCTAGACAACAGTATAAACCGTTTTTTAGAACATTCATCAAACTGCGTAACGCGTATAACTCAAGCGGTTCCAACAATAGTAATACGAAAACGAAAACAGAAACCACTATTTTTGTTTTATTCATTCATATGTTTTTTAACGGTCAATGTTTTCTTCATGATTAATTGTCATATAATTGTCATGTTAGTATGTAAGGAAATGGTAAAAGTACTTTTATCACACTTAGTAAAATAAGTTGAAAAACGTTTTGGATGATTAATTTATCATGTGAAGTCTGTAGCCATTTTTTATATGTCATTTCTTTTCAAGTTATTAAAGAGACTTTTATTATTTCCATCATAACGTGCAACTATTACTTTGGAATTTATATTCATATTATGTCTTAGTCATTATAATACCACAAATACAGATATATTAAATAAATATCTTAAATGATACAACTAATAAAATTCTGCATTAAGTTTTTGCCCGAACTTTTTTATGCACTTTCTTTACATTTTAAATAGCATCTTAGCAAATATGTCACCTAAACAAAATCTTCATGCTTATCATTTCACATATTTTCCTTATAATTTAGCTAAACTGAACATAAGAAGGATAAAATACATTATACACATTTATACAAACGAAGAAGGAGAAAATATTTTAGCTAAACTGAACTTAAGAGGGGTAAAATACATATCCTTCTTCATATTTATAATTTAATGATATAAGAGATAAATACACACGAAAAAAATAGAAAATAAGGCAAAAACAAAAGTTATTGTTGTATGAGTTTAGCTATAAAATGCAAAAAATAAAGATGTTATTGTCATGGTCTCATGGACTCATGGCTAATAAATTTCAAATCAATTATTTGGATAGAAATATAGAATAATCGAGAAAGTGGGGGTATCGATTATGGGAGTTAACTTAGAGAAGTGGACAACAGCTTCAAGCCTTCAACTTTGTGTCCACGAGACCAAAAAAAATTGTAGAATGCTTTCACATGTTTTAGTTTCCTTTTGGACCAATAAAATGTTATAATCATCAACTGCAATTATTCTTAATTATATTTCCTTTTTGTCTCTTAGAATAATCAATTATCTTCAATTTTGCTTGGGACATAACCTAAAGATATCTTCCAACAACAGTAAAGTTACTTATGACTTCTGAGTTTATATAATGGCCTAATGGGGACTAAGTAAACAACACGCATGCCTTTGTTTCAATCACTCTTCTTCTTTCTTTCTCCATTCATCACAACTATTATTCTAAAGAGCTCAAAGAGATGATTTCTCATCATCCAAAGTTTTTGGATTTAAGCTTTTATGAAGTATGACTCTTAAGATTGAATATAGTGTTTAGTAATGAATAATCAATCTATTAAACAATGATTAAATACATAAATTGCAACAAAAAGAGTTTCAATTGATAGGAAACTTTAGTCATCTCTAATGAACCATACAAACAAAGTATATGAATATGTAAAGAAAGAAAGATTTAAGAGAAAAGAACGTTAAATTGCCGCTATATAACGAATTTTCTTCGTTGTATGTTTTCGATTAGATTCGCCCAAGAAAGAAATCTCTTGTGAATGTTGTTTTTTTCATGTTGGAGGCAGTCTTTGGCCTCATCATCGTAATCACTCCAAATCTCTGAGGCTTTCACTTGTCAACCACAGTTTCTTCTGGACAATGAGTATGACATTGTCCGAGTCTTGGTCTGATTCTGAAGCTGTCTTGGTTTCAACTGCTTCCCAATGCAAAGCCTTGAGATACTTCTTGACAAGGTCGACTACGGATTGTTTGTCCCTTATGAGTATGAAACCGCTTGGACGAAGAATACGATCCATCTCCAACAGCAAATCCTCTGCACTACAACCTCTCTTCTTGATATCAGATATGATATCCCAAGCGTGGAGTAAATCATAAGTCCTCGGGTAAGTTGAGAACGCTTCACACCTGCAATATAATCATACGATAAATCACAGAGGAACATACTAATGGATTTCGAATAAGTGAGAGGTTAAGGGAGAAACTGACCAGCTATGAACAGCGCCCATCAGGCCTCTGTCGTATATCAGTTTAAGCGTGTTTGGTCCGTCTTCAGGGACAACATTCATAACCCAAACATCTTTTTCTTTCAGAGCAGCAGCAAAAGAACCCATGTTTGCTTTCATGTCCATTATGTTCCTGACAGTGTCTGATTGAATTTTAGGACTCAAGAGATCCCAATAAGTATCTACCCTCTGCCTCCAAGTTTCCTGTATGGACAAGTAATAATATAAGGTTAATATAATCTTTATATTATTGGAGATTCGATTGCAACAAATAAAAGATTATGGGCATAAACATACTGTATCCTTCTCAAACATGTCAGTGGAATAGCCGAAATCAGCTAGCCGAGGAGGAGGAGAGGTTAATCGAGCAGGCCATGGAGCCAATCCACTTCCCTTGGTTTTGTGGTCATCTAATATAAACGTTGAAAATGATTTAGTGAGCATATATGTTGTCAGATATGCTATATCACAAGAGTGTGAAGTTATTTAAACAGAATTATTTTCTGTCAATGAAAAGAAAGGAGAAATATGGAAAACTCACGGTCACTGTATTGAGTAATGCAGGCTTCCATGTTTACACCATACACAGCATCGGGGTCACTGTCAGAATTGCAAAGAGGAGGCTGGGTTCCAGGTGCTCTTTCCAAGTAACAATCGTTTGTCAAAGGTTTTTGCCAAATTACAGTTTGATTCCTTTTTGCAGCTATCGTCCAACACATACGCCCCACAAGAGCACTCATTTCTCTCCATATTCTGAGGTCCTCTTCATCTTGTGCATATGCTTCTGGAGACGAATATGCAAAATAGCCACCAGGTCTTAGCACCCTGTCTAGTTCAAGAAGAAGAATACCATCTCTTTGAAGCCAATCGATTCGGCAACGTGAACAGTGAGCAAGTTCAAAGGATCTGCTTGGGTATGGGAGCCTCTTGGTCCCTAGAACGCCAAGGTATGCAGGAATCCCTCTCTCAAGAGCAAACTGGATTTGGTTCTGATGAACATCATTAGGTGCCAAGGACATCGTCATAATTTCTGATGCAAGAAGATAACCTCCAAAGCTAGCAACACCGCAACCAACATCAAGAAATGTCCTCAGCCTTCCTCCATTGTTCAAAACGTTGTTTGGAAAATTAAGCATCTGAAATTTCCAAGAATAGTATCAGTAAAATTAAAGATGGACACACCTCTATTGCACATAAGATCTAGCAACTTCAACTTCCTTACATTTGCCATCGATGCAATATACTTATCAGCACCATAATGAAAATGTGTGCCTCCACCAGGGAAATTGATTTTCTCTCCTTTAACAACCATCCAGTTTTGGTCAGACTTCTCATGCGCAAGATGAGTATGAGGAATGTTCACTTTCCAAACTTCATCTCTACTTTTCGGCCACTTGATTGGAATCTAAACATATCAACAGACAAAAAAAAAAAGCTTCAAAACACCGATCATATCAACATAGCTATAAAAAATTCCCACCTTATATCCAGGAGGAGGAGGAATCAAGCAATTAAACCGCCTTTCAGGAGGAGGACAATGACGTTCATAATGCTCCATCAAAGACAAATCAAGCTTCAATCTCATTTGATATATAAGATTCCTATCTAAACAAGGAATAAGCTCCGAGTGTCGATCATCACACACCTTTACAAAGAATTAACAACAAATATTAAAACCACATTGCTAAAACTCAATCATCAATCAACACAACAAAAGGTCTATTCACTCACAGGAAAGCTTCTAGGTGTGAAACCATTGCCTAAATCTTCTACATAAAACGAGTTACTAGAAGTATCATCCTTCTTGATACTATCATCATCATCATCTCCACTCAATCCAAGTTTCCTTCCATACTCAATAGCTGATGCTTTATGGTTAGAGGAACCAAAGAAGAGATATACAAAAACAAGTACTACCGATGCAACGCAGACTAAAACAATCACCGGCTTCTTCTTCCCTCCGTCTGATCTCCCTCTCATCGCCGCCTTATAGTGTATTAGTGATTATTCAAATCAAAAGAGTTTCTAAAAAACAAATCATGGATCTGATTTAACAAACATCGATATCGAATCTCAAATCAATCCAAAATTAGCGTATTAAGGAGAAACCTAGTTTCGGAGGAAGCTTCAGATACAAGGTAGAGGAAGGAATCGGAGAAATCTGAGAAACGAATCGAAGAAGTCACTCACCAGTACAAGGAGAGAAACAGAGATCAAGATCAAGATCAAGATGCGAAATCGTAGGTTATTCAAATAGAGAGATCGGAGAAATGAGAGAGAGATTCGGATCTGGAGAAGAAGTTTCAGAGACTGCTTCTTCTTCTTCGTTGGTGTCTAAATTGGGATTTGAACGAACAAAAGTAACAAAGCGGCAGCGAAAGAGAGAGAGAGATGATGAGAGTGAAGAGAGAAATAAAAGCGTCAAAGTCGTTAATTCTTTTGTTTTTTCCATTGAATTTTGTTTAATTTATTTTTGTGTGTCGGTGATCTTTTTGTTTTTGTAACATGAATAATTGAAAGAATTATTTATTTATTTCAAGGCTTTTTGTGTTTGAATATTGTTGCCTCTGGATCTGCGCTTTTTTCTTAAGAGTGTGTGAGTGGGTTACTAGGAAAATAAATGACTCACCAATTTGGTTACACATGTCCCCTGTTCTAAAAATCCCCGCCTAGTTCCGATTACTCTCCGCTTAATCGCTAGGCCCACCCTCTCCGCCTCGATTAATGACTAATCCCCTAAAAAATCAGTAACCCGATTATTCTCCGCCTAATCCGATTATTTTCCGCCTAATCCGATTATTTTTCGCCTAATCTTACATACCCCGATTATTTTTTAGATTGCAAGTATAAAAAAAAACATTTTATTTTTGTTATTCAATCATTTGAATTGGGAGTTTGTGATGTTTTACATAACTTGTGTTCAAATTTTAATAAAAATCATAAAAATTTGTTTTTACTGTAATTTTGAAAACAATATTGAATTAATATATTTTAAAAATATTAAAATAACCCTAAAACTAATCCCCGATTAATCCCCGATTTTAATCCGATTTTCCGATTAATCGCTAGGCCCATGCCGAACGCCCGACTAGCGCCTAGCGATTTTTCAAACAAGGCACATGTCTAATGGTTGACTTGTCTCGATTTTAATATACATACGGGAGACTAGATTCGTGTAACCAATGTTACGAAAAATAATTGAGTATATTCGTGTTGTTAGTTAGGTATATAACCAAAGTAAGAAAAAAAACTTCTGTCATTTGCGAAAGTTACTTAAAATTGGATGGTGTTATTCTATATAACACGTTATTTGGCAATCTTTTCCTAAAATTCATAATCGTTTTCATTTACCATGTTGTAAATGGTTTGTCTGAAATTTTGTTTTTTCTTTCTAAGTTTTCTTTGATGTTGTTTAAGAAACTTTTGTTGTTGTTATACTTAGATTTTTCTAAGGATACTTACTCATTCTGTTTTTAATTTTTTCTTTTAAAATCTTATGGACCTACAAAATATAGTACTAAAATGGGTATTATCCATAACTTGTTCACTAAAATTTGTCCATCGAAACCACACTTAAAAGCTAGTCCATAAATGATATTTTTGTTTGTTAGGTTTTAATGGCCAACTTTTGATTGACCAAGACATATTATGGACAAGTTGTTTAGACAAGTACCAAAACATATCTATTTTCTCAAATGGTAAATCCACACGATTTACTTTAAAGGGTGGAATGAGTAAATTTTTATTTTTGTAAATTTAAAATTTCATGGAGTTTCACTCATCTAACCCTTCACGCATAAAATTATTATAAAAAAAAACTTGTATTAAGGTATAAATGTAGTTAATGATTAACATGTGTGTTTTTTTTTAATCCATTTGAAATTCCATAGGATCTCTTCTAAACTTGTGTCTTTGGTAATAACTCATCTTCAGTCTCGTTTTTGTTAGAGTTTGAATAATTGTAAGAAAAAAAAAAATTGTCATCAACATATAAAATACAAATGTAATTTCAAGTTCTGATACATCGAAAACACTACACAGACTACAAGCAATGGTCAACTTTATTTTATTTAATCTTTCTAATTTTATGTTGTTTAGTATAAAAATAGCATCCAATATAGTGTGTCTACTGTAAAAAGTTCATAATTATTTACTTAATCGAATAAAAGTTATGGTCGCTTTTTTTTTTTTTGTAACTCACTAGTTACCTGATTTTAGTCGACAGCATGGATAAATCATTTGTAAATTAAAACAAAACAATAGTTGTTTGATTCGGCAATGGTGTTAAACAAATGGGCTAAAGCCTGTAAATAAATGGGCTCTTCACATCTTGAGCGGGGAGCGAAATCAGGCACGGCAGAGATCGGGCCACGTGTTGAAGATCTAACGGAGGAGAAAAACTGTCTTTTAGGCAAAACTAGTTTTTTTTTTTCTTTCCAATTATCGTTTGAGCAGAGCTGACAATGACATGAAATGACAAATGAGACGGTGAGAGCGTGTGATGCGGTCTGACCCGCTTTGGTCCACCAATCAATCTGCAGTGCACCTATGTAATGTAATGTTTCCCTTTATTTGTTGGTACCAACATTCGTTAAATGATAATTATCGACTAACAATTGTTGTTTATCGTCATAAAGTTCGGTTCTGAAAGTTGTCAAATTGTTGTCAACTCGTATGTGTTTTGTTTCATTATTCATCATCGTAAATGTTGCTTAGGACTGGCTGACTTTTGATCGTGTACATTTGAGGCTTAAGTTAGTAATTAGATAACATCAATATATATTAGTCAAAAAATCAAAAGAATATTTGACATTAAGGTTGGTAATATCAGGCCCGGCCCGTGACCAATTTTTAAGAAACAAAAGTATTGCGCCGCAATAATTTTTAAATTTTTTTGTATCAAAATGAGGCCTCAAAAATATTTATTATTGTAAAATATAGGCCTCATTTTTCTAAAATTTTCAGATTTAGTCTCAATTTTTAAATTTTATTTATTTGTTATTGCAAAATATGCCCCAATTTTTTTGAAATTTTAAGATTTGATCTCAAATTTTAAATTTCTTCTACAAAATCCATAAAAAAAAAATTGTATTGGGCCCAAAATTTGACAGGGCCGGCAGTGGGTAATATTGAGGTCAAGTTGTTTGTTTAGAGTAAATCAAAGTGATTGACCTGCTTTACCTCTAAAGCTACATGAGATCAAAAATTTACCGATACAAATTAATAGTATATACATTTTTATAAAGAAAAGAAAGCAAAGACTTTTGGTAACAAGGACAAGAAACTGAATGATTTGCCAATTCCCTACCAATTTAGGACGCTACAAAGGAAGGCGTACACAGAGAGCATGAAAAGACACGAACAACCATTTGATTCTGCAAATCTTCCTTCTTTTGTCATGTCTTATCGAACTACAATAATATTCAACTTCTACTATAAGTTGGTTCTATTAATAGAGGCTAATTATGAAGATTTTTTACACCGAATATCTTAAGTAGTATAAAACAAAAAAGTAATACTAATTCATATTCGGTCATTGGGATTCCTAAACAACAACAACAACAACAACAAACCCTATATATAGTGTCCTGTACAAAACATTAGTATTCTTGTATAACTTGATCAATAAATGAATAACAACCGATTTATAGAGATAAGGTTTTGAAATAATTAGATAATATGAGTTTATTCTTGATCAAAACTTCAAGAAGTAGTATAGACTATAAAGTATACTTGAATAGCGTAGAGAAAACGCATAAATAAAAGAAATGGTTTATTTGGTATAGGTAGAACCATAGAACTAGTAAAAACGTTGGTAATTAAATCGTAATTAAGTTATTCTTTTCTTTTTCTTTTTCTTTTTGCGATGCATACAAAATTGTTATTATGTTTTATAAACATGCGATAAATGAGCCAACATGATCATAATCTTTCAATTTTGCAAATAAATGACAAAGATGTGGTCATTAATTTAGTGGTATGATCACTCTAAGTCTCTAAGATAAAACTTATGACTTTTCTAATAATGGATGTATTAAAAATATACTAATCCATATTCCATACTTATGTGAGGCCAAACAAAAAGAATTACAAATTTATTCAATACAACATAAAAATTCTTTAGCTTGCCAAATAAAGGAGGAGGATTAGGAAGAAAAAGGGCATGTTCTTTAAAATAACTCGTGCATGTTCGTCATTGACAAATACTATATAAGTTCATCGAAACATTTTTCTCATGACTTAGTGCTAATTAGGGCTACTTGAAATCGCCGGCTGAGCCGGTGGTAGCGGCGGGGGAGGTCGCTTCCGCTTCTTCTTTTCATAGCTAATCCCACGAGCTTTAGCCTGCGAGTCACGAACTTCCCTTAGGTAGAGTCGAACGGCTCGTGCACCAAAAGGGTTCGTCTCTGGTGAACCACCGTTCTCTTCAAAAGCGGCTCTAAGACGACCAATGAGTGCGTCGAGGCTACCCCACGCTTGTCGTAGTGGACAGGCACATGGTGCTGGTGGGTTTGGGTGCCCGAAGAACGGACATAGGTGTGTATGAACCTAGCGATACAAAGATCAAAGTGGCGTTTTAACTTCAGCATTTTCAATCTATATAGATATTGTGTGCTTGTAATGTTTGAATAACATTTTTGACTATATACAACTATATATCATCACAGTAAGAATCATAGACCATATATTTTATTTATTTGCTAATAATGATGGAGTTAACTTTTTGAATAAATACAATTAAGAATCATATTGCAATACTGTTTGTCGGTGATAGATGAAAATATTTGAAAGATATAGAACCCGAGTGAGGTAAATTATATGCAGATCAGTGAGATCTCGTTTATAAGAATGATAATACAGTATCTTTAAGAATTTTACTCCCAACTAGAACAAAAATATGTTTTAGGTCAAAGAAACTCAAATTATACATAGGGTTTCATTTGGATCTATTTCAGTGGAAATTATCAAAAAATAGTATTTTGATGTAAGAGATACATAAACATATGTAAGTGAGTATGTTATACCTTAGTCTTGCCGAATTGGTCGAGGTACCTGAGGAATTCAAGAACATGAGCACCACTACAACGGGAGAGAGAAAGTGGTGGACGGTGGTTGCGGAGATATTGTCCGAAAGTGTTCCAATCTCTTCTCTTCTGATTCTCGTACCTGCTCAGCTGGTTAGTCCCCGAGCCGCCGGAGGAATAAGAGGAAGACGAGGAGGTGGTGGTGGTTGTGGCTGCGGCGGCGATCATAAGGTTTGTGTTATGTGACATGTTTGTTGTGCCCATAAAGCCGAGAATAGGATCCATGATATCAAGATCTGATAATCTAAGGTTTTTTTTGTTTTTAGGTTATGATGAAGATGAGAGGAGACTTGTGAGTTTAAGTTGATAAGAGAAAGATGGTGGAGAGAAAAAAAGAAGATGAGAGGCTATCGTAGTCATTGCTATAAAAGAGTGAATTGAATGGAGTCATATAAATATTCTTTCTTTCTTTTTTTCCATTTAATTTTTTGCTTGACTAATAACAGTGGAACAAATAATAATGCAAGCTTGTTTTTGACTATAGAGATTGAGTTAAACACTACTAATGTTACGTATATCTCTTAAATCATTATTTTTGTGTAAGACTTTGAATAGTTTGGTGGATGAAGGTAAAAAGGGGGAATTTTACGGTTTAGGGTTTGGTATATGATTATTTATTTAACTTTTTATTTTATTTTGTTAACCGAAAACAGTTAAAATGTTATATAGTAACAAACTAGTGTTATGGCTCCTACTATGCAGGGTCTTATTATCTTGCAGTTTACTTAAAATTGAAAAATAAAAAAGAAATCAAATTTCCAATTCAAGGACCTGCAAAATATTTTGACTATCATGAATAGCATATTTTAACCTAAATAACAAAAAATAATGACTCAATTTGTATTGTTTCTTATATGTTTCATCATCCATCATTGTCACTCATAAGATGAATGAAATTTAGTGGCATAAATAGCATCAATGGGCTATAAGTGAGATAATGCATATCGTAATAATTTAATTCATCAATCTCTCCACAATGGATTTTGGATGGGTCATGTCTGATGCCTACCTGAGACAAAGTTGAAGATTTTGTTAGTGAGTCCTACTCATGAGAAAACCAAGCAAGGAAAAAATATGATAGAAAAGTAGAAGAGCAAATTACCTTTGATCTTATTTCTGAAAAAATCTTGTCAACGTCTGAGAAAAGTATACCAATATATGAGAAGACGAATTAGAAACAAAGGCTTATAAAATTGTCTAACATAGAAGAATATGAATTTTAATGCTTGTGAAGTAGATGACTAACCTTGTTGTTGTTCCATATTGATCTAGTTATTCTCCTGCAAAAACAAAATGCCAAAATTAATGTCCTCATTGCAATAAACGGTATTTAATAGAAAAACTCTAAAAATCTGGTATATCAGTAAAGATTAGTGTGAATGGAAATCACAAAATATATACATAATAGAAAGAGAAGTTTTTATATATATTGAGATCGATCATATAGAATTTGGGGTTGATAGAAACAAATGCGGATATATTTTGAAGAACAAAATTGGATATCATAGTTGCTTAAAGAAGTGAAACCGTCGGAGAGACGATGAATGAAACCATCGAATATTTTTGGAGGAGATATTGTTCCATTGTTGAAGTAGGACAATTAAACCAGAGAGAGTAGCAATTATTGTAAAAGTGACTGTTAATTTAATAGATATATATATATATATATATATATATATATATATATATATATATAAGATATCAATTATTATCTAGTATAATTACTTTTTACTAGTTGTTAAAATGTTTATTTGCATAGTGGTAAATCAATGATCTTTGACTTTGACCTAAATTTACATGGAAATTATTCACCACTTCGATTATTACCTTTCTTTGGTTATCACTGACCGCTCTACAAAATTTCCAACGCATTTATTCTCATCACTATTTTTTAGTCAACACAACTTTCTTTAAAACAAATTTTGGTTCGCCCACTTCCTTGATACTTTGGACCGGAGAAGAAGGAACCGACCTAGTTACATGGGTAGGAACCATAAACCCTATTCTCTTACGTTTACGTAATCTATTACGATCATTTTGATTTTCTTCAATTTAAAAATTCATAAATATGTTTTACAAAAAAATTTTGCTTGAAACGAATGTAGGATAAAACGGAAGACTTTTTCTGGATGACCCTTAAAAACATATATTTGGAACTCATGAAAATTGAACTAAGCTAGACTAACTTATAAGCTAATGAATGATTCATTTCCACACTCCTGTACAAATCTAGACAAATACAGTAATTTATAGTTAAATGAGAAAGATGGAATCAAATCTAGTGAGTGATCAACAATATAACTAAATTAGAGGAAAGACTAGTAGTAGTAGGGTTGGGCAGAGAGAATATAGTGACGATGGCTTTGGGTCTTTACGTGAGTGGACAACACCTGGATTCAAAAGACGAGATGGCCCCTGAAAGAAGTTAGCGGCAAGGGGTAACTTGTGGCAGAGGTACAAAACTGAATGGGGACAGAGAGGGAAAAAATGAGCAGTGAAGTGTGTTTTTGAATGGTTACTTAATAAAGAAGGAGAAATGTTGAGTCAATCAATCAAATCCAACTGTTCCATTTCATGTCGTTGTGGACCATGTGACATTTTTTCACTTGTTTTTTTTTTTTTTTTTTGGATCTTTCGTTCTTATACAAAAACAAAATAGACTTATAATTTTTCTTAAAGGTGTATTTATTTAGCAACAGCAGAAATTTTTACAAAATAGATGTATTTTTCTATTGTTATTTAAAAAAGAAAAATGTAGCTGTATATATATTTTTAAGATAACTCCGAATGAAGATGTGTGATTTAACTGTGGATAAAATACGGTGCGGTTCTAATAGTAACAAAAATATATACATACATATATATATGCAAACATTTTCGCTACTATTGGAACCGCAATGCACCGTTAAAATTAGCATGTATATATATTAAAATTATAATTTTCTATACCTAAGTGTATGAAACAGTGGAAGTCTGGTAGATTGTACAAACCACCTTTTCAATTGATGTTTTTTTAAAAAATTCCACGGATTGTTGTTATATATATGATATAATTTGTTTCTTTTATATAATAATTGAGCTTATAAAAGTTAAGATCACTAGATATTCCTTAACAAAAAAAAGATCACTTAATTTTGAATGGAAATCCGTTTTATCGACCACTCACAGATGAGAGTTATTAGTTATTTAGAGTAATTCATTGTCTCTTTCCTCTATTTTAGAGAAAACTCTATTTTAGAGAGATACCTTGGAGCAAAATCTCCTCTAAAATAGAGGAAAATATAGAGGTGTGCATTGGAGATGGTCTTAGACTTGTACTCTATAGTCTATACTTTGTTTGTTGTGTTTGATACTTCTAGCCTATAGTTTTTTTTTTTTTTCCTTTTGATAAGAACTTTTAGTCTATAGTTGATGCCATTAATAGCAATGACATGAAGCTTCTCTTTATGCTACATTTGGTGGTGGGGATATCTTTATCTTATACTTATAGCTCACTATTTTATTCTAAGTTCCAAACAAAGGAGTATTTTTTCCATTGAATATGTAAATCCTACATACATATATGTATGTATATATTTAAAAAGTTTTAACAATATATTAATAAATTACTATTTGTTTTGTATTTTGGTTTTAACAACATGCCATTACAACTAATTATAAATTAAATAATCAATAGTGCCAATTTGGTAATTAAAAATAATAATAGAAAGAACTTTGTTTCTTTCTAGTATAAGATTTAATTGTGGAACTTTGTTTAAGAACTTTGTTTCTTTAATCCCTCGAAGTGCAAATGTAAAAGCAGATAATTTAGCGTAAAAAGTTTGCACCGAACCGCATCGCATCACATTACATATGTAAACAACATTTTTCAGAAATGATTTTTTTAAATTTTAAATTAAAAGCTGTTGACAAAAAAAAAATTTAATTGTGGAAATAATTGCTGAATGTAAAAAAAGCGTACGATAAGTTGAGTAATTAACGGAAAAGTTAAAAGTTACCTGAGCCACAAATAGTTTATTAACCCATTCAACCTTTTTCCGTACAATGATTAAATATGCTGTTCTTACTTTTGGGAACCAATCCAAGATTTGTTACAATTATTTAAGACTCTTAATAAATTATATTTATGTACCAATAATTATCAATTCAAATATAATAAACATATTGTATACAAAATATATTACCACACTTTACATTGATACATTCTTCCTTTTGTCCAAAAACATATATACAAAATATTGGGACTGTTTTTTAAAGTTCCAAATTATAAACACTGTTTTAGCTTTCGATAATAAGAAAACAGGGTATTGATTTTGGCTGTGTAATAGAGAGAGAGATATAGTTTCAATAGTTGAAAAAGTTTAATCTCACAGACAATGAAGGATTTAGAGATAATCCCATGGAGTTTGTACCTGTTCTCAGACACGGTACAACTTAATAACCTGATCGATCTTGGCGCGACAAACCGGACATCCCCAATTCTTGGATTTGATCTCCTTCAAGCAAGACATACATCCCGCGACATGTCCACACGGGACACATACTGCTTCAGATGGAGCATCTAGACATATCGCACATGTTCCAGTGCTCCCGTCTTCTTTCCTTTCACCTTCGGTTGGAGCTGGAAGAGAAGAAGCAGATGGGAGATCGACGGGTGTTGAATCGATCGATGGGTAATGAATTGGACCTTCGTCTACTGTTGATATATTATCATCTGTCAATGGAGGAGCTGATGGTGAAGATTCTAGGACAATGCCAATTCCATGGCTATTGAACACAAAGGCGCTTGCTTTTCCTGAGGGAGGTGCGGTTGATGAGCTTGGAACGGATGAGGAACTTGCTTGACCGATGGAATGGTGATTGAGATTTGATGGGTCACTCATAGTAGTGTGAAGTGAGGCGTTCATTGCCATGGCTAGTTCATCTTCTGATGGTGGTGGTGGAGCAGATGGTGCTGTTTGGAGAAAGACCGGTGGACGCATCGGCTGTAGCATATATTCCAAGCGAGTTTCAATATTTAGAACCAAATAAGGAAGAAATGAAAAAAAAAATCCTCAGTAGATCCAATGGATGTTGTTTTTGACATTACCTGTGGAATTCCTTTACATGCATCACAAAACCACTTCAGCTGTTGGCTGTCACCTTCAGTCGCAGGTGCGAGTTTAAGACGTGTTTCTGAAAGAAAGAGAGAAAAACTCAACATGCTTATACTTCACTGAAACAAAAAAACACTATAATGCAAGAGCAGATAAAACAGAGACATCAATTTAGATACTTTCTTGGTTAACTTAAGATATGGAGATAGATAATTTATTATACGAACTAAGGATAGTTTGTCAACAACTAAACAGTGTAGACTTACGCCTAACTACTTGAGGCCTACGTCTCCCGTGGGAGGCGTAGACCCTGCGTTTCTTCATCCTGCGGCTTGGGACTATCCACCAGAATAAAATTCAATCAACATCCACAAAACTAGAGATTGCATGTCAACAACATAAAAAAGTGCTGGGAAAATTACTTGTGGAATTATCAACGATCATCACTGAAGTATCGGACTGCTTTGCTTTTGGTTCTTCCAAGTTTGCTTTCCACAAAGGCATCATCGTGCGTGGCTGTGCATCCTGATTACATCAGACCGGTTTTATAGACAGATTAGCCAAATATGCAAGACTAAAATACATTGAAAGTTAAATGTCATGAATTTATTCATCATACCTGCAAACTAGCATACACAACCAGCTCCAACTTGAAAGGTTTTGTAGGGTTTCTTGAACCAGTTGGTACGATGACTACCCATCTGCAAATCATAAGGTTTAAAGAAGATTCATTGCCATGTGCATAAGGAAAATGTTTTCCTCAGAGTTCAGTGAAAAGAAACGAGATTTTCGTGAGAAAAGAAAGAAAGGTAAGGGTGAAATTCAATGGATGGATACTCACACTCTTCTTGAAAGAAGCTGCGGAGCAAATAAGTCGAGAAAGGTAGGGCCGTAAAATTCACGCATCCAACCCGAGAACAAGCAGATGTGTTTCTACAGAATCCACAATTCAAAAAAACTATTAATCCACAAAGTAGTCATATCATTCAAAAGCCGGTTAGAACAAATGATCAAACAGGTATTACAAACATACCTCAATTGCACGTACGACATTGCTGAAACCTTTGACTCTAGCGACCTCAAGTGGTGTCTGACAATCATCATTGAGAACAAGTGGATTTGCTACAAGAAAATGGGATACACCATATGAGATAAAGACACCATAAGTATTATTTACTAAACTCACATTCATCAAGTTGTAAGAGAGGACAAACACTTACCACCATGCGAAAGAAGTAACTTAACAGTGTTCTCAAGACCTCTTTTTGCAGCATGGTGCAGAGGAGTCCCAGCATTACGACCTGAAGACAAAAAAAAATGACCAAATTAGCTCAATCACACTCTAAAACTAAAACTTCCTTTTTAAGGGTAAGCATCTTAGATCACACTACAACAATGTCTCAAATTCCAAACACATTCCACTAACTTCAACTTGACAAGTTGTTACATTTCAATGACTATCACAGCATTCAATGTCAATAAACCCTAACTTAGCATTGAGTTCAATTTGGGCATAAACAAGAAACTTCATAACCAATTACGAGAAAAGTTAAGATCTTTGACATACCAGGACGATAAGCATTAACATTAGAACCCAACTCAATCAAAGTTTTAGCAACATCATATAGCTCCGAGTTCATACAAGCCAAGATCAACGCAGTTTTTCCTTCTCTATCCATCCACTGTAATCCCAAAACACACACAAAATCAATTCAAACCCTAATTTCGATCAATTCAAAACCAATTTGATTAGACAAAAATCGACAAGAACCAACCTCAAGGTCTGCACCATCTCGATGAAGAGTTCGAATTCCTTCAGAGTTACCATAACTCACTTGCTGATACAGCAATTCCCCTTTTGATTGCTGTTGTCCCATTTCTTCTCACAGATCAGAAAGAAGACGAAAGGTGGAAACTTACACAAACCCAGAAGAAAAAGCTTCAATCTTTAGGTGTGGAATCGATCGAGAGAAACAAAATCTCGGGAAAAATTGAAATTTTTTTTATCAAACAAAGAGAAGAGATAAGAGAAATATCTTAATTCACACAGTTGGAGGATATTTAATTTTTCCTTAGCAAAGAAGAGTTCGCAGAATTTCAGAGGAAACAACTTTGTAATTCACGTTTGACGTTTCTTTTTTTTTTTTTTTTTTTGTCAATAATCACGTTTGACGTTTCTTCTATAGAGTTTACTGAATTTTATAAAATGCTCCCTATATTTAATAAACTCTCATCTTTATACCATTCATTAACCAATATTGGTTATAAATCGGATTTTATCGATTCAAATATGTTAAAAAAAAAAAAATTATTTGTTTAGACTTAATAATTTAAACCATTCATTAACCAATTTGAAAAATATGTGAGATTTTTTTATGATCAGTATACTATAAGTATAAATTTAGTAACCATAGTTTTTGTTACATTAAACTTCATATCTATTTTCTTATATTATTTAAAATATAAAAAATCTTCTAAATGATTTATTTTCAAGGGAATCTACAATCTGTATCCATAGAAGACTGGTTAATTAGTTTGACCAATTGGTCACTGTATAAACATTTTTTAGATTTTTTTATCCCTCCCCTTCTCTCTCCTCTTTTCTTCTTTATTTTGTTTTTTCGTTGGTATTAAATTTCCAGACAACACAAGAACATGAATAACAATGGCCACATAAAAAATCAAATCAAATCAAAAATGTTGAAATCAGAAGCTGGCCGGAAAAGAAAATCGGGAGTCGTGTGATTCACTAGTGACAGTGGTGGTTTACCGGACATAGATGCGATGAAGATGATTGGAGCTCCGGCCGCTTCCGTAGCTTATTTCCATAGCCGACACACTCAATTCTAACCGTACGTCATCTAATTTCTGTTAGACGGCTATCATTTTGTCGAGACTTAGGGAAGACGATGGTGACGACGTTGTTTGATTCAGAGTTTAGATAGAAGGATTTTTCTTAGATCTAGTCCATCCACGGGTTTACTTACAATTTTCTAGTCTATCACAATTGATGTCAATCGGATTTTTAAAGTTTTGAAATCGATTCACCCAAAATTTTCTTGTAACAAAACATCTCATTTGGGAAAATGGTGAGAGACTTTGCTAAATAAAACATTAGCCTGTTACAATTTTATTTACTGTAGTCTTATATCACCGTAAATGAAAAGTTAACACATAATTTATAAATTTATCACGATACTATACTAGTTAACATGTTAATCAAATAGATATCTACACAAATACTTTATTACATGTAACTCATTATTTTTTCTATATGATAATATATGAGATAACACGATAAATATTAATTTATCACATAATTTATAAACTTATCGCGATACCATATGATTTAACACGATATGTTTATACACTTATTGATTATATATTTTGTTATCGTGTTAACTCAATAGATAATCATCTAACTCATATATTTTTTTACCAAATATTTGTTGAACAGTATTATTGGAATCTGATAAAATCCGTCGATAACTATTTTATTATATTGCTAAACAATTAGTTATATGCGGAGGGGTGATTTGGTCCTTTTCCAAAACTGCAGAAGAGAGAGAATTAAGGGAAAATTGGAAATAAAGGACAAATAATTAAACTATTGTCCATCTATGCATTCTATATTCATGATTGGTCATATATACTTTAATATTGGTCATATATGATTTCATATAATTAAAATCCCAATATGCCCCCAGTCTTTTAAAATTTTACTAAACTATTAAAAAAATTCAAAATTAAATTGATTTCTTTCTAAAAACAATTTGGAAAAAATATAGGACAAAATCAACATTTATTTACATTCCATTATTTATTTTGCCGTAGATAATTTCATATCTTCTTCTTCTTTGATTCTCTTGCTCATCAAAGTTAAGCTTACGTAATTGTTCTCTCCTCTCTAATAACGCCATATTAAATAAATTTTTTTTTCTTCTTCTTCTTCAATCTCTCTCTATCTCTCTCCGTTGATTTCAATTTCTTTATGGAGCACAACTATAATTTTTCGGGTTTTGAAACAAGAAATTAAGCGTAATCTATAGGAAAAAGTGTTAAGTATAAAGAAAAATTCTAATTTGTGTTATAATTTATTCACTTAGGTATAAAGACTTTTAAAGTATTCAAAATTCAACTAATTTTCCGGGTTTTGAGACAAGAAATTAAGCGTAATCTATAGGAAAAAGTGTGAAGTATAAAGAAAAATTATAATTTGTGTTATAATTTATTCACTTAGGTCTAAAGAATTTTTAAGTATTCAGAATTCAACTTCTGTAATTTTCAGATGTAATCAAATTCACTATATTCAATTTCCATATTTTAAGATTTTTTTAAAAATATAAATTAGATAGAATGTACTTTCTAATTTTTATAGAATAAAAAAAATCTTAAGAATATGTTTTCTAACATTCTTAGAACATGAGTAAATGTTAGAAAACATATTCTAATTTTTGTAGAAAAAAGAACAAAGTATAGAATATGTATTCTAAAAGTCGTGGAAACTAGTATTCTAAATACCGGAGAACAGAAATGACTTCTAAATTTTGTAGAACATGTAGAGTGTGTAGAATACATAATCTAAATTTTGTAGAACATGCAGAGTGTATAGAATATACATTCTAATTTCAGAAGACATATTCTAAACTTTATAGATCAAATTATATCCATCTAAAACGAAAACAAAACAATATATTTTGACATTTTATATATCTTCATGTCTTCTTTATCATTTTAATACATATTTTTCTTAATTATTTTTGAAACAATTGGTTCAATCTTATGCAAGGGGTAGTTTAGGAATAGCTGATATTTGTTCATAGAATTCATATATGGACAAATACTTAAATATTTATCCTTTATTTCCAATTTTTCCGAGAATTAAATAGATAATTATGCTTCTCAGATCTTACAATATCTATTCTTCTATGGTTTTATATTTTGTTCACCCTATTTTCAATGGCATTGTGAATTAGAGAATGATATTTAATCTCTCGCATGATGTGGGACAAACATTTAGTGTGTCAGTACTCAGTAGATGTAAAACAAAGAGTTGTAATAAAAAATGTGACAAATTGTAAAAATAATAGGAAACGAAAGTTTATGATAAGAAGACGTAAGTAAAAAATGTGATTCATTTGTAGTAAATTGTTATCTTTGTAAATATACAAAACAAAAAGTAATGATAAAGAGATGGGACTCTCCAAATCATTTTGGATTATTGTATATAGATTAAATTCTTAAATATAAAATTGGTTCAATTAAAACTTAGTAAATATGAAAGAATTCTAAAACTTTCCTAGTTATATTTTAAATTGTTGGAATTTCTTTAATCTTAAAATAATTTATACCAAAAATAGTTTTGAGATATTCGAATAACATTAGTTGTTAAAAGTTCGTTCATTTGAGTATATTGAAAAAAATAAAATTCTTAGATAAAAAATTGTTAGTGCTTAAAAAATAAAAATAAAATAGAGATTTGAAAATACTATACTTTAAATAAACATAAATGTAATTAAAAGACCCAGCTCATTTGTATAAAAAATTATACGTTAGTATATATAACTGGGCTCATACTTCATACGTTAACTGTTAACATGTGACAGTGTACTAGCAATGACTACTTCTCCATTTTGCTTCTATAACTGATACAAATGAAAAACTTATTACACATATGACTAGGTTTCAGAATCTGGTTCCTTCTCGTTGCTCTGTTCAGGTACTGACGGATCAGACGGTGGTTGTGGAGCAACAGGTGAGTCAGAAGCCGTTGGATTCGATGAAGATGATGATGAATTTGAACCATAACACTTAAGCAACCTATCTTTGTTTTTGGTCCACCAATCTTCTGCTTGATGCTCATCAAATCTTTTTTTACTAAACCTCACTCGTCGAAAGATCTTGTTACCATTCATGTCTACCTCATAAGTAACATAAACACCAGGCTCAAACTGTTCTTTACTTTCTTTTCCACTTGTTCTTGATGATGAAGCTTCTGTGCTTGGTGGTCTTGATGAATTCGATGCCTCGGTTATACTTGAGTTAGAAGATACTTGTTCCTCTGTCTTTTGATATGTTTCTTGTTCTTGTCCTGAAGTTGTAAGTAGAGATGTTTCTAATGCTTCGTTTGCATTTAGATAAGCTTCAGCTTGAGAGTTGATGGATTCAAATGCTTCACTCTCTGATACTTCTGGTGGTAATTTATCTTTCAGTTCTTTTAACTGAAATAGAAAAATATTATATGATATGTTGCAACAAGAAACAAAGATTCTTTGAGCATACAAAAAATGGAGCAAACCTGTTCTGCAACAGACTTGAGTGCTTCTGTTGCTGCTTTATGTTTTGAAGATTGTTTTGCAGCTAATTCAAAAGCGTCTTTAGCTGCTTTTTGAAATCTCTCAATCTCTGTACCTTGATTATTACATCTCTGCTTCAAATTCTTAACCTAAAAGTTTGAGTTGTTTCAATAATGAGTTAGGTTTATTATATTGTTAGTGTTTGGTGATTGGAAAACAAGAAACAAGAAATAAAGATACCTGACTCTGTAGTTTTGTCATTTCTTGGTTCATAACTTCGTTAGTCTTTTTCAAACTATCGATAACGCTTCTTGAAAATCCAGAAGTGCGTGGAGGGCTCGTTCTTCTTGCATAAGGAGAGGATGATCTTGGAGGTGGAGGCGGTGATGGGGATGATGGTCCAACAACAAGTGGACGCGGTGGAGTAGTAGTAGGAGCAATAACAGGTTTGAAAGCATTTTGAATGGCGCTAAGCGAACTCGGGAATGCAATGTCTTTAAGTTGTTGGAGAGATGGAACTTGCGAGGCACGAGCATTAGAAGAATCAGGTGTGAGTCCAGGCCTTGATGATGACCTGACTGAATTTGTATTTGCGGACAAGAGAACTTTTGATGACCTTGTTGTTTCTTTGTCACTTCTTACTGACCCATCTATTGACCGTCCTGGAGTTGCAACATTCCTGTTTACATTAGAACTATAACCAGACTCTGCCGCTTTAAGTTTGCTGTAACAAGCATCGCATACGCGATGTGGTTTCCCCGGAGTTGGAGCTAATGCTGCTTTTAGAGCTTTCTTTGAGCTACAAGCATGACAATGGACTAAACCACAATTATAACAATTATGCCTCTTCCGAGTAAATCCGAATGCTTGACGACATCCGGAGCAGATTGACTGATCTGCTCCAGATACCCATTTATGTATACATATACTCGACGTAAAGTTTGAGCCGCAAGATAAGCTCTTCACATGCCTATCTCTCAAGGCTTCAACACAAGTTGGTGTTCTTTTATCCTCTGTATCTCCATGTCCTAATCTTCCATTAGCACCTTTTCCCCATGTGAAGACTTCACTTCTAGATGTCAAAACCGCAACATGGTGATCTCCGCACGCGATTTCTTCCACGAATTCTCCAACCAATCGATCTTGCACCAAGCATGGTAATTTACCATCAGATATTGAGTTACCTAGCTGACCATGCGCGGTACCACCCATAGTAAAAACATGTCCAGAAGTTGTGAGTGCGACGGTAAATGTATGTCCGCAAGCAATCTTATGAAAGTTGTAGTCAATAAGAGAAGAGACACAAGTTGGAAGCAAGTAAGTCTCTTTGTTTCCATGTCCCAATCTGTTTTTGTCACCATCACCCCAAGTAAACAACTTCCTAGATGACATACTCGTACCAGTCTGACCCATAACCTCGACAATCGCAGCGGTATGCCAGATACTACAAGCTACTTTCACAGTTTTCAAACCGTTTAACGACTGTACTTCCTTAGGATACGAAACACTTTCTCTGTTTCCATGACCCAAAACGCCAAACGCTCCATCACCAAACGTGAATAGCTTCCCGTTCGCAGTAGCTAAAGCCGAATGCCATGTTCCACAAGCAACTGAGAGTACTTGAAGACCTTCTAAAGGACCAGAGACTCTTTTAGGTATCCAATGGCTAATATCACTACCATGTCCTAATAGCCCAACATTATGGATTCCATCTCCCCATGAAAACAAGTCACCAGAGGTAGAAACAACACAAGTATGATATTCTCCACAAGCAACAAAATCTATGTTGGTTAGAGCAAGAAACTCAACTAGTTTCGGACGACTAATATCGACTTGAATACCATGTCCAAGCCTTCCTCCAACTTCTTCTCCCCAAGTGAAAACCTCTCCTTGTCTTGTCACAAGCGCAACGTGCCTTACACCGCAAACAATCTGATGAACATCAAGCACAACGTTTGATTCCAAAGGTCTTGGAGTCAGTACATCTGTTTTCACTGTTTCTTTGCTAACAGTTCCATCTGGTAATATCCCTTCAGTCCAAACCTCACCCCAAACGTAAACATCACCTAATGATTCAATATCATCTGGACCAGATCCTCCACTTGAACAACTTGGTGTGCTTGAGACACTGATCCGAAAACCATCCGTACTTGGTCTTAACATGTTTCCACGTTCATATCCCACATCTGAATTGTTCTGATAGCCTAAGTCAATTGATGTTCTACCTCTCGGAATATTGTTTGGGACAAAGTCTATAGATTGACGACCAACAGAGAAAGTGTCACTGTCATGTATCTGAAAAACAAAAATGAATCAATGCATTATAAATTCGACTAGATATGTAACAAAATTTATATAAATTATGAAGAACATACCTCAGGGATCTCACTTCTGGCGCGTCGATTACGACTTTTTTCAATCAAAAATTTAAGGCCAGCAAACCAAACCTCTGTCTCTGCTTTGTCCTTACAAATCTTTCAAATTAAAAAAAAAAACAAAAACATAAATAATAAGTGAATTTTCAATTTTATAATATAAGTTGAAGTGGTCTCTTTACTAACCAGATCAAGTGACCTTTCTCTGTTGTTATATAGAAGTGAAAATGATAAGTGATCTTTCTCTGGACGTAAAAATCTCTTAAAAACAGCCTATTCATGAAAAAATGTTAGAAACAAAAACAAACACTTGCTTATAAGATAAATATCCAGTAAATCAGGTTAAACTCACAGTTCTTTGTCCCGGGACGATACGAGAAACTTCAAATAACTTCAAACCTTTTTCTTCTCCACGCGAGAACCAAATCAACGTTTTTTCATCCTGTCATCAACATAGATATACTATGAGCACAATGTGTAATAGTAAGCACGAAATATCATACTCGTACAAACATATGTATAGTTTGTATAACATATAAAAGAAACATCGAAAACATTGCATACCGGAGAAAGCCTGAATGCGCGGAATTTAGGTTTCCCTTTCCGACTGTACTTGAGTAATTGAGTTCCCTTTTTCAGTACGACAAGTGCCTACAACAAAATGAAAACGTTTATTATAAAGTGTGGTGAATGAGCCAAAAAAGAAAAATTGCATACTCCATTTCGTACTTCATGTGAGGTATCAAGAATCAACATATATAGCTTTTATCACAAATACAAGAAAATAAGCAAATTCCAAAACTCGAAAACATCATTTGTCCAAATTGTGAAAGTATTTTCATTGAACATAAAATTTCATTGAACAAGCTTGTTGTTCGTTTATTTTTATTTCTTATGGCTGAAAAGATCTCCAATATAGTAGTAATGTTTTGCGGGTAATAAGATAGAAGAAAACAAACTTGGTCGATGTCACGCTCGTGATGGATATAACAACTAGCAGGATCTGCCATTCCATCTGAGAAACCCGAGAGAAGAACGTCGGATAAACTCAAGAAGCATCAAGTGTTGTAATTCACCTGTCTTCATAGATTCATTTGTCGTCGATTCCTTTCTCTAGCTTGATCCGCTTCAAGTCTCATCCAAAATCATTTAAATTATCTCCAATCTATCAAAACATATCTACACACAAAAAAATCTTGGAACGTTTCAGTCTGAAATGATGATATGAGGAAATGTAAGAATGGTTAAGTGGTGAGATAATATTTTTTTGAGAGAAGATCGCCATTTTAGGAATGCTTGAAACCACCATAGATTTAGCTCAGACTTTGGCGCTCTTCCTTCTTTCTTACCACGTTTCTCTGTCCTTTAATCTTAAAGATAATAATTAACATTTAGCTTAAAATAGACATATTTTAAGTAATGGTTGTTACGTAATGTTGTGAGGAAGAAATATTTTCTTGATTGTAAGAGATTAGACCAATTCAATGGATGTTTTTGCAACATCCATTAAACATGTTTTACGACCATGATCAAGTTAAATCTAATACCCTTGATCTGCAAATATTGAAATAGAACTAGAAAAATGTACTCACAGCTTGATTTAAGTGTAAACTGTATTCCACGCAAAAAGAAACAACATCATAGAATTTAGTAGCTTGTAGTTTGTACAATGCAACATATACTTACAAATTGGAATTTTATAGTAACAGTGTGATTTTGAACATTTTTATATGTTGTTCATCTTTGTATAAATTTTCGTTAATCCTCTACTCTTGTTGTTACTAAATCACAAAAACCGTAAAGAAAAATTGAGAAGATCGATTGATCGGTATCAAATGTGAACGAAAACGATACCAAATATATGGATGAAAGTGATTTCAATCATTGAAACATGAAAGTAAAAGTATATCATATAATTTGCCTTTCTGTACTACAAAATGTGCCGAAAGTTACTGTCTCCTAATTCTGTACTACAAAATTTGCCTTTCGAGATTGCTACATCGGTCAGAGATTATATTCGACTTATGTCATGTCGCACCGTCTTATTGCTCCTTTAGAAACAAGGTATCATCAAAATACAAGCTCGAGGCAACGTTCTCGGTTTCTAAAGTTCTTGTCTCGTCCTTTTGCCAAGAAATAGTATCTTATAAGGCATAGTGATGAGAGCACTCACTGGCAAATCTACAAATACCAAAGCCAACTATTGGAAAAAGAAGAAGAAGAAGAGGGAGCGCATGAGCTTGTTGATTCGATGGAAGGTGCTTGGAGGAGAGTGGTGGCTGCATCGCCGCACCTTAAGGTGGACGAAAAGGCCAGCGAGTTCATCTATAAGTTTAAAGAGGAGATGAGGATGGAAAAAGAGAGATCTTTTCTTGAGTTCCAAGAAAGGTTAATTCGAAGTTCATGATCTATTTATTCTTCTTTCTGTTTTATTTTTCCTACTTGTGCGACTTTTTGCGTTCTACAACATAAACATTGAGGATTGACTATTGATTATTTTGTAGACTGCTTGATTGTATTTTCTTCATTTTTTCCAAGAAAGCTTTTCACTAATTTCATTTGTTTTTCGGTCGAACGAATGGTTTTCAATTTCGAGTCTTTCTTTTTCTTTTCCTTAAAATATGAAAAGAAGATTCAGATCACAAAGCTGATTCTCCATTTATGCTTGTAAGAGTATTTGTATATAAACAATCCATCAAATAACTCAAGCAATAACATGTAAGCAAATTAAGTTGATTATTTTTAAGTTCATCGAACCAGAGAAAACCCTAAACCTGATCAATATGAAAGATCCTAAAGAAAACAAGAAAAAGAGACTTGGATAGATTGGTGAGACAATTACAAATCAATCTTGGAGCTTTCCTTTTGTCTCGTCCAAGAAGTATGCCTTATTGGATTTGGGCTAAACTTGGAACGTATTTCAGAAGAACTGAGCAAGATGATCTTGACATAGAATCTCTATCATGATCATCCACATGTTGTATGTTATTATTTTCTCCCACAATACGTAAGATTTGGTTACTGAAACACACTAAAACTTTGGTTTGCTCCACGGCCAAGAAACTCATACCATCAGCAAACAATATTTCCCGACCCGGATTAATGGTGTGCACTGTTAAGAACTTGCTCCATGACATGACTGATCCGATACTAGATGTCACCCATAAATTTAAGTCTTCTGAATATGTTTCCTTATTATAATAACCTAACAAACAGAGTTGTTCTTCTCTAACCACTGATAAAGCCGCAACTATATAAGGAAACGGCTGAGGAAGAGACAGACTTTGAAATCTCTCTGTTGAAAAATCAAAACTTAGTATTTTTTATTAATTGGCCACTCCGGATGACGAGCAACCCAATAAGTATTTCCTTTCACAGACACGGGATGATTTTGTCTTATAATCCTATTGGTAGTCACACCAAGAACCCTCCAAGAATCATTGGTAAAGTCATAGATTTCGTACTCATTGTTGGAGATACCAGGAACATGGTCTCGACGATCCACGCTCAAGACTTTGTATTTCTTGCCGGAAGATTTGTTGGCGTAACCAAGAGCAAAAAAGTTTGATTCCTTGTAGTAGCTGTTTCTAGGTTTAATTAACTTGGTTTCTCCTGAACATGGATTCCAAACCTCGAGTCTATTCTCCTTAATAGTGCATAGCAATAATAAGCCTTCACAGTGAAAGACGTTACATATGTGCGGCTCTTTAAGGTATAATCGAGATCCTAACTCAAAAGATGGGGCAACGTTGTTGTGAACTCCATGGAGATTGACAATCTCTAAGTAAACCCTAGAATCCTTCAACATGATAATCATAATCAGAGACTCTGTTGGTGCATTAGCAGAGTGTATCTTAGCAAAGCTCCCAGATTTCAGTAGAGCATTCCATCGTTTCGACGTTGAACGCAATCGTGCCAGAGATTTTGCCGGAACCCTAGAAAGTATCTCTTCTTGCAATTCCAACGGAAGGCTTCTCCACTCCATGTCGACTTGAGGCAAAATAAGTTTGTCAATCAAAATCAAAATCTATAATATAATTTAGAATATGAGAGCGAGAGATGGATAGAGAGCAAGCCGACCCAAGCTTGCGAGCAAATATAGCAGAGAGCTCACCTTTCTTTCCCTGCGAGTCGCAAGCTAGCTAGAAAAAGACCTAAACCCTTATTAAATCTAGGTTTTCTATTTTTAAAAAAATTTAGCCAAGAAAGACAATTTAACATTTTGCGCTAAGAAGTACCTAATAATGCAAATACCAATAGAAAACGGGGAAAAAAACATTGACAAAAATATCATAAAAACAGAACTTTTCATAAGGAAAAAGAGTGGAGATACTCTTCTCAGTGAACTAATAACTATCAATCATCTGCTCCAAGATGAGATATTGCAGCGCGATCGAATACTTGGCGCTTTTCTCGGATGTACCATTACTTGTCAAGAGAAACGATCCATCACCATGACCTTCATCACATTAAATGGATATCACAAACTAAACGTCACAAAATGTTGTAATGTTTATATGAATCAGGGAGAATAAAAAAAAAAACACAAAACCTTTTATCGTAAAGATCTTCGGGATCCATCGTTTGTATATAAACAACGACCTCGGGGAGTCTCCATGGTTAGTCTCAGACAATACAAGCTCACAAAAAGCTTGCCTACTAAAAACAACACTCAGCATTTTGCAAAACACTAGTCATGTAAAACTGAAAAAAGGTTCACTCACTTAGCATCAGCTATAGCATTGTGGCATAGAGCAAGAGTCCGAACCATCGCCATGTCTCTAGCCCGAGAATTCATCATCGAGTTCCTAATCGAACAACTCAAGTCATGAATTCACTATCATCATCATCATCATCATATCATATAATGGATTTGAGCAACCTTACAATTGACTAAAGTAATCGCCGAAATCATCGATTATAACCGCATTTGGAAAATCATCAACACGATGAAGATGAAACGCAGCAAAGTATTTCCTGATTCCTTCATCATCATCCACATATCTTCAATCACAAAAACCAAATCATTCGCTAATTAAGCTAAGTAAATTCGTTTTCAAAATTGGTTTGTGTTCTTACTTCATCTGAATTCGATTGAATACATCAGAGGAAGGATCGATTCCCTGAGAAGAATTTGAGTCTAAGATTCCATAAAACACCTCCATAACAAGATCTAACAGAGGAAGATGCGAAAGGTACCTGAGAGAGAAACGGAGGATTGGATTCAATTCTTTTCCGGTGACAGATGAAGACGACACGATTGTTTGTAGAAGCACTCGCTACATTGAGAGCGAATTGGAAGAGTAGAGAGGTTTTGCCTCTGTAGAGAAGAACAATGAGTCATGAGAGAGACTGAGCAAAGAGGGAATCAATTTTAAGGGAATAGCGTCGGAGGAAGAAAGATACGACGAAATTGGACCGGAGAGGAGAGTTAGTTTATCCCGCCGGCGATTTCCGTCGCCGGAGCTCCGCTTCGTCGGGAAAAATCTCTCCACCATTTTGTCTCAAAGGGGAAACTGAAGCGTCAACAATTAAACCAAGCTGCTAAACCGAAATTAGGACACGGCAAATTTCGAGTTGGTTAAGGGTAAATTATTGGTTAAGAATTGGGAACCGAATTCAGAATTTCGGTTTGGTTATTTATAACAAACCACGAAACAATGGAGTGAAAATTGCAGTAGTTCTCTGTTCTTATAAATTTCTAACTACAAGTTTCTTCTATAAACAAAGATACTTTAGTGTAGAAGATTCTTCATGGGATCATCCTGATGCATCCGGTACGCTTCCATCTCTTCCGGCGTAACCTGGAATTTCATAAACTCAGTTAATCCAAAACATAGTTTAGCTCTAGAATCATTTGTACTATGAAACTATATATATACTACAGTAAAAAGTGAATATTATTACGATTATTGTCGTCACAATATAAGAATATTCGGTCACAATATATATGCCAGATTATCTCACTGGACATTGTATTTCCGTTTTCTTTCGTCTTTCTCCTCTCATCTCTCACCCTCCTATAGCGAAACCAATGACATTAGCGGCAATCATGCAGTCGTTCAACATCAAAAGGACCAAAATTGTTATTGATATTCATACATTCTTGAATCTTGAGAGTTTCTTCTGGTCAAGAACCAAATCTTCATGTATTTAATTTCACTTCCCCAAGTGGCAAATCTTTTCTCCTCTACTGGACTAGGCATTTCTGCAAATCACACTCATAGGTAAACGCTATGAGTGTCATCGAAGAAACCTCATTTGTAGAAGGTGATGCCGAAAATAAGCTTTCTCCATAAGGGTTTGATGAAAATTACAATACAAAGTTAATTTAACAGTATCTAAAAGTTTAAAAACAATTAAATCATATTATTATCTTGAGTATATAGTAAAAAGACAACATCTAGTTTAAGAGTAAATCAATAGTTTATATGTTTTGTTTAATTATAATATAGATATTTTTTGTAAACAATATGCGAGGTTAAATTTGGATGATGACACATGGACGTCATTAACATATAAACCATAAATCATGTTTAGAGATTTTAGATTTTAATTAAAAATGTTTATGATCATTAAGCTCCTTTTTCTCTAGTAATTTATTATAAAAGACTACGTAACTTTACCTTTTCCGCCATAGTTGAACTTCAAAACCTCATTAGAAAATGATTATAACAATGAATCATATAGTAATACAATTTGAATTGCTCTTGTTGTTATAGTGGCATCCAATGTTTCTTGGTTAATTATTTCATCAACTAGACAATATTAACATACATGGACTCTTTGATTAGTAGTCGTACTAGCTAACTACTCAATCTTGGAGAAACAAATGAATACAATTTTTTGATAACGCAGCCTCTAATTAATATACTAACTAACATCACATCAACAGTCAGAGTGTTTTTTTTTGGTAAACAAAACTTTTGAGTTTCTTAGCTTTAACCACTTTAATTTGCACCATTTCACTTTACTCCTAAAACATTTTGATTAGAGCCCGGCTAAGAGATCTTGTTCCCCGCCTGTTCTCGCCAATACATCAAACCAGAAGTCCATCTCACTATCGAAAATCATCTCATAATTAACGGAGCCTAAGTGTTGAAACTCTTGTTGTATCTCATCTAAACCAGCCACTTCTAGGTCATTCGAGGCATAGTTGTGTTCACTTTGGCTATAAAGTGTCTCGTTCCAGAAGCTCTCATCGATGTCCGCACCAAAAGTTTCTAAAGAAACACAATCTTGATCTATAGTACCGATGTCTCCCGGTTTGTAATCCATATTAATCTCGTTGCTATGTCCTTCGTGGCTTATGAGTGTCATCGAAGAAACCTCACTCGTCGAAGGTGACGCCAAAAACAAGCTTTCACCAGAAGGGTTTGATGAATTAGCTAGCTCCGATTCGCTTCTAGTACTGTTCGAGCTCGTTATTACGGATTCAGATTTTGGTTTAGTACCCTTCTTTTTGTTGCTGGTCTTAGGTTTAGCGGGTTGATAATCTTTGAGTCTCTTCTTCAAGTGAGTGTGCCATACGTTCTTGATCTCGTTATCAGTTCTTCCAGGCAATTTCGCTGCAATCGCTGACCATCTAAAGACGATACAAAAAGGAAAACAAAGAACATCAATACAAAATTTAACTAAAGATTAGATCATTGCATAATTAAAAGCATAGTAGTGGACCTAGACGTGTGTGTAAAGTTACTTTCTTTTGGTTATTTATATATAGTAAGAAAACAAAGTAAAACTTGAGTGTCGGTTATATGTGAAGTAAAATACCTATTGCCAAGGATTTGGTGTAAGCTGATAATAGCATCCTCTTCTTCTTTGGTGAAATTTCCTCGTTTTATATCAGGCTTTAAATAATTCATCCACCTAAGTCTACAGCTTTTTCCACATCTCAAAAGACCTGTAATTAATGATTACCAATGTTAAAAAAATGTAATCAAATTGAGGAAATTAGACTATGCATGTATATATGTAAGTAATGTGATATTATAATTTTGTACATACCAGCTTGCTTAGGGAGGGCTCGCCAGTTACTATGGCCATGCTTGAGGATAAAAGAGACCAAGATTTGATCTTCTTCAGGCGTCCATGGTCCTCTCTTCAACCCCATCTTCTCACAGCATGGAGCTCTTCCCATCTCTTTGATTATATGTTGTGATTGATGATAAAATAAAGTTGGTAGTTTTTGTCTTGTGGTGACGATCAAGATATAATGTGGAGATCAAATTCTTATGAGCTTGAGATCAAATGTTGTTGATGAACATATGAGAATGACTGACTGATGGGTTAAGTATTTATACTAAAATTGTCAAAAGACATGTGAGAGAATTCAAAAGCATTGTGAGCTTCTTGGAAATAGGATGAGAGAGAGAGAAAGAGATAGAGAGATGTCTTTTTGGTTATAGGCAACATAGTCAAAAGTATGTTTTTACATAATATAATACTATGTCATGTGTGAATTAATGATATATGATTTAGGGACCGCATAAAACCTTATTATAATAATTGGTCTGCATGTATATATAAATGTGTGTATCCAGTGTGATGGTGAAATATGTGGTGTAATGTGAGTAAACAAAGTCGTCGAGTAGACGCACGAAGGGCACTAAAATGAGCCCACACGTACATTTTCTTAGAAAAAATAAACGTTTTGGAGATTGTATACGACAGAAAAAAAATCAACGTTGGGTGGATTATGTGTTGACCCAAAAAAACACTATTCGTATATCTGCTCTTAAAATAGTTTTACTTTTCTTATTAAACTTAGACATCTTAGAAATGGTGCTTTAGGTTAACCACGTCCGTTTCCAGTGATGCTAAATGCCATAAACAAGTTATTGGTCATTATAATTATTAAAAAAAAAAAAGAGTTATTGGTCATTGTGAACGTTTTTAATATAAAAATTCATAGATTCTACAAATTATTTTGAGATTCATAGAAATAAAAAAAAAATTATAATCTACTACATAATTCAGTCAAAATATTTTTACTTTCATTTCATCAAACAGTTCGATTAATATTTAGTTAGTTCAATACAACTACCAAATTTTTAATATATTAATTAAGAGTAATTTTCAGCACACATTTGCTTATCTGTTCGTGATATGTTTTTTATTTGCATGTGTACTAAAATATTATTCTTATTCACTTATTATAGATTTGTTTGGTTTAAAAATTATCTTTAATATTATATGTAATCTAGTTATTCTAAATATATTAGATTACTCAATATGTTAATTATTTACTTCAAAATCTAGTTATTACAAATTTACCTGACGAGGCTTTCACAAGTATGTTACTTTCTTAGTCTAAAATTATAGATATTGGTGAAAAAAAAATGTAATATTTTCACCAGTTTTTATATTTCCTTGAAAATCCAAAAATAGAACCAAAAACATCAATATCTGTCCGCGCGATAGAGAACAAGTTGCGAGAAATACTAGCAAGTTGACTAACGCGTTCACACGTATCGCACCCTTTTAAGTTTTAACCTATAACTTTACTCTTCTTCTGTATTTTGGTAGTATTGTTCAAAGTTTCTGGTCAACAAAAGAGGCTTACCTGCAGGTTTTAGTTTTACCATATCTATAAATTTACACTAAGAATTAAACTATCATTATTATTTTATTACCAAACTATAAATAATGCTAATGATTAAATGATCATTTGTTAAAAATCAATTTTCTTTTGCGGTACTAGCTAAATAATTAAAGTATTGTAATATGAACTATATTGACATATAAAGTTTATGTACCCGAATTTATTGGGTCAGAAAGACAAAAATTTTAACTGCATCAGGTTTGGACCATAGATTTTAATCAATTTATTTAGGATAATTGCTACAACACACCCTGAATTAGTTAATGTTTTGTTAGCCTAATTAATATAATTTTTATATGTATTTAGTTGTAGACATAATCCACAGCTTAATGTGAAAATCACTTTCATCTCTATCTTTTTGTTTCTTTAATTTCTCTGATTTGATATATGGTATGACCGTATGAAGGCAAAACATCAATTATTTTGTTTCTTCGTGGGATAGTTCTACTAAGGCTTCGGGCTTGGGATAGACTCTCTCTCCTCCAGGATGTCCTTTCAAAAAGAACTCTGCTCTTTGTGAGCATGTTTCTTCTCCGCTAGCTGCGGAATCTTTGGCTGTGCGCACGGCTCTTCTGTCTGCGGTGTCTTTGGGCTACCAGGATATTCAGCTCTTCTCGGATTGTCAAATTCTCGTTAAAGCAATCCTATCTAAGTCTCTTCTCGTGGAGATTCATGGTATTCTGTTGGATTTTTTTGAGTGTACCAGGCGCCTCGACAATTTCTCCTGCTGTTTTGTTCCTAGATCTTCTAATGTTGTAGCTGATACTGTTGCTAAAAAAGCTCTTACTTTGTATTCTCAAAACATTTGATTTAATGCAATGCGGTTTGACAAAAAAAAAATTTATTCGAATTCATCTTTTTTGCAGATAGTTTTGTATTCAACTTTTCTTTTCGAATTTTGCGAGTCTATAAATCCATTCTACTAAATTATGCAATTTTATATATGCAGATATATTAGCATCACCTTGCTTAATCATATTCATATTGTTTATCAAAAAATGATATCTCTTCATCAAATATTGTTCTAAATGGTGTTACTCCTAGCACCTTTCATAAAACTAAAGTTGGTATGTGTTGAAAACAAGTGATAAAATTTTGGATGTGTTCTCAAATATTAAATTCTACTTGTGCACTAGTGAAGATCATTTGTTTTAAATTTACAATGTTAATAGCCGGTCAACAAATTTATACACGAGTATTCGATACATACCAAATACCTTTGTCAATGAGGAACCGACTTTCTATATATATATATATAAAGGTAAAGAAAACTAACACAAAATAAATACCGCTTTTTCTAATGAGAACGCATGTAGTATTAAATACCTTGGTGCATTTAGACTATTTCTTGTTTCATAATGCTAATTAATGAGTGACCAGAAAAAGTCATATATATTCACATACGTAGGGGATTTTAGTTACCATGTTTTTAAAAAAATCACCTTTTCAAACTCAAATCTAAATCCAATTGACATCAATTCAAGAAGAGCCGGTAAAATTTTGACTTCAGGGAATAAATATTATACCTATAAGAAGTATGATATAGCAAGCATATAGCTGAAGAACAAATTAAAGTGGTTGCAAAGTTATATTGCCTAATTAATAAATTATTGATAGTATACAGTATTACATTAAATATTGGAATAAATAATCATGTGAAAGCATGTCATCCTTGACTGACTGTTTAATTTAGAAAAATAATTAATCAAATATAGATCACTTTTTTTTTTTGTCAAATCAAATATAGATTACTGCATGTAGTTTTAAAGATTTATGATTTTAAATATGTGATAAGATTTTTTCAACTCAGAAGTTGGAAAAACAGCTGGTATGTTCATGTTTTCTCTTAAACTTGCATTATACTTTCTGAGTTTACAGTGTACTAATCTCGGAATTACGTACGTGTACTTATAAACCATATCATATTCCTAAAATAGCATATAATCGTAGAATTTGATTTTGTAAAGTAAAAGCTGACTTTTGAAAGAATGATAAGAATGTGAATGTCAACTTCAAAAAAAAAAATTTCAACATAAATCATTAACGTCTGGTACTGAATTCTAAGAAGTAAAATGATATTATATGGGCATGCAAATTGGAATTCAACAGAAAAATATTTTATTGGGTTTCAAAACGCGTTATATAAAAAAAAAACACTAAAGTCGCAATAGTACGTACGGAGTGAGAGAACAAGATGGGGTTTGGTGCTTTTGTCCTGTCCCGAAATATGGCAAATATATTATAATTTTTTTTTTCTTTTTTGGACAGAGGTATTATTATATAATTTAGAGGACCATTATTCCACTATTTTTCAGCTTTTTTGGGCTAATTCTTTCAATATTATTTTTGAAAGAACATTGGATTTCCTTTTGGAGACTGGTCTTCTTTCTCTCACGGGTCAACAATAGATTTGGTTGCGTAATAGAAACTTGTTAAATTTAGAATATAAAAATAAGTATTTGTTGTGTGTTCACACTCTATAGAATAAGGTAATTCTTTTCTTTTGTTTTTTTTCTGCTGAGTTTATTTATTTATTTTCTTTCTCCAAAATTCAGATCGACTTGATTTTTTTCCTCCCGTGGTGAGTTTATTATTTGATGGCATGCACTTTTGAAAAATAGGTCATATACTCATATCTATACAAAATTAATAAATTAGTCTTTATTTATTACTTTGTTAAATTCAGATTGATTTTGTAATCTACAACTATGATATGTTCTTAAAAACTTTTTTTTGTCGTCGTTTACATTCCACATACACATAATATAAAAAAATTGAATACATGCAGATAAATATACTGATACACGCCGACATCACTATTTTTTTTTTTTGATAAAATGACATCACTATTACAAACCATGCTTTAATTTTTGATGATCACGATGACATCACTACTGTTAATTATTACGATACAAGTTTTGGTTAATGATGTATGACTGGTTTACATTTACAGTGGCTATGTAAACGTATTTCAACGCCAAAGTTTGGTAATTAGCAGACGATCGATCAACGTCGTCTACTCTCAGCATGTAGCTCCAAACTATGTGAACTCAAATTTTGAAGACTTGGAATGAATTAGACAATTAATACCTCGTCCACTCTATCAAGACTAGACCTACAAAATTCATACAAGATATATTTAGTTGAACATATGTATGTGTACAAATTGTCCAAGATTCTTTTCATAATTACAATTGAATTGAGATATTAATTCCTCCGCGTTCTTATTATCATAATAACTTCAGTCAATTCTTTGACTTCACACATTATATTTCAGTTTGCAATAGTTTAGGTTTCTGGTATTGAATTGACAATTTTGTTTTAACCAGCGTTTATGGTCTAGATAATCATTTCAACGATCTTTATTTTCTTTTTTAAATGCGGAGAAATTTTATGATAATTTGAGTCTATGTATAGTTTCAGAAACCTAATGTTATAATCAGTATATGTAATGGATTAGAGAATCCTTAAAATACAACATTTTTAAGTTTTGTTGTCAAAAAAACCATTATTAGTTTAATTTTCTAAAAATAATACCAAAAGTTTTTTTTTTTCAAAAATACCATAAACACAAAAAATTATTTCAAAACTTCTGAATTTAGATTTTTAGGTTTGGGTTCACTATTTTAGATTTAGGCTATAGTTTATATGACGTAGGATTTAGTTTTGAAGGTTGAAAATTAATTTTAATTTTGTGATATTTTGAAAAATCAAATATTAAGTGAGATATTTTTAAGAATTATCCAATTTATTATGTGTATTTTAGTCGGACAGTTTGGATAACATCGTTTAATAAGAGAGTGATTTTCATTTGAAGTAGTCTAATTAAAATGGTCAAACGTGTGACAAATACGCTGGATGATTAAGACGCAATGGTTGTATACAGTTGTTGTGAATTAACATCAATCCTTTCTAAACTCTACATATGCAAAAAGAAAATTGAAAAAAAAAACGAATATATTTCTGATTGGTACTTTGGTCGACTTAAACACAAGTAAATGGCTAAGAGCATGCACATAATTGATATTCATAGAGTATTATAAACAATTTTTTAGTATTAGTTTTAATGTTTGTTTATTGTTTGAGATTTTTTATGATACTGATAATAAATTTGTTTCCAGTGGTGAGACTGGTATCGGTATCATTAATTAAAAAAAATTCTTTGCAAAATCGAAAATAAAAATATATAAAAACATTAGATTACAAAAGATAATATTACAATCCATAAAAACGTAGAATATACTTAAGCAAAACATATCTTGTGGTCGAAGCAGGTAATTGGAGAAACTCATTGAACTTGTAATTATTTTGTCCGTCTTATATATAAATAGTAAAAGATTGAAAAACCCTACGATCGAAACCGTTCAGAGATATTGTTTGAGATGTTTGTAGATGTTTGTTCAGAGATATTATTTGTCCGTATTTGTGGTATTTCTGATCTTGTTATTGGTGTTCTCGTAACTATTGTTTAAGATAGTTGATTACAGAGCCCTACGATCGAAGCCGTTCAAAAATATTAACGGCCATGATCAAACAAAGTCATTCAGAGATTTTTAATTTAAAAAAAAAAAAAAACATTCACGGTCCAATGACATTCTGCCACATCATATGATACTGAGTATCACAAGTATCAGTGGAGTGATACTGATCAGGCCAGTATCAGACTCAATGATAGGGTTTGGTCTATTAAAAAATTGTTTTTGAGCTAATGATACCAAGAAAAAATCACCAATATACATGGTCTAAGTGTCGGTTTAGTATCATAAACTTCCGAATTCGACTTTTCCTAGCTACGATTATTTATTTAAGTACCCAGTGAATGCCAATGACAGTAAATAGTGATACTTTCCAAGTTTATCAATGCTTTTTTTTCCCATTTAAGTACTTTTACCAACTTGTCTTATCTAATTTCTTCGTTTTGTCCACAATAAGATTAAGAAAGTAAAAAGAAGTAATAATGGCTTACCAATGTTTTTTCATTATTTTCTCTAAAATTAATAAACATGTTTATCTCGTTTACGACTGAGAAAATAAAAAAGAACTGCTAAGTAGTGGTTAATCTAGTGGATCAGCATTTATACATGATTACATTCGTTGTCTCAAGTACACTCTAATATAATAATCCTAAAAATTATAGTACCAGTACTTTTAAAACAATCGAAGACAAACGCAACAACACAAAAATTGCATAACAGTTTTAAAGTTGTTTCGTCATTGTGGGATTTTATATGAAAATTGCATACAAAATTATTTTTTTTATTTTATTTGTCTCGTAGGTTTGCTTCAGTTTTTTTTCATTTGCGTGCTTAAATCCAAACATACTTACAAATTGTGAACTTAATCTTATGTAATGCCAGAAAATTCTATTTTCCCCTACGAATATTTCACGAGTCATGCCAGATCAAATTTCACGAGTCATACCAGAGCATTGACCCGCGTCAACAACATGGCCATGGTAGCCTTTGAAAAGACAAACAGAAGTTTTTTTCTCCCGAGGACTCTCCGAATATCTAATCATCTATACTATTAATCGTAACTTGGTGATAGTCATATTTCTAGAAGTAAATTAGGGGTTAAGGTTATATATGGGACTTAGTTGAAATGATCTAATATACAATACGGTATTTGGTGAAAGAGAGTGAAGGTTACTCGTTGTGGTGGAGTTAGGACTCTCCGGAAGGCGACTTAGATCATGCGAGATCTGAGGGTAGAAAAGAAAAATGATGGACGAAGGATTCGGAGGATTTTTCCTATCTATCGATCGTGAACTCCCTGTTCTAAAAATCCCCACCTACCCCGATTACTCCCCGCTTAATCGCTAGGCCCATCCTCTCCGTCTCGATTAATGATTAATCCCTTAAAAAAATCAGTCACCCGATTACTCTCCGCCTAATCCGATTAATTCCCGCCTAATCCGATTATTTTTCGCATATTCTTACATATCCCGATTATTTTTTGATTGCAAATATAAAACAATTTTTTTTTGTTATTTAATTAAACATTTGAATTGGAAGTTTGTGATGTTTTTATGTTTTCTCGCTAAGAAATTGAATTTGATGTTTCGTGAGTATAGTATGTTTCTTCAAACATACTTCGCCCAGCCCTAGTCTTAGGCGATCAATGCATGCTTTTGGCCGTATAAATGTGACCAGGTGATGAATTGGTTGGCTTGCATGGCTATCCTTTGATGGAGGATCATGTTTTGGATCATGTTAACGTAACGTAAATACTGAATATTAAATGTTGACCTTGAACTCCCTCCAAACTTATCAAAAATTATATTCTACGAGCCTACCGGAGTAGCCGTATACTGACCATATTGGAAAGTTGAAGATTTCAGTAAAAGATTTGTACATAGTAAAATTATGTCGTGTTTCTATTTGCGATGAAAATTAAAATTATCTCCAAAACTTCTTATTTTACTTATTATTGGCTGGCTCATTCAAGTTTCAATTTTATCATCCTTTATTGGAAAAAGCGAAGATAACGTAGCAAATTTTACTTCATTATTGATCGAGTTTTATAATACTATATTCCACTAAAACATATTATATATTTTACCTTACGACTTATTATAGATTATGTTAAAATATATAGACATGATGATTGAATTAGTAGCCCCAAGAGGATACCTTTCAAACCAATTCAAGCTCAAACAGCTAATGATTTGTCAGAATTTGGTGGGAATTTTCCACTCAGTTTTGAATAACTGGAGATGTACTTTACTTTGATTTAAATAACATTAATAAGCATTTCAACTTGGTTTATGTCATCGAATTGGTAACATGTACGGTGGCGGCTATTACCATCTTTGATGATAAAATAACTGGTAGATTTACATTAAAACTTTTTTACCTTTTTTCTGCTTTACAAAAAAAATATTTTATATTTTCCAACATCGTTTTACAATTTTAAAATGTTATAGTACTCAATAGCACTACTTAATATATCTCTTAATCATTGCTAATAAAATTTAAATTTAATTACTCATATGTAGAATATCAATATATCTAAATAATTTATGAACATGTGGGAAATGTTCAAATGGTTCTCTTTATACAATGAAGGAAATAATATTTTACGTAAAAATATTATCTAAACAAATGTACTAAAAATATTGAATTTGTGTAATCGTGCTTATGCGAAATCAGAAGATCAAATTCGGACTCAATATTATATATTGAAAAAAATCTGACATACTATAATACAATGCAAATTACTGCTCCATCCAAATCTCTCGACATACTAATGTCTTATATAACATCTTTTTTGTCATCTAAAATTTTGTTGATAATTTTATGGAACCAAGGTAGAATACAACGTCCAAACAAGAGAAACAAAGCCGGCGGACAAAATAAAATCTCCGGAGACATAGCCGGAAGAAAACAAGATTTTTCCGAAAACAAACCATATGAAAGAGAAACTAAAGACACGAAAAACAAAGAGTAGAAAAATTCTAAACCAAAACGAAAGAGGATGAACTCTTATATTAAAAACAAAAGCAACAAGGCTTAAACCAACCAAAATAAACTAGACTTAAGAAGCAAGATGGCCTCTTCTGTGGATGAGATTTAACCACGGATGTCCACGGTCAACCCGAAAATAACATCAATCATCTCCTATCATGATGAAAGCCGATTTCTCGGAAACAGACCAAGTATTTCATAACCCGGCATAGGGCTGGGCATTCGGGTGCGCGGGTCAGGTTCAGGTTTTTCGGGTAGAGGAGTTTAGGACCCAATAGGGTAAATCTAAAATATCGGTTCGGTTTCGGTTCGGGTCCAATCGGGTTTGGGTCGGTTCGGGTGTAGAATTTCAGAACCGCTAAATACCCAAAAAAATCGGGTACCCGTCGAGTTCGGGTAAATTATACCCGATTATACCCAAATACCCAAAATTTTACCCTAATACCCGATAATTTGCCCAAATACCCAAAATTTTTACCCGAATATCGGATTTTTATGCGAAATTTTATCCTAATATCCGAATTTTTACCCGAAATTTTACTCGAACAACCAAAATTTTATCCAAACATCCGAAAAACTTACAAATATCTCGTGTATAAATATATTTAGTCTTAAGTATTTAAATATAAATGTATTTATTTTTTGATAATTACTCTCGGATATTTGGATATAAATATATTTAACTTAAATATTAGATATATTTAAAATTTTATATGTAATTTCGGGTAATCGGGTACCCGTTCGGGTATCGGGTTCGGAAGGGGTTTTACCCTATACCCACGGGTACGACAATACAAGACCCAATAGGATAAATAGCTAATACCCGTACCCGCCCCGAACCTATTTTTTCGGGTCGGTTTCGGTTCGGGTTTTCGGATCCGGTTTTTTTGCCCAGGCCTAACCCGGCAAACAAGAATACAAGAAAAGACTACTTCTTATCTAATATATAAAATGTGAACGTTTTCATGAGCTTGCCCTATATATTTTATGAACTCAATTTGTTAACACCCCATTCATAAAGCATAAGTAGATAGTCTCGATTCAGTTAATAATTCAATATTTAAGAATGGTTCATGCAACGTAAACTGAGGGTAATTTTTTTTCTTTGTATTATAGTGGGGTTTTGTCAACAACTATGCAATTTCTCGGATTTAAATTTCGAAAATGAGACAGCAAGAAACTGGTTAAACCATTAGACTACACCATTTTATTTGTAGTTCGTTAACACTCTTGTTGTAAGTGAACTAATATACATTTGTTTAGTGTATATACTGTATATAGTTATGATATTATAATAATATAACAAATAATCATGAGTTTCTCTAGTTTTCCCAATATTAAACCGTAGTGGAATACTGGGAATTTTTACATTAGATGACAAACAAATCGATGAGTGATTGTGATTGTTTACTATGTGACAAACATAACGTTTGCCTAACTTTGAACGAACTTCAACTTTTATGTACGCGTTACGGTCATTGGTATATTCTAGTTGGCTTCCGGTCATTGGTTTATACAGATGGTATCTTCTACTTTATGAACCAGAATTGAGTGTAAATATTTGTGATATATTGAAATATGACTCCTTTGCCTATAGTCTAGTACCTAGATTTATATTGTATATAGCCCCTATTATAAGAAAATAGTGGTGTGGAGAAAATTTAGAATTTGTTTTTTACTATTATTGTATTTGTACATAGTTGTTTAAAAAAAAACTCTTCTAGAAATTATAAAGGGTTAAATAATCCAATAATATATATATATATATATATATCTTATAGGATGATCAGTCAAAAAATCTTCCAAAATCTTTATAATAGCTCTTGGCCACCTGGAAAAATAATTTCTCGATCGTATTGGTCGTTAAATGTGAGTCTCACGAGTAAAAGATGGAGAATCCATTACATTTACGTTATCTAATACTCTCTCCGTTTTAGTTTAGTTGTCGTTTTAGGATTTAAATTTTGTTTCATAATAGTTGTCGTTTTAGGTTTTCAATGTAAATGTTTGTTGAAAATTCCAGTTTTATCTTTACTATTTTAATGTTTTGGCCAATGAAATTTTTATAAAATATATTAATAAAGGATAAAACAGAAAATTTAATGACTTTCTTAATTTGTGTGAGAAAACATTAAACGAAAACTAAAACGAAACGGAAGGAGTAGTAACTTAAAAATAAGTCCAGTTTGTAAAACCCAAAAAAAAGAGGTCCAGTTTGGTTTATATATAGTTGTGTTTTTTTTTTTGCTAACATCACATCACATAGTTTTGTATATTATACAAGGAAACAGTGGAATAAAAAAAAAAGTTTAGTAAATTTAGATTTGGTTTTTAAAAACCGTACCAAGCTAGGTTCAAGTTTGTTGTGGATGGTGATTCTTTTACTAATGCTAATTCCAACATACTTCATTGCATCTACATGTTAAAACAAACAATGTTCTTTATAGAAATAATAGCTCATTAATTGGTGAATGAAAATTTTCCTTAGAAAGAACTTAAATTTTCAAAAAAAACATACTAAAATGTGAAAAACAAACGCCCGAAACCAACGGCTCTCCTCTTCTTCATGTTTTCCGTTAAAGGTTTAAATTTATGATTTCGTTGGAAGAAATCCTATTATACAAATGTTAAAAGCAAACAAGGCCTAGTGAATTCAGTTGAATTATCAAATATTGTATGCGTACTAAATAGATGGGCCTATCAGTTAGGAAAGAGATGATGGACTTAGAGTTGGATGGGCTGATAATAAATTGATGAAGTAGAATTAATGAAGAGTTAAGTGGATTCAAAGATTGTTTGTTCTATTGTTAAAGGTTTTTTTTTTCTAGGAAATTTCCAAACGAACAATTAATAAAATAAACTTTCTTTTTTCTTTTTAGAAAAGAAAAACATAACCAGGAATCCCGAGTTTCAATTGAGTCCGGTTAGAATTACAATTACGTTAAACGAGAAGCACAAAACCGGCCTAAACCGGACGAGAAAGAGCGGCTGCGGAACAGTCTTAGAAACCAAACATAAGAATGGCCCCAAAAACAATGATCTAACCTTTGACTGTAAGAACTACATTATGGGAGTAGGAGGTGAGTTCCTCAATTACCAAGATAATAAATTCAAAACATAATGATTTAACATGCTGGAAGCCTGCACGTCTAAACATGCTTGTGGCTCATTTAGCTATGAAACTTAGGTTGCGTGTTTAAACAGATCGGCCCTATTTAATTATTTGTCCAGGAGAATTGGTGGACGTACGATTTTTCGGTTTGTTTTTTTTTGTTTTACTTTTTTTCTGTTTTACAAAAAATGAAACCATATAGAAACCGTATGTAATTGGTTTTACGGTTTTACGGTTTTATGAAAATTGAAATCATATAAAAACTATATGTATTTTGGTTCGTTTTGGTTTTGTTTTTTAAACGAAAACTGAAAACTTGTTTTGTCAGGGATTTTTTTTATATAGTAATACCCCCAGTTGCACCGGTCAAACCCTGTGAAACACTCCAATTTTGATATTTTATAGAAGCAAATTTATTTGAAATACATTAGTTGGTCAAAGCCGAGGATACTGGATAACATATTTGATTATTGTAGGACCTTTATAATGATTATAGTTACAGATCTTGAACTTTTAGTAGAAACTAACTGATATCAAAAATATTAAGTTCGTCACTGTTAATTGATAAATGGAAAGAATCTGACCAAGTCCATGTTCTGTGGAGTACAACTGTACAAGTATCTAAGTATGATTTAATCGTATTGTTTGTTTTCTCATGCAAATGGGATTTGTAAAATACTAATTTCTAATGTTTTTTGACCAAATTCAGTTAACCATTGTGGATAATGGATAAAGCTATCAAACCACATCAGCATTATAGTTCAGAGTATTTACATAGCTTAAATCTTTTTTTCATCTATTTTATTTCATTTTTAGTTTATTTTATATCTATGCTTTTTGATATGTCCCCCAGCAAAATATTGACCATTTGGCCCACCATCTTAAAAACAAATAATCTTTTCTGTTTTGTTCTGCAATTCGCCGACGTTCAAATAAACACGTGCTGAAATAAAATTTGCATACCCTTTTTAATGCTTATATGATGTTTCATGTATCAATTTGGCAATTTACTAGTAGATGTTATGTAATCTAAAAAATGAAACTAATTTATTAAGATATGCTAATATGTTGATTGATGATTTTTAACATAAAATTTATAACTGAAAAAATTTATATCAACAATATTTAAATCTAAACTTTTAAAAACTTATAATTAAAGACAATTTTGAAAAATACCACACTTAAGTTTTGGCTTTCCAAAAATACAACCATGTCCCAAAAATATCATTTAAGTTTTGATTTTTCAAAAATACCAGAAAACTAAATTAAACTTTCAACTTTCACTACTAAACCACCCCCTAAAATTTTTTTTTAATTGGCAAAGACGCTATCCCCCTAAAACTATACCCTAAATCTAAAACAGTTAACTCAAACCAGTTTTTTTGTTCAAAAGTTAACTCAAACCAAAAATTATAAATTCTAAAGTCATGTATTGATAGGACTGTTAAATATTATCCCAATCATGTCAGTTCAATAAAAATTAAATCAAAATAAACATTTGTTCTTTCAAAAGTTTACAAGTTGTCTTTAGTAAATATTAAGATTATATTTTACAAGTTAAAATATTTTTAAGAAATGCATGAGTTGATTTAATATACAAAATATGTCATTACCATAATACCATTTACCGGCTTCATTTTGATTACAATGCACTTGGTCATGATCCATACGCAACTACGCAAGCAAACCCAAAAGTTATGACAGATCGTTCTGGTGGCCTCAACTACCAAAAAAATAATGTGACTATTTTTTGTCTAAAACGTTTTATCGAAAACAAATTCTAGTTAAAGAAGCATCTCACAGTCACTGCAAATAAAAAAGTTCAAGTTTCTGCATATTTAAATCCTTTTTTTTTATATTCAAGTATTCTTACTTCTGAGATAATTTCCTTTTTAAATTTCACAAGAAATCCATAGCTACCTTAAATCATGAATTAAAAATAGGAAATATAGCACAAAAATCTAGAAGTTGCCACCTAATCGGAAGGAAGTCAAGTCACGATTTTCACTACCTGACCATCTTTTTCAGTTGTGGTCTATTTAAAACAAAAACATTTTAACTTATACTCTATTATTATATTTAGCCATTTAGGTGGCTCCTGATTGTGATTACAAAAATAAAATATACTACTATATAGGTCGCTCCTTAATACTTACTCCTAGACTCATATATTATAACAGAACAAAAAAAAAAAACCCTGTCTTTGTATATGGTTATGGTTGATTGATTATAACCATCTTACACTATTTGTGTTGGGTACAAACCAACGTCCCACATCGGAAGTTTAGAAAAGAAGTTTTTAATATATAAGTAAAGTACAACTCCAATTAGTATGAGGCCTTTTGGGAAGGAGCCCAATAACAAATCCGTGCGGGCTTGAGCATATAGGCCCAAAGCGGACAATATCATACTAATGAGAGTTGGATTGGGCTTAGAAAGCCCAATAAATGGTATCAGAGCCTAAGTCGAAAAAGTGGACCTAGGGGTGTGGGCTAAAGTTCGGTGTGGGAGAAGCCCTCAAATTAATGTGACACGATAAGAAGGTGCCTCAAGAACTTCAGGAATAAGAAAGTGCCGAGTTAGGGTACCTAGGTTTCGCTGAAGAGAAGGCCCAATGTTCGTGGTCCGTGGTTTGAAGGGGAGATTGTTGGGTACAAACCAACGTCCCACATCGGAAGTTTAGAAAAGAAGTTTCTAATATATAAGTAAAGTACAACTCCAATTAGTATGAGGCCTTTTGGGAAGGAGCCCAATAACAAATCCGTGCGGGCTTGAGCATATAGGCCCAAAGCGGACAATATCATACTAATGAGAGTTGAAGGGGAGATGTGGTGGATGAAGGTCATGGACCGTTTATCGGGACTCAACAAGAAAATGTGGCTAATCCCGAAGACGAAAACCAAGATACACATCAAGAAGACCATGGTGATAATAATGATGAAGAATCACAAGAAGACGCAAATGATCAAGCTCAAGAAAATCAAGAAGTTGTAGCTCCACCGCCACTAAGAAGATCGGGTCGCCAAGTAAACACGCCTAGATATCTTGAAGACTATGTCCTTCTAGCTGACATTGAGTGTGAGAAATTACTCTTGTCAATGAATGACGAGCCAACATGTTATCAAGAAGCTAAAGAACTTGCGGTATGGACTAATGCATGTCTTGAGGAGATTGATTCAATTGACAAGAACAAGACGTGGTCTCTAGTTACTAAACCTATTGGAGTTAAGGTAATTGGTCTTAAATGGGTGTTCAAGATAAAAAGGAACGCGGATGGATCAATTAACAAGTACAAAGCTAGGCTAGTCGCTAAGGGATACGTTCAAAAATCCGGGATTGATTTTGATGAGGTTTTCGCGCCGGTGGCTCGGCTTGAAACAATACGGTTACTAATTGGTCTAGCTGCTTCTTATGGATGGGAGATTCATCATCTTGACGTCAAGACGGCATTCTTACATGGAGAGCTCAATGAGGAAGTTTACGTGTCTCAACCCGATGGATTTGAAAAGAAGGGAGAAGAGCATAAGGTTTTCAAGCTCCATAAGGCTTTATACGGTTTGAGACAAGCTCCACGAGCATGGAATACGAAGCTTGATCAAATCTTGAAAGGAATGAAGTTCAAGAAGTGTTCTAAGGAAAGCTCCGTGTATCGCAAGGAAGAAGGAGCAAATCTTCTTATTGTTGCCGTATATGTTGACGATCTCTTTGTCACAGGAAGCACAATGAAGATCATCAAAGATTTCAAGTCCGGAATGTCTACAAAGTTTGAAATGTCTGACCTTGGTAAGCTTACTTACTACCTTGGGATAGAAGTTAACCAAAGCAAAGACGGGATTGAGATAAAACAAGAAGCCTATGCACGAAGGATTCTCAAGGAAGCGCTCTTAGATACTTGTAATCCTGCTCACATACCTATGGAGTTTGGTTTAAAGATATCTAAGGGACAAGACGAAGAACCCGAAGTTGATGCTACCTTGTATCGAAGAAGGATTGGTTGTCTAAGGTACCTTTTGCATACAAGACCCGACCTTGCTTTCTCAGTTGGAGTAACAAGTAGGTATATGCAAGACCCGAGAGAATCACACGGAGGAGCCTTAAAGCAAATCTTAAGGTATCTACAAGGAACAACGGCTTACGGTTTAGTTTTCAAGAAAGGAGGATCAAAGAAACTACTTGGATTCAGTGACAGCTCACATAATTGTGATCAAGATGATGGGAGAAGTACAACTGGACATGTCTTCTACTTTGGTGAATCACCGATCACATGGTGCTCTCAAAAACAACCAGTAGTAGCATTGTCCTCTTGTGAAGCCGAGTTTATGGCTGCAACGGAAGCTTCGAAGCAAGCGATATGGCTCCAAGACTTGTTAAGTGAGATCACGGGTAAAGAAGGAGAGAAGACTACCATTCTTATTGACAACAAGTCAGCCATTGAGCTTACTAAGAACCCCGTCTTCCATGGGAGAAGCAAACACATCCACAAGCGTTACCATTTCATTCGAGAATGCGTTGAAGATAGGCAACTTGAAGTGGAGTTCGTACCCGGAGAAGAGCAACGTGCGGATATACTAACAAAGGCCCTAGCAAGAATCAAGTTTAAGGAAATGAGGAGTATGATTGGAGTTCAAGACCTCTCAAAGACTAGCTTGAAGCTTAAGGGGGTGAATGTTGGATAATCTTCAAGAGGCTTAAGGCCCAAGATGACTTTAATGAGGAGGTTAAAGTTTAAGAAAGGCCTAGAATGTTCTAATTAGGTTTGGAGTTATATTTTCCTAATTGTAATAGGATTAGCAAAGTTGTGCTACCTATAAATAAGGCTCTAGGGTTGAGTTGTAACCTCAAGAGTTTAGAGAAAACTTGTTTAGTTTTGAGAGAGTTTCTAAACAATCAATAAACCCTGTCTTTGTATATTGTTATGATTAATTGATTATGACCATCTTACACTATTTGTAGGCTCAGTGCAAAATTCTTATTATGTTAACTTAAAACATGTTTGAATACTCTAACAACACATGCTTAAAGACTATCCTCATTACGACAAATAAGAAAAATGAGAGTTTTCTTACTAGTTGAATAAGAAGAGGCAAAGACTTTTACACTAACTTGAAACTGAAAAATTCAAGTATCACAAAAATAAATACAAACTGTTTCCGATGTTTCTCAATAGAATCAAACATTTAAGCAAAATTACAAAAAACAAAAACATATTAGGGGTAAAATTAATCAACCACTACAAACTTAAGGTCCCTAAACACAAATCCTAATCTTTCACCAAGTCCCACTATTTTCAGACGAACCCAAAAGCTCTTCAAGGTACTGTTCTCCCAAATCCTCAAAGACAACAACATTATCTAACTTCACGGAGCGGTGATCAAAGTCACTGTCTTTCGTCTTTTTATTGGTCTTTCTTCGTCTCATCGAGTGTTTCCTCTTCAAAGCCACAACCGGAGAACAACCATCCTCGTAGGTATACTTCATCTCCGAAAGCGACTCTTGAACTCTCTCCGGCGAAAAATTGAGAATCGCCGAAGAACCTCTCATCGAGAAAGCGGCTTGATCGTAGGCGAGAGCCGCCTCTTCCGCGCTTTCGAACGTCCCGAGCCAAACCCGAATACCGTTTCGAGTCGAATCTCTTATCTCCGCCGCGAATTTCCCCCATGGCCGTCGTCTTACGCCTCTGTACGACTTCTCTGAGTTTCTTGAGCTTACGGATTTGACCGGAAGGTCTTGAAGATTCGATTCGATGAAGTTTCGTTGCGTGGATTGCTTGATTAGACCGTAGAGAAACATTTCCTCGGAGTCGTTCTCGTTGAAGGGAAGAGAGTAGTTATTAGAAGAAGAGGAAGAGAAAGATTCCGGAGAAGATCCGGTAGAATATTCCGGCGAGAAGCTAGATAACGGTGACTGAAGAAAAGATGGATCCATGTAGAAACCGAAGAAAAATACTCTGTTTTTCTTATTACTCTGTTTTTTGGCTACTCTGTTTTCGGTTAGAGGATCGTTAGTGGATTCACGAGGTCTATATATAAAGAGAGAAAAAAAGTGTATGTTGATGTGAAAATGTCCAAAATAGACATGCGTTTTTTTACTGTCTTAAGTGAAAGACAAATACATCACTTATGATAAGACTTTTATTACATTTCAATTAAAATTTAAGGTTGCTTCGTCGAAGGTTCGAGCAAAGACATTTTGCATATTTTCTCTCTTCGTGTGATCTATAATCAGTATTGGTAGTTCTTGCTGTCTTGAATTACATGAGATTTTGTGAAAAATATATATTGTTTCATTTATCTCAAAATTTGTATGTTTAGTTTTTGTTAAATTTGGGCTAATTCTGGGCTTCCAACTAAAAACCAATTGACAATTAGTGGATTGGCCCTAACCCTTTATATATTATTGATTGTCCCATCAAACTTCCGATGTGGGACTTGGATTGTATCTCCAACAATCTCCCCTTCAATCCAAGGACCACATGGATCTTAACACACCTCCTCGATCTCTCACTCGGACCGATAATAAGCCCCTTTCTCGGGCCCACATTACTCGGGTTTGAGGTATGTCCGTATCCACTTTTCTAGGTCCACCAGAATTTGAACATTGGGTTCTGATACCATGTTAAATTTGGGCTAATTCTAGGCTTCCAACTAAAAACCAATTGGCAATTAGTAGATTGGTCATAACCCTTTATATATTATTGATTGTCCCATCAAACTTCCGATGTGGGACTTAGATTGTATCTCCAACAGTTTTCATTTTGAAGGGTCGATGTTTTTTAAACATCAAATCAAATATAAATGAATGAACAGTTTAGGTTAGGTGTATCATTTCTTCTTATATGTCATCACATGATTCATCAAATTTTTGACACTTTTGCATCCATATATTATATATAATAAAAGGTAAAATGTAAATTTGCTACAACCTATAAGACTAACAAAGTGTTAAAATATCATAAATGTTTAGAAAATATTATATCATTGGCACTTTTACATAAGTTAATAAGTTATCAGTCATATTTAGTAAGTATTATTATTTTAGTTTAAATGTAAAGATTTAGTAAAAATAAATTGTTTTTCTTAACGGTTAAATATAAGAATCCTGAAACGACCAAAAAAGATGAACCACATATAAAAACAACAAAAACGTTGTTACATTTTGTAAGTGAAAAATTGATGGTGCTAAAGTTTTTTTTTTCTCCAATCGAGATTATATATATCATAAATTTCATCATCCTCCTAACACTTTCAAATCAAATTGACTCTAGACAAAATTACGTTAATGATTTTAGTAAAAACCAGTTGACTTTTGCTAGATCAATTTTTTCCCATGTATTAAAGTCTCTATGTAGTAGAGACTGTAGAGTCCATATATCTTATCTAAATTAAATTACTAATGTGTAAAACAAATAACTTCGGAAGTTTGCATTCCACAAACAGAAATAACAAGATCGATGTGAAAATGATTAAGCCATATTCCAAAATAACTGCTGGATCAACTCAACTAGAGAACCTTTATACTTTGGCGTTGCAAATATGATTACATAGATATCAAATCATTATCCTATAATCTTAGGAGGCTATTCTTAATTAATATTAAAAATCATTTGGCCAAAAGCATGGTAAAAGAAAATTGTTGGTTGGAAGGAGTCAAGATACATGCCCCCTTGAACCCCAAACAACAAATAACTTCGAGCCATCTCATGTTTAGAAGATAATTTGGCTTTATTTGCTTTCAACGTCTTTCTCAAAGCAAAAAAGATACTTCATGTGCCATTTTTATCATTGTTTTTAGTTTTTTTTTTCTTTTCTTTTTTTTCTCTTATTTCTACTTATCATATATTAGAAAAAAAAAACTATAAAATTTATTGTAAATTATAATCGAGTTAAAACTTTGAAATTATCCGAGTTACATTATCTTTAGGTAATCGACTTAGTTGATCAAATTTATTGTACTATTATAAAGCAAGATATAGATATTTATCCAAGAATACTTCTGATAGTTACTCAATACAAGCAACTCCACACAAGTTAGACTTGGCATGAAAGAATATAAATGCAATGGATGCACAAATGTCATTGTGGTTATGCCACGGCCAATTTGATCAGAAACTATTTCCTCACTGTTAGATAGTATTTTTCTTCTTTTTTTTTTTCTTATAAAAGTTTGACTCGATGCATCCTGAGTCCAACAGGATACAAATTGGCCGTGGAAACATAATTTTTTTATAAAAGTTTGATCACTCCGATGGAAACATAATTTTCGATTCCAAACAATCTCAATTTATATTAATACATATAAATTTATTTACTTTTTGAATAATATACGAGATGATATATGTGACAATGTCAAGTTTGAAAACATATAATTTTTATAATAAATAACTAGTTTGTATATATATATATATATATATATATATACATATGTAGTAGTTGGTTTTGTGGTCAACCTCGTCTACAATATCATGATCCCGAGTTGGCCACGCCAAGGTGAAGTAAAAAAATTCTACAAAGATAACAAAAATTGGACGATATTATTTTCCTAGTGTTATTTCTCTTATATTTTCTGTTTTAGTACTTATTTAAACTAAAGTAGACTAGTCGAAAATATAACCAAATTCTACGAGAACACTACACATCACACATGCATCCTGAGTCCAACAGGATACAAATTTATGTATTCTTTTCTTAATGCTTTCCAAAATAAGTCACACACTGATTTATTTGTTATCCCGCACGTGTTCAAAGTTTTTGGCTTTATTTTAAACTTCCAACATGGACGTTGTAACTTTTTTGGCTTTACTTTAAACATCATACACGTACAAAACGAATAAACCAATTGATTTCAATATTGACATCAGAAAAGTAAACCCAAAAATAATTACGTTTTGATATCTGTGGCTAAACGATTTCCATAAATTGACCCCCAAAAAAAAATTATTCGAGTAATTACCAATACTTCATAGGAAAATAAACAAGTATTTTTTTCTAAAAACTCTACTACATTTTTCTATCTTCCATATTTATTTACCCTCTGTCAATGGAAGCTCCAGAATTTCAATTCGCTTATTGACTGAAAATTTAATTTTGTCATAATTTATTTCGAAATTATTTGGAGTGCAGATATACCTCATCATTAGATATGTTTCTATATATTAGAATTTGAAAAATCCATCTTCTTGAATTAAAATAATTAAGAATGTCGTTTTTATTTGGAGAAAGAAATAAGAACGTCTTAAGGAATGGCAAAAATGTTATCTTGACACTAAACCAAAAAAGAAAGGCAATTTTTTTTATATAAAGATAGAAATAAGCAGATATAATTAAAAGATTATTATTAGTCAAATCAGAAACGAAACAAAACAAAGTCCAGAAAGCATTCAAATTTGACTAAGTTGTTAGGCGAAAGGCGATAGCTACACATTCATGGTACGTGGTCATATTATTTGTATTTTTTATACTCAAAAATCATAAATGTTAATGATTTTATAGTCATGTGAGGTTCAAAAAAAAAAATGTATCTTCATAATTTTCTTAAAGTATTTATGTATAATGGGGAAAATTTTCTGAAGTACGTAAATCCATTTGGATTTAAAACAAAATGAATTTGAGGACTCAAATCAATTTTTTTTCGAGGGAATCAAAACTAGAGTCATGCGATCAATTCGTTATAAAAAATTTTTCTTACTAAAATTTAAGAAACAAATTTTAACAAGAACATGAAATTTTCAATTTAGGTGGCGAAAAAATTTACTTGTAGTGTATGGTAGTTCGGTAGTTCTATTGAGCATTGATATTTCATGAAAATAGTAAAAATCTAAATGCATGTAATGATGTTTTGAAAAATGTTAACCGATGATAAAAAAAATTTTATCTTCTCTAAATTTTCTATATACATGGCTAGTCTAACATTTTTAGGGTCTTAAGCGAAAGCAAAATATGAATTTTAAAACTTAAAATAGTTTAACTAAAATTTACAAACTATACATACCATATTCTTGTTACTGTATATTATCAAAAATGTAGATATATAATTTACTTGCCACAACTGATTTAATGATACTACAAATTTAATTTAAATGATATTATATTTGTATAACAACTAATATTTGTAAATTCTTTTACTTACACTCTTCATAGTCCTACTTTAACATTAAAAAAATTCATATTGGTTAAAGTAGTTGTGATATATATATATCTACAACTACTCTTATTGAGTGGCATAATAAAAAATTTATAGTATCAATATAATGACGTTAAAATAAAGGAAACTGAATGGGCCTTAGCCCATGGCCATGACTAGGCCCAGTATTTTGTCGATCTAAACAAACAAACATGAATGTTCGTTAAACGTTTTTTTTTTTTCTGTCCAAAAATAAAAAAGAATATACGTTTTAACGTTTAACGGACATTCTTGAACTGGTGACGTCGGGCGAATAGACTCAATTACTAACGGACCAACGTAATTGCAATTTGTTTAGTCAAATATTTTCTTTATCTTTAGTGCTTTTCATCCGCTTTATAGCATATCTTTGTTTAAAATAAAAAAAAAAGAAATTTTCACATGACATAAATGAATATTTATCTCACCAATTGACAAAGTGGAAAAAGGCTTTCACGTTTTGACAATTAGCCACATTTCTGACAAAAATGTCCCTCAACTAGAAACGTAATTGTGCTGGTTCGGTTTCTCAAATTTTGTTTTATTTGGTTTGTAATTATTTTTGAATTTAAATTAAATAAAGCGAAGAAGAACGGCGAAGAAAGCGAAGAGAAAGAGGAGAAAAAATCTGAGTACAAACCGTTTACATTCTTCAATCTAATATCTCATTTTGATTCTTCTACCGTTTCCATTCTTCAATCTAATATCTCATTTTGATTCTTCTACCAAAAGAGAAATTGAAAATCTCAACTTCTTCACCAAGATATTTTCTGAAAATTTGAGAGGTAATCGTTTCAGAGATTACTTGTTAAATCTTTCATTCATCTTTGATTGATGCTTTTTCAAGCGAGTAAAAACATATTTAAGATTTCCAGCGAGGAGAAGATACAAATTTCCAAGGTATCAGAGTTGATGACTCCAACGAGAAGACGAATTTCGTGTCTTGGAAATTTGGATTTCCGTAAACATGACCCAAATCTCGGTGAAGAGGGATAGTCGGCGAGTAGATATTGAGAGTGAAATCGATTTGCATGTATTGAACATGGTCGGAGAGCAAAAGCAAAAAGTAGAGTTGTAGAAGAGGATATTCAGGTTGAAGATGACTGCAAAATTACAATCATGTCCTTGTTTGAATTTCTTTCATGTACATGTACACAATTTACGCTGTACGCAATATTTATTATGTGGACGTGTATGTCTGGTAGATTATGTACTATTGTGGAGACGATGTACGCAATATTACAGAGTTTGTATATTAGAAACTTTTGGTTAATTTGATTAATATTTCGCAACATATCTTACAAAAATTAGAAGTATGGACTCAATATGTGAGGATAATATTATTGTATGATCTGAAGGGTTGCAGGTTGGATTGTTTTCTTGGTTCATTACCCTCCACAAGGAGTTTTTTTGTTGATTAACATTTTCACAACATACCTCCACAACATATTTAGTTGTTTTCTTTTCATAATTTATTTTTCAACAAACTAGAAACACATTAAATAAAGTGCATATCCCATATTTTACATTCTCCGAATCGTAAGGACCAGTCTGGTTGTTAGTTCAATATTGTTGTGAACGTATATGGCTTAGTGATAGACATACATGAAATATATTCGATACAAATATTGACTTATAAACGTATATGTTTTGCATGTTTTGGTTGAATATTGGTAATATACATGGTGTAAAATATTTTATATGTATACGAATTATTTAATGGTGTATACACATAAAAATAAAATATAATAAAATAGATCTTAAAACATAAATAAAAAGAATTAAAATTTTGTCTATTGTACTAAACGGCATGCAAATATAATATGCATTTACATTTCATTTTCTTATATCACTACTCTAATTAGTAAGTTTGATTTTTGATATAACACGCACATGAAAATAATATTAATTGGTTACTCGTACATGTTACTATGAAAAATATAGTACACATGTAATAATACTAATTAGTTGGTCATCTGAAATTTTTTTTTTTGTTTGTAAACACACTTCCATGTTGAATGTGTTAATTTCTACTTTTTTTATCATGTACACGATCTTAATTTACATTTAACTCGTGTACGTATATGGAATAACTTACAGAAAAATGATTGAAATACAAAAGAATTGAATGGTGTACTGTTTCAAAACTAAATTATTCAAAAATCATTTTTGTGTATGTATGCAATTTGCGGTTGGGGAGAAAATTTTTGTAACTTTTGTTGTATACTTGTCCCTTTAACTTCTTTCCGTGTAAGTGTACTTAATATTGATGTTGTGGACGTATATCTCTGTTAGATTATGTACAATTATGGAGGTTCTATACTTGTAATATTTACATGTTTTTTACATTATGAATCTAGGTTAATTTGACTAATATTGCTCAATATACTTTGAAAGAATTCAAATTATGGATTCTATATCAGCAAAAAAAAATTGTTGTACGATATGTAAGAATTCAAATTATGGATTCTTGATTGTCGTGGCATTAAACATATGCCATGTGCGATGAAATATTACATCATGTTCGATATTTTATAAGAATCTCTTGCAATTTTTGCTATATATGGTTGTGTGCACGGCGAGTTAGCCAAATGCTTTATATTTAATATGATATATTTTTTAATTACGACATTTTTGTTTTGATATAGTATTATAGTCTTTTTTATGGAACTTGTATTTCAAAATTAATTAATGAATGTTATGTTGCACTTTATTATTGCTGGAGAAGAAATAAGGTTTCAAACTTAACTTGTAAACGTACACGATTATGATTACACTGAGATACACGTACACGTACACGACCAACTAAACAGTTTCATCCTAAAAATCTCTTATACGTATACAACAATATTTAGTGGAACATACATGGTACGAGATTAGAGGGATTGTACAAATTCCTTGTGGAGGGTAATGAACCAAGAAATGGGAACAATCCATGTTGACACGTAACAAATTCACCTTCGCGTCCTGTGTCTTGTACACAGTCTCTAGTGTACGTACATGGGAACAATCCATGTTGACACGCCCGGGTTAAATTCACAGTTGGATGAGTGTCACTAAAAATCGCAGTGGTTTCTCCTGTACGTACACGTTGACTTGTGTTCGTACACTCTGCCAATAGACGATTGAATTCCCCTGCCGGTTCCACGGTCGGTTGAGTGTCACACACTTCCTCCTCAACATGGCCAACTCCATATTCTTCTACAATAAAATTATTCCACTTATTATACTCGTAATCTTCACCACTACCTTCACTGCCGTCTATAGTAGGGTCGAGAGTACTTCCCGCACTATAGCCACCACTGACATCGTCATCTTTTTCAATGTTTTCGTCGCTGTCATTCAATTCTTCCCCATCCACCTCTTCGTTCTCCTCATCCTCTCAACTTTTTCAGCATTTAAACCATTTCTGACACCATATTTTATTTCTTTTATTCGTTCGCGGTACACTGTACACCAGACGGAAATATTAAAAAACTAAACAACTGTAGCTAACAAGATACTGTGTACGTAACCAACTCGCCTGACGATTTCGTTCACTGTCGCTGTACACCGGTTCAGCTAGAAGGGCATTTTTCTGAAATTGACATAATTGTCAATCTGTGAAAGCATTTCCCCACTTTGTCAAAACCTGAAAGAAAAACATAAAACATGGGCCTGGCCCGTAATTAACCCAAATAAAAAAGAGGTTCTGGATCTTTACACTATAAACCAAAACATTATATATAGTTTTCTCTTAAACGTTATTTAAACCGGCGAGTTATAAGTTTTGCATAAATCTTTTTACAAATTAAGTTATTGACACTTGATTTTATATCATTATTTTAGTTACAACTTTTACCAAAAACTTTTTTACTATAAGACTCGAAATTAGGAATAATAATATTTAATGAAAATGAATGGTGCAAGATGACCACTAAGATACACGTTTGTGTGACAAAGAAAATATATGTAGGGAAGTTTTGATGTTACAGAGGGTATTTTTAAACAAATAAATAGATTAATCACTTCATTTATTACAGGGAATACAAGCAGTAGCGGATCGAAATGCTATTTTTTACCTAAAATATAATTAGGTCTGGGCATAAAAAATCAAAATCTAAAAACCGATAGAACAAATCCGACTACGAAATCGAACCAAATATTCATAAAATTTCTAACAGATTCTAAATGTTTCTAACGGAATTACCCAAACCGAACCAAAAACTGAACATTATACCAAAAATCCAAAATATAATTATATATCTAAAAGTATTAGTTATATATTTGATACATTAGTGTAATTTTGTTTTTTTGGTTTTTTTTGGAAAAATCAGTTAAGAGTGAGACTAATGGAAGGTTTAACATAACAGAAGATTTTTTTTTTTTTTTCTTAAATTATTGTGCTGATTTTTAATTTAAATAATATAGAAAGACACATGTGATGATGTGACACTTATGAAGATAATTGATCAACTTTCATATATATATATATATATATATATATATATATATATATATATGATTCCGAAGACTTGTATCCATGATTTGTAATATCTTTTCTTTTTATATTAGATGTAATAATTCTTATAGTATGAACGTTTTGTAACAACAGTTTTTAATTTTACTGCTTAGCAATATCTTACAACTTGGGATTTTGAATGTAGAATGGCCGAAGACATTTCTACGAATTAAGGTGGATTTGTTTCTTAATATTATTGGTCAGTGAATCAAAAGGTTTGCCGAAAAGGATATCGTTTCAGTTCCTAATTTGCTTGTCAAAATAACTGATCGAGTCTAAAGGCAATTTCTCTAAAAGTGGCATCGTTTGACTAAGATTAGGTTTATATAATAATTTAAGTGTGTAATCTCTAAAAGACACTTTATTACGACATTCCACATCAACCAAATTGCCAAATCTGAGTCATGTTTACAAAAGTGTTTTGCAAACAAGTCATATATTTTAGAACATACATTTGAGTAACAATTGTTAAAACTTACCATAAAAGAGTTGACTGTTTACTCGTTTAGCTAAACACCAAACCCTCCAAGTTATTTTTTTCTAGATTTGTTTGAATGTTGATCTCGATTGAAAACATACAGAGGAATTTTATTATGTGCTTTCGTTATGTTGTTACAATATTTTTACGATAATTTAGCATTTTTTGTGTTTGTAAATAGATTGATCATGGTAAAATTCACAATCTCAATAATCTTTTTTTAAAAAAAAACTCTTACAATTGAACCAAAATTAAACGTCCGGGTATATAACTCCTATTTATGTGTATTAAGTTTGAAAATTTATTTAAAGCCAGAATTGT
>NW_003302553.1:10613606-10615036 GCF_000004255.2 Arabidopsis lyrata subsp. lyrata | reverse complement strand
ACCTTCCTGGATGAAAACAATATATATTATTATTGCATAAAATAAAAGAACAAAATAAATAAAAATTAAATAGAAAAGGTATTAAAGTAAAAGAATAGTCAACCCTAGAATCGTCAAGTCACATGAAAACGAACGTCGATTCTGACTTGGCGACAATCCAACCTTATATATAAATAGACGACGCATGATAATGCATCATCCATAGATCTCTTATTAAATAACATTGCTGACCAAACTCTTACAAAGCAAACCAATCTTGAACCACCAAAGTTAATGGAGAGCTCAAACAGGAGGAGCAACAACCAATCACAAGATGACAAGCAAGCTCGTTTCCGAGGCGTTCGAAGGAGACCATGGGGCAAATTTGCAGCAGAGATTCGAGACCCGTCGAGGAACGGTGCCCGTCTTTGGCTAGGGACATTTGAGACCGCTGAGGAGGCGGCACGGGCTTATGACCGAGCAGCCTATAACCTTAGGGGCCATCTCGCTATACTCAACTTCCCTAATGAGTATTATTCACGTATGGACGACTACTCGCTTCGCCCTCCTTACGCTTCTTCTTCTTCTTCTTCTTCGTCATCGGGTTCTACTTCTACCAATGCGAGTCGACAAAACCAAAGAGAAGTTTTCGAGTTTGAGTATTTGGACGATAGGGTTCTCGAAGAACTTCTTGATTCAGAAGAAAGGAAGAGATAATCACGATTAGTTTTGTTTTGCTATTTTATGTGGCACTGTTGTGGCTTCCTACGTGCATTATGTGCATGTAGATCGCTTGATTAGTACTTTATTTGGAGTTTTTTAATAACGTGCCACGACCATAAATTGTAAGATAAGGCGTACTTTGCGTTTTAATGAAATATGAAGGTTAGATATATGATATAAGTACGTACACCAGCTTTCATAATTTTTTCTATTATTTGATGAGATCTTCACTAAGTTGCTATCTATATGAATATGATAATATGATATGATGCCAATAGTGTTGTATTGACAACGTACGCGTAATAGAACTGCTTCATTTATATGATTTCAAATACAAACGCCTCTTACGGAACATGCATGTCATTCCTCAGTTAATGAAACACAAACATGTCTATTTAGTTTCTCAAGTTTAGTTTAGTTTACACGATCAAAATCTATTATGGAAAATAACTAATTTTTATGTGATAAGCCTCATTACTTATAATTCTTTTTTGAACATTGTATCTAAATTCATCGGTTTTTGCCTTTTGGAGAGAAGTCAGACGAAATTTTTTTCATTTAACCGTCTTAAAGAATCTGGACGATGAACTGATATCGATAGGTGTGCTAAAAGAAATATTATTAATAGAACATTAGAACTATATATTATCTCTTAACTTGTAATACAGACTTTCGTTAGTGAAAATATGGGAACGCATCCGATCAAGTATTCAAGATGACATCTAGAA
>NW_003302553.1:10606418-10613314 GCF_000004255.2 Arabidopsis lyrata subsp. lyrata | reverse complement strand
ACATCACAGCAAATAGTTGAGTAAGAAAACCAATAGACCTTGTTGACAAAAAAAGGCTGCATCAATTTCCAATCCAACATCTTTAGGGAAGAAATTCGACTAGAAAGAAAGGTTACTTTTCAAATGATTCTTAATATAAAATTCTTTCTTTTACTGACTATACTCTATCACAACTTCACAAACTCGATGCCATTATTTTGAACAATATAGAATATCCACATTTTTAAAAAGGAATATAATAAGTTCATTCTAGTTATTTCTCTCAAATACGCCAAGCAAAATTTTGCACTTCGAAATCGGTCATCTATAGACGTTTTAATAATAATTATAAAAAAAAATTGTTGGTCTCGGAGATTAGTTTGGATTTCGGATTGGAATTCCTCCTGGTGTAAAGACTTTTTTTTTTATCTCAATGATTATTGTGAAGACAAATGTTGTTATAACGTAATAAAGACAAATTTTAACATTAAACCAAAAAAAAAACGTAATAAAGACAAATGCATAGTACTCTCTATTCATGTTCCGCAAGTAACAAATAGTGTTCGAGGTATAGATCAATGATATCGTAGGATAGTTTTCAGATTCTAGCCAGTAATTTGGGCCAAGTCTATTTTATAACCTGAAGCCCAACAATGTATAGTGACTACTGACTACCAACAAACTTGTGACAACTAGTAATTTAAATTTTCCCGGGAAAATTGAAACACAACAGAATAACTTCCTAAACTAAAGAAAAAATATATCATATTGATTAATACTCTTTACCCCAAAAGCAAGAAAAATAACATCACCCATTAGATACTGTAAGTAAGTAGTGATGATCTAACGGTTGAAGGAAGACAAGAAGTGACAATCGATCTAACGGTTTGCGTCGTTCCAAGTGTCTTGGTTATAGTTCTCTCCATAATCTAAAAGCTCCTCCAATAAACTATCGTCTAAATACTCAAACTCAATAACTTCCTTCCGGTCACCACCACCTCCTCCTCTATATTCAGACGACGAGGAAGCCACCACATTCTCTCGGCTGCCATTTGGACCGTCCTTCATCATTTGATACTCGTGAGGGAAATTGAGAATGGCCCTTTGGCCTCTCATGGCAAAAGCTGCTCTATCATAAGCCCGAGCCGCGTCTTCCGCTGTGTCAAACGTCCCAAGCCAAACACGAGCACCGTGTCTAGCTGAGTCGCGTATCTCCGCCGCATATTTCCCCCATGGACGCTTTCGTACGCCTCTGTATTTCACCTCATTCGTGTTATAAGTCTCTCTATGTTCCATGAAAGCTTTAAGGGTTTTTGTTTTTGCATGTAACATGAGTTGATAGTAATGACAATTTATACGTGGAAGTAATGTGACTCAATTAGAGAATCTAGTGGATGTTATTTTAACGCACGTGTCTGTTCAAAAGCCTCCTTTAAATTGTATATAAAGTTAAATCAGGGGGTAAATTGTAAATAACAATATATTCGTGCCATCGTAAAATTAAAGAAAATTATTGGGGTTGACTGCAAATATTAGAAACAACTTGATTTGCGGCTGCTATGTGTCTATTGTATAATTTAGCAACAATTGAGGGACTAAAATGAAAAAATAAAAAAGTGAGTGAAGTCCAATGAATCATTGAATCTGGATGGTCAAGGAGACGGCTAAATTGAAAGAAAGTATTTTTATGACGACGGACCAAAAATGCTCTCAGCCTCTCACTTTTTTTTGTTGTTGGTCAAGCTTTTTTTTTTTTTTTTTGTTTCTTCCTTCAATTAATTGTCTCACGTGTCAACTTTGACCGCACGTGTAGTAGATTCTAGTCTCTTAAATTTCAATTTGACCATCACCAAACACATAGAAATGTGTGTGATTCTGAAGTTATAAAGACAGGTAAAACATGATACACTTTTAGATAATATAAAATATTTGTGCATTTTTGATAAAGCATGCTACTATTATTTGGTTTAGTTGTCACTTTGTTCATTGACCAGAAGTTGAAAAGTAATTTGATGAAATCTTATAATTTTGGCCGCACTAATATGTATTAACGAGTTATGATTTTCTTTCTACATCGAAATGATTTAATAGAATTAATATGCATTATACACGAAAAGTTAATGTTCTAATTTTTTTCATGAAAATTTTCTGTAAATAGGTCCTACGAACTTGAGTGATATTTGGGCTGCTTGAATAGCTCTTCTCTTTAACGCACGATCGACAAGTTATTTAAGCTTTAAGGTTATTTTTAAAGAAAAAAACAGAAACCTAAGTTATCGATTATAGATGTAAAAAAAAAACCACATTTACTAAGTATAAATATAATTGAAATGAATTAAAATTTTGTATATTGTAAACATATCTGATCAAATTATATATATATATATATATATATATATGTTTTTAGTATGATTATATTTATATTAAATTATATCACTACAAAAAGTTGCAGAATGAACAGTTTATAAGTTAGGTTAAAAAAAAAAAACTATCAAGAAGTTAGGCCTCTTATGTTCTGCCACCCAAAAACTAGACCCAACGAATTGTTTCCCACCATTGAAGGCCATATATTGGATTAAAGGATATAATTTAGGCCCAAATAGTATAAAAACATCTTCATCTCAAAATATACGTAGGAGAACAACTTGAACATTCAATAGAATTATTCATTTTTGTTAAGTATAATGATTTTCAACTCAAAACTAATTGGTAATTTTTAGACGGACTGATATCACTTATATATTACTCTAAGTCATATCATATTTTCGATGTAAGATTCCTAATACTTTCTTTTCGAGATAATGGTTTTCCGTCAAGTTTCAAACTTAATCACACTGCAAATATATATACTCTATCTAAGCCACTTTACGTGGATCAAATATAGTCTCTAATATTATATTAAGTTTCATAGATTTTAACTTGAAGTTAATTAATAATGAGTATTACCTCATATATATAACATTTCCGATGTTGGATTAATGATAATTTTGAGTTTTCAAATATATTTTTATAAGTACTTAAGTAGAAAGCAAAACAAAAGAAATCGAATTAGCATTGACACAAGATTAAAATTACTTGGATAATATAATGAATAAATAATATCAAAGATATATATGCTTGAAAATTGAAATTCGAAGGTTGCATGCGACGTTTGAAAACGCCAACGAACGTTTGACTATAATGATTCTTTGATTCTTTCACTGTAATGATCTTCACACTGCTTCACTTGTCTTTCCTTTTCTTCGATTGGCCATTTTCCCACTTTGTGTCATTTTTTTGTTCCTGCTTTTATCAAAGTTAGATTTTTTTTCCATGTCAAGTGCCAACTCTTTCAAGTCTTCGACTTTTTGACCAAACAAGTCATTTGGTTTGGCCTTCTATTGAGTGTGTGGATGTTGCTCGCTCTCTAAAATATAGACAAAACTAAATACTAGTATATACTTCTTTTATTTCCGGGTCGTGTCTAAAGTTTTAGAAGCATAATACAAATAGAAAAATGAGAAATTTAATACAACTTTAGTACTATTGATGTCATAAATATTTGTTTAATTATTTTGTCATAAAAATAGTGTTAAAAGATTTTTTTACCAATATATCACGCTAATGCGATACGATTATATCAGGCCGACGCGATTCAATTCACTTATCTTGGTACAATTGAGATTAGTTATTACTCAATGATACGTTGAGACTTGAGACCACATTGAAACGATAATACAGATTAACTCTTTAAACTTTAAACATACTAAAACTTTAAAGTATACAAAAATAAAACATAATTAGTCTAAGAAAAAAGTAATAAAAAATCGGACCAATACAAAAAAAAACAGAACGTAATGGCCCGCCTTTTTTAGAAAAGCGGTCCAACACTGAACGACTCTCTTCACTACCCAACCATTTTCATTTGCTTAATGCGTGGCTTTCTAAAATCCCCTCATTTATTTATTTTCTTTATTAATATAAATCCGATTCCGATTTTCTTGTTAAATTCGATGTGTTTTTTTTTTCGAGAATAACATTCCAAAATTCCCTCAAATCTTTAATATATTTTCCAATAACAAAAGATTTTTCCAGTTTTATATATATCAATCTCTAACACAACAGTATATCTCCTCAAATTTTCTAAGGGATACATTTTTTTTTTTGTATTTTGTGAGTACCCTTTTGATACATTCATTGTTGTTATTCTTCTGATGTATCAATCAATTGACGACGATGATGATCTTCTCGCTGCTCTTTGTTTTGATCAAAGGTTTGATTTTTATTGTTCAATTGTGTTGTATTGTGCCTTTTGATATCTGGGTTTCACAGGTTTCCTAATTTTCAATCCAATTTCAATTGTAAATACCAAAAGTTTTGATTTTGAATACCAAAAGTTTTTCTAGGGATTTGTTGTTGATGGAGTTTGTTGTTACCTTGATTCTGTAGCAATGGAGTAGTAGATCCTTATGCATATATTCAGACAAATGAGGATAACATCTTTCAGGATTTTGGGTCCTGTGGTTTGAATCTGCAGCCACAACAAGAACAAAGTTGTAACATTGGAGCACAATTTGATTCTTTTAGTGGAAATCTTGAACAAGTTTGTAGCTTTAGAGGGGAAAACAATGGAGTTGTTTATAGTAGTAGTATTGGATCAGCACAATTGGATTGGGCTGCATCGTTTAGTGGAGTTTTGCAGCAAGAGACTCATCAAGTCTGTGGCTTTAGAGGACAAAACGACGATTCTGCAGCAAATCATTTGCAGCAGGAACAAGGACAAGTGTGTAACGGTGTAGTGGAAATCAATTCTTCCTCGTCGGTTGGAGGTGTTAAGGAAGAGTTAGAACATGTTGAGGATGAATGTTCGCGAAAGAGGTAGTCTTTTAAGAGAATCTGAATACCTTGCTCTTTACATTTCTTTGTTCTGATGGTTTCAAGAACTACTTTGGTTGTTTTCTGCGGTGTTGTGTGTTTCTTTAAGTAAAATTATTAATGATTTCTTGTCTTGGTCTCCACAAGTTTGGTCTTGTTTCGAATTACCTAAACTTGCACCATGTTGTGTCATTGTGTGATCTTGTTGTTTGGCTATCTACAGTGACTACTTTAGCATCCATTTCGTTGTTTGATGTGATTATCTATTAACAGGGGACGAAATGGATCATGTAACAAGCCAGGAACCAAAGCCTGTCGCGAGAAACTGAGAAGGGAAAAGCTAAATGACAAGTATGTTCAGAGCTTTGCCTAACCCGCATGTTTAGTTATTGTCTGCACTGTGTTGTTCTGCAGTTGCCTCATATGAAAGAATATTGGGTGTTTTTCAGGTTCATGGACTTGAGCTCTGTTTTGGAGCCTGGCAGGACTCCAAAGACGGATAAATCAGCTATACTCAATGATGCTATTCGGGTTGTGAATCAGCTTAGAGGTGAAGCTCATGAGCTTAAAGAAACCAACCAGAAGCTTCTGGAAGAGATCAAGAATCTAAAGGTTGGTTTCTCACTTTGTCCTATTACTCCTATCCATCTGCTTATTAGATGAGGAACACAATTCAAGTAGTCTTTGTAGTTTCTACCGGAAAATGTTTCCGATTTCAGTATCTTGATTTTGGTTTTAACTGTCTGGAATAGGCGGAGAAAAACGAGTTACGGGAGGAAAAGCTGGTGTTGAAGGCGGATAAGGAGAAGATGGTGCAACAGTTGAAATCTATGGCGTTTCCATCACCGGGTTTCATGCCCTCACAGCATCCAGTAGCTTTCCATCCCAATAATATGCCGGTTTATTCGGGTTACGGTTACTATCCTCCAAACATGCCAATGTGGTCACCCTTACCTCCTGCTGACCGTGATACGTCTCGTGATCACAAAAACCTTCCTCCTGTTGCTTAATCTTCTTTCTGTTGATTCATCAATGATCATAACTATCAATCGCTTAGGAATTTTTGTTCCTTCAGATGATTCTTTATCAGTAGTTTTACAGTAACCATTGGGAGATTAGAGAATTTTTTGATTTGAATAAAATGTCTGAGAAACTTTAATCCAATGTAAAGGAGGTGGGAATAGATCATTCGAAAATGTATTACATCAAATGTAGGTGAAAGCAGTGTTCTAAAATACGCCCTAGGCGGCTGTATATACTGTTTTTAAGCTATGCGTTTAACAAATACGGTTGGACTAAATACGGTCGCTTATATGGCTCAATACGGCCGCTATACAGCTCAATACAGCCAGTATACGGTGTCATACGGCTCAATACGGTGCTATACGGATTAATACGGCCATTTATACTATGTCGTTTATATAAATACAGTTGTGATTATGTTTTCATTTTCTTGAGAGTTGGAGTTTAACGTGAGACTCCTTTTATGTTTTCTGACAATTGTTTTATTTTTTTAAAGTATTTTCACTCAAAGATTTTTGAGAAATTGTTAAAAATGCCCCTTTTTCAATACCCCTTTTCAAAAATGCCCCCTTTGAGAGTCCATTTTTAAGTTTGCCCTCTTTTAATTTTTAATGACCATTTTACCCTTATTTGAAACAAAATTAGGTCCACAAAATACAAAATATTTTTTGGGAGGAAAAGTGATCTCCCAATTTTCCCGCCAAAACACTTGTAAAAAACCTTTAAAATACCTTGTAAAATTTTCCCGTAAAATTTTTTCCCGCCAAAAAATTTTCCCGCCAAAAATTTTTTTTTGCGGGAAAAGTGATTCCGCAATTTTTTTGGCGAAATTTTTTTGGCGGGAAAATTTTTGGCGGGAAAAATTTACAAGGTATTTTAAAGGTTTTACGAAGTATTTACAAGTGTTTTGTAAGGTTTTACAATGTATTTTAAAAGGTTTTACAAGGTACTTATAAAGTTTTATAAGGAATTTATAACTTGTAAAAAACTTGTAAAACCTTATTAGTACTGACCGGCTATCATCGCCGTACTTGTTATGA
>NW_003302553.1:10554357-10606318 GCF_000004255.2 Arabidopsis lyrata subsp. lyrata | reverse complement strand
CGCAAAAAAAATTTTTTGGCGGGAAAATTTTTTGGCGGGAAAAAATTTTACGGGAAAAATTTACAAGGTATTTTAAAGGTTTTTTACAAGTGTTTTGGCGGGAAAAATTGAGGGATCACTTTTCCCGCCAAAAAATATTTTGTATTTTGTGGATCTAATTTTGTTATATTTGTGATATCTTTTATTAAAAGAAGGGTAATTTAGTCATTTTGTACATAAAAAGGGGTATTTTTAAAAATGGACAGCCAAAGGGGGCATTTTTGAAAAGGGGTATTGAAAAAGGGGCATTTTTGTGAGTCTTATATGATATTATATATATTTGTAATATATATATATATTTATAAATATATATTTACCGTATATATCCTGTATATACAGCTGGATATACATTTAAGCGATATACGGTGATCCACCGCCTAACGTATTTTAGAACTGGGTTTAAGTGATGGACAAAGTAATCGGAATCTCCTAAAACCCTAAATACTAATTTATCGGCGGTACATTTTTCTGGGATAAAAAACCGAACCGAGGTTTATAGATTTCGGTTCGTATTCGGTTATTAGGGAAAAACCGATGGACAGCTTCTAGAATTAAAATCGGTTATCGGTTAGTTCGGTTAGTTCGGTTCGGTTCGCTTGAAACGAACGGTTCAACCAAACTAAATCTAAACCCTAATAACATTTTTCACCATGGTTCACTTAAGCCCCTTGTGTTGTCTTCGCATCGACGGAACGGAAGTAGAACTTTCCGACCAATCTCGAAGATTGTCTGCGAATCAAAATAGTTCTTAAATATCTCCAAGGTAAATCAATTATGTTGAATTCAAGTTTCAATCTTTGAAATCTCCAATTTGACTCAGTGACTGATATTTGTGCTTTGAGTGAGTTGACTCACTTGGTGCTTGGATTCTGAAATCTAGGTTTAAAGTTTAAACACTGAGATCACTCTATATCACAAATGGAGCTCAATTTATCTTCGATGGCTTTAACAAACACCAAAATCTTATACCCACCAGAAGTTTCTTAAACCCATCAAAATCTCTGTGCCATCATCAGCTTCCAAGAGTTTCATTCTCTGTTTCTTCTCCGTATTCTCTCAAGCTAATGACTTCAAGAAAGGTGAAGCCTTTTCTAGTTTCAAGCCTATATTTTGTGGGTTTATGCTCTAATGCTGTGTTTTGGATGTAATCTGATGTTTTCCGATACCAATTGACGGTAAATGAATATACTTTAGGTTATAGCAATGGCTGGTGCAAGTTCCAGAGACTTGGAGATGTCGAATTTAACAGCATTATCGCCTTTGGATGGACGTTACTGGGGGAAAGTTAAGGAATTGGCTTCTTCTATGAGTGAGTTTGGATTGATCTATTTCCGTGTACTTGTCGAGGTACTTCCTTCTGATATTAACTCTTTTTGTTACCTATCAAGTGAAGGGTTATGATCTGATTCATTGATTGAGACGATTATGATTGGGAAGATTGGTTTTCTTCTTCTTTGGTGGAGGAAGCATGTGAGAGTAGTTTAAATGACTGTTCTAATGCTAAAGCTTTTCTTGTTTTTTCTTTTATATTTTTGCTAGATCAAATGGCTTCTTAAGCTTTCAAATATTCCTCAAGTCACTGAAGTTCCAAGCTTTAGCAAAGAAGCTCAGATTTACTTGCATGGCATAATCGATGGATTTAGCATGGATGATGCATTGGAAGTTAAGAAGATCGAGAAAGTAACAAATCACGATGTGAAAGCAGTGGAGTATTTCTTGAAACAAAAATGTGAATCACATCCAGAGATTGCTAAGGTCTAGAAACTATTCTCTCACTCCTAAGTTCTAAGGGTTTGGTTGCTTGGATTCCCTGTAACTAAATCTCTCGTCTTTTTTACCGAGTTAGGTTCTTGAGTTTTTCCATTTCGCTTGCACGTCTGAGGACATCAACAATCTTTCCCATGCTTTGATGCTTCAAGAAGCACTTAGTTCGGTTATACTTCCAGCCATGGATGAGCTGATCAAGTCTATCTCTCTGATGGCTAAGAGCTTTGCATATGTCCCCATGCTTTCACGTACTCATGGACAGGTAATGTCGAAAGAGAAGACTTTCACGGTGTTACGTTTCCCTTTTTAGCAGTTTTTCAGTTCTATCTATCTCTTTCTTAAACCAATGGTCATGAATTACAATGCAGCCAGCTTCACCTACAACTTTGGGGAAAGAAATGGCGATTTTTGCTGTGAGGTTAAGCGAAGAAAGGAGATATCTTTCAGAAACCAAGATTAAGGGGAAATTTGCGGGTGCTGTTGGGAACTACAACGCCCATATTTCTGCGTATTCTAATATCGACTGGCCTCATGTTGCAGAGGAGTTTGTTACATCTCTTGGATTAACATTTAACCCATACGTGACTCAGGTATATAGTTTCTCTTGATCAAATTTTCCTGGTGGAAGGATTTAGTTCGCATTTGTAAAGTTCCTCACTGGTTGATTGTTCTCGTGGTTTTTGCAGATTGAACCCCATGACTATATGGCTAGACTTTTTAATACAATTAGCCAATTCAACAATATCTTGATTGATTTTGACAGAGATATATGGAGCTACATATCTCTAGGGTACTTTAAGCAGGCAAGTGTTAACAAAAATGATTAAAAAAAATAAGTCGAGTCATTTGAATGGGAAAATCGTCTCATTGTTTGAAATTTTGATGCAGATAACTAAAGCGGGTGAAATCGGATCATCGACAATGCCTCACAAAGTGAATCCTATTGACTTTGAGAACAGTGAAGGGAATCTAGGTAAAGCAAATGCAGAGCTTGCTTTTCTCAGCATGAAGCTTCCCATTTCACGAATGCAGGTTTGAGCATTTTTTCATATTAAGTGTGTCCACTAGATTTTCCTAACAGTAATGGGGAAAAAGTAAGCCTGAAAATTTTAAATGTACAATCTGCAGCGTGATTTAACCGATTCAACTGTCTTGAGAAACATGGGTGGAGCTTTAGGACATTCTCTTCTGGCTTACAAGAGCGCGATACAGGGAATTGGGAAGCTTCAGGTATTATTTCCGTTGCCCTAAGAAAGGTCTCCACTTGTCAGAGACTAAGGATGATCTTGATATAGGTTAATGAAGCTCGGTTAAAAGAAGATTTGGATCATACTTGGGAAGTCCTCGCTGAACCGATACAAACTGTAAATTTCTGGAAACTTTCTAGTCTTCTATAATGATCAAGTTAGTCCATGTATTGCTAATTGACGGAATAAAAAACAGGTGATGAGGAGATATGGTGTTCCAGAGCCGTATGAGAAGCTGAAGGAGCTAACAAGAGGAAGAGCTGTGAATGAAGAAAGCATTAGAAAGTTTATTACAGGTTTGGAATTGCCTGAAGAAGCAAAAGACCAACTTTTGAAGCTAACTCCACACACATATGTTGGCGCTGCTGCTGCATTGGCACTAGCCGTGGATGAAGCTGTGCACTTGGGACATTAATAATATGATCAAATCGGTGTAGATGATGCTGCTTGTTGTATTATGATTTTCTTTGCCCAAATCAAATGGGATAACAAGAATCAATTTTGACTTTCATTATAAAGTTTGCAGATTCTGACATTTTAAAACATATATTTATAGATGTCGAAAAGTTTTAAACATGAGATTGTTCTCTAATGAAACCACTGGCAAAGGATGGGACCAAAATGTAAGTTCTGCTAACAGTTTTGTTTCAATGAATTTGTTTTTCAAGATATTTTTTGAAAATGGAAACTTTGTTGCGTTTTTGCAGGAATGCAGAGGAATTATGGAGTTTTACTTGGTAATGCATCTGTTTATTATGCTTTATCCTTTGCTTTCTCTGGTCTTTGGATCTTGTGTTACTACAGTTAGTCAGTTCACATTATACGGATTCTTGAAAGGTGACAAACCTGATTTTCATGTCGCAATGCCGCCTGATAAAGCGAAACCGTTTTACGCCTCTTTAGTCGAGAAATTCCAGAAAGCATATAATCCCGATGCAGTAAAAGGTAAAACACACTCTCATTGATCTTTCTTGATCAAAACTTCACATTTTCTCCAGTCTTCTTGACTGAATTGGTTCCCTTTTTTTTTGAAACAGATGGTGTGTTTGGAGCTACGATGCAGGTAAGGAGATAAATCCTTTCAATAGCAAAGCTTAGTTCGTTATCTTGTGTGATTAAAACATGTTCTCTTGCTTATTACATTACTTTGATCATATTCAAAGGTCCATCTTGTACACGACGGTCCAGTCACGATGCAGCTCATAATCATTATGTATAGTATGTACTTATCTGATTTCTGGTCTAACTGTCTGGAATAGGCGGAGAAAAACGAATTATGGGAGGAAAAGCTGGTGTTGAAGGCGGATAAGGAGAAGGTGGTGCAACAGTTGAAATCTATGGCGTTTCCATCACCGGGTTTCATCCCCTCGCAGCATTCAGCAGCTTTCCATCCCAATAATATGCCGGTTTATTCGAGTTACAGTTACTATCCTCCAAACATGGCAATGTGGTCACCCTTACCTCCTGCTGACCGTGATACGGTCTCGTGATCACAAAAATCTTCCTCCTGTTGATTCATCATTGATCATAATCATCAATCGCTTAGGAATTTTGTTTCTTCAGATGATTCTTTATCAGTAGTTTTGCAGTAACCATTGGGAGATTAGATAATTTATCCTTAGGTGTTATTTTTGAATAAAATGTCTGAGTAACTTGTCAATTTTTTTCTGGTTTCTGTCTCTTGATTCAATGTAAAGGGGGAAATAGATCATTCGGAAATGTATTACACCAAATGTAGAAGAATGCAAAAAATCAAGGAGTATTTTGTAAATTACGCAAAGTTAGTTGTCCTTTATAGTGGGTCATAGTACAAGCATCTTAACCACTCATTTTTAAAACTCAATAATTCATAGCCGTTGGATCTTTGTCAAACCTGTAGCTTCAAAGCAAGGCAAAACCACCACCAACCGAATTTTGACATGTTTGTATTTTGTAATCATAAATAGTTTCGATCCAAAAACGCAACGTAAGATACTCTCTATTTTAGTACAATAATCCATAGTTGAAAATGTCCCACAGAATTTAATAAAAATGAGAGCATTTTTTCATAATTTCATAAACAAGAGTAATCTTTATACACTGAGAGTTTAAAAATGGTGTAATGGTATTCTATTAACAAAACAAAGAATCAAAAATCTCAAATGAGTTTTGTTTTTTCTATATATATGAAAATTGTACAGAGAGTTTTTCGGTTTTACTTACGCGGAAGCAAGTAACCAGAGTGTAGTAAGCGAAGAAATGGCGATTGTGATCCAACAAAGGAAAGCTAAAGCTACAGAGAGTTGGTATTTCCAACACTCTGCTTCAAAACTGCAGCTTCCTAAATCGCCAAAGTATAAAACCGTTATTCCCGCGGATGATGATGCTCCTGCTAGTGACAATGTCGATGTTACCTAAAACGGAAAGTACAAAAAATGATTAGCATTTTGATGATCTTTGTTTGAGAGAGAGAGAGGGTATACTCTTACCCAATCTCCAACTACAAATAGGCTGACTAAAACCGGACTAAGAAGCGTTTTCTTTCTCACTAAGGCGAATGTGTCTAGTATCGCAAGACCGAAACTCCATATGACTTGCAAACCCATTGCTGCAATTAGATAGCTGCAACCAAATCTTCCAGGTGTAAGAACAAATAGACAGTAACAAAACGAAGAGTCCACATTCTTTAACTCTACATATACTTGAGAATGAATGCTAAATTGTCACAGAATCAAACATTCAACATATCAGATGTTTTCAAGATCCTTGCACTTCAAAACAAGAAAAGAACTAAGCAGAAAATACAAAACCAATATCAAAAACTATCTTTCTCTAGATTGATTCACAATCATGAAGCATTACATGAATCAAGCCACACTTGTCTAACACAAGATCAGACTCAAACTCACTCAAAATTGCTTCAAAATCCTAAACACTAAATCCAGAGGTAACAAAAAGAGTCCAGATTCTGACACAACTTTCTCGGGATTGGATCTATACGATTCATCTAAAACTCCACACTAATCCAAGAACTCAATATCTTAAACTCTAATCAAACAGAACAAAAAAAAAAAAGATGACTTTACCAGAAAGCAGTGAAGCTGAAGAATCCACCAGAAGTAACCATATACGAAATCGAACCAGCAGCAAAAACACACTGAGAAATTCTTAAGACAAGACCAGTCAAAGTCCCTGGTGTTCCAGGGATATCTATCATTTCTCTTCCACAAGACACTCAAAACTCTCCAAATCAACACAAACCCAAATCGTGAATTATAGTCTTTATTACTTCTCCGAGATCAAAACTTCAAAAAACCAAACTTTCTTGAAACTCAGGCGATTTTTCCGGCGAGAAAACAATAAAGGTGAGATTTTTCGATTTTTTAGAGTATGAAATTGAGGAATCAGAGGAGAAGAATATGGAAAATTGAAGACTTTTTGTTTTTTTTTTTTTTTTTTCAACAGAGGGAGGGCACATAGAGAGGAGGAGAGAAGACGAAGAAGAACAAATGCGTAATTTTTATTTTTGTTAATTAGAAAGTGGAAATTTTTTTGAATAGTAAAATAGCTAATGGTGAAAGTGATGGACAAATATTTTTTTGTGTATTTTTTAATTCAAACTTTTGGCTCACTTTTTTCAATTAGGAAATTTATTTTTTAATGTTGATTGATTTCAATTAATTTTTTGTTTGATTAGGCTTTTTGGGTTTGTATGTTGTTGCTTATTGAGTGTTTTTTTTTTTTTTTTTTTTTTTTTCTCTTTTTAGTGTTGAACTATTTTATTACTTTTTTCTACTCAGCCAGAATATGTCCTACTTTTGGGCAAACTATACTGAAAAAATCACAACTTTTTGTTTTAATTAAAAGTGAAAATAATAGATAGTTTTTTTTTTTGTTTGGTAAGAATATTAGATAGTTTATCAATTATCACTAGTAAAACATCAAATTTTTCGACTAAAAAAAAACATCAATTTTTTTTTACTGAAACTTGAGAAACAAGAGAATAAGTAATATTGCTATTTTTTATACAAATAGTATAAGCAATATGCACATTATTTTTTATTTAATTAGTTTTTTAAAAAGCTTACCATATAGAAAGAAAAAAAAACATAAAAAAAAAGAGAATTTATTGTAAATAGCCATGAATTCAAAAAGAATTAAGAAAATAGTCATGGGCTACAGTACTTTATCTGTTGGATGTCGGAAAACACGTGTAATTACACACATGCCCTTTATAACATGTTTTTTTCTCGAATTACATGTGATAGAATAATATATCTTTTTTTATCATATTATTTTCCGGTTTTACACGTTATTTATAAAGAGCACATGATATTTTTTGAAAAAACACTCTATTCAGTTTAATATCTTTCTCTATCATGTTATTTTATAGTAATACACGTTTTTTTATTATGATCACATGTAATTTTCTTTAAAAAAAGATTCTTATTTTCTAGTAATTCACCGTTTTTATTAAGATCACATGTTATTTCTTTGAAAAAACACTCTATTCAGTTTAATATCATTCGCTATCATGTTATTTTGTAGTAATACATGTTTTTAATTATGATCACATGTAATTTCTTTAAAAAACGATTCTTATTTTCTAGTAATTCACGGTTTTTATTAAGATCACATGTTATTTCTTTATAAAAAGATTCTATTCAAGTTTAATTTTCCCGTAACAATGTTTTTTTTAAAAAAAATACTACGTAACAATGTTTTTTCTTAAAAATTCACTATGTTTTTTTAAATAGCATGTATTTTAGTTAAATATAACATGTGAAATTTAGATCTTACGTGCTATTTTGAAAAATATCACGAAACAATGTCGCCTACTGTAGATTTCAAAACAAACGGAGGATGGTTTTGTTATTTCACCTCTTCAGACAAGATGGGTCCATGCTGTTTTCCGACAGAATTTTCTCTCTCTGCTAGTTTCTTAATTTATGTGTCAAATTTGGCTAGTCTGTAATATTACCCTAAAAAAAACTAAATCAAATGATCCGAAGGAAATTTGAATTTGTTCGGGAAATGAAAATACAACATCATAATCAAATACAAGCTATTTATTCATAGCCAAAAGAAAAAACTCACAAATCTTCAAAAGAAACTAAAAATTATTGAAAAACAAAGAAATCACTTGTTGATTGAGACACAAGTAAATAAGCCAAACTGGATCAGTTAGTTTTTTGCTTCTTGGACGTCTTCTTGATGAGCACCCCATGCCTATGTTTCATCGCCATGAAGCACGCCAATGCAGCTACTATTCCAACACCCTGAAAATAATAGACAACAAATTTCAGTTTCCGATAATTTCATCTGAATTATTACTTTCTTAATGTTTAATTAACTATTCTTGTTTAAGTTATCAATACCTTAATAAACCTAATGAACAATGTGTTAAACTCGCTTGGTGTGAATAGAGGATTCGAGATGGCTAGTCTTGCAATCTGCAAAAACATAACCATTAAGAAGAATATGTAAAAGCAATGGCATAATAATAATTGTTATCTAGTCTGATTTATTACCTCGTTAAGCTGATCGCAGAATTTCTGGCGCGATTCTTCGTTAACCATAGAGGTATAGAGGCTCATGGCCACTCCATCATCTGCTGACACCGTCTCATTCACAAACTAATCATATATATATCAGATGTGTTATATACTTATATATAATCATATATTACCAATAATAATCACAAATATACTGATTATGGTTACACTTTAAGCCATGGATCGGGTTGCTTACCTCTTTGAACTTTGTGTAGAAAATGGTGAAATGGTCTCTATCAAAATCGCGATTGTAGAAATCGTACAATATCGGACTCAAAATGGCTTGGTATACAAGCTATAAGATCAAACCATATGCAAGATTTTAGTAATTTCGTTTATTCTTTCAATATTAAACCTAAGAATTCGAAAGAGAGGTAGATTAATATACCAAAAGGCGAAGCTCCTAGGTAGGTGTTGAAGATGAATAAGATCCCTCCAATAAACTTCATCATTATACCAAGAGAAACTATGTACTTTGCCTACAATTTTTTTTTTATTAATCATAACGCAAATGAACAAAACATAAATTAACTTGGTTGTGTTTAGTTAACGCTTTGGTATGATAAAATGTTTTACCTGGTTCTCAAAGAAACCAAGTTTTGGTCTTAACTCATCGGCAGCTACTCCGAAACCATAATACCTTAACAAACAAAAAAACCATGAAAATATAAAAATCACTAGCTAGCTTTAAGAAACAACAACATATGTCATTCAGATCTAACAATTTCACTAGCTTACTCTCTCCAAGCAGACACGATGAACGCAGTTGCAAAGACAACTCGACCGGCAGGCATAAGAAACGGCATTTTCTCTATCTTTCTTCCATATCTAACCACCGATTCTTGGGTTTTCTCCATGTTTTTTTTCTTAAAATTAAGGAAGATTATTAAGTGTATATCTATGTGTGTTTAAATGTATGAGACAGACGAAGAGAATTTGCTACGAAGGAAGATGATAAAGTCCTTAGATCACCAAGGAGACGACTAGATGGTAGATGATGGAATAATTGAATAATTCAATACACAAACTATAGGTTATATGATTATATAAAAGGAAGACGAATAACAAACACCTATTAAAAATGACTAATCTTTATGTCAAGAAATAACATATTGTTTAAAATACTACAACTTGTAATATAATTACTGACTTTCGAATATGTGAAAACAAAGACCTTCTGTGTCCTCATCATAATAAGAAAGACTTGAACGTTTAAACCTTTTTAATAATGTGTATTTTAAAGAAAATTTACAGTTATGCGAATGCTAAATTAGTTTTTACCAAAGTTGACTTGCCTTATAAAACGACCGGAACTCTTTTTATTATTTTTTGGATCAGAACGACCGGAACTTGCATTATTTCCGATTACAATATTTTTTTTTTTTTGAATTCCAGAAAGTTCTTGGCCAAAGCCCGTAATTTCTGCATGCTCGAAACCACAGTATGTAATATTAGTTTCGTCCTAAGCGTCACTCGAACCGGCGACCTTTAAGCTTTGCTTAGGATCTTTACCAGTTGAGCTAACGACACTTGGTGATTACAATTTTATTTAGGGTGAATCGTTGGACATACCAAATGTCTTTCTTGTTTAACCGGTTAAAAGTCAATGTATTAAGGATAACTATCGGGACTCTCACGTTTTGTAGATCTACAACAAATATTATCAAGTTTTGTCTAGTTTTGGTTTCGAAAAATTGTGAAAAAGTCATTAAAATATGTTTACTTGCTTGTTATCGACTAGGCTAGTAGCCTAGAACGTGAACAGTTGTGCTAATGTGGTCAATTATATATTCGGCTACAACTTCTAATAAATAAATTTAGTCATATTGTTTTTGTTTAGTATTTTGAACTTTTCAACTACATGAATTATTTATAGCTCTATATATTATTCAAGACCGAAGTAATAAAGGTAATGTAATTGTTCATTTGTCAAAAGATGATTCTAGTTCAATATCACATAGAGATAAAGCATTTGTAATGGCTTTTTTATTTTTCAATCAGTTTTAACTTTGGATTGGTTCTTGGCTTTGTTGAGACGATGCTTCATATCCAAGAAAAAGAGCAATGCTCCTACTACGGCCAATCCCTTGACGAAGCTTAAGAGCCGACGAAGAAACTCATTATGTCCGAACAATGCAGGGTTTGTCATTGCGTGATCCGCAAGCTACACAACACACATTAACTCAATCATCACACAGTGTTCACAAGCTATACAATTATTACATGTAGGCCTCAATAACGTACCTCACGGAATTTTGATTTGACTTGCTCTATTTGCTGCTCGTCAAAGTCTGATTTGTAGAAGTTGTATGCAGTATTGTACGACACTGTTTCGTTCAGAATCTGACAAACAAACCAGGAGACAAAACAAAGAACAAATGAGCTGCTAAAGAAAACTAGTTCCACAAAAAGAAGAAATAGAGGCTGTTATACCCTTTTGAGTTTGAGATAGAGCAGTCCAAATTCTTCAGTGTCGATATGATGATTGTAGAAATCATGATGAATCATTGTAGCAATACCTTGGTACATAAGCTATATGCACCCAAAAGAGACATATTGATTTGGAATGGGACACAAAGCATAAGATCTATAAGTGATGCAACATATAATTACAATAACTGTATATTATTCTTATAACTATTTCAATGTTTTAGTATTTAGTTTCATTAGGTTTCAAGCTTTCCTAAAAATAAAGTGTTCATGTTAGTACCAAGAGAAAGGCTCCAGAGAAGCTGCCATAGATGAAGATAAGTCCTCCAAGAGTTCTCACTATGATACTAACTGTCATAAGATACTTAATCTGGTCCCCTGAATAGCCAAACTTTGGGCTCCAATAATCTTCTGTTCCTATCCAGTTGGCTCTGAGCTCCATATAACTAAATATAATAAAGAAAAGAATCCTACTTGTTTAGTTTAATCATCAACTGAGAGAAATATTATATATATATATATATATATATATATATCAAGAACCTCCTTATTTATTTTTGTTTTTTATTTTTATTTATTTATTTTCAAGAACCTCCTTGTTGTTAAAAACAGAGGAGTCTATGGTGCCTAAGAATCATTCAATTACAAATCATATTTAAATGTTTATATATACATGAATTCTAGAAGTCATCAGAACCCATTATTCTGACTTAGATCTATTTGAATTCCAAGTAAGAATCAGAATGATGTTTCTTACTCATGCCAAGCAGAGAGGAAGAAGGAGGAGGCAAAGAGAGATCTTCCAATAGTTTCAACATGAGGGAAAGAAGCAACTTTTTTTCCAAATTTGTTCACTTTTCTTTGCACAACATCCATCTCCGATTCTTACTTTGTACCCTGAAAAACAAGCTAGAAGAAGATGATGATCCAGAAAGAAAAAAGTTTGGAATTTTAAAAGATTTTGTAGAAACAAAGCCTTACTCTTTCAAGACTAATTCGGTTTGGTGATGAAAAGATGATGAATTTGAAGATTTGGTCTTCTTTCCGGAGAAAAGAATGGATGCACGTTGTTTTTTTTTTTTTTTTCAAGCTTCTTGATATTTAAGAAAATTTAGATTAATTACATCAAGAACATTAAAAAAAAATATGAAAACAATAGTTAAAGGATGTGCATAGCATATTTCATTGACATCTGTATAGGTGCATACCTGTCCTCTTATTTTATTTTACACATATGTTTATGAGTACTATTTTATTAGCCTATACCATGTTATGTCTCGTTTGTACTTGGTGTGGTATAATTCCAATTCATCACATACGGAAAAGATGGCTCTCTTGACACTTATCTTAGGGATTGGACACTTGGCTATATAACTTGGCAAGAGTAGGGACACCTGTCAAAACAGTTTACAACAAAACCAAATCATTCGTATCTTTTTAAGGTTAAAGAGGGATTGATTGAGGTCAGAGAGCAGAGGTCATTGAAGGGTTTGGTTGAGAAATAGAAATAAACGAAGTAGAGAGATGTGTATTTACTTAGGTGACAAAGAAGAGTCATTCATAAGGGGAGGAGAACACTTGACGGTAATTTCCACTACAAAAAATCATCCATTGCTTATGAAGTTGTAGGTAAATTATTGATCCGATATTGTAACATGATTTTGTTTTTGTTTTTGTTAATTTATGTTTCCTGATAATGGTTAATTTCTGGTCAATGTAGTTTGGTAATTAAGAAGTCCGAGACCACGTTGATCACATGATCACATTAATGTCACTAATAAGCATTTTCTTCTTACCTAATCATAAATTAATGACAAATAATACACCTAACTATTCTTCTATTAATATTAACAATATGCTCATATATATTAGCTTGCTTCTATAAACACACTTTTTATGATTTAATCATTTACATTCAATAACAAAAAAACTGGTGTCAAAATGTTTATGTTTCCACTGACTTTTCTGAAAATATTTACCATATGATGGTTATTACTTGGTACCTCAACAGGATTGTACGTTTCTTATGATGATTTTTTCCTTCTGTTTTTTGGTTATTCCAAACGAAACTTCAGGAAGAGATCATATGTGGGCGTTGGTTAATGGTTATCGTGTGAACCCCACTAAAACCAATAATGTCATTATTCATTAAACAGTATTATTATTCTTAAAAAATTTGGTAATGCACTGCACACCTGTAATGATGTATCATATATTCATATCATTATTTTTATTAATGGTCTACTTAATGCAAATTGTCTTCTTTTTTTTTTTGTAAACGTTGACTTTAAATACCCAATTCATGAATCTCACCTTCTCTAAGATAAAAATACATTTAAATCATTTCATACTGACCAAATTTTAAGTCTTTTGTTTAAATCAATTGGCAAACAAGCCGGGTCTGCGTGAATGATGATGGTCTTTGTTTATTACGACTGAAATGACTAACTCAAACCTCTACTTCGTCAATGGATTGTTTCTTTTTTATCCATCTTAAAACATATTCTTTCTATTTATTTACTTCTTCTTATGAACACAGATTCATCGAAGCTTTAATCATATCACTTCCTTGATCGTTCGTTCATAGTTTGCTTTTGGAACAAGTAAGTATCTCTGCGCCATTAATCATCATGTGATTCTTGATTATTGTTTCCGATTAGTTCTTACATAGGATGATTCGATTACATAATATGTTTTGAAAACGTTACAGTTATAATTTCTGCGAAAATAAAATCAGTTTTATCTCTTGAGTTCTTTTCTTTTTTTTTTGTCTTAATATCCCTGACCTCAATATTCATGTAAACACTTGATTTCTCTGTTATGATTTGATGTTCTTCGAGAATACGTATTCAAATTCTGATCTAAATTTGCATTTTTTTTTAATATTATAGAAAACATTGACATTAGGAGCACAATATGAAGATGTCAATTAACAAGGTCAAGAGCATGATCTGCACAACCTTAACAAAGTCAATGCCAGCCATTGCCTTCTTTGGGAGAATGACATTTTCCTTTGTCTTTCTCATTACTGCTATCCAAGAGTAAGAAATATTAAAATAAATCTTTGATTCGGTTATCCGCTTATACATTCGAATCCCCAACGCTTGGTTTTCAACTCTGTTTAGTTATGCTGATCATTATGGCGATGGCGGGCCAATCGAGAAGACGATGGGACCAGCCGTGAACGTGTTGTCCAAATATGGTTCAAAGGCACTAACATTTTACTTTGGAATGCAAGTGGTCGCATTCGATGTTCGACTTATTGAGTTCGCACTCATAAGTGCAAAGGCAACCGGAGCTTTATGGTTCATCTTTGGACAATCCATCCCAGCTTACTTCTTGGTAAAAACATATATCCTTATCTTAAAAAATGTTTTTTCCTTCTTGATGAAGATTCTAATCTCAAGACATGTTTCGTTGATTTCAGCTCGCAACGCAAATTTTCTCAACTGTTATTCCTTTCCCTACCAACTTGAATGACTTCACTCAGGTTAAGCTTTGTTACCGCGTAAACCAATACATTGATTGATCACATGGTACTAGGTGATTAACAAAGATTGTGATTGATTTGCAGAACTTGACGTTAATCGGGGCGTTGCTATATTACATTGGATTGAAGCATACTATCGACAACCTCGATGAGGAACAGAAGAACAAGGAGAATGAGGCAGAAGGATGATAAGGCCTTAACTTCCAAAGCCAATGCCAAAGCAAACTGCAAGTGACAATTTCACAAACCCCATTGCTTTATTTGGATAGTTCCCATTATGTCTTTTCCTTTTATTTGTCTTTAATCAGACAACTATTTGAGCTTATGGTTTAGTAAGTAATATCACACTCCATCAATGTGTTTGTTTGCTGTTATGCTTCCTGGTTCATGCAGTGTATTGTTCACCTATGGACTATCGTTCAAGTACAAAGAAAGTGACATCAAGTACAATAGTAACAACAAAATTCTAAAAAATCAAATTTGTTACAAAAGACTATATGCCTTTGAACACTCACTAAACCGAAAATCTTCGTTTGATTTTACTTTTTCTGATTTTTTGTCAATTACAACAATACAACAGGCATCTTCAGATCATTAGATGCAAAAACATACTATAAAAATTTGTTTTATGAAATCAAAGAAGAGCAAAATTTAAGAATGCCAATGAATGAGATCATAATTTAACAAATGATAGATTCTTAACCAAGATCCATATTTTCTCTTCACAATCCTACTTTCTTTTTATATTTTCTCTTCAAATCCTACTTTCTTTTTATCATTCCGTTTCTTGTTTCCGTTAAGCGCAAACAAAGAGACAGATTTTTTTGTTCCATGATATTTTGTCATCTACTGGACCACAATTAACTGATCTATATATAAATCCAATTAACTCTATTGCAGAAGAAGGGATTCGAGAAGGTGGTGCCGGTTTTTGGTGGATTAATGTATGCTACTAGACCGCAAGCACGTTTCTTTTGTTATGTAATTCAACAAACTAAACAAAGGAGACGAAATTGAGATATATCATAAGTTGTATGATAACAAAGCTCAGGCACCAAAAAAAGAGTAAAAACCCTAAATCATTTTTCTTGTTGAAAATTTTATGGGTTCACACCTAGGGCATACGAGCTCTTCGACCACACCATCGTTCACCAAGAACAAGTCTTGTCATGGCTCTTTTCGTCTCGTGGATCAGTGGATGCTAAGGGCAGCGAATCAAAAGAAAAGCCGAAGAAAGAGTCGCCGTCACATGGATTTTTTGCGGTTTACGTTAGTCCCACATCTACTATACATTTTTGTAACAGTTTTAAGAAAAGCTAATCGGGTCGAATTTGTTTTAATTTTTTGACCCGGAATTGATTTGTTTTTGACCCGAAATAAGTGTCTCTAATCTTACCAAATTTTGTGATTTTGACCCGCATTCTCTCAATTGAATCCTACCATATTTGATGCTCCCTACATTCAAGGCCAAAAGACATTTACTTTCTCATATTTGAAAGATATGGAAAATATCTCAAATCTCACGGATCTTACCTTATTTCAGTTTTAACCAGAAATCAAACAAACGAATCCTCTCTTATTAGATACCACCTATATTCAAGCATTAATAATTTAGTTTCCCTAATCAATCCCATTTAAAGATACACAAAATATTTATAGTTATAACAATAGGTATAGATACTCTTGCCTATTAAAAACGACTGCGTGATAACTATAAGATTTTATCCACATTCTCTAAACTATCTACCTAGCATATTCTCTCTTATTCCAATTATAAAGATCACGAAATATATTCAATCCTTGCTCATCAAGATTTTCTTTTATTCACCTAAACCTAATGCATCCTACCAATTCAAACTATATAAATAGCCGCTCATTTTCATCTTTTCTATTCACACTATCTCTCATTTCCCGTTTGCATTATCAAAGAAAATTCTCTACCCTTACAGAAGTTCCTTCAGTAGTTTTTTGTTGTATTGAACATACAAGCTTCCTATTTAATATACACAGCAGGTTATAGACTTTCAAATCATATGTCCAAAATTGTTAATACCAAATTACAGTCTGAACTCTTACCTTCTCTTATTTTTTTTCTCGGTTATGATAAGTTTCTGAGTTCCACAAGCTTCAATGTATGAATCTACTATGTTTAATCCTATACAAATCAAGATCAATTGGTTAGCAAATCAGTACATTTGCTAAGTATAGCGACGTATGTAGGTTCAGCACATTGGAATCAATTCAATCACAAACAGTTACTGTAAATTGGTTTCAGAATCAGGTGGTCAATCGAATATTAATCCTTTCACTGTGATGCGATAGCTATTTTAACAAAACTAAGTTTCCAGACATCAAAATTTGGAACTTAAGAACTCGAGTTTGGAAATTAAGAGTCATGCATTAGAAGAACTAACAGAGAGAGTGGATCAGAATAGTAAAATGCAATTTAACTCAATACTTCAATCACCTTGATCATGTAGAACCGATTATCATCTCAGAAATCTTCGATAATCTCTCTGTTTCGATTTCAATTTCAGCTTATGAATCGAAAAAGGAAACGTAACAAAAATTGTCGATCGCTTTGTTTTTTGTTTTTTTTTCCTCTGATCTCAAATACCTAGTATGGGCTTCACGGTATACATCTTATTGGGCTGCTGTTTTTCTAATTGGGTTTCTGATCTACTTAACATGTTAATTATGTTATTAACCATGGGATAATATGATTCAAATTAATTAAAGACAAAGGGTTTGTTACTACAAAACAAACCTAATTTAAGTCAAAAAATTGTAAAAGACAAAATTATTGTATAATTGATTTTTTTTTTAAACAAATCCAACCAGGATGCAATCTACATTTATTTTAATTTATACTATGCTAAGTTTAAATAAGTAATATATTTTCAATCTATGTAAATTAAATAAATTTCATTTGAGCATTACATTACCAAAGTATACAAATTTACCTTCACCTTATCATAACCACGTACTAATACTCCAAATATCCATCTTACTACACACTGTATCTTTATACAATATCGGACATTTAAAAAATAAAATCTAATAAAATGAGCAGTAGTTAAAGTGTACCAATTTAATAATTTATACTGTTACTGTAAATTAGACGATTACTATAGTGTAACACTTATAAAAGGAAAACATATGAAACACTTATTAATATCGAAAACTAATCTAATTATACTAAATCAACAGTCACTTTTTCAATAACTGCAATACTATTTTTTTGACACGTGGCAAAACTCTTAAATTTTGCTTTCACTTTCCTAATCCTATTTTATTATTCTTAAAACAAATTTAAAACACGTGATCGCACCCACGCATCACGATCATTTTTTCGTCCACGATCTATTTATTTCTTTGGTTTTATAGCCACCAATGGATCAATCGTTAGCAAACTAACACAAACCTTAAGCTCTTTATTGTCTTTCTTCTTCGAATTCAAAACCTTGAGCTCTTTATTGTCTTTCTTCTTCGAATTCAAAACCTTGACCTGTACAGAGAACGAAAAATGTAAGATAAACATGTTGAGAAGAATATATGACGGGGGTACAAAGGCATTCTCCCATGAAATTACAAAAGTGAGTTATTTTGCATTTCATCTATGAGAAACTGTCAATGTTCCACATTTTTTTATGTATTGTTAAGCACCACATCGTTAAATGGAGAGAAACGTGAAGATGGATGATCGGTTTCATATATATGTTCTTACACGATTATATCAACAACACCTCTGCCTTTGCATCAATTTGTCTCTCTTTTCATCATTTTCATCATAAATAACAATGTAATTTGTCTCTTTTTTCATCAGTTTTTTATTTCAATCTTTTTGCAGAGTTTTGTGGCAAGATAAAATCAATCTCTTGCGCTCCTTTGGTTGAAGAGTTACCCAAATTTTAATGTACTTACAGGCGGTGGTTTGATACACTCTCTTTTTTTCAACTGTTCAAGTTATGAGTTTTTTGTCAATTACTTTAAGAATTCTTGATTACATAAATTGTTTTACTGATAAATTTTCTTGCCATTTGAATTTTTGTAATCCCAATCATCTGTATTTTTAATACTATTTGTTATTACATTTTGGTTAAACAAAATGAAAGATTATGTATATGATCTATGACCGTATACTGTTTGTTTTCTCTTTTTAACCTCTTTTACCGTTTATTTTCATTATCGTTTATTTTTATTTTGTTTTATTGTTAACTATTATTACACATACTTAATTACATATTTTAACCATAATAAGTAACACTTACATTTTATAATTTTCATACACAACCCAAAAAATAATTAAATTTTTATATTTATTAACATAATTAAATTTAAAACAGATGTGCCCCTGCATAGCAGGGGCTTAATACTAGTAACTCCATATAAATCATCACAACCATTCTACAGAATGAATATATGACATCAAACAACAACCGATATTATACACAACCAATTCTTCATTTATTAAAAATAACGAATAATAAAAAAAATTGAACCCGCGGTACACCGCGGGTCATATCGTAGTAACTTAAGTAAATCATGTATCGCGATCTTGTTAGTTATAATTTTGATTCATGTCTAATTCTTTTGAGAAATATCAAGCTTTATATAATAAGATTTTGAATATATAAAAGAAAAATGATACAAAAGTGGCGATAAAAAATAATGTTTATTCCTTTATAGACTTAAATACTTTAAAAAGATTAGTTCGGATAGAAAAATTAGCAATCAAACTCGCAATCACATATACTACATGAGCACGGAAAATAGGAATAGTATACAATTTACAGGTTCCAACTCCTTTGTGTTTAGCCATGCACTTTACTTTGCATTTGTCTTCTCCTAAACAAGTCCATCAAAACACTCTTTTGTTTCTCCTACAATTTTCCCTTTCTCTATTTATCAAAACCAAAATATAAAAAACTATTTCCAGCAAGAACACAACAAAATATTTTGCATGCCATTTTACCAAGTTAAATTACCAAAGTTAATAAGGGTGCTGAATCTAAGTGGATTAAATGAGCTTAATTGTAAAATCAAATCTCTAATCACTCTTTTATAAAGGCGAAACAATCATCTAACCACATTTAATATCATATCAAATAGAATCGCAACCACAGCAAAATCAAATATTGAATTGAAAACAGAACATGAAATATTCAATTTTTTTTGCTGGGATTTTGGTGAGTCATCTTTCACCAAAACCTGTTCAAGCGAATAGACTTTTCCGAGGAAACACTGTTTTTTCGAGTAGCAGTCAGCCTTCCATCCTCTCCGACCAGAGATTCTCGAGCGTGCTTCAAGTAACTATTTGGACCCCCCCCCCCTTCCCTCTCCTGTCTACCATCTCACTGAGAGCTGGAAGATAACAAAATGTAATATGTCTTTCAGCTTGTGAAATAGCTTCAGATCCCAGCTTTACTACTTCTACATTGGAATTCGTATCTTCAGCTCGCTTGATGGTCGTTGTGGCAGCTTCATTAAATTTTGAATGGTTAATTAAAAGAGGGTGATAAGAGAGGTTGAACCTAAAAATTGTTTCACAACAAAACTGTTGGTTATCGGAACTGCCACGTAGAGATTGAACATATAGTGCAACCAATGACGTGCTCTCATTCTTTTGTCTGCCTATGCAATTTCTAGCTCAAAATGTTGTACGTGTGTGTGTATGCTTTGATGACTACATAAGTCGAACGTGTGGATAGTTGGACTTAGTATATTTGATTGGATATAAATCGTAATCAGATTAAATGGCAAAAAAAAAAAATCGTAATCAGATTAATGATTTGACTAAACATGTTTCGTAAACAAGATAAACGGTAAACCGAATAAGCTCACAAAATTCAAAGAAGAAGTTGACATAAAAGGTTGATAAATGAACACATAAATGTTGTCAAACAGAATTAGAACAAGTATATACAATTACTTTCTTATTTTAATTATTCTAGTTTATAAATTTATGCCTTTTATTTCCTTGTTTTTCTTAAGTTATCATTGCAATTGTTGGCCAAAAACTGTACAACAATCTATTGCAAGAGTTTTACAAGTCATGTCAATAATAAAAGCCACATCCAACCTACCGACGTTAACACGTTTGACGTCAAAGAAAATAGCTAGGCCTGCGAAATTGAACCGACCGGTTTAATCGGTTTCGGTTACTCGGTTTTTCGGTTATTTCGGAAAATGAAAGCTGTTCCGAAACTAACCGACTAAGATTTCGGTTCGGTTCGGTTCGGACATGGTTATTTCGGTTTTTTGAATTCGGTTTGTCGGTTTAAAATAGTTGGGCCAAATAGTTTCTTGGGCTTGAAAAAAATTGTTTTTTTTGCCAACCCATACAGAAAAATGTAAAAAAAAAAAAGAGAGTTTTGTATCTAAAGAAAAAAAGCAAAGAAGAAGATGAATCGAGGAAGAGAACCAGCGGGCTGAGATCTCAAGAGTGAAGCTCGTGGTATGATCGACAAAGCATATGGTGATGCTGATCGAAGAAGAAGATGATGAACCGAAGAAATTAAAGTGTAGATGGAAGAAGAAGATGATGATGATGATGAATGGTGAATCGAAGAGGCAGCAAACCAATCGGAGAAGATGAAGATGATGGTGATGATGAATCGATGAAGAAGATGATAGTGATGATGAATCAAAGAAGAAGAGAAAGGATAATCGAAGAGAAGACCAAGAAAAAGAATAATCGAAGAAGAATTGGAGAAGATAGAAGAGTATAGGCGGCTGGGAATATTAGGCTAGGATTTTTTTTGTTTCTTCGGTTAACCGTCGGTTCGGCCGAACCGAACCGAAAATTTCGGTTAACCGAATCTAGATTAAAATCATTCCGATCGGTTTTACTCAATTAACAAGAACCGAACCGATTTGTCCAAATCTCGGTTCGGTTCGGTTCGGACAAATCGGTTCGGTTCGAATTCCCAGGCCTAAAAATAGCCATTTAATTTCTTGATTGTTCTTGTTTTAAAATTTCAGAGATAAATTTAGTCATTACTCAATAAATTTGACTTGATTGGTATCCATATATTAAATTAACGAATGATAGAACAGCAAAAATAATTTAGTTAAATAAAGTGAGTTACGCGAGTATATTTTATAAAATACTATTGTTTTCAAAGTATGCACAATTTATACCATTTTTTTTAATTTGTACATTTATGTAAATTTGAGCTCAAATAATAATAGCATTAACACAAATCACTCTTAGATAATGATTTGTATTAAAATTCATATTCATGGACCATGTAATGTTTGGCACATGAATTTTCTAGATATTAAAAAAATCAATAGTGACAACAAATGAGAAGTGGTCAAAAAATCAAAAACTGGCGGTGGCATGAAGCCATGAAGTATCAGTTACATCAAGTCCATTGGATCCTACTTACAATGGTCCCATCATCATCTCTCAACGTCGGTTCTTCAGTTGCTTTCTCATTATTATTTCATCGTAATCATCGCCTTTTTTTTTCTTCTTCTTCTTTGTTTATTGGCAACTACCACTCTACCAGAATAAAAAATAGCTGAAACTGGTTTTAGACAAACTGAAATAAAATCTAGGTGCCTTTTTTAAATGGTACGTATACAATTATCTAAATACACGCTATAAAAATAAGAAAACCTAGACATAATATAAGAAAAGTGATAAAAAAAATTATCTTAAATAAACTAAACATACTCAAAATCATATTAAACATAAAATAATTTTTCTTTGTTTATAAGTTAAACATACCCAAAACCTAGAATTACAGCTTATAAAAGTGTCACTAAGTTCATGATGATATATAAACCTAGATAAGTCTTATTATATCCTATAATTCTATAATATAAATTAAAAATATAGAAAAAATAGGTGAAATAAACAGAGAGTATTCCTCTTTATTTAAAAACAATAAAAAATAAAAATAAAGAAACAGAAAGATAGGTAAATCCAGCAAAGCCACAGAAAATAAAAAATAAAAACAGCTAATTCCTCTCTTTTTCATGTATCTTCAGACTTAAGACTTTTGACCACAAAAATCTCTTTACATGCTCAACACACGTCTCACATCTTTGTATAAATTACACAACACACACAAACACGAATCTTTAAGCTTCACAGATTCTAAAAATCGAAACTTTAACCTTTTTTCTCGGAACACCACAAATCTCATTTTTAGCTTTTTTTTCGATTCCAAATCTTGATTATTTAGTCTTCTTCAAGAACTCGATTTTCATTCGCGTTTATGTCGACGACGATGAAGAGACAGGGCTGCAGCTCAGATTCCGGTGATCTACGGCGGCAGCCCAGTCGTCTACAAAAACGACCTCCGGCTTTAAAACTGGTTCCGGCGACTCCGGCGGCGAATAACTGGAAAACGGCTATACCTCTCCTCTCGCCGTTAGCTCTTTCTCCTGAATCATCACCGGTTGAACAACCACCGGTTGAGAATCAGACGACGGCGAAGGCGGTTGAGAAAACGCCGGTTTTCAAGAAATGGCAGCATCCGGCGGCGCCGTTCTATTACGAGTCATCGACGTTTGTTCCACCGTTTGTTCCGGTTTAGTATTGGTTTAGAGATCCAACGGCTCAAAAGTACAGTTTGTTTGTTTTATTTGGGTCTGTGTAGATCTAACGGCCCAGAAAACGCGTTTCGTGCGTTTTTACTATTTCGTGGTTGGAACAAACGCGATTTTCGTATAGAATTTTAATAAATAAAAAGATTATTAAATTAATAAGCATGTTTCTGTTACTGGTTTTGTGGTCCGAAACATAAAAGCTAAAGTCCAATTTAATTCAATTTTTTTCCGCCAAGTCCAATTTAATTATTGTGGATGTTTCTGCGTATAAGTGTAACGTTGTCGAAATGTGTGGACACAAGATTAATGTGGTCACACTTATTTATAGGTTACTATTGGAAAATTGTGGATTCATCGATAATATTACTAAAATTATGCATATAATCTTTTGTAAGTTTATCTTCTTGTATTTCTTTTGATGATATTTTAGAAATTATGCATATAATCTGAGATTGAGAGGAGCGAGCTTGAGAACTCCAATACTAAACTTTGATTAAATTCAAATTCTAAAGTATTAGGGGTTGATTCATTTGAAAACTCTAGATAACATGGTCACAATTCTAAATAATGTGGGCACAATTATTTAGGTTATTATTGGAAAAAAATTTGGTATCATCGAAACATTTTAGAAATCAAACTTCCCGTTCTGAATTATTAGGGGTTGATTCGTTTGAAATAAGGGTGTAGAGATTTTTATCTTTATAAAAAGTCCATCAGTATAACTTGTGGATTATTTTCGTCAATATAATAAAAAGGGAAATTAGAATTCTTCATTTTTTAGTTAAAGTAAATTATCTCATATAAATCGATAATACTGTACTTGGTCAGAAACTTTACAAGAGTGTTAATCAAATAAGCATTAATTACTCTTGCTATTTGATCACCTAACCAAATAACTATGAGGACTATGAACCAAACTAATGAACTAATTTTTTTTTTCACCTAATCCTAGGCCGTACACACGAGGCTTTAACATATGGTGCATGGATGACATTGTACCCACATGAGATTGTTGTGTGTGTGTGCAATATTTTGTACTACCTATAGAATATCAATATATGGAAATCTCTAGATGTGTTGATTTGCAACTAAAAGTGATATGTTTTGATGTTGTTTCTTAATGCCCAAACAAAATTCTCTAACTAGTCGTTGGATCATTCTCTAAATCTCGATTATTGACTTTCTGAATTCAGTTTTAAATGCTTTCAATAAAAGGCTTTTAATTATTGACTTTCTGAATTCAGTTTTAAATGCTTAAAATCTATAATAAAATAAAAGTATAGTAAAATTTTGAGTTTATATCTAATCTTAATAAACGAAATTATAGTAAAAGTATCAAAAAGAAGAGGTGTATTGAATTTTTGGATTTAGTTTTCAGTGTTTAAAATCTGAGAGTGATAAAGTAATAATATAAACTTTAGGATTATATTTAAATAGATAACTAAATCTAAACTAAAGTACAAATAGATAAAAGTTAAAAACTAACGACGTCTCTTACTCAATGCGGTTGAATTTTTTTCTAAACTTCATTTAGTCCACTTAGATTCAACACCCTTATTAAATGGATTCAACTATTTAAACATTTGTTCAACACCCATTGTAACTAGTTTTAAAGCCCACTTTTCAATCTTCACAAACCGGGAAAGAAAGATGAAGAACTCTTCTACAATTTTATTCGTACTAGTTGTCTTTTTCTTCATTTCTTCTTCAGGTATTTTTAAATAAAAATTATTATTATTGTTTGATATATTAATTTTGGTAATTTATTGCAAAAAATGGCATGCAAAATATTATGTTGTGTTCTTGCTGTAAATAGTTTTTATATTTGGTTTTGATAAATAGAGAATGGGAAAATTGTAGGAGAAAGAAAAAAGTGTTTTGATGGATGGACTTGTTTAGGAGAAGACAAATGCAAAGTAAAGTGCATGGCTAAACACAAAGGAGTTGGAACCTGTAACTTGTATACTATTCCTTCTTTCCCTGCTCCGGGAGCTTCTTATATTTGCGATTGCAAGTTTGATTGCTAACCTTTCTATCCAAACTACACTTTTAATCCGTTAAATCTAATGATAAATGAATAAATTAAACATCTTTTTTTTTTTTTTTTTACTTTTATCGCCATTTTTGTATCATTTATCAATTATCTTTTATATATTCGATCTTATTATATAAAGCTTGATATTTCTCAAAAGAATTAGACATGAATCAAAATTATAATTAACAAGATCGCGATACATGATTTACTTAAGTTACATCATCCTTGATGGAGTACCGGTCCTCCCCCATGCTAAGTAGGGTCTTTGAAATTCCTGGAAAATAAACTTTCCAATTTGGAGCAAAAGTAAATCAAACGATTTAAGACACAATTTGCAAGTGTTTGCATGGAATCAATTATCCAACTGCGCATGGTCATTTGCAGTTGATTATCTTAACACCTTAGGTAATGAAAAGAGTTAGATCATGTGGAAAATCCTTCCCTAAGTATATGCATTAGTGTTTGCACAAGAAGAAAAAAAAACAAAAAAAACTTAGTGACAAAATCCAATGTTAAGCCTTTTTTTCTTTCTAATGTTAAACTTCCCTAAGTATATATGCATTAGTCAAAAAACTCGTTTCTGTAGACGGTGAAGAAAGACGATCTCTCGTTGACCCTTTGATCTGGCGGCCGCTAGCTCAATATCAAATTTATTTGTTTTGAATTTGGCGATGATAGATACAATAATTTATAGCCGTTGGATTTTTTTTTTTTTGTCAAGTTGCATAAAAAACTAATCTAATGTGATCTACCACTTCGACCTAAATAGTGGACATAATTATTGAAACTACAAGTAAGAAAAGAAATTTGGAAATTAGGTAGACACAATTTTAACGAAGAATAAATGAGAATGCTGGCTACTCACCATCACAATTCTATCATATTTCAAAACATTGTTTATATGATGTTTGATGATGTTCTACATTGCACAGATAACTAGCCGTAGCATTATTAAATATGTTGGTCTAAATGAAATGATTTCTTTCATGTTAGTGATGTGTGAATCTTATAGTAGAAGGTTGGCATTCTAAGAAAAAAAAAATGTTCAATAAGATCTCAATGTTTAAATCGAATTCCGCATCTTCATAACGGTTACATTTGTTTTTTTGGTGTTAATTTGTGATTTAAATAGTGTTTTGATGACTTTGATAAAATCATCGAAAATAAATAAATAAAATATTCTAAACGATTGATAAAGAGTTTTCTATAATCTTGTTGATTAGTTTTTCCATAATCTCGTAAAGTTTCCCAAACAATCTCTCTGTTTTGATGATACTTAACATGATTTTATTTTGTGAAAAAAAATATATAAAATCATAAACCAATAACATAACAATTTAATTCATTAACAATCAGAGATTCTTTTATTTTTGTTAAATAACACAAAACTTTTATTGACTTTATAAAATTCGAATCCAATAACCCCAAATTTAGAATATGTATTAAACTCTTTTATGTACGGAAAGATTTAGATTTAGATTTAATAAAATCTTGACTGAAAAACTATAGATTCTACATAACATTTTAAGTTATTAAAACACTATTTAAATTACCAACCATAACATCCTCTTAGAGTTGTTATTAAACTCTCTTAAAATTTGGTGTTATTAATTTTTGACTTGTAAAAAATCTTCTAAAATCATCATAAATTTTCAAAAACCCAGTAAAAAAAATGAAGAACTCTTCTCTCCTATTCGTACTAATTGTCGTTTTCGTCATTTCTTCTTCAGGTAATTGTGTTTGCTATATCATTATCATTATTTATTATATTAATTTCATCATTTAACCTGCAAAAATGAGATGACACATACATTTTGTTGTGTTCTTGTTTAGAACTGAGAAAAAATAAACTAAAATATAAAACTAAGAGAAAGATAAACTATGTAAATAAAATGTTTTAGTCTTGTTTTGATATATAGAGAACCAAAAAATGGTAGGAGAAGCAAAAAAGTGTAAAGCTGGATGGGCTTGTTCTGGAGAAGATATATGCAAAGAAAAATGCATGGCTAAATACAATGGTGTTGGCACTGTTACTTATTTTTCTTTCCCTCCGGAAACTATTACTATATTGTGCGATTGCGTGTATGATTGCTAATCTTTCTATCCAAAACTAATTTTGTTTAATCCGTTAAATCTTATGATAAAAGAATAAATGAATCCTCTCAGCTTTCTTTCATTCTTTTGCCTTAATCTGCAACTGTAAGTCATGGATAGAACAAAAATACGACACTACAGCATTTTTTATTATCTCTAATATTGTTTCACTGTGACTATATACCTAAACCATTATATAGATCACATATATAGACCGATGAAGAAAGACGATAAATCCTTTCCTTACGATATTAACAACGGTTGGTTAGAACCACATGGAATAATCTGCCACACAGCTGTGGTCCAGTGGTAGTTGAAAATTGGAGAAATGTTGGAAGAAACTAATTCAGGTTCGATCTACGCTGGAAACAATAAAAAACAACATAGTTTACTTGGTAGTCAGTAACAGGCGATCTGACTACATCTGACATTAGTCGAAAAACATTCCAAACTCGGGATAGACAATGTGGTGGTCTTTTGGGGAGAAGTTCACTCTGAAACACTTCTGTGCGTTTCTACCGGGACTGACCGGATCAGCTGATAGGGTTTATCAAAAAAATCACATAGAATAAGTTCAAATCCTAGCATTCTTGAACTGTAGTTGAAAGAACGACATGTTAACTTCTCAAACGTAGCTATCCAGTCTATTTCCATTTCGATGTATGAAGTAAATTGGGCCTTAATAAAGAAACGGGCCTAATTTCGGAACCGGCCATGAAATGTCAAACTCAATAAGGTAATTTTAATTTTTAAAGCGAATTGATTATTATTATGGATTAGTACAAAAATAATAATAGTATCAGACGTGATGCATGTGATAAGGATCCAAATGGAAAAAATTGACACAAAGAAAGAATGATTTTAAGAAATGTGGGGCGAAAGTTGTTGGCTCACCACGCCCTGACTAATAATCCTCTTATCTAATTGTATAATAACAATGCCAAAGGAATTAAAATTTTTAGTTTTTCTTTTTATTGAGATAATTGTTGTAGAATAATACTTACTATGTGCTTGTGAATTGTGGTCATCTGAGATTTGTATGAAATATCACCATTTCTATTATACTAAGTTATTTCATTTTCATCTTTATCAATGTATATTCTACAACAATGCAAAGGAAATAATATTTATAAATTCATCGAAAATATAGAATAAGTGTCTCGAACTCACACTAAAAAATTAAGTTTTCTTCAGTTTTTAGTGGATTTTTTTCAAAACGTCGCTCTGAAAATGTAAATAGGAATAATCGAATTCAAAAAAAAATTGTGTGGATTTTTTCTGCTTATTTTTTTTTTAATACCAGGATGTTCTGGACCAAAATCCGTAATCTCAACAAACCCGAAACCACAACATATAAAATTAGTTTCGTCCCAAGCGTCACTCGAACCAGCGATCTCTTCAGTTTTTTGCATTTTCTTAATCTTATCTTAATTTGATGTTTTTGATACTGCCTTCCATACAAAATAATAAAATAAAAACTTGTGTACATTAGTGTTTTTTTAATATTTACTTATGAGATTATTTGTTTAGTAGTAAGAATATACATTTAAGAGAAGTTTGTGAATTTTATTGCAAAATAATAAATATTTGATGATTAGGAAATCCCACTGAGATAGAAATCAACATGTATTTTTCTTTATATTGTCTCTGTATGCTTTGTCTCGTCTTCACATGAAGAATTTTTAGTCACCAACTCCTTCTCACCTCAACTAATTTATCCTCTAGAATAGAATATTTATTTCTTGTTTAATCAAAACATTTCAAACACGACACAACGAATTTGAATATTTAAAAATTCTAATTCCGTGTTGAAAAATGTCACTTGATTTTGATCCTAGATTTTTCTTTCAAATTAGGTCAACGAAAAAAAATTGGTTTTGAAAAGATGGAGAAAGTTGCGAATTTCTTAAGTTTTGTGAGTGTAAATTAGGTAATCTTTAGCCGACAAAAAATCCAAAGAGAATGGAGACAACAAGAAGAACATCATCGGTCAAACAAATTCTTTCTTGTATTCAACTTTTTAAGTGTTTCTTTGTTCCCAATGTACAGAGCCGTAGCTGGATAGAAGCAAGAGAAGCGGGAGCTGCGGTCCTCCGAGAAGTTATTAATATTTTCGGCCCTCAAATACCAATGTATTTTGGTAGCCTAGTGGTATTATGTCATACACCACATATCTTAGGTCATAAGTTCGAATCACCTAAAGCGTGAGATAAGTTTTTTTTTTGTTTTTTTTATGGTTAAATTTTTTTATAAGTATACACTTTTCTAGAGCGGCTCTTTTTTTTTTTTCCGCGGGCGGCCCTCATAATCGTTGCTACGGCTCTGCCAATGTATTGGTCTCTCAAGTTATGATGATGTCACGCTCACACAATAGTTATTCTCTGATATTCGAATTTCATTACACAAAGATTTCATTCTATTGGGGAAAAATGATGAAACCGAGAACCTACATCTATTTTATAAGAACTTTGTAACAGTTTCCAAAGATTATCAATAAGAAATTTCATAAAAACGCTCCACCTATTGTTGCTTTATAATATTGTCGATGTTTGAACGTTTTTTGACATTTAAATCTAAAGAAATCTCGCATCTTAGCAGTTATTGGTTCATGGATTTTTAAGGATTTGGAAATCCAAATAAAAATCATTCGTTATTCAATTATTGATTTTAAAATCCTAATTAAAATCATGTGTTATTCGTTCTATGATTTATAAATACTAGTGAAAATCTTATGTTATTCGTTTAATCATTTGTTTTTGGATTTCAAAATCCAAATTATGTTTTAAATGAATTTGAAAGAGAAAAATAGAAGGATTCAAATCCATGGATAAACACATGTTATTTCAAAATTCATATGTCTTGATTTCATAATTAATAAAAAAATTTCAAATCGTAAATAAATTTACAAATCAATAAACCAATAACACCCCGAGAAATCTTAAAATATCAGAAATCTTAAAATTTATCAATGCTATTTAACTATATACATTTACTAATTTAGGATTATTAATATATTATATACTATTTGTTTCCAAGAATTGTTTATTATAATCCCCACTTGAAATGTGGAGGATATCCATGAATCCACAAAACAAAAAAATATTACAAAAATCAAAACTTTCATATCCAAAATTATATGTTATACAAAATTTAGCATGATTGATGTATATTCTGTGATTAGTTATTATATATGAGACGTCTATTTGTAATGAGCTCTAAGGTTTTGAAGTTTAGTTTTAGATAAAAAAAATGCTTTACAACATTTCAGTAATGCACGTTAAGCTTAAAAAAAATCTTTGTAAAAAGCTATCACTCCAATACATGACCAAAAGACCTCTAAACATGACATATATAACATTTTTTTCTTTATAAGATGATTTTTAATACTGGCAAAAAAAAAAGAAGATTATTTTTAACAAAAATTGTGGATAAGAAAAACATTAACAAACGAGATAATTAAATGAATTATTTGAAATTCCCCAGATATAAAATTAAATAGGTTGAAAATTTGAGTAAAATATAAAAATACAAAAAAATTGAAGAACATTAGTGGAGCAAGTACTAGCTGCAACATCACTCCCTTTCAAAAAATTCAATAACAACTCTCTCTTCTTCTCTCTATCTCTCTCTCTACTCCACTTTTCTCAAAATCAAACCCAAATTTCACAACTTCCAAAATCCTCTCTCTTTCTCTTACAAGAACCTTGCGAGTTAGGTCCAAAGTTGAAAGCTTCTTCTCTCATCAAACCCTTCTTCTTCACCACTTTTACTTTCTCCTTCTCCAATCCCTCAAAAGCTCACATCAATGGGTACATTTTCTTTTTGAGAACCGCCCATAATCCCCAATGATTAAACCCTTTTCATGCGCGAATCCCACTTCATTTCTTCGTTCCTCGAGAAAGCTAAATGTCTTAATCAAAAACCCTTTTCTTTTTTTCCACGGATCTGTTCTTAATCTTCCATAAAGATTCAAACTTTACTCGAAATTGTTTCAAAGTTTCGATTTTTACAATGGTTTCAGAAGCTTGGATTGTGAAAATGAGAAACCAAGTAAGTGCTAATCTCAAACACGCTCTTCTTCTTGAATCTTCCACTAAGAAAACCCCTAAAAGCTCTTCTCTTCCTAAACAAACAATTGGAATCTTATCTTTCGAAGTAGCTAACATTATGTCCAAAACCATTCACCTTCACCGTTCTCTGTCCGATACAGAGATCTCTAAGCTCAAATCCGAGGTTTTTCGGTCTGAAGGAGTTAGAAATCTTGTTTCTTCCGATGAGAATCATCTTCTTGATCTCGCTGTCTCTGAGAAGCTTGATGATTTGAGCCGTGTAGCTAGTGTTGTGTCTAGGTTAGGTAAGAAATGTAACGAACCTGCTTTACAAGGATTTGAGCATGTTTATGAAGATATAGTGAATGGGGTTATTGATTTTAGGAAGTTAGGGTTCTTGGTTAAAGATATGGAATCTATGGTTAAGAAGATGGAGAGATTTGTGAATGCTACTTGTAGTTTGTATTGTGAAATGGAAGTGATGAATGAGCTTGAACAAGCTATAGTGAAGCTTCAGAGAAGTCAGCAACATCAAGAGAGTGTTAAAGCTTTTGAACAGAAGCTTATGTGGCAGAGACAAGACGTGAGAGGTCTTAGAGATGGTTCGTTGTGGAACCAAACTTATGATAAGGTTGTTGAGATGTTGGCTAGAACTGTTTGTACTATTTATGGTAGGATTGAAACTGTTTTTGGTGGTTTGGGTTTGAGAGGGAAAAAGGATGTGACTTTGAAGAGAGATCGTAGCAAGAATGAAGCGAGTAAGGTTGTTAACTCGAGGTCTGTTGCGGGGTTTAAGGATTCGAGGAGAAGTGAAGCAGAGGAGTTTACGCGTGCAGGGGATTTCAATTTCCCTTGTGGGACTAATCCTGGTAGGATGTTTATGGAATGTCTTGCTATGAATAGGACTATTGGTGATGATGATGATGATGAAGATGATGCTCGGATTACATTTCCTTTGAATACAGCTCGGATGATTCGGACTAGTAAGTTTGGTTTTAAGAGCAGGTTAACTCAACATGCTTCAGCTTCAACTATTGGAGGTTCTGCTTTATCTTTGCACTATGCGAATGTTGTGATTGTGGTAGAGAAGCTTCTCAAGTACCCTCATCTAATAGGCGAAGAAGCAAGAGACGATCTTTACCAAATGTTACCAACGAGTTTGAAAACAACGCTCAAAGCCAATCTTAGATCGTACTTGAAGAACATTTCGATCTACGACGCTCCTTTAGCTCATGATTGGAAAGAAACAATAGACGGTATACTGTCCTGGCTTGCACCTTTAGCTCACAACATGATCCGGTGGCAGAGCGAACGCAACTTCGAGCAGAATAATCAGATTGTGAAGCGAACGAATGTTCTTCTACTTCAGACGCTTTACTTTGCTGGTAGAGAGAAGACAGAAGCTGCAATTTGTAAACTTCTTGTCGGGTTAAACTACATTTGCCATTACGAACAGCAACAAAACGCGTTGCTGGATTGCGCGAGTAGCTTTGATTATGAAGATTGTTTCGAGTGGCAGAGCCAATGCCGTGCAGCTTACTTGGACTAACAATTGGGGTTTTTTTTTTCTTCTTTCTTTCTTCTTCTTAGTGTTGTTTTATAGATACATTTGTTTATGATTCAACACAATGTGAATATCTAAATCTCTAGTTTCGTTTGCATACATAAAAAAAATGATTGTGAAAATTGAAGTTCTATTGTTGATTACTCCAATCTTTAGTTAAACAATGTTAAGTGTATGTGTGTTATTGAAGAATCTGAGCTTTTTTGAAAGACATATAATAAAAGCCAACCCAACAAGAGGGAGGGATGTTAGGTGATGAAGGCATTTAATTAGAGAGATTGGGTAGAGAAAAGTGCATTGATGTTTTTTTGAACCAAGCTTGACAATTTTGTGGTTGGGATTTTTTTTTTGTGTGTCAAGTGTGAACGATGAGAATTTCACTTATTATTGCAATTGATTGTTGTTGTTTTGTAGGAGGAATGAAAACGAAGTTAATAATGTTTATTGGGCCAAGGCTTATGGGTTTTGAGCCTCACCTTATATTGACTAAAGAACTAGATCAACCTTTGGCCCAAAGTTTCTCTTTATATCACTCGTCGTTGGTTAAGGACTTTTTTTTTTTTTTTTGGGCAAAACAAGACTTGATTTTCATTCATGCATCCAAGCAAAACAAATCCAAGTACAAGAGGAAGGAAATCAAAGGTTCAAAGACAACATAAAGAAAGATAGAAAAATTCGACTTGTGATCCATAAACGCTTGAAGACCAAATCTAACGAGCAGATCGGAATAAGCAACTCCATGGTGGGTCGAACACACTTCCACGAGTAATCCGGGAGGTGAGGAAATGGTCACGGTCATAAGACAAAGTGACGTTGAAGAAGAGTCCAAGACCTTAATAGTGACGTTAAGGTCTCTTCTTCATAGTTTTTTGTTTTCTCAATACTTCAATTTTGAATTTCTGATAGATACTAGAAGACAACAATAGTTGATATACTTAAATTCCTCTGACCAACATCAAATGTTAAGACAAGCTTATTTATCGTTTGTGAATGACGTGATCACAAGCAAACAAGAATTTTGGATCGAATTGACTATATTTTGGATAATACGAAGAGACTATTTTATCTGCGTTTGTGTTTTTTTTCAAAGACCTAAAAAAAGAGACAGGAATTTCTTTACTTTTTAGCCAAAGATTTAAAGGAAAAGCAAAAATTCTATGTGATGTGTTCACATATTATACTGTTTTTTTTTTTTTTGGTATAATCAAAAGGAGATTATGATTAACACATGTCTCGGTCCCTTTTTGGTATTTTGTTCGACTTTGAATGGAACTTATAATAGAAAAGAAAAAAATGTATAATACACCGAACATCTTTCTATTTGTGAGTATGTATAAAACACCGGAATCAAGACTTTTCAACTCTGCGCAAATCATGAAAATCATTTTTGTCAGCTATTTTGACTAAGGACGACCACTTTGGTCTTGATCTTATAGTTCAAGACTTCTTCAAACCATTATCATTATCATTTCTGCTTCATATAGCAAATTTTGTTTGGTCAACTAATAGTCTATATATAATATCATTTGTGCTTCTAGATAATCATTTTTTGAAAATAGTTTCTTATGAAAAATAACTTACAACAATTATCTTAATAGTTACAAATTTCCTAGATTCTATACTGGTGTATATAAGAAACTGTTAAAATTAGCTACTTCTTCTGTTTATAGAAAAATGATGTTTTGAGTTTTATACACTAATTAAGAAAAAATCACTTGTATATTTTTTTATTGTTTATTATTAGTTTAATAATATTAATCTCACTTCTCTTCTTTCTCTATTGGTTACTAATAAAAATAGTAATGATGATATTACAAAACATCAATCTTTGTGGAACAAGAAAAAAATCCAAAATATCAAATATTTAGGAACAAAAGAAGTATTAACTAAGTATGAGTAAATTAATAAAATATTAATGGTTAATACATAATATAATTAGACAAACACATCAATTATATTACTTAGAAAATAACATAGTACTGTATGAGTTATCAATCTTTTTTTTTTTTCTTGAGGCGGCCCGGAAATATTTGGATTTTTGAAAGTAAAGTGAAAGAGTGGTGATCTATTTGGACATAATTGTTTTCACTGTAGTTGTCCAATAATTACTAGTAGTATTTAAACTAATAATTAAGACTATTCTGTCAAAGATTGTCGGGTTCGAAGAAACAAATGTATAAGCACAAGTGGGTTTGAATATATAATTGCAAGTAACGTAAACCCATCTCTCCCCTAGAATCACTTTCTGCAAATCCAATCCATTTATACTTTAGTTAAATAGGCTCGAGGAATGTGCAGTTTTGTTTAATGTAATCTTCATCTAGTCCAGGGGGCATGAATCTAACAATTTCTAATATTATATATTTCGATTAAGGATTTTAACTAATAAAGTCACACATGTGTTTCAATAATTCTTTTGTTTGAAAAGTTTACAAAGTGGCAGACGACATTATCTACAACTTTTTCAAGTTCCGGGATAATTTAAGAAAAGGTAATTACTTATCCAATTATAGTTTGTGGGGAATAAGTGATAAATGCACAGCTCTAATATCTTCTAGAGAATTAACTTGATGTATAGTAGTAAGTAGTAACGAAGAAATTTTATCTTCAAAGCTCTATAATACCATATTCAGTTTCGTAATTTTTTTTGTTTTATTTATCTTGTGGTTAGTTAAATAAAGGTTGGAGGAGCCACTTACTGTATTTTTTCTTATAAATTGACAACATGTCACGTGCTCACATAACTTATGCATTATAAGTTTTGTAAATTGAACCCAATTCATTCACCCCTTTTTAATCACCAATCAAAATTTGACATGTCATTTAACTAAAACAACTAATATTATCTAAACAAAATAATTAAACTAAATCATTAAAAACTCAAAATTAAATTAATTGTAGGTCCTACTACTCTCTCTCCCACGTCTCTCTCTTTTGTTTTTCAAATATTTTTTTTCTTTAACTATAATAAAAATGTAAAAAAAATAATTTAGTTTCATCAGATTTAATCATTAAAAATTAAAATTGAATTAATTGTGGGGCCACTAACTCTCTCATTCACGTAACACTCCTAAATCCAATAGGAAAAAAAATTTAATAAGTCAATAAAAAACCCTAATTCTAAATGTTATATAAAATCATTAACCCTAACCTTATTCATAATTTTTTTCTATTCTTCTTCTCACATATCATCAAAAGAGATTAGTTTTATCAAAGGAAAGAGTTTCATTTTTTCTATTCTTCTTCTCACATATCATCAAAAGAGATTAGTTTTATCAAAGGAAAGAGTTTCACGTTTCTACACAATTTAAACGTAAGTCAAAATAATTTTTATATTTACATCAAAGTTTCTTAGTTTAAAAATTAGTCAATTGAAAAGTATGAATAATATTTTGAAAAGATACTTGAAGAGTAGTTATGACTTGTTGTCCTTCTTTGAACACTATGAGAGAGTGTTGGATGATCGGCGATATAACGAGTTAAATGCTGACTTCAAAATGATGCATACCTCTTCGGTATTATCTGCTATCGTAGAGATGTTGCAACATGCAGAGGAGGTGTATACACCCAAAGTTTTTAAGTTGTTTCAGAAGCAATATACAGTTATCGGTGATTATGTTGCTAAAAAAGTCAGTAAGTCTGAGATGGTGTATGAATACAAAGTATCTTATCGTGGTGGACCGCGAGAGCATTTGGTTAATTATGATGCTACAAACCAAACGATACAGTGTAGTTGCATAAAGTACTCTTTTGCTGGGATCTTATGTCGTCATGCATTGAAAGTATTGGATAAGAAGGATGTTAGGAGAATTCCATCTAGCTACATCTTGAATCGATGGAGTAAAGAGGCAAAATCACGAAACATATTTTCTTATCGTTCAGAGACATTTAATGGAACAGTAACGCAATCGATTGGAAAGCGTTATAGCCATTTATGTCACAATTTTCGTGAGATTGCATCTTTTGCTGCTGAACATGTAGAATTGACGATGTGTGCGAATGAAGCTGCATGTGAATTGCTTAAAAAATTGGAGGAAAAGAAAAAAGAACTTGTGAAGGCTAATGCATGGATGCTCCCAACTTCAAATGTTGAACATGTCGAAAGAGAAGAAGAAGACGAGGAAGTTCTAAATGCACGTGGAATTAAAAGAAAAGCTACTGTTGGACGACCAAAGAACAAAAAGATCGGACCCCACGGTCGATATTTGAATGCTCTTGAAACGAAAAAACGGGGTACATCAAAGAGAAAATTATCGTTTCAGGTATTTGATAAATAATTCTTCTTTTTTCGTTTATGTCCAATTTCCAGCAAAACGTGACTTCGTCAATATATGTATATATATTAATTACAAGATCAAATTGATAAATGCTTCAGGACTCAACTTTTGCTACCAGCAATCCGACATTACAGCCAGAGCCATTTTCCTCGCAAGTGCTACAAGTAAACTATTCATTCTTACTATTTATATTTGATTTTTCGGTGACTTCGTCAATAGATGTATGTATATTAATTACAAGATATAATCGATAAATGCTTCAGGATTCAACTTTTGCTTCCGATATCCACTTATCTGTAGCTACAAGCAGCCCGACTTTACAGACGGAGTCTTTTTCTTCACAAGTGTTTCAGGTAAATAATTTACTCTTACTATTTATATTTGACTTTTCGGTCAAATTTTTCATGATTTGAAATCTTATATTTTGTAGGAATTTGACAAAAGTTACGGAGATTTATTGTAAAGCTCGATCATTTTGAATACAAAGTCAGAAAACATATGGAAATGCTAAAGCTTTACTATTAATTATTTTGGTTAAATTATTTTTTTTACATTTTTTATTAAAGTTGAAGAAAAACAATATTTGAAAAAAAAAAAAAAAAAAAAGAGAGAGACGTGAGAGAGAGTAGTAGGGCCTACAATTAATTTAATTTTGAGTTTTTAATGATTTAGTTTAATTATTTTGTTTAGATAATATTAGTTATTTTAATTAGATGACATGTCAAATTTTGATTGGTGATTAAAAAGGGGGTGAATGAATTGTTCGTAAAGTAACTAATCAGAAAACCGTGGTTATGTGATGGCCTGATGGGTGACTAATGTATACGTATATTTGTTAGCAATTGCACTATTGGTATTTCTTCTATGTACATTACATCGTTCATAAGTTTTATAATTTGTTTTGTTTATTTACCTTCGATAACTTATTTTATACTGTTTCTAATCTTAAAACTTGTGTTCTTTTTCTTTTTCTTTTTTTAAATAAAAAAAAGTTGTGTTCTTGACCCTACGAAATATTAAGATTCAATGCAATTTCTTTTTTGCTAAAGGATTCAATGCAATTTCGTGGGGTCCAAATGAGAAAAAGAACAAAAAATAGCAACATGTACAAATCATAGAGATATGGGTGGTATATAATAACAATTTCGAAATTTCGTTTTGATATATTTGACATAAATCTATGGTGTAAAAACAATGTTGTAAAAATTTTGAATGTAGAAGAGAAGGTGAGATAGCAACTTAAAGAAGTTGGTCAGCTTGCAATAATACTCTTCGGAGCTCACTCTCCATAGCTCTCAACACCACTGGCTTTCTCACAACTCCATTGATTCCAATCTGCGCACACTTGTCCCACATTTCTTCATCCAAACTCACCGTTGTCGCCACAATCAACGGCCAAGATCGACTCCTGATCCTCATTGCCACTTCATAACCGTCCATCTCTACCATTTGAAGATCAAGCACCACCACTTGGAACGAAGTAGAAGACGAGGACGAGCCGGGAGCAACGGCGGAAAGGCAATCGAATCCAGATGATACCGTGGTTACATCGCATCCAAGTTTTTGTAAGAGTTTACGTGTAACTGCTCGGTTTGAATCATTGGTGTCTACTAATAAAACTTGTAAGCCACGTAATAGAGAATTCGAATGTGGGTGAGCGTGGTGGTCAGGTGCTGGCGACTCGCTGGATCCATGGACAGATATAGAGGGTCTACGTCGAAACCGAAGGAGCAACGACATGGTCTCAGGTGAACCATCCGAGCCAGGGACCACCGAGATATTCCCATGAATCAACTGCACACATTATCAAAGAATCAAAGAATCAACTAAGGATGGGAACTTTAGAAAGAGATATGTACGACGAAACTCACCTGGACCACTTTCTTACAAACTCCAAAGCTTAGATCTTGTCCTAACCCATAGCCGCCAGAGAATCTCACATCACCAACTTCTTGATCTCTTGACGAAACAGAAGCAAATGATTGAGAACTTGAATCATCATTCTCTACATTCATTTCGAATCTTATATACACATCTCCATCTGCTGAAGAAGCCGGTGATCGCCACGCTGCCCATCTTTGATCACTCCTATCCAAGCTTCCTCTTTCTTTTAAAATCTTTAACATCAATGAAGATCCTTCTTGACGTTTTCTAGGCTTTACTAAACTACCAACCATATGAAGTATCACTTGAAAGACCCTTCTTTCGTCGCCTACTACATTATCCGGTAGAGACTTCTCCGCGTCAACCAAGAACCTAATTCCATTGCATAGACACAAACACCTCGCTATACAAGCTGCTTCATGGACCGTACGATGCAGACTAAACGGTTTCATCTCTGTTACAAATCTACCGTCAGACATATCCATTGAGTCCCCCACCAAATTCGACATAACATTCCCCGTTTTCACCATTGTATCAACAATCATCTTCTGCTCATCACTCAACTTCTCGTCCTGAATCATCGACAAAAGACCGAGTATTGAATGCATTGGACGCCTCATCCCTTCACTCATCGTTTTCTGAAACGCATTCCTCGCTTGACTCGCCCTCAACGCGTCCCTCTTCGCCATCTGCAACGCCCTGTTCCGTTCCGCCAGCTTCTCCCTCATAAGCTGAGACTCCTCCAAAACCGCTGCATGATCTAACGCAACCGTTACTTGATCTGCCACAACCTTAACAATCTCAATTTCCTGATAAGTCCAATCCCGAGGCTGCCCGCTCGGTAAAACACAAACAAGAATCGCATAACTCGGCTCTCCATTAAAATCCGAAACACGAAGCATCGGCATTCTAATGGCAGCCACGGGACCAATCTCACTAACATCCCCACCGCTAGCCCGAGCAATAGACGACTCCACACTCAATACATTCACTTCATCACTCTCCCTAATCCTCACAACATCCAAATCCTCCATAGAAACAGAACAACCGCCATAACCAACTCTCCCTCTCAACTCATGAGTCAAATTCATCTCCGTTTCCCCATCATTCGGCATCCAAACCGCGCAATTCTGCAACCCCAAAGTCTTGGAAAGCTCAACCAAAGTAGTATAAAGAATCGTATGACGATCCAAAGACTTACGAATCTCTTGAGTAAGCATACGAACATGAAAGCCAGTCTCTTTCTTAATCAAAATCAAACCAACTTCACGACCAAGCTCATGAGCCTTCTTCTTAAGCATAAATTCTCTAACTTTAACTTTCAAAAGCAGAGGAATCAAAGTAATAAGCGTAATCGCAGTAGCACAAGAGACTAAAGCAGTCAACATCTTGAAAACAGTCAACGCCATCATCAATCTAAATGGATGAGCAGAGTAAGTCCAACCATGAAGAAGATGAGTCATACCACAAAGAACAATGAAGGCGATAAACTCAAAGAGAACCCATTTGAATGGAACATTGGAACAACTCACAAAGTAAAGTAACTCAATAGGGATTGAGAAGTAAGCTACTGCGATTAAGAAATCGCTTACTCTTTGAGTTTCAAGAATATTCTCTGTAGTCCAGAAACTAGTTCCTTCGTATTCACAGTTACACCGTGGATAACCACCGCCGTTTATAGCTATCACCGGAGAAACAAACATCACCATTGATAGTATCAAGAACCCATAAGATATTTCTTTAACCATTTTCACATTAAACCCTGCAAGAAACAGAGTGAAAAATCAAAACTTTAACTTTGTAAATGTGAAAAAAGGGAAATTTACAAAAAACCCATTAAAATTGAGACAATTTTGATTCAATGAAAAATGGTAAAAATCAAAACTTTTAATTTGGGTTACCTGAAAGAGATGATTTTGGATCAAAGTGAAACAGTTCTTAGATCTCATCGACATGTGAAATTCCAACGAAGCGACGTACGAGAATCTTCTAATTCTCTTCGACATTCCGATCTTTCTCTCATAGAAACTCAACGACGAAGAGAGTAAACAAAAAAACGAGAAAGAGAGAGAGAGAGAGAGAGAGAGAGAGAGAGAGAGAGAGAGAGAGAGAACAAAAAAGCTGGTGGTGACAAAACCAGAAGACTCAAAAGTGAAGAGATAGCGACAAATCTGAAACTAGTTTGGATTCATATAAAAAAAAAACGTGTAAGTACGTTTGTTTATATATATGCCGGAGCTGATTAGTGCCGGAAAACAGCCATAAGCCGCCGTTGGAGAAAAAAGGAAGGTTGATAAGTGTATGTATAGGTGTAAATAAAGGTCGGAGCCGTTGGTTTTAGAGGAAGGTTTTGAGAGTTTATTTATTCTTTGATTTAGAAACTTATTAAAGGTCCCACTTGTTCTTACATGAACCGAACTTAGACGGTCTTTTTATTCACACTAAAAATAATTTGTTTTTTTCTGTCACTAATTTGTGTATAAATTATTAAATATTTAACTTTTGTTATTTCTCAACTTGTATGTTTTTTTTATAAGAAATGTAACTTATTACAAGCTGTAAATTAGAATAATTAATGGGTACTCTGAATTTTATCAAAATCCCGTATGATCATGAGAATGAAGAATAGAATAAAACTTTTTTTTTGTATATAAATAAATGAGTAAAATATTTATATAAGTGTTGGAAACCATCAAGCCACATGACATGAATGTAGGAACCTAAAAAATATTATATTTAGACCAAGGAGGCAAATAGATCATGAATCTTAAATTAGCTTTGTTTTCAAACAAAATAGCACCAAATCTAACGTAATCACTGTGTTTTGAACTGACACAAGTAGTCGAATATTGATGAGATTAGTCTAATACTCTAATCAAATATCATAATTAGTCAAATTTAGAAAAAGAAGATATGTATAACGCCTTAATAAGATGTTGATTAATATGAGGGACCTACAAAACTTTGATTTTTTTATTTTAATGTTTCCTTCACCATACATGAATTTTTTTTTTTTTTTTGACATCTTTGGATCGACAAAGCCCGATCCATAGCCAATCCCTGGAGTCGAACTCCGGTGGAGAAGGCGGAGTCAAGTGGACTTAACCACTTGACTAAAGGCACATCCCCCACCGTACATGAATCTAAAGAGTAAAAAAAAAAAATGAATCTAAAGAGTAATGAGTATATATTTGAAACCACATTGGTCTATTTATTATTACTTTCCTAACTTTTAGTTTTATGGTTTTGACTCTAGAAACCATATTAGACCATAGAATCCCAAGTGTACTCTTATGAATTTCTAATCAGTATCTATCAATCATCTTCAAAAACATTATTGTTCAAAGGGTTATTTATTGATAGTACTAAAGAAATTGAACCTAGAAGTTTTGAGACGACACGTTACCTATGTTTTTTTTTTTTTTTGGTTGAATCGTATGTTCATTTTCTTTTGCTATGCTTTTTGAATAAATTAAATAACGATTTCACATGTCCGTGATTAAGCTAACTGGATACCCGGACATTAGTCGGAAATCATTCCAAACTCGGAGTTAGACAGTGTGATAGTCCAACACCTAGATGTTGACGACGAGTCTACATAGTAGCACTTCGGTGCGTTTCCCCGGGACTGACCGGATCAACCGATCGGGTATATAAAAAAAATAAATAAATAAATAACGATTTCATCAAGTGTTGGTTTTGTCTATCCTAAATATGTTCATGTATTAGTCGCTTTCTCAAAAAAATATTATAAGTTCCCAAGGTTGTTGATCTTGAAACAGTGTCTATTGTCACAGGCGGAAGTGTCAAATTTATGTTCTTAGGTTTGGAGACATGTTTATATAGATATGATGTCAAATATTTAAATTTTTGTAATTAACAAATTGTTTCAAATTTGGCAATAAAAAAAAAAACAAATTGTTTCAAATCAAACTTTTGAGTTTTGATGAAGAAAAAGTGATATAAACGGCGAACATCGTTTTAAGTTTTTAGTAGTCTTGAGTTTTGGAAGAAAAATATCTTCCACATGAATGGCAGTTTCTTTTCTCATCCCAGTCCACGCGTAGATCAAGATCTGATACCCCACATTCCGATACACTGAATATCCAGCGAGTGTTATCAACAACACTATCTCCATTGCAAACTGATCTTGATTACCAAGTCGTTAAAATCAAGATTTGGTACATCGTAGATCAAGATATGATAAAAACCAAAACACTTTGAAACTCTCGAGCATGTTTGTGAAGCTAGTTCGAATAATTTTAAATTTCTATAAGTAAGACGACCAAAGTTTCTCGTCTTTTTTTTTGTACCAAATCCCATCTTCAACGATGGTCACTAGACATACTTATATCTGTCCTACCATCAATTTTGAGATGATCAAAAGTTTAGTATTGTACAAATAGAACGAGTACAGAGTCTCAACGCACATATTTAACTTTTTTGCAATAATCTAGTAGAAAACACTTTAAAAGGCTCTCACGCGTTCTTCTTGCTCAACAAGTAGTCACCAACTGTTAAATGCAAATGTTCTCCTAGAATCACAATCACAACTGGGAGCTTTTCAATGCAACTTGCAGTTATCTGCCATACAAAACATAGTAAAGGATAAAGTACAACAATTTGGGATTTTTAAAGATTAACTAACGAGTAACGATCAACATTTTCAGTGGCAAAACAAACCTTCCCATCTCCGGCTTGGAACTCTGATTTTAAATTTGAATGATCCCTCGATAACAAGTATGTTTGGAGCCGGGTTGCGAATTTCACATCTCCTGAAAACCATAGATGAATGTACTCGTTAAAAAGAGAATCATCGGTGGACATCCATTGTGATGAGATGATGACTCACCCGAGTACAAAGCGAGAAGAGCTTCTTCATTGAACTTTAAAGCTGGTCTAGCCAAACTTATCTTAAATGAAAATTTAGATTCTTTCAATTCAAAACTCTCATCAGATATTATAACCTGCCAAATAACAGACACGGTACAAATTTATTTTTCTACGGTGAAAAACTAAGCAGACGAGAGATAAGAGTGGCTAACTTACTACATCTGGTGGCATCAAAGTAGAATGAAGCAAAGGGGAGCCAATTTTTTCCCTAATGTATTGTTCCTATCCAACAAACAAGAATGATGAAACAAAATTACGACATCTGGTTTAGGACATTTATGTAGTAATTAGTAATGAAACATTCGTAAAATTCAAGTATAATTATACAGCATGAAGTGAGAAACAAACCAAAAGCTATTTAGTTACCTGGGAGCATAGAACTCGTTGCACAACAGAGTCACCCATGTCCAATGATTCAAAGTACACTTCAACAAAGTCTGTTGGTTCCAGACAAGACTTCTTTCGTAGTTTCTGGATCCTATTGACAATCTACAATACATGAAAAAAGAAAATGCATGAGCACAATGAGAAGGAAACCCATATAGCAAATATACAACTTATAAGACAAATGTATCGCTTCGGTTACATTTATTTACCTCACGAGCAACACCTTCATTTTTCAAAGATTCATCTTCTCGTAGATCCAAAATCACCATAACATCATCTGAACCATGAACGAATGCAACTATTATAAATTGACCATAGAGAAGTGGTATTTAATTAAGATTTGTACCATCTACAGCTGCATCAATCTCTGTATCTTTCAAACCATCTGGACGTTTGAAATCCCTGACAATCTGAACAAAATGTGTCAGAAATGAATAAAGTTCTTTAAAAGATATTCTTCATTATGTCCCACAAGAAAAATCAATAGCATGAGAGACCTTGATATCTGTTAGCTTGAGCGAGTGATTAGCAATAGTGACTTCCTTAGTCTCCTTAAATCTTAAGATATCTGGGTGAGACATTTTTCTAACTTCTTGTGTAACAATTCCCATAGACTTTCCAAGTCGTTTTCCCAACACACTGAAGAAATGAAGAAGTAAAACCACGTTCTACATTGAACTCAAGCGTTAAAAGCAAAATGCGGGAATAAAACAAAACTTACCTGTAATCTGGTACTGCTTTTAGTGACACATACTTCAGAGTATCGTTGCATGGGACAAGAGATCTTACATTGAGTTCATCCAAGACATACTGCAATGCAAAATCAAACACGATAAATCTGAAGTAGCGGTTTCTTGAATGTAAATAGACATCTTTTGCTAGTTTCAAACAGTCCTCAATAACAAACTCCAAAAATCAAAGATACACACTCAAAGATTAACTATTTATGTAACACCACTGACCTGTTTTAGTTTTCCAGTTATGTCATCCAAGAATTCTGCATCTGGGTGGACTACAATCATTTCCCTGATTTAACATGAATAATAAGCATATATGTATCAACATTTAATTTATTTTTAGGCTAACAAAGCAGAATCTGAAAAATGATTAAGTACAATGCTCACTTTAGAGGAGTTTTCAATGGTAGTTGTTCTTGAAGCTTATCACCCTTACGATTACGAATGTTCCGAGCAAGTTTAATAATTTTCTTCATACTTGTAACACTTTTCTCAATCCTCTCCCCTCTCTGTTTTATACACGAGAAGAAAATATAAATGAGCAAAAATTTCAGACAATATCTATTTTATCTTTGGATATAAAGAGATATATGGAGCTATTACCGTTTCTTCCTCTTGAGGATAACTACAGTAATGAATGCTTTCCTCAGAACCTTCACACACTTTCCGTAGATTCTGGTATAAAGTCTCAGTGAAGAAGGGTGTAAAAGGAGTCATCACTTTGCAAGAAGTAAGGAGAACCTGAAATTCCATACACAATTATTAGTTATTACAAAGTGTTAAAATAATGGTGACCATGCAAACAAAATTATTTACCATACATTATAGAGAGTTGAAAGAGCAGTGTGACAATCATCTTTTCCTGTACGGCCTTTTAACCTCTTGCGGTTGAATCTAACATATATGTTAGTGAGATTGTCAAGGAACTCCAAGAGAAGAGGAACCACCTGAAAATGAAAAGCAAAAATGTGTTGAATACCACAAGACAAGGGTAACTTTTTTTTTTCTAATGCAAGATCATATTGAAAATGTAAAAAGCTTACGGTGTCAAGACGATATTCATCCATCTTTTCGTGGACATCCTTGACAAGAGTCTGCGTAGCTGAGTGAATCCACTGATCGAGAACGTTTGATGACTGTAAAGTTGCTAGATTACTAGGAAGAAAGGACCTACAAATTTCAATCTCAAGTCTCTTTGCATTCTGAACAAGGAACCGATATGCATTGTACCATGGAAGAAATACATCTTTGACCTAGTGAATCCCCATGAGGACAAGAATAATTCAGACAAAAAAAAACAAATCTACTCAAATAAGAAAGCAATAAAATCAACCACCAAGATCACTCACAACACCAAGTACTCCTTCTTTTTTGAAGCGTAATGGCACTACAAGAAAAACGTTCATTGATAGCGCAAACCATATGCTATCTTACGTTATTGATAGCGAAATCACAAATGCTGTGACATCGGCAGCTATGGTAGGTGTTTCCCCTACGATAGCGTTATTTTGATATGCTATGATAGTTTTAGATACAATAGCTTTATTTAACTGCTGTTATTTATTTTGATATAGCAGCTGAAATTTTTGTTAAAAAGTAACGACAATTCAAATTTTGTGCTATAATAGGTTCTTCTACGTTAGCAATTTGTTCTTGCTGTTTAATTTGTTTTCGTAGCTTCATGTTTTGTGCTATAATATCTGATTTTCTACAATGACAGTGAAGAATTGCTATACTTAATTTAATTATGGCTTTTAATTTTGCTATTATATATATTTTCAGAGAGCTATATATTTTGATTCTATACCTGTTTTGCATAATATAAACATGAAAACATAAGTCTGAATATAAATTGTAACATAAGTCTGATTTCAATTCAAAAGTTAGAAAGTTATACAGAATCATTCAACATAACAAAAGTCTAAATCCAAAAGACATAACAAGTCTGATTCCAAAGTACATAACAGAAGCTGATTAGTCTAGTCTTAAACTAATTAAAACTACCTAATCTGGACCAAAGTTTCTTCATTCCCTGCAACAATCAACAAAGTCTCATATCAGTAGCAGATATAAAAGCAAAACACAAGCATCACAGTAATTACAAAACTTACCCCAGTTTCTTCATCTACTCAATAGATGACCAACTTATCCATTGGCCATGCAATAGATGAACCAAGTGAATCTCTCATATACTCGATTTCATCTGATGGCCTCCAAACTGCTGCATCATCTATCTTCACTACATCTACCCAAACTCTAGCTGCATTTGCCCCCAAGCGAACATGGTGTACCTTTTGGTCTGGGTCGATTGAATGCACACGTCCTTCACCAACCACCCGCCTCTTTCCACTAATATCCATTAACTTGCACTTCTGATTAGCCTTGATAACTTCAGCTCCAGTTTTACGCTGCCATATTACAATATAAACAGGTTTAATTCATGTATAATAATAACCAGAATCAGTAAGTAACAACATCTGCTAAATTTACCGGAGATCTTCGTAGAGGGGAGTGTGAAGCTAACTGACTTTTCTTTACAGGAGGCTTTGAACATGTTGCTGGAGACTTCTCAACAATAGATTTTGAAACTGTGGCTGCGGATTTCGTTCCTTTTGTTGTGGCTGCGGATTTTGATATCTCAACAGATGACTTATAACCAGCTGCTGCATTTAGTGGACCTGATGATGGTGCTTTTCCTCCTGATGCTGCTGCCTTTTCTGTTGTTGTTTGATGAGTTGATGCAGAAGCCTGATGAAGTGGAGACTTCTGACATGTTGCATCTGCATGGTTTTCAAAGACAACTTTGTTGGCAGGCCAAGCTACAGAAGACTGTAAACAGTCCTCAAGGTACATGACATCAATCGTTGGCCTCCATATAAATGTCTCAGGTTGAATCACTGCATCCACAAATATTTTCACTGCTGCTGGTCCGAGAGGAAGCCCATTAACTAATGCATTGGCATCTTGTGTCTGCCAACGTCCTTCTGCAACAACAACATCATATGAAGACAAATCCAGTAGCTTGCACTTGTTCACAGAATCAGGTCTTGATCCCTGTCAAACACATTCAACCAGTGTTAACATATACTTTCTATGTATGAGTATGAGAATGAGTGATAAAGTTTACCAGGGTTGCAATGTCTTCTGGTTGGAGCTCCTCTTCTAGATTAACACACAAACTAGATGGCCAGGACACCATATGTCCAACAGCTTTCTCAATGGTGCACATGTTAATCGCAGGTCTCCAAAGGAATGCTTCTGGTACAATAGCAGTGACAATCAAGACTTTAACATCCGTAGGGCCTAAGCGACTTTCATTAACTAATTCATCAGGATCAGAAGACATAATAAGCCCCTCAGCAACTTTTTCCTCAGAACCAGCCCAATCAATCAAGACACACTTTGGTTGTGATCTTTTATTCACACTCTGTAAAAGTAATTAGAAGAAAAATATATTAGATTATAAAGTAACAAAGAAATCAAAAACATTTGATATAAGTCACTTACTCTTGCAGCTGAGTTTTCACCAACCTCAGGTGATTGTCTCTGTTACATAAAAAACAAAGTCAAATACTATGAACTATTTGAGCTTCTTTATGTATAAATAGATAAGCTTCACAATGTATAAATAGATAAGTTTCTAACCTGATTCTTCATTTTCAGAATTACATCTTCTAACTCAGTGACCTTCTGCTGGAGCTGAATCTGATTCTCTTGCATTTGAGCCATACACTTGTGCTTCACTTGGAAACAAGCTAACTTGGTCTTATTCATATTTCTACCCATTGCCCTCATTCTACCAGGATTGTCAGGCCCTAACAGTTGGCTAAGTGAATCTTGTTGTGCTTCATTTGTTGCAATCGATGGATCATCACTGTTAACAATCTCATTTGCCTTTTTCTGCAACTCATAAGATACAGATTCAATAGCAGATTAAGAATCAAATGCCAATATGCACATCATTAGAAGCAAAATTTTAAACTCACAATCTTTTCAGCAGCATTAGTGTTCACTGGTGTACCATCTTTCTTGGTACGTGATTTAACCCAAACCTTTAGCCTTGTCACTTCAGATGGGTCTGCACTACCAGTTTTCTAAACCAAACAAAAATCATTACATATTAATAAGTGTTTTAAAAAGAAGCTGAGCAATATAAACAACATAACTGTCATGTGATTACCATATCTTATGCTAGTCTAACCATTCCCTTGCGACTACAAGTGTGAGGAATTTGTTTGCGCCTTCTTTCCTTGTAGCTATCGCTTACAACCTAACAGATGAATGTTAACTTGTAATATACTATATAGTACATAAACTTAATTATCCTGATTCCAGATGCATACCTTAAATTCTTGGCTAGTTTTGAGCTTCACAAATTTACGCCAATCGGTTGGAGAAACATTTTTAAGTCGCAGATTCATCCTCTGCTGGTTAGTCTTAGCTTCTCTGATGTTTGTAACTTGCTTTGATTTCCAGGACCTCCACAAACATCCCATCTGCTTAAGCACTGCAACCTTTTGGTACTCTTCATCTAGTTCAAACCTAGCCTGCACTCAATAGAAAAAACAGTAAATTTAATTACAATATCTGATAAAACGTAATGCAATACAAGAAAAATTAGAGAAATGATACCTGGACAGATTTCCAGAGAAGTGTCTTGATTTCTTCACCTATTTTTGTCCAACGATCAATTGTGATAGGAACATGTTCTCGGACCAATGCACCAACATATGATGACAGCTTAACTGACCCTTTACCAATAGGCTCTCCCATGATATTGTACTCTACTCTAACTCTGGTATTTGGATCCTTGGCTATGTCTTTCATCCTAGTTGGTCCTCGCTGTCTCTTACTCTTAGGTTCAATAGCAACCTCATGACCCTCAGAAAATTCTATCTCTCCTTCAGGCTCTCCCACATCAGGTTCTTTATCACCCATTTGGACTTCTACTTGAACCTCAGCTGGTTCTTCATGTTGTGGTTCCAAATGATCTGGATCTTCAGCTTGAACTTCAGCTGGTTCTTCTTGTTGTGGTTCCATTGTACCCACATACTCTACCTCCTCATCCTTTTTTTTAGTGTTTCTTCCTCGCTTTTTCTTGCGCCCAACCATTTTAAATCACCTAATAAAAATGAAAGAAGAAAAGAGTTAGTAGATTAAAGAGAACTAAAAGCAGACATCAAAGCAAAACAAACATAATAACTATCAAACACACAATGGAAAAACAATTAAAAAAAAAAAACAGACATCAGACTTGAGCTAAGGTAAAAAATCAGACATTTCACACATATATCCCTTCACAATCAGATCTCTCATTTCAGCCTCATCCAAGTCAACATCAATGTCAACACTTGTTGGCAATGGCCCAATGTCTGCAACTGCATCTTGAAACTCTTTCTGACTGAAGCTTCTCGAAGGACCTCTCATTGCAACATACCAAGTTGATGAGTCATCTTCCCTTAGGTAAAACACTTGCTTTGCTTGAGAGGCTAGTATGTATGGATCCCTTAAAAAGGAGACTTGACTATGATTCAGATTTACAAGTGTAAAACCATCCTCTTCCTTCACTCCATTGCCCTTTACTGCCCAGTTGCAGCGGAACAAAGGAACATAAAACACATTATAGTCTAACAAGATAATGTCAGTTATGCAACCATAATATGATACCAAATCAACCACTTGTGAGGTGTCCTTCGCACTAGACCTACAGACTGCAGTGGCCTCATAGTAAATACCACTATTCTGAGTTTTCTTATCAACTGATCTTGTGTGAAATCGTTGCCCATTCACTATGTAACCAGTATATGACCTAGCGCAGCTACGTGGACCATATGCCAACCATTTCACTGTTTCTCCATGTCTGTTTGAATCAAGATGTATCTAACAAAAGTAAATAGAAAAGGTCAGGCACCTATATACATAAACTGAATTACATTAGGTGTTTATGTAAGAGATAACTAGCCTGTTCTTTAAGCCAAGAGGCAAAATTCTGAGTGTGCATACTCCATAACAGTGATGCATCACGTCTGCATCTTCCATTGGAGTCTTGTAGATGCTGTAGGTGCTCACTGTTAAAAGAAAAAGTGAAAAAGAAATAATCAGACATTTATCCTAAATATAATTAATGAATGAACTAGCAAAATGTGGAACTTACTCTACATAAGGCTCCACGACAGCCATATTCTGGATGACAGCCATGTGGGCTATTTTTTTCTCCATTTCAGTAAGATTAAGTGAGATGCCTGCAGAGATTGGACGCCCCTCAAGTATAGTGTTGTTTTCATACTCAGTGTTTCTATCTACACTTTCCTTAACATTGGTTGTCTTCTTCAAAAATTCACTACAAAACTGGATGCATTCTTCAGCTAGATAACACTCAGCAATACACCCTTCAGGTCTTGCAGTGTTCCTCACAAAATCCTTCAGAACTTTCATATACCTTTCAAACGGGTACATCCATCTAAAATGAACTGGTCCACCTAACCGAGCTTCTCTGCCTAAATGTACTGTCAAGTGCACCATGATATCAAAGAAACTTGGCGGGAAGAATCTTTCAAACAAGCAAAGGGTTTCAACAATCTCAGCTTCCATTACCAAAAGCTGCTCCATATCAATTACTCGCTGACACAAGTGATTGAAAAATGTGCATAAGCGCACAATTGCTACCCTAGGACCTTTAGGTAACAACCCTCTAAGTGCAATCGGAAGAAGCTGTTGCATTAACACGTGATAATCGTGTGATTTCAGACCTGTGACCTTACAGTCATCTAATGAGACGCCTCTTGATATGTTTGAACAGTACCCATCTGGGCCTTTGAAGTCAAATAGCCGCTTACAGAAAATCTTCTTCTCTGTCTTGGACAGAGACCAAAGTGCTGCGGGAAGATATGTTCTTTTTCCTTTGATTTTAGGGTGCAAATCCTTTCTAATACCAAGCTACTGAATATGTTTGTTGGCGGATAAATTTGG
>NW_003302553.1:10545024-10554257 GCF_000004255.2 Arabidopsis lyrata subsp. lyrata | reverse complement strand
ATAACCATAAGAGTATAAAACCTGTTGATACGAAACTACAAGTTTAGTTATTAATTTCATATAAAATACGCTTATATTTCTCAAAAAATTCAAGATTTGGAATGACAAACCATCCACGAGTTTGATCAAGCCCTTCAGCAACAAAATCACCAGGAAAGTTCTTCTCAAATAGCTCCTTGTTCTCAAACGGATAATGGATATATGCATAAGGCATTGACCCACTCTCAAACCAACAATCAAATACCTGAAAAAGCATATATAATCATAAGTATATAGACAATCACGGATTAATAGTCAAATGGAAAAAAAAGCAAAAAATAGATCCATCTTACATCTTCGACACGACGGAGCACACCAAACTCACGACCGCGACTAGATGGGATTGTAATTTGATCAATATGGTGACGATGCAGATCAAATACCTGCACCATAAGTCATCAGAAAAGCAAATGAGCATTATATATATATTTTTTCCAAAATTCTCCAATAAGAAGAAGAAAACCAAAGACCCTCATATTAAGAAGACTTTCTAGCAACAATCAATCAAATACCTTGACACCAGAAAGCTTTTCAAGCTTCTCAACTGAATCCATGACCACAACTTCTTCTCCATCATGGCTGATCCATATCGGAAGAGGCGTTCCCCAAAATCTACTTCGGCTGACTGCCCAATCCCTTGCATTTTCAAGCCAATTGTGAAAACGTTTATCCTGAGTTGCAAGTTAACCAAGAAAATTACAATCATATAAGTAACTCATCTAAACGATTTAAACTTGTAATAATATTATTGATTCTTTCTTCCACTAACCTTCACATATTTAGGTACCCATTTCGTCTTTTCATTGTTTTCTAACAATTTTTCTTTCAACTGCTCCACACGTACAAACCTAACAAGTTAAACACGAACAAACTTCAAAGTTCTAACCACTCATGAAAATTATAGTTAACATCAAATAGATAAACTCCAAAACATAGAAAATCAAAATATCCTAAACTAAACAATTTGGTGAACAAAGGCCAAAAAAAAAGATCTTAGCCAAAACTCATATGAAACATGAAGCATACCAACTCGGAACTGCTCTATATATGAGAGGAGTGTCTGATCGCCAGCAGAATGGATATGAGTGAGTAAAGCTCCCGGACTTAACAAGCCTGCCTTTGGCCTGAAATAACCAAAAAGTGTTACTTACTATAAACCAATTTACTAGTCCAAAAGTGCACTAAAATCCTCTAAGAGACATGACAGATCATTAGACATCTGTGTTGATCCTCAAAATCACACAAGGGTGAAAGAAAAATCACTTATTTAAATAATGAGCCGACGATTACAAAAATAGACGAACTAAAAACTTAGAGTACGAGCCGAGCCGCAAAGTGCTTTGACGGTTGTACGATATTCTCTGTAAAAGCGGTTATTTCGGGATCCCTTTCCAATCATTCTTTTTTTCTATTTATAGGGTACAGGGGTAGGGTACCCTGTGCGTGTAAAATGTCTTTTTTGCCCTCCTGGTTGGTGGAGCACCTAACGGGCCTTAAACGGGCCTCAGGTTATCTTTGAAGAGTGCTGGGCCGTGGGAATGATGGGCCTTGACAGGGGGTTTGGGCCCGAGACCAAAACCCACCATCAACAATCTGTAATCACCTTCACAGCTTTAATTATATCTTTGTCTGCATCTTTGACGTAAAGGCCACTGAAGTGGGTAATTCTCTCAGTAAACAACCCATCATCATCAACAGCCACAACTAGATTCTCTCCCTGCAAGAGAGGATAAAACCATATAGAAAATTTAGCATAATGAGATAAAACGAGAGTCTCGTAGCTAGAGTAGGAGAATGTAGTCAAATCTAACTGATAGTAGTTGCAAGTTCTCGAGAGAAAACGAGGAAGAAGGAAAAAGTTTGTTATTCAACTTAAAGTTTCTGTTACATGAGAGTCTCTTTATATAGTAGAGACTTCTGGTTTGATTCTGGTTTACACAAACCGGTCATATAGACTAATATCCTCCCTCAAGATGAGCCGTATATAGAAAGAAGACTCATCTTGCCAATAAGAGAGTTGAAAAGAGTATGTTGGTGTCGAATCCCGCACCAGAAGTACGAGACCAACCAAAGATTGCCACGTAGTCAAGAAAATGGCCCATAAAGGATGACGCCCATTGGACCCGTGAACCGAGGGGACGGTCGAAGTGGTTGTCACCACTTCGAGAATCCGAAGTGACTGCACTGTGATACGAGTTCGGTGTAGAAGACACGGGTAAGTCGGTTCAAGGACACTTGGGCCAAAAAGGCGAGGCCCATGAAGATCAGAGTCAACTCAAATTCAAACGTTGAGCATTAAAATCGAAGAATCAAAACGGACACATTTAAGAAGGAATAATTGTACTTAATTATTCATTTTAATGTCGTTTCTCTATGTATAAATATAGAGGCCAATGGCCATGTAAAGGGGATCTTCCTCTCAAAAAAAGAAATACGGTAGCAATTTCCGTAACAATTTACAAGCTTTTTACATATTCATTTTTGTCCCTCAAGAATAATCTTTCCTACTTAATAAAATACTTGAGTGTGTGAATCCGACATCCACATTTTGGCGCCGTCTGTGGGGATATCAGGATTCTTGAGTGGTCAGTTTTCTTCTTTTCTACATTTCCGAGATAAGCAACAATGTCCGGAGGAGACGCCGTTGAGACATCATTGGCCGAAACCCTCAAAGCTATGCAGCAAACCATGTCGGACATATCACAAAAGTTCTCGGATGTGGAGAAGGCCGTCGATACGTTGCAAACATCCCAGGTATCTCTTAGTCAAAACGTCAATACTATACAAACTCGTGTTCGCTCTTTAAGTGCAGGAAACCCGGTGGGAATCCGAAGAGGGATATTCAACTCGCCAAGTTCCGCTGCACGAAATGAAACCAGCGGACAAACAACTCCCGGTGCTACTAATAATGTAGCTCAGACGTTGGAGGAAGAGACGCAGCTCGGGGATGAAGAACAACTTGCAGCTCAATACGAGCAGGAGAACCTCGACCAGTTCGAGACCATGAGGAAGGTTAGCCAGGAATTAAAGGAAATGAAATCAAAATTTCATCAAGCTACAAGTTCAGAGCCAGACATCAATCGAGTCATTGAAGAAGCTAGGCGAACACCTTTCATCTCGCGAATTGCGAGTTTGAGGATCAAAGATTCCCGGAAACTCAAATTGGATCCTTACAGCGGATTGGAGGATCCAAAAAGCTATCTCGCAGCTTTTCTGATCGCTGCTGGAAGAGTCGAATTGGATGAAGCTGATGAGGACGCAGGCTACTGCAAACTGTTTTCGGAGAATCTATGTGGCCAAGCTCTAATGTGGTTCACCCAATTAGAGCCGGGTTCGATCAGTAATTTCGACGAACTATCAGCCGTATTCTTAAAGCAATACTCTATCCTTATGGATAAAAGCGTTTCAGATGCCGATCTTTGGAACTTATCGCAAGGACCTAATGAGTCACTTCGAGTTTTCATCACCAAATTCAAGGGAGTGCTGTCAAAACTCCCAAGAATCTCGCAGCAATCAGCTTTATCTGCCCTACGAAAAGGATTACGACATGATTCAAGGTTTAAAGAAGACTTAATACTTCATAAACCAGACACAATTCAGGATGCACTCTTTCGCGCGAACAATTGGATGGAGGTAGAGGACGAAAAAGAAAGTTTTGCCAAAAGAAATAAGCAAGAAAAGCCAGCAATCACCGTCCCTGCCAGGAAGTTCGAGCCTAGGGAGAGCAAAGGACCAAGGAAGTTTGGGTCGCAACCCTTCAACAATACCGTCGGGAAACAATTCCAAGGGAAAGGAAGATCAAACACTTGGGTCCGCGATGAAAGTCTATATTGCGACATTCATAAAGTAACCGGACATTTAACCAAGGATTGCAGCGTTCTTAAAAAGCACCTCGCAGAGCTTTGGGCTAGTGGCGATCTTTCTAAATTCGATATAAAAGATTTTGTGAAGGAATACCACGAAGCAAAGGAAAACTCCAAAGATCAAGATTCCAAAAGACTAAGGTTATCCAACGAGGAAGAACCAAGGAGTTCGAAGGGTAAGATCAATGTGATTCTAGGAGGTTCCAGATTTTGCGGAGATTCAATAAGTTCCATCAAAAAGCATAGGCGAAATGTCTTACTCAAAGCAAGCTTGAGCGAAGAAATTGATTTTCAAGGTGCCTCAATATCATTTAACGAAGAAGAAACGCGGCATCTCGAAAGACCGCATGATGATGCCCTAGTCATTACTCTTGATGTCGCTAACTTCGAAGTATCAAGGATCCTTATAGATACAGGCAGTTCGGTCGACTTGATCTTTTTAAGTACTCTAGAAAAAATGGGAATCAGCCGAGGAGACATAGTAGGACCCCCATCTCCGTTAGTTGCGTTCACAAGCGAGTCAGCCATGTCTCTCGGAACAATCAAGCTACCGGTCCTAGCCAAGAAGGTATCGAAGATCGTGGACTTCGTTGTCTTCGATAAGCCCGCAGCTTACAACATCATCCTCGGAACTCCCTGGATTTATCGGATGAAAGCAGTCCCCTCTACATACCATCAATGTATCAAATTTCCAACATCAAATGGGGTGGAAACAATTCGAGGAGATCAAGAAGCTTCACGGACGTGTTACTTAGCTAGCCACCGTTTGAAGATCCAATAGCAATTAACAAAGCCCGCAAAAGAAGGACTAAGGCAGAAATTTCCTAGTGGGCAGGAAAAAGAGGATGTGGTAGTAGAAGTGGTATTGGAAGAAGACAAACCAGATCGGAAAATTCGAATTGGAGCAACGTTGACTGGCCAAATAAAAGAAGCTTTGATCGAACTCTTAAGGAAAAACAAAGCATCATTTGCATGGTCAGCAGCGGACATGCCTGGCATAAATCCGAGTATAATTTGTCATGAACTAAACGTGGATCCAAGCTTCAAACCGGTGAAACAAAAAAGAAGAAAGCTTGGAGTGGAGCGGGCAAAAATAGTAAACAACGAAGTGGATAAACTTTTAAAGATAGGGTCCATAAGAGAAGTGCAATATCCGGAGTGGGTAGCAAACACTGTCGTTGTCAAGAAAAAGAACGGGAAAGATAGGGTTTGCATCGATTTTACAGACCTGAATAAAGCATGTCCCAAAGATAGTTTCCCACTCCCGCATATAGATCGACTTGTAGAGTCCACCGCTGGAAATGAGCTGTTAACGTTCATGGACGCCTTCTCGGGTTATAATCAGATAATGATGAAACCCGATGATCAAGAAAAGACGTCATTTATCACAGATAGAGGTATCTACTGTTACAAGGTAATGCCTTTTGGTTTGAAAAATGCAGGAGCAACTTACCAACGGTTGGTGAACAAAATGTTTCACAATCACCTCGGGAAGACTATGGAAGTCTACATAGATGATATGTTGGTTAAATCATTAAAGAAAGAAGATCATGTTAAACATTTGGAGGAATGTTTTGATATTCTCAATAAATATCAAATGAAGCTGAACCCGGCGAAGTGCACATTTGGAGTCCCATCCGGAGAATTTCTTGGCTATATTGTAACAGAAAGAGGGATTGAAGCCAATCCAAATTAAATTAACGCCTTTCTAAACATGCCATCTCCAAGAAACTTCAAAGAAGTGCAACGGTTGACTGGGCGGATTGCGGCTTTGAATCGTTTTATCTCGAGGTCAACAGATAAGTCGTTGCCTTTCTACCAAATTCTAAAAGGGAACAAAGGATTCCTTTGGGATGAGAAGTGTGAAGAAGCTTTTGGGCAGCTTAAGGCATACTTAACCACTCCACCTATACTGTCCAAACCGGAAGTAGATGAAAAACTTTATTTGTACGTATCAGTTTCAAACCACGCGGTTAGCGGAGTCTTGGTTCGGGAAGACCGTGGGGAGCAGAAACCAATTTACTACGTGAGCAAGTCAATGACAGATCCGGAAACCAGATACACAATGATGGAAAAACTTGCACTCGCGGTGGTAACTTCGGCTCGGAAGCTGCGTCCATATTTTCAATCCCATCCGGTTGAAGTATTAACTAACCAACCACTCCGAACAATACTTCATAGTCCAAGTCAGTCCGGACGTTTGGCAAAATGGGCGGTTGAATTAAGCGAGTACGACATAGAGTTCAAAAGCCGGATCAGTATGAAGGCTCAGGTCTTAGCAGACTTCCTGACCGAACTACCGATACCTGGAACGATAAAGCAACCTGAGAACCAAACTTGGAAATTACACGTAGACGGGTCTTCAACAAAGCAAGGATCCGGAGTGGGAATCAAGTTGGAATCTCCAACATCATAAATTCTAGAACAATCGTTCCGATTGTTATTCAATGCCTCCAACAACGAGGCAGAATACGAAGCCCTTATTGCCGGACTTCGACTAGCACAAGGAGTTGGAGCTAAGGAAATTATGGCTTATTGCGATTCGCAATTAGTAGTTAACCAATTTAATGGAGACTATGAGGCCAAAGATTCAAGAATGGAAGCGTACCTCGAAGTGGTGAAGGATCTATCTAAAAATTTCTCGAAATTCGAGTTAATCCGCATACCTCGGGGAGAGAATACAACTGCAGATGCACTTGCCGCATTGGCGTCAACATCAGATCCTGAGTTAAAGAGAGTTATTCCAGTAGAGTGCATCTCGGAGCTAAGCATTCAAGACAGCAAGGAAACCCTCGTCGTTACAAGGTCTCGAGCAGCGGCACGCGACCGTGGCGAACCAGAGATCGAACCGCCACCCAACAAATGCAGGAAATCAAAGGGATCAAATACATCTAACAAGGAACCCGTTGTCTTAGCTGAAGAAGTGGTTCCAGAAACGATGTTAGAAACCGAGCTATTAATCGAGGAAGATGTTCTTGAACCAAACGAGCATCCCGAACCAGAGCCACGAATATTCCAAAAAGTTGATCAAATTCCGGCTAAAGACTGGGGGGCTGATTGGAGGGAGCCAATAAAGCACTACATCATGACAGGTGAGCTCCCAAAGAACAAATGGCAGGCCAGGAAAATGAAAGTCGTTAGCGCGAAATTTTGTCTGTCAAAGGATGCGTTGTATAGACGAGGTGTCAGTGACCCTTACCTATTATGCATTTTTGGGCCCGAAGTCGAAATCGTCATGAGCGAGGTGCATGAAGGATTATGTGGGAGTCATTCATCAGGAAGAGCTATGGCTTTTAAAGTTAAAAGAATGGGGTATTTTTGGCCCACTATGATCACAGATTGTGTTAAGTTCGCCCAAAGATGCAAGCGCTGCCAACTCCATGCACCATTGATCCATCAACCGTCGGAATTATTCTCCTCCATTTCCGCCCCATACCCGTTTATGAGGTGGTCAATGGACATCATTGGGCCATTGCACAAATCAACTCGAGGTGTACAGTACCTTTTAGTCCTTACGGACTACTTTTCAAAATGGATTGAAGCTGAGGCGTATGTCGGTATCAAGGATTCGGCGGTGCAGACCTTTATTTGAAAAAATATTATATGTCGACATGGAGTTCCATACGAAATAGTCACTGATAATGGACCGCAATTCATTTCACACGAGTTTGATGCCTTTTGTGCGGACTGGGGAATCAAAGTTAGTTATTCTACTCCACGATATCCGCAAGGAAACGGTCAAGCCGAAGCCGCGAACAAGACAATATTAAGCAATCTCAAGAAACGCTTAAGTCATCTAAAGGGAGGATGGTATGAAGAACTCCAACCCGTCCTGTGGGCTTATCGTACAACCCCTAGGCGACCTACAGGAGAAACTCCATTCTCTTTGGTTTATGGCATGGAGGCGGTAGTACCAGCTGAACTCAATGTGCCCGGACTTCGTCGAACAGAAGCACCGTTAAATGAGGAAGAAAATTCAGCAATGCTTAATGATTCACTGGATACCATAAATGAAAGGCGTGATCAAGCTCTAATTCGGATCCAGAATTACCAACAGGCAGCAGCCCGGTATTACAATTCTAAGGTTAAAAGTAGGCCGTTCTTCGTGGGAGATTATGTATTAAGGCGCGTCTTTGACAATAGAAAAGAAGAAGGTGCCGGTAAACTCGGTATTAATTGGGAAGGACCTTACATTATTACCGAAGTGGTTCGGAACGGTGTTTATAGGTTGAAAGACTTAGAAGACAATCCAGTCAAGCGACCTTGGAATGTGATCAACCTAAAGAAATTTTATGTTTAAAGCTACATGCATTGTTTATGTACATGAACTACGGTGTGGCTTGATCCCGAGATGGGTACGTAGGCAGCTCGAAAACGAGTTCAGCTATTAATAAAAATTTGTTTTATTTCTTTATTAAAGGAGAAAGGTTCGACTGTGCGAACAAGTGAAGCAAATAGAAGGTTCGACTGTGCGAACAAGTGAAGCAAATAGAAGGTTCGGCTAAGCGAACATACAAGGAATTGGAAATAGAGCGTTATTTAAAAAAAACGGAATGTCCTTCATCGTACACTTCGGATTACGGAAATCTTGTTGATGAGCAGAACACTTCAACTCCTTGACCAGCAAGATCGAGGATCGGCATCATGCAGTCCGGAATTCGAGCAAAGTCAGAAATTCCAAGCTCAATCCACTCTCCGGGGTGAGATTCAAGGATGTGAAGACTTCTTGACACTGTAGTAAGCCTGCGTTGCATCCGGTTAATCCTCTTCCGAAGTCTCCTCTTTTCCGACGTAAGCTTCCGGTGTTGAAGCTCGAGCGCCTCAATGAACGCCGTCGCCGTTCCTTGGTCTCTGATTGGGAGATCCCTGATCAAAGCACATGGGGCTCGGATTTGAGATCTCAAGAAGCCGCGAAGTGGAGGAGGCTGCCTGTTGGGCTCACTTGGAACATCTTCATTCATCATTCCGATTCTGGAGAAGTCGGGCATAGATTCTGAACAGCGTAGATTGAACTCCATACCTGCCAAAATAAAAAAGAGAGTGGTGAGGAGTAAAGGGGAATTGAACCTATAATTTATAGGAACCCCATATCCCTAGCAAGCTGTAGATTCTATCCAAGGAATGGAATGATTCGCGGAGAGATTTATGCCCTCGAACGGATCCTGCATTAAAAGACGCATCTCCAAGAATATTTGGAAAGAAAGGAAAGTAGCAAATATTTCCATAAATAAAAAGGGGCCGAAGCCCATTACGAGTTTTAGAAAAAAAAAAGAAGAAGTGAAGAAATGAAAGAACATTTATGGGAGAGGCTCAGGAACAGGCTCCTTCATC
>NW_003302553.1:10514734-10544924 GCF_000004255.2 Arabidopsis lyrata subsp. lyrata | reverse complement strand
TCACTGTCGGATGGAACGGCGAAGACAGGGGCGTTCACGGGACCCGGGACTCCTGTAGCACGGAGATACATGGGAAGCATCTTCGGGATATCAGCAACGGAATGCGAAGTTGCACCACTCCCAGAGAATAGGGATCACTCTCCAAAGCCAGTATCTTCCTTCCCACCCGAGCGATGCGAGCCTCGAGCGTCGACCTAAAGAGTCCCAGCCGCTGCCTCTCTTCACACAAGCGGCGGTGCTAGTCGGCGACGTAGCACAAAAATGAGTGAATCAGTCGAAACATGAAGTTTTAAATCAAAAACTTTAACATTTACCTTGTCAATAAAATCGCAAGCCTCTTTCTTCTCCTTCGGAGGAAAGTGAAAGACGGCGTGAGGGAAGAGAACGCCGGCCGGTTCAAAGCCGTCGCCGGATAAGAAGAGTGGACTGCCGGGATCAACGGGGGCTACTGTTTCGTTTTCCATTCTTAAAATATTTCTCAAGTAAGACTCTAGAGTCATGTTTAATAAAGCCTAGAGGTAGGTAAGCCTTTATTTATAATGATTTAGGGTTTGTCTTGGAACCATAAATCCATTAATGGTAGCGTTTCCGAGTGGGTTAAACCATTTTTGGAAAATCGAGAAAAGGCAATTATTGCATTAAAAGACGAGCCGTTTTCTTTAAGAAGGGAAAGAGCAACCGTCGCATTAACTGCAAAAGTTTCTAAGGCCCAAGCCTAACAAGTTTACCGAGTTGACTAAACCCGAAGTGGGGAACTCGCTTTAAGCCGAGCTCAGCTCTCGCATTCTAAAGAGAAAGGTCTGATCAGCCTAAAAATCTCGAAAGCATTGCCACAAGGCCACAAAAGGTTAAAAGCGGACTTTGCAAACCCGCATATAATTTTAACCAAACCCCCTTGGGTCACAACCTAGAAAGGTTTAAAAGCCTCCTCAGGCAAATATCTTGTTCAAAAGAAACAATAAAGCCTCCTTAGGCCAAAAATAAATTAAGTCTTAAAGTTAAAGGGACAATCCCCAATTTAAAGTGGACGCAGCCACTACGGAGTGATCTCCACCCCGGACTTCGGCTCAGCAACCAAAGTTTCATTCACCTCCTTGACTGGTGTTTGATCAGATGAAGCTCCCTGACCACCCTCCGCGGTACAACCAACCTCCGGAGTGACCTCTGGTACCATAGGAGCTGCGGGCGGGACAACGTCTTCCGTCTCACTTGAACCTAGAAATAATAATTCAAGTCAATCAAAGGTACAAGGTAAGAAAAAGGTAAGCCACAGGAGCCAAGCGTTACCTGCCCAGTCTAAACCCGATTCACTTATAGGAGGTGATTCAGTAAAGAATGCCTCGAAGTCAAGCGGGTTGAAGGCCGAAGTGGGAAGAGCTGCCAAGTGACTCCGTTTTTCAGAAAGGTTAGTCGACAGCTCGGTCCTTTCTTGCTCCTCGGAGAAATCTGCTTCATGGATTTGGTCCAGCAGAATCAGGTTGCTTTCGTGCTCCTTGATGTCTGACTCCAAGTCCGACCTAGCTTTCTCGGTCTGCATGAAGCGAATGGCCCCTTGGATCAATTCCATCCCGCGTCCCTTAACCTCCTTTCTGGCCTTCGATGCCGACCTTGCCAACTCGGAATCACGCAACCTGGCTAGCGCCTTGTACTTCGCGTCAAGCTCGATAAGTTGGTTATTCAGGGTGTCAGCGGTTGATTCGGATTCATGAAGTCTACCCTGAACACCAGACAGTTCGTCCTGGAGTTTGTAATTCCGGTCATAGTAGTCTTGCAGTTCCCCCTTTACCTGCGCCAGCTCCGACGTCAACCTATCGACCTTATCCTCCAGATCGTGCTTAGAGCCAGCAGAAGAGTTGAGGTCAGCCTCAAGGGCTGAGAATTTCTTCTTCCACATGTCAATCTCCTTCTCTCGTCCAATGACCAACCCTTCGTAATGTTCGATCATGTCGTTAAATTCGCTATGAGCCTGGCATTATACATAAACCAGGGATGGTGAGTCAGTTCGCAGAATGGCAATGCAAAAAAAAAAAAAAAAAAAAAAAAAAAAAAAAAAACGGAACTAACCCGAGATGAGTGATGCGCGTGAAGCAAATAGCGTTCATGAATCGCAGGGCGCCATTTGTCGAAATCTGGCAAGATCGAACCCGATCGGGTCTTGAAGCATCGGAAGACGCTACCCTCTTTCTCCATAGCTGCGAAGAAAGAAGAGTCGTAAAAATCGGAATCTTAATGGAAATATAAAAAACAACGTTGAATACTGTATGAATCACCAAACCTGAAAGCGATTTGACTTGAGGGACAAGAGCAGGTTTTAACCTCGAGGAAGTATCTCGAGATTCAGAATCTCCCTTTTTCGGAGACGCACTCCGGGCAGTCTTTCCACTATCAGGCTGGGAGGAGGAAGACATATCAACCGGTCGTGGAGGACCCATTGGTTCAGGAGGAGGGGATGATCGAGGTGAGCGGTCAGTTCGGGCCCTCGACTTTTCCCTCCGCGGAGAAGAATCGCTGCGAGAGGACTTGTCTCTCTTCCGGCGAACCAAGTTCTTAATTGGTTCGTTACTAAAATCATCTCGGGGAGGACGAGGTGAATCACGGTGAGGAGATTGATCCCTCCGAGGAGAACGTGAGTCGCGACGATCGCGACGAGGAGTTAATCTGAAGGAAGCGACAGATCGAGCTCCCTCGGTGCTGCCATCATCAACCAGCAAGGTTCTACTGTAGTCCTTCTTGTCTATAGAAGTCGCGAGAAACTTTTTCTTCTCCTCGCAAGCCTCAGCCATCGGCTTGGAAAGCAACTTACGCTTGGCCGCAAGGGCCCGAGATGACATTCCCTGAGTTGAGGGAGGGGGAGGAATTTGGTGAAGATGACCAGGCGGACTCATCCTGAGTCTGTGGTTAGCTTCTAGGAATCGTTCAAGAGTGAAGGAATTCCAAAGGGTTTCCCCTTCAAGAATTATTTTGAAGAATTCGATGAACTCTTCAGATGGGAGATTGGAAGCGATGAAAGTTGCGAAATGAAACAACGGTGTTAGTCAATAAAGATAAAGAAACAACCGGGAAAGATACGGGCAACCTAATCACTACCGGGTTTCGCAGACCACTTCGAAGGGAGAAAATCTGCGAGATTTCCAATCGAAGCGGGAGTTTTCTTAATTAGAAACCAAGGATGATGCCAATTTTCATCCTTGTTCGGAAGATGCGAAATGATGTTCCTGTTGGCATTAGGATATGCTGAGAAATACCCCGTTTTCTTCGATGAACTTCTCACGCTCAGAAGCTCATTTAGTTCAGCAACTCCGATAACGTAACCGGCCTCCGCCGCGATTGTTATAATTCCAAGAATAGTACGGAGAAGATTGGGGGTTAATTGAGGAAGAGCGATTTCAAGAGCCGCTAGGTATAAAACTAGGGCTTCGGGAAGAGGAAAGGTCAGCCCGCAACCCTTGAAATAAATCTCGTACACACAGAAGTAACCATCGCGATGGTTCTCTGGAGATTCTGTGGGGGAAGCTATTTGTGCTTCCGCCATAATTTCCGGCGGAATCCGGCAAAGCTCTCTCAACCGCTCGAGGGATTGAAGAGTACAAGTGGACCTATAGTGCGGACCGGCAATATCATCAGAGCGGGTGCACTCGTCGTTGCTAGAACGCCTCTCGTCGAAAGACGGAGACTCGGGTCTATCGGAATCGGAAGTCATTGGGAAGAAAGAAAAATTCAAGATCCGGCGAAGAGGGGTTTTGGTGAAGGAACGAAGAGAGAGGTTTTGATTAAAGTACAAAAGTAAAAGAAGAGAGTAATGGTGAAAAGAAGTTACCTCATGCTAATGATGAAACCGCCTCGGAAGTCGTGTGGGAAGTGGGAAGGTTTTTTCCCGTTTTAATAGTAATTAATCAATATACGGTCATAGTGATGATAGATGTCACTCGGTTAAAAATGGCTAGTGCCGAAATTAAAGGAGTGATGAGATTTTCGGCGGGAAATCAGAAAGATTCTCGAGCGCAATCTTTGGCCACTTGAGCATTTAAAGTCCTCCGAATTGGAATAGCACTTCGAAGAACTTGGGGGGCTAATTGTTGGTGTCGAATCCCTCACCAGAAGTACGAGACCAACCAAAGATTGCCACGTAGTCAAGAAAATGGCCCATAAAGGATGAAGCCCATTGGACCCGTGAACCGAGGGGACGGTCGAAGTGGTTGTCACCACTTCGAGAATCCGAAGTGACTGCACTGTGATACGAGTTCGGTGTAGAAGACACGGGTAAGTCGGTTCAAGGACACTTGGGCCAAAAAGGCGAGGCCCATGAAGATCAGAGTCAACTCAAATTCAAACGTTGAGCATTAAAATCGAAGAATCAAAACGGACACATTTAAGAAGGAATAATTGTACTTAATTATTCATTTTAATGTCGTTTCTCTATGTATAAATATAGAGGCCAATGGCCATGTAAAGGGGATCTTCCTCTCAAAAAAAGAAATACGGTAGCAATTTCCGTAACAATTTACAAGCTTTTTACATATTCATTTTTGTCCCTCAAGAATAATCTTTCCTACTTAATAAAATACTTGAGTGTGTGAATCCGACATCCACAGAGTAGGATACAAAGGTTTGGTTAAGACGTCTGCAATCTGGTCTGTTGTTACCACATGTAGAGTCTTCAGCATCCCTTGTTCAATCCTATCTCTTGTGATGTGACAATCATTTTCAACATGTTTTGTGCGCTCATGAAACACAACATTATTGGCTATGTGGATAACTGCAGTAGAATCACAAAACAGAGGTACAGGCTTTGTTTGTGGTACCTGAAACTCTGCAAGTAATTTCACCAACCAAGCTATTTCTTTACTCCCCATCGCCATTGCCCTGTATTCAGACTCAGCAGAAGAACCAGAGGATACATCCTGCTTTTTAGACTTCCAAGAAATCAGAGAATTACCAAGAAACATGCAATACCCTGATGTAGATCTTCTGGAGTCAACAAAATTATTCCAATCTGCATCAGTATAGGCCTTGAGACACAAATCAGACTTGGAAGAGTAGAACAAACCCAATCCAATAGTGCCTTTCATGTAGTGAAGGACCTTATACGCTGCTTTCAAATGTGAAGCTTTAGGAGATGATGAAAACTGACAAAGCCTGTTGACCGCAAATGTAATGTCAGGTCTAGTGATAGTCAGGTACATCAACTTCCCAATTAGTCTCCGATATGTTTCAGGGTTTTCAATTTCTGGTTCATCACTATGTTGTGATAGCTTCAGACTGGGTTCCATCGGAATTGTTGATGGTCTGCAGCCTAATAAACCAGTTTCCTCTAGCAAATTCAATGTATATTTCCTCTGACACACTGAAATCCCTTCTTTGGTTCTAGCAATTTCTAGGCCTAAAAAGTACTTCAGAGGACCTAAGTCTCTTAATTTGAAAGCCTTTGCTAGATCATGCTTCAATACCTCTATAGTAGCATCATTATTTCCCGCAATAACAATGTCATCAACGTAAACAAGTAAAGCAATGTAGTCATTACCTGTTATACGCGTGAATAGATTTCTTAAATCCAAGATTCACCAACGTGGAGCTAAACTTCAAATACCATTGTCTTGAGGCTTGTTTCAACCCATATAAAGATTTTTGTAACTTCAAGACTGCATTATCTGGTAAAACTCATCCCTGTTTCATAGAGTATCCTGGAGGTAAGCTCATGTAAATTTCCTCATTTAAATCTCCATTGAGAAACGCATTTGAAATGTCCAGTTGATGTAAACTCCACTCCTTGATGGCTGCAACAGATAATAGTGTCTTGACTGTTGACATTTTGGCCACTGGACAAAAAGTATCACCATAATCTAGACCTTCCTTTTGAGTATAACCTTTAGCAACTAATCTTGCCTTGAACCTCTCCAATGTACCATCAGCATTGAGTTTTACTTTAAAAACCCATTTACAACCGATTGGTTTCTTTCCATCAGGTAATGAGCAAACTGTCCAAGTATTAGTAGCTTCTAGAGCATCAATTTCGATTTCCATTGCATCAAGCCATTCTTGAATCTTCTTAGCCTGAGCATAAGTACAAGGCTCCGGATATTTGTTTACAGTACAAATATATGCAGTGAACTCCTCTGACAACTGAGCATAATTGATATAAGCAGAAATAGGATACCTCACATCCTTTTGCACATCTGGAACTGCATTACAATAAAAATCCTGAAGATAACCAGGCGGTTTAGATTGCCTTTTTGTAGGAACTTCAGAAACTGCAGGATCAGGTGTAGATGTAGAAGCTTCACTAGGTTTGATTCCTGGTTGCTCTGTTGTACTGAAAATATCTTGAGGAACCTCTTTCTTGTCTGCAAAAGGAAACATCGTTTCATAGAACACAACATGTCTGGATATGTGAATCGTATTAGTCTCCAAATCAAGTAACTTGTAGCCTTTGTAACCAGAAGGGTACCCAAGAAAAACACATGCCCTTGCTCTTGGTGCAAACTTGTGTCGTTGTTGAGTACTGGTGGATTCATAGCACAAGCAACCAAAGACCTTTAAAGAAGAATAATCTGGAGGTTTTGAATGAAGTAGCTCAAAAGGTGACTTATTAGACAAAAGAGCAGTTGGCAGCCTGTTTATCAGAAAAACTGCAGATAGAATGCAATCTCCCCAGAAATCCAAAGGAACACAAGCTTGAAACATTAAAGCCCTAGCCACATTCAGTATGTGTTGATGCTTTCTCTCCACTACTGAATTCTGTTGTGGTGTTTCAGGACAAGAATGGTAAGAAATGATACCTTTGGCTCTGTATAACTCTTCAAAACGCAACTCAGGAGCATTATCTGATCTTACTGCTTTCACTGGAGTATCATATTGAGTCTCAACCATCTTTAAGAAACCCGGAAATATCTGCAAAACTTCATTCTTTGTTTTCATCAAATAAACCCATGTAGCCCGACTGTAATCATCTACTATTGTCAGAAAGTATCGATATCCTTCAATAGTAGGAGTTCCAAACGGTCCCCATGTGTCAATATGAACTAAATCAAACTTCTGACTAGCCATATTATTCTGAGAAGGAAAAGAGAGATGTTTCTGCTTGGCCTTTTGGCAAATTGAACAATGAACCAGCTCATCTTTATTCCTTTTTCGTAAACCAAGTACATCATGTAGAACATCAATTTTCTCATAAGAGGGATGTCCTAATCTACTGTGCCATAAAGTATTATCAACAACAGCATTGCAATACTGGTTTTCCTTAACATTGGGTAAAATATCTACACTAGAACATTCATCAGAACTAGTGTCTAAGACATATAAGCCTCCAATTTGTTTACCGTTTCCAATCTTCTGCTCCTTGATAGGATCCTGAATCACACAGCAATCCTCATCAAAATATACTCTAGACTTCATGTCCTTTGTCAACTGACTGACACTTAACAAATTCAGTCTAAATTCTGGAATATACAACACATTTTTCAATGTGATATAAGCATTCAATTTAATCACCCCAACTCCAGCAATCTTAACATTTGATCCAGTAGGTAAGGTTACTTCACTAGACAAACCATCAGATAGGCTTTCAAACAAATCTCTGTTATAAGAGACATGATGAGTAGCACCACTATCTATGATCCATGTATTCAGTGTTAACACTTTCTTAGAGGATGTCAAGACACAAAGTAACCAGAGAGTAGAGGGTGAAAAAGAGATACCAGTAAAAGCTGAAGCATTTGAGTCACTTGTACTTGCAACAGAGGCAATAGTAATAGGTTGTCGTGGAGTCTGAAGTTGTGTGCTGAAATAAGCAATCACGTCCTGAATCTGACTTTTTGACATACTGTTTAGGAATGTGGCCTAACTTAACCCAAAAGCTAGCTCAAGAGTTAAAGATTGCCACATCCTTTATATACTACCCAAAGATCTTAATCCCAAGCAATGTGGGACCTTCTAATAGGCCTCCTCGAGATGTGGGTGGGAAACGGCCCAACGGGAACAGCCCAAGCCCAACATCTCGGAAATACAACAAGACATGCCACTTATATGGGCCACATAGATGAGAAACCATTTTTGTGGGAATTTTGCTTGTTGGGCCAATCTGGCTCTGATACCATATTAGGAATGTGGCCTAACTTAACCCAAAAGCTAGCTCAAGAGTTAAGGATTGCCACATCCTTTATATACTACCCAAAGATCTTAATCCCAAGCAATGTGGGACCTTCTAATAGAAGCTGAAGAAACGAAGAGAAACGAAGAATTTTAGGTCGGATCTGATGAATTTTGAGATTCATCGCTCTGATACCATGATAGTAGTTGCAAGTTCTCGAGAGAAAACGAGGAAGAAGGAAAAAGTTTGTTATTCAACTTAAAGTTTTTGTTACATGAGAGTCTCTTTATATAGTAGAGACTTCTGGTTTGATTCTGGTTTACACAAACCGGTCATATAGACTAATACTAACCTTATTAATTATCTTATTTTCAAGACAAACACGATAGTCATCTTCGCCAAAAGCAGGAGCACAGTGGACAATACCAGTACCACTATCATTAGTGACATAATCATCGGCTACTACTCGAAAAGCCACACTTGAGAAATCGTTAAAGTAGTCAAACAAAGGTTCATACTTTTTCCCAACCAAGGAAGCTCCATTAAATTTTTCCAAAACTTGATAAGAATCCTCTTCATTTTCAGGCTTAGCACCTTTCACTTTCTTGGTATCACCAGCAGTTTCGGCCTTAGGCTTATCGATGGGAAGGGATGACAATCGAGATTCAGCAACAACGTAGACTTTTCCAGTGTAGTTGTTACGAACCTTAAGATAAACAAACTTTGCATTGACACACAAATCCCACAGATTTAGGTTCCTTTCCTTCGCAGACGTCTTCCATGGCGCAAACAGAGCACAATCCCACAGATTTAGGTTTCTTTAGATTCAAGAATCAAGGCAACGACGTCTTTCTCTGTTTCAGTGAGACGTTGTCAAAACTCAAATAATTTAACGTATTAACGATATTGCCAACACCACCACATCTTGCTTTCCAAGCTATCTTTAAAGCTTGCGCTCAAAGTTTTCTTTAAGAGACGTGAAAAAGAGAGATTAATATTTATTGTTGACCCAAAAACAAATTAATATTAATTTATTTATGATCTGTTAAAATTGAAAACATAGGTGGAAAAAGAAAAGAAAAATTAAACAATCTTTTCTTTTGTGGATTAAATAACTTAAAGTGAAAAGAAAACAAAATTTCCTCTTGATATTTTACTTAATAAAAAGAGCTATTTTTATCAAAAAAAATTTATGAAATAGGTAATTTAAAATCTCTATAATTTTTGTCAAATAGAAACATATCTCTATATCCTTGATATTATTATTAAATTTAGGAAAACAAACATTTAGCTAGTATAATTAAACACGCTTGTATTATTGTATATAATCTTTTGTACAAGCATGTTTGATATCATTAATTTTGGTCAAAGCCAAAGATATATATCTCCCTGTAAGTAAAAGCAGCAATCAAATTAACTATTTACTTTTGTCCATAAATAATTCAGCATGTATGAAATATTGATATATATGGTTAGTGTTTGTCAGCACGAGCTAGACTTCGTATTAAACCGCATTATATTTTTCTCGAGCAAAACTAAAAACTGTGTATATAATATAAGCAAAAAATGTCCACATAAATTGAGTTATCCATCAAAAATATATATCTTTTCTTACACATAAATTGAGTTATCCATCAAAAATATATATCAAAAAAATGGATCTGAATCTCAATTTGGTTTTAACTGATTCTACTTTTCTTACACTTGCGCAAGTTCAAAACAAAACCAGCCTACTAGACCCAATTGAAATCTTTAATTTGAGTTGTATCTTTTAACACCCTAAATTTCAAATTTCCATGATTTGTAAGCCCAGCAAATCATAATCTGGCTCTTGAAATTTACGAACCCAAAATCAAACCTCCAAATGATATTGGGCCTTTTAACTGGTCATACTTTGATCTCTGCTTCTACTTCTAAACTTCAACTGTCAGTTCATAAAACCCAGATTTAATTTTCATTTACTCTCCTTTATTATTTTTATAATCATAATTTGTTTTACAACATCAAGGCTTTGATTGATTCATATCAGTTCACATGGGTCTGCAAAAATGTAGTTCCTAAATTTGGATTGCTTTTCAAATGGTATAATTTATTAACTTCACCAACCTATTATTAAAACGCATCTAATGTTTATCCCATTGCAGTTCGGATTCATTCATAATACAAGTTTAAACTTACTTAATAAAAAAAACGAAATGTAAATTCAACTAATATTAGAGAATGATATATATTCTTTGATTATATAAAACCCAAATTTCATACAATGTAACTAATAATTAGAACATGTACGCAAACCTATTTGATCTATAGATCTACTATACACTAATATATAGATTATAGTTATGGATCGAAGAGACCAATAATCCTGAATTATATATACAACCCAACTTCAGACAACGAAATATAAGAACACTTAAAAAAAACGGTTTACTATAACAAGAACATTACTCAAACGTATTTGATCTATAATTTTTTAAGAGAAGAATATAGTCATGAATTATATATACAGACCCAAACTTCCTACGATCGACGTTACATAATAAAAGCATATTATGTAATTAGGGTGATTAACTTCAACTATATATATTGTATATGATAACGTGGATTGAACGTGAGGGAAACTGCTGCAAGCTTAATGACGACGATGACCGCCAAGTCGAAGATCAAGATCAAGATCCTCATCTTGGGGCTGAGAACCTCCAGTCTCTGGTGGGCTCTGGTAAGTGTCATCATTGTCATTCATGGATCCGAGCCCTAAGCTCAAATTGAGATCATGATAGTCCCCTTGAGAAAATCTCCCTCCTCCTCTTGATGATGATGATGATCCAAAGTATTGTGTGTTGTGGCTAGGGTTAATCGGTGGCTGAGACCCTTGGTGTTGGTATGACTCAATGGTCGGAAAATAAGGAGGCGGGTTGTTGTTATTATTAGGGTTTGTGAAGTTTATGGAGGAGGATGGATACTGAGGCGGTAAAGGAAGAGAAAATGGAAATGAGTGAGAAGAAAAAGAGGAGGAGGGGTATCTTTCGCGTTCCCTGCGGTGGATGTTATTGTGACCACCGAGAGCTTGAGGATTCGTGAAGCCTCTCTGGCAAATGTTGCAGTCGTAAGTCCGGCGGTTATCTCCAGAGCTGGAGCCGGAGCCAGAGCCGGAATCAATCTGTTTGTCACGGTGGTTCATCTCTCTTCTAGTTTTGTTGGGCTCTCTCTCAGTATTCAATGTTTTGAATTGAGGTTACGACTCTCCTTAAAACACACACTAGCGTATATATAAGCTAAGGAAAGAGTATGTGTATGAACGGACACTAATTAGGGCTAATTTGTTTTTTTTATGGTTAATATATTTTATACAGAAATAAGCATTAAGCTTTACAGAGGAGATATCGTTTGAGATTTATTACAACAGAGAGGAAAAATTAGGGCTTTTTAAAATTAAATGTTTATTATAAATTCTTGGGTCGCAACATGAATTAATTATAACTACAAAAACACCAAGCATGTAAGTTTATGATTATTTTAGTTTATATGTTTTACAACAATTTTCAGGGAATGATTAACAAAGGATGATGTCACATCATTTGAAAAAGTTTCTTAATTAATCGGAAAAGAAACTACTCAAGGTATTATTTATAAGAGCATGTTTATCCATGATATTTGATGGGTATCAGCCCATGAAAAATATTAAAAAAATTCATTTTGGGTTGAGACTGGGTTGAAACGGATCACTCAGGTGAGTCTTCTGAGTCGGTATCAAGTGGCCATGTGTCACGTTTTGAGTGGGCCAAAAAAAAATTTAGGAAAAAAAAACTCTCTCATTTTCGTAAAAAAAAATACTAATTTATTTTAGTTATACCCATTAAGTTTCACCATTAAACATACAAATTTAACAAAAATCTTATTGAATATCATAGATTAAACAACTAATTAAATTAATACTAAAAAATGCTAATGATACTCATTTGGGTTTATGGATAAACATGCTCTAAGGCTTCGAGTGACTACTTAGGTTAACATGCATATATATACTCTATTTAATCGTTTTTTTTTTTAATGAAAATATGATCATACATATACACACATAAACGATACAAAGATATAAATACAAATTATACATTTCGATCGAGTGTAAAAATTGCCAGCGAAAGTTTTTTAACAAAGTTGGAAGGCTAGCTAGTAGCTAGTTCAATTTAATCCGTACGAATTATCTTTTGAATGTGAACCTGTAAAAACTATTAAAGAATTAATGAAACCAAAAAATACTAAAAGAAGCATTCACTAAGGAGTTGTGGACTTGTGGTTGTGCTTAATTGAAGTAGGTAAAACAATTAGAATATACAAATGGACTATATCTCATTAATGAAATAGCATTTATGAAATTTATTATGAGTTCTCCCAAAAACTGAAAATGATTTCGATGGTTTCTATACTTGGAAATAATATGCTTTAACAAAAACAAAATAAAACTTAGAAAATATATGACCGATACGATGAGCGATCGCCTGCTAGTCTTACGATTGCTATAAGTAAAATATTAATGTTTTCAGTTTCAGAACCGACAAAATGATATTACCTGCATATATTTACTTCTTAGACTACCCTTTAACTTTTATGGACCGAGACCGTGTTATATTAGCTAAGTTTTGAGCAAGTAATACATAGCTTACATAGCAACACATATCATGTATCACATACTCGTTATTTAGGATATAATATATTATAACTTTTTACGATTGATTAAAACTCTATACATGTAATGATTAATGAATACTGATTAACGTTCCGTTTGGTTAAGTTTTTTTTGTGTGAGATCATGCCGGCAGATAATAGTGAAAGAATGATACTTCTTCTGTTTTAAAATATAGGTTGTTATAACTAAAAACACACATTTTATTTTTATTATTATTTTTTAAATATCATTAATATTTAATTTAAGAAAATTCAATCAATGATATAAAAGATTATAAAATATAAATGGTCACAAAATATCAAATGTATTTAAAGTTACATATAAATTTGTAAAACATTTTGTATTTTGAAACAAAAAAAATCTTAAAACATCATATATTATGAAACAAAGGGAATATTAGTTTGATTCAGATTTTAATCAATTTGGCAAAGTACTCAATCCGTTATTTTATAAGTGATGTTTGAAGTTTTTAATTTTGTTTTTAAATAGATGATGTTTTCAATTTTTAATGCAAAATTAATTATTTTTTTATCGGTTTTGACGATTTAAATTCTGTAGATTATTTTTTTATTGGTTGATTAGATAATAAATGATGTTTTAGTTTATAAATAAATAAAAATTAAATGAATTCTTAATCTATGTGCATTCACCTAAAACATCATTTATAAAAAAACGGATGGAATATTAATTATCGAAATAAGCATAATCAGGTCCTCTTGTATGTCAAGTATGTACACCATTATGTATATTTAGATAAAGAAGTGTTGTCATTCATTTTCTATAAGCTCAGGATCATTAATTTTTTATAGGATTTCGAGAACATGTGAGAATCCTACTGACTTTGGAATATTCACTAGTGAATTATAACAGACGAAAACTTTTGGACCACAGCTCATCGTCCAAAGCTACATTTATTTCTTTTATCAATAACAATTTTTTCACAGAATCCGCACGAACAAATATTCTAAATTGGGATGTGGATAAAAAAAAAATTGGTCATCGAAAGCAAATTTTTTATTTGATTTTCAATATTTATACGTGCATGTGTGTTTGGACTTGCGGGTGATATACATTAATACAATAATATAATAAACTGAAAGAGTAGTGTGTGTATATATGATTACATATAGATATATAATATTATAAAAATATAGAGATATTGATCATCTTCTTCATTAAAGAAGTCACATGCAATCGAAACCTTAAGAAATAACAAACTCATGAATGCCTGTAAATATCACTGGCTATTTGCCTATTTTCGTCTATTTTCACACTTATACATTCAATGCTGTATTCCATTTGCTTGTAATTTAACTAAGTCTTGGTATGAATAATTGGGTATGGGACTTGGTTTCTCTTCTTTCTGTACATAAATGTAAAAGTTCCAATTTAATGAATTGTTCCTAAAGTCAAAAAATGAAATAAATGAATTGTTCCTAAAGTGGCTATGATAAGAGAGATTATATATGGGCTTTGAAGCCCCAATTTAAAGCCCAAACTAAATTTAGTGATGACCAAATAGAGGGCAGTTTTGTTTTGTTTGTGAAATTTATTAGTCAAATATGTCTTTGCTGTGAGGGGAAAAAGTGGTAATGAGACTGAAAAAAAAAAGGAAGAAGAGGAAATTTTTATAGAAAAAATGACAAATATACCTAAAATCCAAAAATCATAAAGTTTTGATCGGAAGTGGAAGACCTAACTGCCTATGCCATTCATCGACTTAAAATGAGAGAAAGAGAACCAAATTGTGTGTGATCAATTGTAGATCTTCATTTGTCATTTTCCCACATTCTGATGGTAGGTACTCAAATGTTAATTGTATAATACGATTTATATAACCTATTTAGCAGTGATATATACACAAAAATTGTATGAGTAATTGTAATGATACCCCGAAAGCAATTAACAATTTAACATATCTATGATTGTTCACATAGTTAAAAAAATATAGCTTGATGACCAAATAGAATGTGATATTCGCCTAACTTGTTACTTAATTTGTTCATCAACTTGTTGTTACTTAATACTTCCTACGAAAGTATATATCACTTTTATTATTAATACTACGTCTTGGTATTATTATTACCATTTTGTGCCCATGTCTATCTCCACTTTCACAAAACTAACAACAAAGATGAGCTTATCCTTTGTCTATTTGTCTTTACAATTTTCTATGTGTTTTCATTTTCTTATGACGTCATCATTATCAAAGTCATTCAATGTGATGGCCTGAGCCTCACGTTGCAGCCCTAAGTGCCCCTTTTGGGCTCTTCTTTTCCATCTGCTCATTTATATATTTACTTGAATGTACAATGTCACACTATGGTATAAACTTTTGATTATTATTCATGACTTTAATTACTGACATGCACACATGCATACATTATGTGAAAAGATCTTGACATCACTTGACATTATGTACGGACTATATAGAGCTTTATTAAATATAGTCGGGTTAGTAGAGATGGATGATAGATATATTAATATATAGTGGCTAATGTGCCTGTAGAAAGGCTGAAGTATATAGTGGCTAATGTGCCTGTAGAAAGGCTGAAGGGAGATGCGAAGTGTGTGGAATCCTGCGGGGATAGCTATTGAATGTTATTAATTAGTTTCATTGATCTGTTATAATTTTTGTCTCAAAATATATTTCTCTAATATATATATATATATGTCTCAAAATATATTTCTCTAATATATATATATATATGCTTTTTGTAACGATTTTCTTACAACTAACGATTTTATAAGGGACTAGAAATATAACAAAATTTGGATTTAAGTCATGCTAATGGTTTGCTATTTCAAAAGTGTCAGAAAACTCAAATTTGAATCTGTCTTAAAAAAAATTGTACTAAGCTGAGTTATCACTAGTTATTAACTTATTATATATGTAAAATAATGCGGAAACATATCCGAAAATTCAATGAATTTAAAACAATGGTACTGATACTATTTTATTGTCGAGTCGATTTAAAGTCCGCTTTTGTTTTTTTTGTCAACAATATATAATATGCGGGATTAAATCTGGACCAATATATGCGGGATTTAAAATCTTTTCTAAGTATCACTCATTTTAGAATTATTGTACCATAACACTATTTTTTCTTTAGAAAAAAATGTAGCATACACAATATAAAAAATATTGTACCTGTAAGAAAATAGAGATGAGTCTAATTAGATGAAGATATTAATAATTAATAATAACGGTGCGTGCACATTTGAAGTGGCCGTTGTTTGAGTATGTGAAAAAGTGTTGAGGAAAAACTTTAATGCTTTTCAAGGAAAGTAATAATTTGGTGGAGGAGTTTGTACTGTTTAGTTATGTGTAACGCTTAGAACTGACGAAAACATAACTTACTATAAAAGGAAAGCTCATCATGCCATTCAAAACCCAGACATTGTCGGGAACATGCAAACCCTCAGGTTTTGGGGAATACCAAACTTCCAGCATATATACCCTCTTGTCCAAATCCAACTATGGTCACATACACATGTGTTGCGTATCTGTGTTGTGATACAAGATATTTCATTATCTTTCTATAGTTGTGTATGATTTGTTCCGTACGTGTTGACCTTTTCAAACCAAAAGAAAAGTAAAAAAAAGACAAAAAGATTAAGGAAATAAATGGCGATCGAGTAAATTATGACATGTTTACAGTTTTTGCACTCATGAAACTGAAATATGCTTTGGGAATTGTTTTCTAATAATGATTTGTTACCCTCAGTGCAATGATTCAGTCAAAAAATATAAATATTCTTACAATTAGTCAAGATCACACGCAAACACAGTTTCTATTCAAACCGTTCAGATTTGAAAAAATTGATAAATTACATACAAAAGTCAAAAACTAATTAACAAAAAATGTTCTGAGCGTCGAGAGAAACTTTGCTCATCGTCGTTCGGGATTTGAAGAAACTAAAAGCGCCTTTTTTCTATTCACAAACAATAAAAGTCTTGACTAATGGTTATATATATCTAATTTTATGTTTACCCATGTATGTTTGATAAAACTCACCATTTTTTGAATAAACTGACTACATCCTATTAGTGCTTTTATTTTAAATCATTTGCAACTATGAATGTAAACATTAAACTGCAGACAGAACAAATATTTTACTTGTGTTTCGGGTTTGTGACTTTGAGTTGATATTTTTTTTTTACATAAACGCTTAAATTTTCTTATTGTGTGAAAATAAAAAATTTATATACATGTAAACGCAAGATCTAATACAGACATAGTTGCAAAAGCTCCTTATCAGAAAAAGGCATAATTGTAAAAGCTCATAATCCATTAATGATATTGATATATGTGAAGATTCATACTCCATCGAATGACACTGTTTTTTTTTTTTTTTTTTTTTTGTATTTCTATATAAATACTATTTTGATTCATAGAAAATGATATTATTCTATGAATCAAAATAGTATTTATATAGAAATAAAAAGAATATTGAAACCCTAATTAGTACACGAAGAACTACTAACCAAATGGAAATTTATATTTAAGGCTTTGAATGGTTGTCTAGTATGCTGCATGACCGGACTAAAATCGAAACAGTCTGCACTTAATTCATCATTCACTATTGCGGACTAGTATGCACTATTACAGATTAAAAATCTCCATACTAGTATGCACTTGAGCGTACAACTCCATACCATCATAAATTCACTGTTACTCTGCAATTTTTCATTCCACTCCCCAAAAACTCCATACCATCATACAATTGTCTGCTCCATACTACAGTTTGATATTTTGCATACTAAAATATTGGTATGCAGTGTCCAGTCCGCATCATATGGACTAACCATTCAAAGCCTTAATATCTGTTTGGAATCTTACTAGCCCGTCTCGGGTAATTGTTACCTAAAAAGGTAGGTTAGATGTGTTAGTTCGAAGGAGTTTATTTAGTACAACATCCAATTTGCTTGAGAATATGATCGGCATATATATAGCACTATATATGAAGTTCGAATTTCAAGTGTTGAAAATAATAAATCGTTCCAAGGTAGAACTCATTGATTTTTTTTTTTTTTTTTGTAACAAAGGTAGAACCGTAGAACTCATTGATATGTTTTCACTTTTGCATATATTTGGCCTTTGTATAGGAATTCAGTTTGAAGTAGCTAGCTAACTTAATTTGAACTAGATTCGACCTACAAGTTCCATTACCGTATACTAGCTATGAAATATATGGATTGAACAAGTACATTAAAAAGAAAGTCTACCAAACTCCCTCTACAAAAGATCAACTATGTTTTCGGCTAAAATAATAATCATTCCTTTTATAAAGCTTGATGTTTTGTAGTTTTACATCAAGCTTTTAGTAGGTGTGTAAAACTACAAAACATCAAGCTTATAGTAGGGTGTGTAAAAAGATCTAATATACTAATTATATTGTTATTATCGAAATTTGTGCAATTATATATACTACTATATAGGCTGCACCAGTAAATATATATTAAATTTGCACACAAACGATAAAAATAAAACATCAATCTTCATAAAACAAAAACAAAAAGCAAACTAAGTCTTAACATATCAATTTACATGAAACGTAAGGACTAAAATATGTAGAAATTTAAATACGATCGAGGAGATAAACAATTATTACGGAGACAAAATTGTATCCATTGTCATACATAAAACGGTAGTAAGCGCATAAATATTATATAACATCTAACGCAAGCTTATAGCTTATACTATAATCATATAATTGACTATATATAACGTTCTACTAATTAGCAAGCTTAGAGAATTTCATATCGATGAAACTAATTAACCTTTGAGAAGCGGCATATCTTCTAGAATTGTGAACTTCAAATCCTTTTAAGGATAAAATTATTACCATCTAATTAAGCGAAACCCAAACGGAGTTCTAGATCCAGATCTTGCTCCGATTCTTTGATCAAACCAATCTCAAGCTCCAAGCTAATGATATCATCATTCCTCAAGATCTTGCAAGCATCTTTACTGGTGAACCTTTTAGCCTCTCCAGCCTCCACTAAAAGAGAAGATTTTTCAGTTTCACAAGCGTTTTCTGGTGTATGTTTTGACTTGGGGCTCAAGGAACGGACCAAACCTGGCCTATATCTTGGTGATGACGGAGGAGAAAGGGTTGGAAATAGGGTTAGAGGAGAATGGTGAGGAGGAGGAGAGGTTGCCATGGAAGAGTAAGAGTAATTAGGGTTAGGGTAAGGAGGAGAAGGTGTTGAGGATGATGATGAAGACTGTTGTAATCTGAGTCTGGCTCTGTCTCTTCTGTGAACATTCATGTGACCACCAAGTGCTTGAGCCGATCTGAATTCCCTTTTGCAGAAGCTGCAAGTGTAGGATCTGGGTGGCCATGAAAACCCTAGAAGATACTCATGATCCTGTTGGTAATTATCATAATCTCCATAGCTCCATGGTGAAGTTCTTGCACGGCCATAGAAGCTGTTCCTCAACTCTATGTTGTTTGATCTCTCCATATGTGAAAGCTCTTTCTTTTTGGCTATGGTAGATAAAAAAAATTGTGAAGATAATTAAGATAGTACTAGTAATGATTTGTGGCACATCAGTTTATAAAAGAAAAGTGTTTGTAAGATCTGAAAAGATGAACTCACTTTTTTCCCCTGGGAAAAATCTAAGATCTATGTCTGTCTGTCTCTTAGAGAGAGAGAGAGAGAGAGAGATATAGAGATGAGAGAGGTGTGTGTGATGATAGGGTTGGGGCTCTTTGGTGTTAAGACTGTGAAAGAGACTGATTCTTGGACGCATTATCAAAGCCCCATATTAGATGTAATAAAATGAAAATTAAAAGAAAAGGTTTAATTAATGTTGGGGGCAAACATGTATTAAGCGAGCTTTTCCATGATTTGATTTATGGAGATGACACAAGTTAATTAAGTACATCTATTGCTTTCATTAAATGATATTACACCTTTAAGTTTCGTGAAAATCAACAACCAATTTTGTCTTCAGATACCATTCAGTGATTTTAAATTTATGCTATCATGATTCATAGATTTAATTAGTGTTATCTATAAAACACATTCACAATTTAAACGAGACTTAAAAGATGTATAGATTAAAGAATAGCAAATTTGTAAGAAGGATATTAAAGTTAATATTGAGAGTTTGAACGGCTACAGTTCGCATAATTTATAGAGAATACTCCCTATATAATTCTCAAACAATTTGTCACAATGAAAAAAAAAATCCACTATAAAAAATATCTCAACATAAAATATGATTTTCTTGAAAAAGGGGGAAAAATAAATAATAGAAGGGCATGGGAAAAAGAAGTAGAAATGAGTGTAGGATTTAACTTTACAAAACAAAGAAAAAAAAAAGTCGCAATTGTCTTGTAACCATGTTATCTAAAACAAGCACTATGAATTTTTATATACATTCTGCAATGGCTAATAAAGTTATCGTTGTTTGGTATCGCGATCAAAACATGATGAAATCATAGATTATCAATCTTTAGTAAAACCAACAAATTTAAAGACCAACAAATATGACATTTCACAGCAGTAGATATCATGAGAAAACACTATTTTTAATCATAATTTTCTCTTAAAATAGTAGCTAATATATGTTATTATTCTAAATGGTAGAGAGGAAAGAGTGATGGGTGAATATGTAAAAGATGGGAGTGTATAAATAAGGAAAACCTCGGCGAGCAAAAGGACATATTATATCAAAAGTTTTATACCAAAAATGGAAAAGTGGATGTTCCTTTCTCCCATTTTTTAATATATTTATTATAGAATTTATCATCTATATATTAATCCTCGCTATAAAGCTTTCCTCGTGAGCCATATCTTGACATTTGTTTGTTAGCAAATCAAAGATAACGACACACATTATTATTAGACTTAGGTCTTTAGATTTTGCCTTTCCTCCAAAGTTTTATATAATACTATATAGATTCATACATTGTCCCTTTCTTTTGTTTTATATAGTTAATATATCACCATGTGTTCTGGACCAATTCCTTTCAACATGTGTTGTGTTTGCTCAAATTGTGACCCTTTACTTGACATTGATTTCATCGTTGGCACATTTTTATGTTTAATTCTCAGTCACTTAATTATATATCTGGAACATCCTATGGGAGGAAATTATATGTTTGAACTAGCTAAATTTTCCATTTTATGGTTCTAGAGGAATCTGTGAGGTATATAATATTGAAGGATCTAAAGAAATTTGAGGGACACATTAGATGAATTGGGAAATGATTCCCATTGATATCAAGAGATTTGTTTTACAATATATCCAACCCGAGTCGACCCGATCTTGTGTTTAATTCCATTAGTGTTCTAAAATTTAAAATCGCATAAATCCGGGAGGGCAAAAAAAAATTGTTTTAGAAATTCCTTAAGTAAATTAAATTGAAAATATGGTTTACATATCGATTAATCTCGTGAAATCGAATGTTAGTATGTTTGAACTATTTAGATAAAAGATTTACAAGGGATTGTTCAAACTTCAAAGGCCACAATGCAAATAGTTTGGAGGAACCGTACAAATACAATTACAAAGCTCAACATTCACCAACGAGGAAAGTCTCATTTATTACACATCCAACTGCTTCATATATATCCACCCAATATAAACACATTTCACAATTGTCGAAACACAAGAAATTATGTAACCATCTCGCTACTTTTTTTCACTCCTTACTCGTTGAAATCCAACTTTTGTTTATTACACTTCAATGATTGAAAAAAAAGAAAAACAACTTTGAAAAAAAACAAATAATTCAGCTGAGATTAATATTCGTATAAATCTTGTTTTATCTTCTACATATGCTACTCAAGACAAAAATAAATATTTCACCGTATAAATTGAAAATAATTCATAAAAAATCTGACCTCCTAGGAAAAGTGCCTTGATTAGTTATTCACGTCAGGAAGAGTATCTACTGAATAAGTTAATATAACATACTCATACAGAATGATTAGACTCAATGTATTGCGGAATTAACCAATGGATTTCTTAAGGTCCTCTGACTTGAAATTAAATCACTTTATACATTTTTTTTTTGTCAAGATCCTTAAATTTTTATGATTTTACAACCACGCAAATATAATATTGTTCTTCTGCGTCGTAAAATGTCTCTCAACTAAAAGTTCTATACCAAAGTTATTCACATGTGTAACCTGTTTGCATGACACATGCCACATCTAGTGGGACGGATTTGGGCTGTTTGACATATACTTAGTTCTGATTTTTTTTTTTTTAATAAAGAACTTAGTTGTGATCTTCATACCATATATTTAATCTTCATACAATATATGTATTGTACGACGCTAATCTATTTACAATTAATAGTAGGTTCTAAAGGATGAACATGTTCAGGTGGATCTTTGACGTTTTTTTCTACGAATTTTCAATGAGCTTACTAATAAAATAATAATTAGATAAACTAATGAAAAAAAAATTGCACTATACATGTTTTTTTCCCCTAAAATAAAGGGAATAAACTAAATGATAGCCAAAATAAAATAAAGTTACTATCTTGCAATCAAATAAAAGATCGATTTATTACGAGTCTTATAAAAATTGCCTATCCATAGTACATTTAAAAATTGCATGACTCTTTCAGTCTTTCTACAGCATCCAATGAAAAGAAATGGAGAAAAAAAAAACGATTAAAAGACATGTCACACCACCAATTTAAAAAAGAGTATAACAAAAGAAAAAGTTCCCCGTATATTTCCAATATTTTTCGGTTTGTTACCTGGTGAATGAAGTGAAAAAGATGGGAAATTTTAGGACAGAGAGAGTGGAATTAGACAAAAGATTCTGCCAAAATTAGAAGATGATATCTCTCATCATCGATAGGACACATCCAACGGCTGAAAGAGAAGGTCTAAAAGTCTAGTGGCCTCTCTTTTTTTCTATTTTGTTTCGTATTATTATTTCTCTTTTATTTACCATTTGTGAATAAAGGGCCTCGATTTACTTATAGCTTCCTTGATCGAAGTTGCAGAGTTTACTCGCAGTAGTTCAACACTTTATTGTTTATTGCATTAGCCCCTTCCCTACGTGTTTTACATCATCACTAATTTTTTACTCAAATAACTATTATTCTTACTTTATTATAAGACTCATTATTGTTTATTTTCTTACAAAATTGTGAAAGTCTCTTTCGTGAATTTGAATTGAGAAGTTTTGTTTTTATCATTTTCAACATATATTTGGCTTTCGTGGTAAAAACTTGTGATTGGCTGTCACATTTCACGTCAAGTTTTGTTTATTTTTTTAGTTTATAAAATATTTTTTCTGTTCTTTTCTTTGTCTTTCTTTTTAGGTTTGGTTGAAACCTAAAGAAGTCAAATGGAACTATACAAATTGGAATGGTCGTATTGGTTGAAGTGGAACCGAATAGAAGTATCAATTTTGTTCGGTAACCAATACAGAAAAAAAGAACATGATATATCTATTTTGAGCTAAAGAGTTTTATTTATTTATTTTATATATCCTAAAACATAGTCCTTCTGTTACAAAATAGAAAATATTTAAGGTAAAAGCATGTATGTTAAGATAATTTGTTTTTCCATACAAAAGTATCATTTATATTCATTAAAAAAAAAGAATTCAACCAATCATAAAAAAGCAGCTTATAAATTATCACAAGTGATTAAATACATTTAAATTTATATAGAAATTTGCAAAACATTTTATTTAAAATATTAAACAAAACAAATTTCTAAAACATCCTATGTAATGAAAGAGAGGTGGGGCTAAATTAAACCAAATATATATAAACAAACATATATAAGGTCTAAATGGTAACTGAGGAATCTGGCTGAATTTTTAGTGATTTTCAGCTGAATCTGGCTGAATTTTTACATTTCTAAATGGTAACTGCTGAATCTAGCTGAATTATTTTGTGATTTTTGGTCCCATCTGTCAAAATAATTAAGACTTTAACTGAAAAAATATCATCAAATAATTATGAATATTAATAGAGTACAAAGAAGATATCTAAATAAAATAAATAAAATCATCAAATGGTCTAATTAATTGTTATACTAATAAATAAATACTAAATTATCTAAACTTATTACAAATATAAATAATTTTTGAACTATTAAAAATAGGGGCTTTTGCAAAAATGCCACATTTTCAATGTCATTTTTCAAAAATACCCCTTTTTAAAAACCTTATAAAAAATGCTCTTAAAAATATAAGATTTACCCAAATATGTATGTAATATTATTAAAACATACACAAACTACATTTCTATGTATCTAAAATCTTATAAATACTTTATAAATACCTTATAAATGCATTTTAAATACCTTTAAAAACCTTTAAAATATCTTGTAAAACCTTAAAAATCCTTTAAAATAACTTGTAAAACCTTTTAAAACACCTTATAAAACCTTATAAATACTTGGATCGAGTCTTCAAGTAGTAGTTACAATCCATAAGTACTTTATAAACCTAATAAAACTTTATAAAAATTTCAGATTTAAAAGGGGCATTTTTGAAAATGGACATCTAAAAGGGACATTTTTGAAAAAGGGCAAACCAAAAGGGGTATTTTTAACAATTTCCCTTAAAAATATGTAAATAATTAATGAAAGAAGCTTTGTCAAAGCATTATTGGAAGATTAATTTAAAAAATTAACATGATAATATAATAAGATTATATAAGGGAGACTCACAAAAATGCCCCTTTTTCAATACCCCTTTTCAAAAATGCCCTCTTTGGATGTCCATTTTTAAAAAATCTATTTTAAATAATATTTTAGCATAGGTGTGAGTTGTTTTTATGAAATTTTTAAAATTATTTTAAATTATCTAAAAATTAATAAAATTATCCAAAATCATCTATAGTTATCCGAACATGAATTCTCTTCTTGCCTATTTTATTAGTGGTTTTATGTATCTGAATTATTCATATATCGCATCTGTATAATCTGATTTATTTTAAAATATAAATTTGATGTGTAATTTTTGATAATCCAAAATATATCAATTCGATGTGTGTACACGTTATTATCCAAATTTTTACCAGAAATGACTGTATCTACATATTTGTTGGTATTAAAAAAAACTGTTGAATCTGGCTGAATTCAGCTGAATTTAGTTTTATGCAAATGGTGACTGCGGAATTGCTGAATCGGGCTGAATGTTTTTTTGATGTTACCATTTAGACTCATAATCTCTTTATTTGTTAAAAGTATAATATAATCAAAATCAAACAAAACAGACTATTGGTAAAAAAACAGTATCATGAGTCTAATGACTATATATAGTTTTCGGTAAAATACAGACTATACAGTATTATTTCCAATCATAGTCATAACAAATTTTTTACTTTCTCTCCTACATGAATTCGAGTGGCGTCGCGTGACTTTGATACAAACCATTATGGTACGTGTGTCTTTGTCAACTGATTGAAAATCATGCGCTATAACTCAATATTATTGTAGTTTAAGAATTTCTGTGTTAATATATGATGACTTTTTTTTTTTTGGGTAACCCATGATTTTTATTAAAACTTTAAAGGCCTCAGGATGAGGAATGACAACCAACAAGAAGAGAAATGCATTAAAAACAGCAACAAAATCTGAAGATACCACATAAGAATGGTATAAAGAGAATCGAACAACAAGAACGATTTCAATAGCTTCTTGAAAGACTACAACCATTGTAACCCGAGAGGTTACAAAATCTGCATCAAAGGCAGATAACACCATTAACCGGGAGGAGGATCCTTGCAATACTAGTGTGGCTTGAACATCCAAACCATAGGAGGGAACTTTGGGAAGACAAAATGCTCCATTAAGGAGATACAAGGGCACCAAATACTCGACAGATTCAATGGGGGATAAGTATAAACTATTTCAACTATTTAGAACTTAAATTTGATTTTTATAAAAAGCTTTGGGCCCGCTTGACACTTCTATTTCTACTTCAGATCCTGTAGAAAAAATCATGGGCTCAGTCACTGATGGCTATTGGGTTTGGGCTCATCGATTGTCACCAAAATTTGTGAGCTCAATATCAACTTTTATTTTTTTGGGCAAATTAGTCGGCTCAACATCAACATGTAACGAAATTTAAAGTAGAATTCACCTTCAATATTAAGGTTTTCTGACTACCTCACCTACCAATTTTATCCAATGGACAAATTAGCAAACAAAAACAGTTTCTCATGCCCTTTTTTTTTTTTTGTGCACAAAGATTTTATAAATTAAAATTCTCCAGCCAAGGGGGAGAAGGTTACAGGCAAAGAAATCCAAGCCAACAAGGCTACCATCATCACGGCAACATAAGCCGAGCAAAGCACATAAACGCCGAAAAAGCAAAGATAGATACAAGCAAATCTAACACTCAAGCCAAAAACATTATCTTGGCGTCCTTGAACCTTGACAATATTAGAAACTAGAAGCGAATAGACGCCATGGAGAACAAAGAACACCAAAGGTGATCGAAAGTTCGAGCTTGATTCTGCAACAAAGGCAGAGAAAGCACGCCGAAAACCGGCTGAAGGAGCAAAGGCGACATAGCACCAAATTGCATAGCCTTTGGAGATAACAGAGAGCGAAGCCTCTGACCTTCTTTCACATACAACGGTTGTCCGCGCAACACACCAGCAACGGTACAAAGACCAAAACAGTACGAAAGAGGATAGTGATGAAAGAGTTCTCTCCTTCGAGAAGGAGGATGGTGAGAAAGATCTCTCCTGGCCCCGACAGAAGGAATTTTGGTAACGGGGCAGTTCACCTGAACTATAATGAAAAGGATGCTCGACGAAAAATCTCCAGAGGAGCAAAGAGCCAAACGCAATCACCAAATAACTTCGCCACATTAACATGGGCTGGGAACAGAGTCGCACAAGACGGGAAGCAGCCATGGAGTGCAAGCGGTTGAGGGAAGCAGCAGACGAGAGCGGCGAGGGGAAGACCAAGCCGGCGACGGCAAAGAAATAAGATGCTTGAGGTCGTGGACTGGGGAGAGAGGGAAGATGCAGATAGATGCACTTGACTTAGGCCCATTAAATAATTAACCAAAATCTGGCCCATTATTTGCAAGGCCCAAACCAGGCCCAACACATGAAACCCTAGGGTTGCTCCAGCGACGAGAGAGAGGCAATGGCTGCGGCTGAAGGGCGGAGTAAACACCAGATCTGGATAAAGAACACCAGCTTGAACAGAACCAAAAAACGTGGAAGAGGACGGCCAGAGGAGGATGGCGGCAAAAAGAGCACCGGTGAAACTCGGTACAAGAGACCGAGCCCTTCGAAAATCCACTGAGGAGGGGACATGAACAACTGAAACCAGGAGAGATGTGGTGGTGGGCGAACATGAACGCCAGATCTGAGAAGATCCATGGTCACCAGCACTCAAGTCCAAGCTTTGCCGAGATGGATAGAGGTCGGCATCTTCAAAAGAGGAGCCCACGGAGGTGGATGGATGGATGGAGACGGGTCTTCGGTGAAGAACCGAGAATCAGAGAAACGCAAGGAGACACCGGATTTCAACTCGGTGAACCGTCTCCGGCGACTCTGTGCGAAAGATGAAACGAAACAGGAGGTTCTTTCCTGAAACCAAACTTGAGCTAAAGAAGAAAGAGAGACGGAAGAGCTACAACAGCACCAACAGGGATAAAGATCCCGACGCCGGTGAGCCATGGCTTCACCGGCGTCGGAGGTTTCTCATGCCCTTTATTCTCAATTTAACAGCCAAATCGATATTAAATGTATCAATAATTTTTACTATCGAATCTCTGAATATCATCCAAATTTTATAACCAACTAGTCAAGAATCAAGATTTCATAAAACATTATCGTTACACTAATGAGATATTTTCAGTGAAATATAAACAAATCAAGAAAAAAAACATCAGATCTATCAAACACACATAGAAACCATAGAATTCAATTAAATCAATAGAGAGATAAGTTTGGGGAGCAAGCTCTTCCACTTGCACAGAGAATCACAGAGGAAAGAGACTTTAACTTTTGACCACTGTGATTTCTCTCTGCAAGCGAAAGTACTTAGTCACCAACACAGGAAGATAGGTTTTTGCTTTGATAAATTTCGTTTTGGAGAGGAAGGTCTAAAGAAGAAGAAAGGGTTTATATAGGGGAGAGGAAAATAGGGTTTTGGGCTGAGATTACGATGAGACCGCCGCTTTAAGTTTTGTTGACTTTTTTTTTATGCTTTGTTCAGATTCGAATCTGACTGTCTCCAAATAATTTTCCTTTTTCAGCTATAATTTAAGGATTTTATTCCTTTTATTATTTACTTGTTAATATTTTATTTGTATTATAATGGTGCTTGGGCAACACGATTTTTTTTTTTTTTACAATTAGTTAAATAATTTAATGGGGATCGAGGGATCAAATATCATTTTTATATTAGATATATTATAAATATTATTTTATACTTGAAAATTATTAACGGTGTTCAATTATTTTCAAAGGAAATAATTGAATTTCATAAAAATTATCATCATTTTTTGAATTCTCCTATACTTTTTTTTTTTGGTAAGGGAGGGGGAGACAATTATCTCCCACCATTTATTAAATTAAACTAAAAAGAATTATAACTGTACTAGACGTGGAAATTCTGTCCCAGTCATATCTTCTAACATAATCGAACAGACTACATCAGGGCAAGAGTCAAAAGAATGAAAACCTAACTGCAAAGAAAACGCATAGTTCGCTAATCCATCTGCGAAACGATTAGCTTCGCTATACACGTGAGAAACCCGGACTATTCAGTGCCTTGATAAAGAGTCATGACACAAACGTACCAAAATAATTAAATGCCAAAATAATTACCGATTGTATTTCGTCACATGTTTTTTACACTTCTAGCAATGTTTAGTTTGAGATAAGAAAAATATCACCTAGTTGGAAGAAACTATAGATCTACACTTCTCAGAAACTTTAAATTCCCATCAAACTACATTTACGTAAAAATAATGATCCAACAACTTTGAGGCAACAAAAACAAGTATTTGAAAGTTATATCTTATTTATGATCATGAATTATCTCATCGCTATATGGTAGTGGTAGTGTGAAAGAATTAAATTATGCTAAATCTAAGGCAATACGTTTGATCTTCTGTAGAATCTAAAAAGTAAAAACAATATTGATTTCAACTTTACTTCAAAGAAATATCATCAATTTTGAATTGTCTTATATTTGATTAGATGCCAAAAATCTAAATACCTTGTTTGCCTAACATTTGACTTTTTTTCTTTGTCACATGTTTTTAACACATCTTTTCTAAACATGTTTAGTTTGAGATAAAAAAAAATCAACGAATTTGGAAGCAGATATAAAACTACACTTCCCTGAAACTTCCCATCAAGCCACCTTTATGTAAACATAAGCATTGAATAACTATAAACATAAGAATTGAATAAATTTGACCAAACCAATTTATATATTTTCAAAATATTAATTCAAAAGCTTCCTTATAATTTATACCGATCTCTTTGTATTTTATAGAGATTTCTTGTAAACAAAGTTGACCGATGTCTTTACTCAAGTTTTTACAGTCTAACAAATTGACCAGCCTAACATATATATTTAAGAATTATATTGGGTCTATGCATTTGATCTATAACATCACTACATACATCATACATGTCAACAGTCAAGATCTCTCCGCAAGATAATAGTCAACAAAATTCAACAAATAAGAAAAAAAACAAATTAAAAATCCCGTTGTAAACTTTAAATCAGTTCCCTCTATAAATACAACATCCCCACCATAAAAACTCTTCACCAAATAATTCAGCTTCTATATTCTCGGGTGTAAAAGGATTTAAAACCCCAATTCATTCATTCATTTATTAATTCCTTTTTACATTTTTTTTTTGAAAAAGATTAATTCCTTTTTACTTTTACATAAGAAATATGAAAAAATCTCTTGCATTGATATTCTTATTAAACTTTCTTCTACTGATGGTGGTACACGTTCCGGCAAACGAAGCGGTAAGGTTTTTACCAAAAGAGCGTCTTGGCAATTTACAGTTTCTACAAAAAGGTGAAGTCACTCCTTCTAATCCTTCTAGCTGCACACATATCCCTGGCGGCCACGGTCCGCCGTGCCCTTTCCAAGAACGCCATTTCGCTGGCCGCGCCGCAGTGCTACAACAATGACATGAATTTATCCAACTCGTACAACCATGTTCATAGCTACACCTGCTCATAATTTAGTGATTAAGTTTCGAAGTATATATATATATATATATATACATATATATAAAATACTTTTCTTGTTTGATTCAACTTTTCTTGTTTTGTTATTCTTTTATTACAAATTTATTTTTAATTTTGAAATTGTAAATATAAATTGAAATCTACTGTCTAATGATGAGTGGAATGTCATGTATATATCTCTTAATGTTATACCAGCTAAGTTATATATACTGTAAATGTAAAATTG
>NW_003302553.1:10510102-10514255 GCF_000004255.2 Arabidopsis lyrata subsp. lyrata | reverse complement strand
AATTATATTCAACCATTTTTTGTTAAATTTGGGCTAATTCTGGGCTTCCAACTAAAAACCAATTGGCAATTAGTGGATTGGCCCTAACCCTTTATATATTATTGATTGTCCCATCAAACTTCCGATGTGGGACTTGGATTGTATCTCCAACATTTCTAAGGTAGATTAATGTTTTTACATTATACTTTCCTCCATGTAGATTTTGGTGGTTGTTTAGATTCAAAGATGGGATGAATGATGGAATATTAATGACGCATTCAATTCCTTCCATCATTGATATATTAAGAAAACATATATAATAATATAATGAGGAAAAAGATTATATTTTTTAGTCACACAAAACTACATACAACGATTTATCAATTAAGACATACGTAGAACATTTATCATTCTAGAAACCTTAGAAACAGTTCCCACAATCGTTGGACGATGTCTTATTTAGAACCACTAGTTACAGACTTACAGACACTCAACGGCTCGAATTTGTTGTGCATGACCATCGTTGAGGTTATACTGTTTTGTCTCTTATTTGATTGTAACAGAGATGCTCCTTTCCACGATTGATGTTCTTTTTATGTTTCCTATACTTGTTATCTATAGTTTAGGTTGAGATAAGAAAAAATCAAATAAGTTGGAATCAAATATAAAACAACGTAAAAATCAAAAATAGGGAGGCATTTTTTATTTTATTATACAGAAATAAAGGTATAATTGGATTAATATTATATAAAACATACATTAGTTGGAAAATCCTAATTAGTAAAGGGGGACTCACAAAAATGCCCCCTTTTTAATACCCATTTTCAAAAATACCCCCTCCCTAATAGCTTTCCTGAAATTGACTATTTTACCCTTAATGAAGAAGAGAAAACTGGGGAACGACGAACAAAAATCTCTGCGTCTCTCGTCACCTTCACAAAAGGTGATGAGATCTTAGATCCGTCGATATCTTCATCTTAGATCCGTCGAGTTCAATCGAGTTCAATCGAGTTCAATCGAGTTCAATCGACGAGGATCAATCGATTCTGTAATCAAAAATCTGTGACTCATCCCAATCTGCATCAATTAGGTTCGAATCGCTTCTGAAATCTGAACCGTTTAGATCCAAAAGTTCATCGATTTCGTCTTCTAATCTGAATTGATTAATTAAGAGCTTCGATTCTGTGTTTATCTATTTTCTCGAATTTGTCTTGCTTGAAAATTATAATTCGTGTTACCTTTAAAAACTTTCTAAAACCATTGTAAAAATTTCTTCTTCATCTTCTCACTGTATTTATGTTCTTCAGTAACTATTGTACACTATTAGTGAAATAATTTTGATTTACCGTGTTTTTTGTGAAGATTGTAAACCTTTAAAAAATATTGTAAAACCATGAAGAACTTTATAAATACCTTGTGAACTATCATAAAGATACATATGTTTAACATTATAATACATTATCTTTTTTATCAGGTCGTAATGATTGAGTTGAATTGCATATCTGGTGTTTGGAAACTGAAAAATAACAATTGTTGGGATTTTAAATTTGATGTTGAAAGAGGAGGGTCTCTTACTTTTATCAATGAGGATACGTGTTTCACTGATTTGTGTGCTGTTGTTATAGAAGATTTTGGAATTGATGTCGGTATTAATATAGTGAAACTCAGTTATTCATTACCCTCTACAAAAGACATGCCTCCTATGTATATTAGAAATGATAGGCAAGTGCAAGCATTTATGAAAAAGCTTGCGGAATTCAGAGGCGGTATTCAGCTATGTGTAACTGTTGAGAAGGTATTTTACCAACATTCAATTTTGTAAACTTGTTTAACAAATTTGTAAACAGTTTTAATTATCTTTACAGGGGAAAACAAGCAGTAATCCAATGATGGGGACAAACAACATCTCAATTAGTAGTGAGAGCAATACAGATCCTTATTCTACATATCAAGTCATGAATGAGGTAAAACAGTAAAGAAACCTTGTAAATTAGTAAAGAAATCATTAAAATAACTTGTAAATAAGTTAACGAAGATTCAAAATAACTTGTAAATTTGCAAAAATTATATTACAGGTACAAATGTATTCTGCAAACCCTGCTCCTATAACTTTTGTTTCAGCTCCTGCATGTCATGTCATGAATGAGGTATTTTCAATTCCCTTACAAATTCTTTGAAAATCAGTAAAAAATCTTTTTAAAATACCTTGTAAAACCCTTTTAAAAACCCTTTTTAGTACACCTTTTAAAATAACTTGTAAATCCTTTTAAAATACCTTGTAAAACAATTCAAATCCAAATTTTTTTTGCTTTTGCAGATGGGATTTGACTCAACCATCCCGGAGAGGGTTAGAACTGAAACGGAATCCTTCTCTAATATATCTGAAGGTTCAGCTCCTGTAGGTGGTTCTACTATTTCTGCATCTTCAAATACTTTGTATTGTGGAAAGTTGTTCAAGGACAAAAAGGAAATGGGAAGGCAGATGCAGTTATTTGCAATGGAGAATAACTTCGAGTTCCGGACTAAGAAATCAGACTCAACACGGTATACTCTTCGTTGCATTGATGAAAAATGTAGTTGGAGGTTACGTGCAACTAGGGTTAAGGCATCAGATAGTTTTATTATTAAAAAGTATGTTAGTGAGCACTGTTGTGATTCTTCGCTAAGGAAGGTTAATCATCGCCAAGCAACTGCTAGGACATTAGGAGAAATGGTAAGTAATCATTTTCGTGGAGAGAAGCTTGCGCTTAAACCTAAACAACTGATAGAAAAATTCAGACACGACAATGGGATTGGAGTTTCTTATTCAAAAGCGTGGAGAGCTAAAGATCATGCAATCGATGTTGCTAGGGGTACACCTGAAGATGGTTATGAGTTCTTGCCAATGTGGATGTACATGGTAAATGAGAAGAATCCTGGTTCTGCAACCTTCATTGAGGTCGATCCTGACAACAAATTTAAGTACGCATTTCTTGCCTTTGGTCCGTCAATTAGAGGGTTTAAGTTGATGAGAAAAGTGATTTGTATTGACGGTGCTCATTTGAAATCAAATTTTAAAGGGACTTTGCTTGGTGCCTCAGCACAAGATGGTGACTTTCATTTGTATCCTATTGCATTTGGCGTAGTTGATTCAGAAAATGATGCTTCGTGGGACTGGTTTATGAAGTGTTTGAAGAAAATTATCCCGGATGAACCTGATTTAGTTTTTGTGTCAGATCGTGCATCATCAATTGCCAATGCTCTTATTGTTAATTATCCACTTGCTCATCATGGGATCTGCATTTTTCATTTGGAGAAAAACCTTGAGACTGGGTTTAAGTCATCCTCAACGCTTATTCCAGTTATGAAAGATGCAGCTTATGCTTACACAAGGTTTGATTTTGAACAGTTGTTCCATGAACTGTCTCTTGCTGACAACAAGATGGCACAGTATCTGTGGGATTTGGATGTCAAAAAATGGTCACGTGCTTGTGCACCTGCCAATCGATACAACATTATGACATCAAACTTAGCTGAGTCTTTGAATTCTCTGTTGAAAGAAAGCCGTGAGTATCCAATTGTCTGTTTGTTTGATACAATTAGGTCTACTCTTACCAGATGGTTCAATGAACGACATGAGAAGGGTACTCGTAATAGGCATTCAGTTACTGTGAATGTGATGAAGCAAGTAAAGACACTGTATGATTCTACTGCACGCTGGCTTGAAGTGTCACAAGTGAATCAACACGTGTTTGAAGTGAAAGGAGGTACGTTGGTTCATGTTGTGAATTTGGAAACAAGAGACTGCACGTGTTGTGTGTTCAATATCACGAAAATCCCGTGTGCTCATGCAATAGCGGCTGCAAAACATATTAATCTTAACGAATATGATTATGTTGATACCTTATACTCCAACAAAAGGTATGTCATATTCTAACTTTACAGGTATGTTACTATATAAAACAAGTTATAAAACTGTATTTTAAAATTTTTTATAACCATTAAAAACCTTGTAAATCAATTTCTTATCAAAATCATCAAAAAACCTTGTAAAATATTATAAAAACATTGTGAAACCCTTATCATGTCTTGTAAAAACTTGTTCAACCTCTAAAAACCTTGTAAGACCTAAAAAAACCTTCTGATTGTCTTGCAAACCTTTGAAAACTCTTACAATTTTTAAAAATTACATCTT
>NW_003302553.1:10389942-10509484 GCF_000004255.2 Arabidopsis lyrata subsp. lyrata | reverse complement strand
TCCCGTTGGTGATAGGACACAATGGGAGGTTCCAACCGATGTTGCTGCTTTTGTTTGTCGACCACCATCTTCTCGTGTTCCCTAGTGGCAGGCCTAAGAAAAAGAGAATACCTAGTGGATGGGAGTATGGAAAATCTGCAACAAATTACAAATGTCGTCGGTGTGGTCAAAATGGACACAACAAAAGTAGTTGTGTGGCTCCAATATAGTTTTTACTTTATTTTATTACATAACATATTAAGTATTTTGTGACTTTTTTAAAAAATATTATTGAAAAACTTTCATAACTTGTTATAAAACCTTTTTTACGTTTATTCTTGGAGAAAGGTGTTACTACGTTTTCAAAAAGTTGTTACACTTGTAAGATCTATATAAAATCTTTTTAAAACCCTTGTAAAACCCTTTAAAACACTTTAAAAAACCTTGTAAAACCTTATAAAACTCTTGTAAAAACCTTTTAACCTACAAAAAGCCTTGTAAAACACTTTAAAAACACTTTTTAACCTCTTTTAAAACCATCATAAAACCCTTGTAAAAACGTATTAACCTATAAAAACCCTTGTAAAACCCTTATAAAACCCTTTAAAAAACTTTAAAAACCATTGTAAAATCCTTAAAACCTCCTTATAGAAATAACATCTTAAATCTTTTAAAGCCTTGTAAAACACTTATAAAACACTTGTATTAACCTATAAAAACTCTTGTAAAAACCTTTTAACCTACATAAACCCTTGTAAAACCCTTTAAAAATCTTTAAAAAACCTTGTAAAACCTTATAAAACTCTTGTAAAAACCTTTTAACCTACAAAAAGCCTTGTAAAACACTTTAAAAACACTTTTTAACCTCTTTTAAAACCATCATAAAACCCTTGTAAAAACGTATTAACCTATAAAAACCCTTGTAAAACCCTTATAAAACCCTATAAAAACCCTTGTAAAACCCTTATAAAACCCTTTAAAAAACTTTAAAAACCATTGTAAAATCCTTAAAACCTCCTTATAGAAATAACATCATAAATCTTTTTAAGCCTTGTAAAACCCTTATAAAACACTTGTATTAACCTATAAAAACTCTTGTAAAAACCTTTTAAAAAACCTTGTAAAACCTTATAAAACTCTTGTAAAAACCTTTTAACCTACAAAAAGCCTTGTAAAAAACTTTAAAAACCATTGTAAAAACCTTAAAACCTTCTTATAGAAATAACATCATAAATCTTTTAAAGCCTTGTAAAACCCTTATAAAACACTTGTATTAACCTATAAAAACTCTTGTAAAAACCTTTTAACCTACAAAAACCCTTGTAAAAACCTATAAAACACTTTAAAACCTCTTGTAAAACCCTTATAAAAATCTTGTAGAAACGTATTAACCTATAAAAACCCTTGTAAAACCCTTTATAACACTTTGAAACAAGCTGGATATAAATTGCAATAGTTAACAATATTCTTCATCTAATAAACTGTTCCATAAACACATTCGTTATCACTGTTTTACAAAATAACATACTGGTTTAAAAAGATAACTACAATAAGAAAGGAACTTATGTTAACTACATTCTTTCACACTTGCTTTTTCCTGATGTAGATATCCCATTGTTGCTGCAAAATAAATTAATAAAAAAGCAATAAGTAACGATTCAACATAAAAAAATTGTTTTCGCATTTATTTTGAAAAACTGTTTTAAACTAACCTTTATTACGCTGAAAAGTCTTGTTGCCAGATACTTCTGTTCGGCGCTAGCTCCATGTTGTTTGTCTGGATGTAAAGCAAGCAGTGCTTTACGTTTTGCTAAACCTATCTCATTGTCATTGTTTACCAAATTGAAGTGATGAACAGTCTCCCATGAACTATTGGACCAAATAATCTGTAATGTATAATAAATTTCGTTAGTTTTTGTAGTTATGAGAAAAATAACAAATTATTATAAGATTACCTGGTGAAGTGATGACATCATAAAAATGAAGTTCTTGTTTTTAGCCCAGAGTATGACCCTATCATCAATTTCCTTCTGTTGTATCTCACTTAGTTTTCGATCTTGGACAGTAAATGACACCATGAAAATATTAGATGTTCCATTTTATTATTAAAAAAAACATCATTTTTAACAAAAAAAAATAATGGTGTACCTGAATGTTCCTTCTTTAGCCGAGCTTCTTCTTCCTAGAGAAATAAATTAGCAAAACACAGAAGACCATGAAAACGTCTTATTATAATCATTTAAATACGTACTAAAACCTTGTAAAAAACGTTGTAAAATAATTTTGTAAATTATTATGATTTAACTAATGCATACCTTATCATTCACTTTCGATTGTTGTGAATCACTCTCTTGTGACGGCTCCTCTGAGTGTCCCATCTTGTTATGTTGTGCCTCCTTTGTTTGAGCAACCTATAAATAAGTTGTAGAAACATTTGTCAACCTATAAATAAGTTGTAAAATCCTTTAAAAAATGTTGTAAACATTACAAAAAACTTTTTTCATTAATGCATACCTTATCATTCACATTTGATCGTTGTGAATCACTTTCTTGAGTTCCCTGTGGAGCCCCATCCATGTTTCTCATCTCTTCATGTTGTTTCTCCTTTTTTTGAGAAACCTATAAATAGTTTAAAATAGGTTGTAAATTTTTTATAGAAACTTTTAAATAAGTTGTAAAATCCTTTAAAAACGTTGTAAATCTCTTCTAAAGCATACCTTATCATTGACATTCGAGCATTGTGGATCGTTTTCTTCATTAGCATGTGGAACCTCATCCGTGGCTCCCTCTTCTTGAGCAACCTATAAATTTAAAAGACATTTTAAATCACTAAAGATATTCTTTATAAAAACCAATCAGATTCATTTAGTTACATACCTTTTCATCATTCACATTTTCGTGTGAATCTTCATCAGGTGGACTGCATGATTCTTCTCTGGTCTCTGTTTGTTTGTTTTCTTGATTGTTGATTGGTATTTCAACCTCTTCTTCATCATCAGAGACAATTATAAACTCTTCTTCAGTCTTTTTGTTCTGTTGTAACACCAAAAATATATTTAAACATAATCAAATTTGACCATCCTATAGATCAAAGATATATTTAAAAAGATATCGTTTTGTTTCCACTTACAACTCCACTTGACGAAGCTGGGAATTCCTTTTCTTCATCATCCCTGGCATCAGGTTCTTTGATCCCTAAATGTTTCTCCACCACCAACATTCTCTTGTTCAATTCTAAACATGCCTTGTAGATCAATTCTAGTGTTTCACTATCAGACATTGATTTCCTTGGTTTTGTCTGATTTACAGTCTCAGACTTTGGTTGCCTTTGTCTAGGCTGATTCACAGGCTTTTGCGTTTTCCATTCTGCAACCTCAATCCATCCATGAATCCATTGTTGCCTGGTCATCCTATAACCTTGGACTACAAGGTCAAAGACTTCAAACCAGTCCTTGTCTTCTGGATTTGGGGGGAGAACCAAATGAGAATATTGTTCAGGATCGCCAATGATATGTTTAATATCAAACTGCATAAAAAAGAATATGAATTTAAGTTAGAAATGTGAACCACAATTATTTCATAAAGCATTTACTATCTATTTTAAAGGTTTTACAATCTGTATTAAAGCTTGTAAAAACTTTTAAAATGTCTTGTAAAACCTTTAAAAATGTCTTGTAAAAATCTTGCCATTTTTTTAAAACCCTTGTAAACTTCTTAAAATTCTTGTATAACAAAGTAAAACAATTGTAAACCTTATTAGTTGGAAAAAAGTAGTAGAGAAAAACTGTCATACCGTTGCAACCTTTGTAACTTTTGCTATATCTTTCTTAGTTGGGCATTTTGTTGTCATCCATTGCGAAATCAGTGGACGATTGTCGTTGGGTTCTAGGACCCGACTGCCAAAATTCTGTCCCAACTCTGCAACTGCGGTTAAAGCCCAAATCTGGATTGCAAAAACAAACCCAGGAAGCCCACATTGGTTTCTAAACAATTGAGTCGGAGTTATCTTCTTCAAGCAATCCACCAAAGACCCGTAAACAATGCGAGCCCACGGATACTTGCAGAACTCTGTGAAACTACTAGCTCTTACCAGATGTTCTTTCTCTATATTGTTTACAGGGTTTGAAGCAATTAAGATGCCCTCCACTAGAATCAGAGCACCTAACCTAACCCTCTCATCAGCATCCATCTCATTGCGTTTTGTAGACAAGGTATTAAGGAGATCTTTCAAACTTAAACCATCCTTCATCCATGTATCTTCTTTCTTTCTCTTTTTTCGTATTGACTGGCTTTGTGATGCATCATCACCCAAAGGCAGCCCTGTAGTAATAACAAACTCCCTCAGAGAAAATCTGAGGGGTTGTTCTGAGAAGACAAACCACAACTCCTCATTGTTAACCATTATTCTTCTCTGAAGAAAGTGATGGACCAGCTGTGATGAGAAACAGATCCCTTCACGTTCCGCAAAATCTATGATTGGTCCCAAGAAAGAATTCTGAATCCGATTGAACTCAGTGGGACTAAGTGAATCCTTGACAACATTCAATACAAGTTTCTCTGAAGAATACTTTGATATTCTTTTCAAATTATCCACCTCATTCCCTGGGTCAATCAGTCTTTTTGGGAGAAACAGCCTCTTTGTAGGTTGACTCATTTTTCACTCTGTTGCAGGAAAGATAGAAAAACAATTAAAACATCTCCATCAAAAAGCATTCTCAAAAAAATCAAACCATTTACAACCCCTTTGTAAGCTTTTAAACTGCTTGTAAAACAGCTTTAAGAAGCTTTAAAACGCATGTAAAATTAAATCATGTAAACGAACAACTCTAGAAATGCAAATAGAGTAGTACATTGCAAACATCATTACCTACTTGGAAGCTTTGTGAAAAGTGAAAAGTCTCATCAATACTCAAACACATTCTCAAAGAATCAAACCATTTAGATCCCTTTTGAAAACCATTTAAATTGCTTGTAAAATCGATTGTAAAAGATTTTAAAACAAAGGTAAAATTAATTGAATTTCTATAGTCCTTTTAAGTCCTTGTAAGAATAAAAACGGATCTACAAAAAAAAAATCACAAAATCTCAAAAATCATCCAATGTCACAAAAACTCGATTTTGAAGGGGAAATAACCTAATTTGGCATATGAATCAAAAAAGTAACGAAGTTTTAAAGTAATTTAACCGTAGAATCGACTGATGTGACGGAACCCAAAACCCTAGGCAGATGAAATCGAAGAAGCCGAAAAGTCGAGATTGAACCTTATGAAAACGGAGAAGACGAGATTGAACCTTATGAAAACGGAGAAGCCGAGATGGAACCAAAACTGTAGAATCTAAAGCCGTGAAGCTAAGCGAAAACCCTTAATTTATTCTTCTTGTACTCAACGGAGAAGGAGACTGAGAGAATCGGTTTTTTTTCCCCCTTCTTTTTTTTTTTTCTCTATCAAATGGGTTTTAAAGTGTTTTAAAGGTTTTTTCTTTTTTATTTCGGCCCAACTATTTACAACTATCTTATTCTTAGTTCGATTAAAAACAGGTTGTAAAACTATTTTAAAACACGTTATAAACTTTTAAAACACATTGTAAATCTTTGAAAAATATATTATAAAACTAAAATTACCTTGCAAAATTTTGAAAAATCTTTTAAAAACTTGAAAATACTTTGTAAAACAATTGTAAATTTAAAGAATCATGAAAAATTTGATAAAAATATAAATAAGATGGTTTTATTTTCATAAGCTTATAAATATTGTAAAATTTTTAAAAGTTCTTTCTATATATAATCATATACATTGTAAAAACATTAAAATGGTATAGATGAAGACTTAACATTGTAAAATGTTTAGATAGCTTTTAAAAATTAACATCAAAAGATAAAATGGTATAAATGAAGATTGGATGTTATAGATGCAGGTACATAGAAAAAAAAAACTTAAATTCACAACTAGAGAGTTATACAAAGTAAAATTCATGCGAAAATCACTACAGATATTCTCAGCAAAAATTAAAAATTTGTAAAACAGCAACGTTTTCTTCAAAAAGAATAGATCATTTTTCCCCAGCAATCTTTTCTTCCCAGCTCTTACAATTAGCCCCTGATCAAAGTAATAAATCAAGAAATATAAGCTTAGTTGTAGGTTTTTAATTTACATGTTAAAACCTGAGAGAAGTCTTACCTAGAAATCTGTTATTTCTGTAAAGATGTCAACCGCAAGTTTCTTTCTCATGTCTCCAATTTTTCCTTCTGAAAGTTTCTCATTTGCATTAATATGCATAGCATAGCATTCCATCATCTTCATCATGTACATCCCAGTATCTTCAATCTTTTCAGCCTAGCATCAAAAACAAAAAAAGACATATAAAAAAGGTTTTAATGAATACAATCTACAATCTCACTTATCACAAAAATTACCTGTGATATATTGTCCACTACAGATATTTTGAATGCTGAAACATCCATATCTGTTTTGTTGAGGAGCTTGCGCAATATGTACGGCATCGCAACAGAATATGCAACCACATGCATCATTTTAACATTTTCTGAAACAAATGATGTCGCGTAATCGAGAATGATCAAAGACCTTCTCTCGATATTAATCACTACTGGAACCCAACATTTTCCTTTCAAGCACATAGGAGCATATATGTAATTTGTCTTGCTTCCAATCTCCAGCTTACTTATCTCTTCAGAACTAAACTGAAAATCATCTTTTGCGACTACAAACTCAGCATACTCATCGTCAATCGCATTTAAGAAAGATGATCCAACAAAAACAACAGTTTTGTTAAGGTACATTTCTGGATGATTTTCCCTTCTAGTTTTGATCAAGTGTAAAGCTGCATCAACATGCTAAGAAAAACACACACAAAAAGGAAAACAAATTACTCATGTTTGCTAGTCTATATGAACTTTAAAATTTACAATGGTTTTTTAAAGTTTTACAAGATTAGAATACTTGAAAGAAAATCATACATACCGATCCTGATATTGGTTTCCCCTGCGTTTCTAGTGTTGTGAACCATTTGGAATCTACTTTGATTCCCCCAACTGTTAGCACCCTACAACAAATATATATATATAATTATAAGAACATCCAATGAGTCAATGTAACATCCAATGAGGCAATGTAAAATCTTTAAAATACGTTGTAAAATCATTTTAAAATACATTGTAAAAGTCAGAGATGATGTAAAACCTTTAAAATACGTTATGAATATTATTATGAGTTTTACAAACTTAAAACTCACTTGTTTTTTGTCGACTTCTTCCATTCACATAAACTTTCAAACCTTTTTGTGTCAACTTTTGCAAAGGGGTGAAGTGTTGGGTGCTTCTTCTTCTCTGCCGTGTAAGGTGGCTGAGAATAAATGGAAGGCACTTGACTTCGCTGGCTTCTTCTTGATGGACCATCAGCTTTTGATTTATTATCTACATCTTGTTGACTAGTTTTTAGTGGAACATCATTATCAGCTTTATCCCCTAATTCTTGATCACATGTTCTTGTTCCAAGATCAGCAGCAACTTTGTCAGTATTTTTGCATTTTTTTCTCTGAGGCTGCAAACAAAAAAAAACAAAAATAACAATTATAAAAACAACTTGTAAAAATTTCAAACAATGCTACGAATACTCAGTAATAAAAGACATTACAATTTGTAAAACTTGTAATGTCTTTGCTTATATATGTATAAAAGAAATGCAACAATGCATTCCTTGTGAAATTAGTTTATAAAAACGAACAGATTGTTTTACAAAATTGAATTCTTACCTGTTTTCTTGTAGGAATATCATTATAAGAATTATCCCCTTGTTTACGCTTATTTGTCTGCAGGTGAAAAAAGTAAAAAAAAAGTCCCCTGTAAGTACTTTGAATATATTTCATTATAAACATTTCATTATAAACATTTAAAACATATCTCTAAATTGACCTTCATTTTGTAAGAAATCTTCTTTTATAATATTGAATACTAACCTCTTTTCTTTCTCTGACATATCTCTTCTTTCTACAGTACTTCTTACTTTCAGAACTTTTCTTACATGCCTCATTGTTTGTTTCAGAAACTGAAATTCCTTCCTTCTCGTTATCCTGACTATCTTCAGAGATAATATTGAAATTTGGAGTAGAGAAATTTGGGGTAGGGGTTTTATCCTATAAAAGTGTTTAAAACCATAGGATTAGTACCAAAAATGATTCTCAGATAATAATGAAATTTGGAGTAGAGAAATTTAGGGTAGGGGTTTTCAAAAAGTTGTTACACTTGTAAGATCTATATAAAATCTTTTTAAAACCCTTGTAAAACCCTTTAAAACCCTTTAAAACCACTTGTAAAATCCTTTAAAACCCTTTAAAACCACTTGTAAAACCCTTTAAAACCCTTTAAAACCACTTGTAAAACCCTTTAAAACCCTTTAAAACCACTTGTAAAATCCTTATAAAACCCTTGTAAAACATATTAACCCTTGTAAAATCTTTTTAAAACCATTGTAAAACCCTTTAAAACCCTTTAAAACCACTTGTAAAACCCTTTAAAACCCTTTAAAACCCTTTAAAAACCCTTGTAAAACCCTTTAAAACCCTTTAAAACCACTTGTAAATTCCTTATAAAACCCTTGTAAAACATATTAACCCTTGTAAAACCGTTTAAAACACTTTAAAACCTCTTGTAAAACCATAGGATTAGTACCAAAAATGATACTCAGATATCAAGGACTTTTTAAACAAAAGTAGATCAATATACCTTTGCTGTAGGTTCAGCTGTATCATCTTCAGAACGAATCTTCTGGCTGTTTTCATCATCTCCAGCATAGCTCCCGTCCTCTGTGTTAGGCTCACGAATGGAATCTTCAAATGTACTAGGACCACATTCATCATCTTCTTTGTTATCACCATCGACATCAATTTCACCATCTCTACTTGGACCACATTCATCACCTTCTCTGCTATCACCATCAACACCAATATCACCATCTATATTGGGACAAGCTTTGTCAGACTGCTACAGAATCAAAACAATCATATTCAGTAAACAAAAAACAATATGTAACAAAAAAGTTTGGTTCAAGAGGTGTGTGTGTGAACAGTTAAGAACTTTTTAAAAACTTTGGTTCAAGAGAGTGTTGCCCAGCTATGGATCCTATAATAATAATAATACTTAACGGATCAAAAAAAGTTTGAATACCTTTGTAAGAACTTTTTAAAAAACCTTGTAAATTATTTAAGATGAGTTATAAAAACATTCTGAATACTTGTAAAAAGCTATCCGAATTTTGATTGAAAAGAATTTAATAAAATTATTCACATACCTCTTCTGTTCTGGCACATGTTTCTTCTTGTATATCAGACTGCAGAAAAAAGGATACAGATATCTTAATATATACTATATACACATGTAACTGACAAAAAAAAAAAAAAAAAAATCCCATTTAGTTACCTCTTTTTTTTTGCATCTCTCAGTCTCATCTTTTTCAAAACGGCTTTTAAGAACATACTCTATTACTGCAATCCTCCTGTTGAAGTCTTGAAGTAAATTTAGGATCTTGTCGAGTTTCTGGCTGTCAGACAAGTTGTTATTCATTGATTGTTCCCCTATTTCTTGTAATACAGTAAAAATATCAACAAATCCAGCACTCCAATCAGTTGCTTTGAGTCTGTATCCATTTTGAACAAGACGAACAATTTCTTCGAAGTCTATGTCGTCTTCATGCGAACTAGCAACTAAATAGCTATATTCGTACGGGTTTCCAATCACTGTATTAACCTTGACCTGGCAAAAGAAAAGAACTTGTAAAACCTTTAAAAACTCTTGTAAAAATATGATATATGTTGAACATCAATCTTAAAACTAAGGCAATTAAAAGAGGGGATTCCACACTTACTGAGTTCATGTTTTTGACGACATCGACAACATGAGAAAATCTTGGTGTTTCAGTTGTTTCCCATTTCAAACACAAAGGATACTCAGATCTCGATGTAACACATTCTGTTGCAAACGCTGAGCCCAAAGATGGAACTGCGCTGAAGGCCCATAGTAGTATCGCCATTGCAAATCCCTTTACTTCATATGTGCCTCTTGCCCAAGTATTCTCATTTATCCGTTGGATGCTTGTAGCAAGAACTCTATATGCATGCTTGCCCCACGGTTGAGATGTGTAGATTGCGAATTCTGAAGCATGTACCAGTCTAGACAAAGGGATTTTCTCCAACGAACCTGGTGTAAAGAGAAAGGCTTCTGTCAAAATTACCATACCTAGACTCAGTTTCTCTTCAGCATCCAGCGGATGCAGCTGATTTGGTTCAAACAAACGTTTTTGGAGTTGTTCCAGCGTAAAATGCTCTTTCTGAGTCCAGAAATATGGAGCTTTTGATGGAGCTTTGCCTTTTCGAAGCATTTCACTATCAATCAGGTCACACTGAACACCTGTAAGTGAATACAAATTTGATATTAGAGTTTTATAAAAACTTGTAAAACACATTGTTAAATGTTTTTAAATACATTGTAAAACTTTTAAAACACATTGTAAATTGATTAAAAACTTACAAAACAAAACTAATTTAGATATACCTGTGGTAAGCAAGAATTCTCTCTCTGAGAATCGCATTGGCTGGGAGTCAAATGTGAACCAGAGATTCTTCTCCTTTAAAAGCAACCTTCGCTGCATCAAGAAGTGGAAAATCTTCCCCGAAAAATTAACTCCACTTCTTTTTGCTAGTTCAATAATAGGACCAAGGAAAGAGGCTTTAATTAGATTAAACTGTTCCTCCCCTAGTGCGAGCTCAACTTTTTTGACCAAATGCGTTTCGAAATGTTGAATAACAACAGCTCCAATGTTTGGTTCAAACCCGGGATTATATATACGGGGCGGTAGGTTAAGCACATCCAATGAGTCATTGTTAGACATCTGCGTAAAAACCAAGCATAAAAACCATATCAAGAATGTAAAACATTTAAAACGGTTGTAAAATACAGAAAAGGAATAATTCAGCATTTAAAACCTTTTTAAAACGGTTGTAAATTACAGCAAATGAATAATTCAGCATTAATAACGAACCTTTAAAAAATGTTGTAAAATCCACAGTTAACGATTATAAAATCAAGAAATGGAATAAATCAGAGAGGATATACCCTAAATCAAGCATTAAGAAGCATTTACAAGTTAAGAACGAACCTTTAAAAATGTTGTAAAATCTACAGTTCAAAATCAAGCAGTCAAATCAAGCGTTATCAGTCAATAATGAGATAAAAAAAGCTTCAAGAAGACCAAACTTTCACAGAAACACAGAATCTAAACCACAGAATCAAACCACAGAATCTAACTTCCAAAAGACAAACCTTTCAAAAAAGCTTCTAAAATATAGTGAGGAATCTAACCTGGAATCGATGTAGGACAGATCGAAATAAAACACAGACGGAGACGGAGACGCTGAGAAATCAAAATCGAACAAAAAGATGTTAACGCCGATCGAAATCGAACAGATCAAATCGAAAACGAACAACGAGATTTTACCACCGATAGAAAGCGAAATCGAAAGGAGACGCCGATTTGATATGGAATCGAGATAACGGAATCGAGATCGGAAAATCGTCGCCGATCGAAATGAGAGAAAGAGAGAGAATGGTTGAGAGAACCGTGCAGATCTTAGGTTATGAAAGCAAGGGTAGTTTGGTCATATTTGAATTAATTAAGGGGTATTTTTAAAAATGGCAAGCAAAAAGGGGCAATGTTAAAAAAGGGTGTGTGAAACAGGGCATTATTAACAATTTCTCTACTTTAAATTTCGTGGGTAGACAATTGATACACCATCGATTATAAAAAATATTGGACACTAAAGTAGTAAAAAAACGCATACACAAAACACACTAACACACACCGACCACCTAGTGATGACCCATAAAATATCAGGTCCTTTTGAAAACTGCCCTACTTTTTAGTTTTTGTTTGAAAAATACGTCTTTTCTATTTCTAATGAAAATTACAATTTTTTATATGTAAAATAATAATTTTGTCCATATTTAAATTAAAAGGTGTATTTTTATTAAAATCAAAACTAAATTAAAAATTGAGAGAAAAAATAAAATAAATTCGAAATAATATTAATTATTCTTATAATTATTTGTTTAGATAAAGATAATCTTTTTAATTTCTATATTAAATCTAACAAGATCATATCTAAAAATATTATAAAGTTTATCCCTTTATAGTTTCATGTTATATAAACAAAAAAATCTCAACGTAACAAGCCAATTCTCCAACTCTAAAATCTGTCTAATTGTAAGATTAACGTAGATTACGATTTAACATCGGTATAATGATGTAGTATATATGTGTTATTGATTAGATCAACGTACGACTTATAGCGTTAACATAATATTATTTGTTTTATTTACTTGTGTTATTGATTAGAGATGGAGTACCCAAAAACCAATGGAAATCTAATAAAAGTAATGTTAGTCAAGAGATCTATATATACATTTTTGGATCACAATTAGCAAATAAATCCTGAAGTTGAGAAGTATTTACAATGACATGCCATTAGCATTAATTATTTAGATTTGTTTTATTTAAGTAAAGATTTTTATTTGAAATTTATTTCTCATATATTTAGCAAAAGTCTCTACAAAATCTTTCCTTATCTATTTAAGTAAAGATTTTGAAATCAAATATGTTCTCAACAATTTACCAAAAATCTCTACACAATTTTTTTAAAAATTTCGACTTAGTTAATTTCTGATTTTTATCTGCAAAAAAAAAAATTAATTGTAACGAGTGATGTAAAAATCGGGAATGTTGATACTACAATTTCTTCTACTTCTTTTTTTTCATATAATGAAAATTATTTTTTAGGGATATTTTCTTAAAACCTCTAAACAAAACAAAGGGTTTCAAACGATAGCTTCTCTTTTGGCGGGTCTACCCGCAAACCCGTAACTCTCTACGGGCTTATCCGCATGAACCTGCGACCCATAGTGCATAAAAATATTATTCAAAAAAAATAACAAATGATGTTTAATTTTACGGGACGGGGTTATATGGTGCAACGGGTTTGGATCAATATTAATATTAAACAATATACTATGGATGAAATCCTAGAATTAAAAATCAAAATTTAATTATAAAATCAGAAACACTAAACAAAATAACAATATTAACAAAACAAATACAACTTAAAATTTTGCAAAATAATTTTTTAGTTATAAAAAAATCGACTAACGGTGTACCGCGGGGTAAAATATAGATTTGGAAGTTTAAGGAAGAAAAATATTTTTTAAAAATAATAGCTCTGCGGTGTACCGCAAGAAAAATCTTTCTCCTAAACTGAGGCAAGAAGAAGAAGAAAGTCAAATGTCGTTTAAGTGTATATATAGATATACCATTTAAACCTAAAACACAATTAATATACTCAAAACTATTAATATAGATATATGGATGGTACATTTATAAAATAGGTCGAAATATTATATTATACTCTCTATTAATAAACAAAACTAATTATATTTAGATTTTTTTTAAAAAAATTATAGCCCCGCGGTGTACCGCGGGTTCAAATCTAGTTTTGTAAGTAATAATGAACTATTAAAGTTTAATCAAACATAGGAACGTGAATCACTTGATAGGTGAATTCATAATTATTTTTATATTGTTTAAAAGAAAATTTAAAATAAGAATTATCTTTAAAATTGTTAGTTACTTCAAATCTTAATTTAAAAACTAAATTAATGAATTTTCTGTTTTACGTGTAAATTATTTTTAATTATTATTTACTGAAGCTGTTTTAGTAATTTAATATATTAAAACATAGTTTTTCAAAGAAAAACAAAGATAAGGTATTTTTCAAACAAAAACTCATAAATAGGACATTTTTCCAAATTTACTCTAAAATATTTCAGTTCTTGCTCAGAGTTACCAAAAACATTGCCGCAAAACTATTTTTTCCGGTTGGTTGAGAAACTTGATATTATGCCACTAATCAAATATATTTATCAAACAATTTATAATAGGGAGACTCACAAAAATGCCCCTTTTTTAATACCCCTTTTCAAAAATGCCCCCTTTGGATGTCCATTTTTAAAAATACCCCTTTTATGTACAAAATGACTAAATTACCCTTCTTTTAATAAAAGATATCATAAATATATAAGGAAATATAACAAAATTAGGTCCACAAAATACAAAATATTTTTTGGCGGGAAAAGTGATCCCCCAATTTTTCCCGCCAAAACACTTGTAAAAATTTGTAAAACCTTTAAAATACCTTGTAAAATTTTCCCGCCAAAAATTTTTTTTTGCGGGAAAAGTGATTCCGCAATTTTTTTGGCGTTAAATTTTTGGCGGGAAAAATTTTCCCGCCAAAAATTTACAAGGTATTTTAAAGGTTTTTTACAAGGTATTTATAAGGTTTTACAATGTATTTTAAAAGGTTTTACAAGGTATTTATAAGATATTATAAGATTTTACAAGCTATTTTATAAGGTTTTTACAAGTTATAAGGTTTTACAAGTTTTTTATAAGGTTTTACAAGTTATAAATACCTTATAAAACCTTAAAAGTACATTGTAAAACCTTTTAAAATACATTGTAAAACCTTACAAAACACTTGTAAATACCTTGTGAAAAACCTTTAAAATACCTTGTAAATTTTTCCCGCCAAAAATTTTCCCGCCAAAAAAATTTCGCAAAAAAAATTGCGGAATCACTTTTCCCGCAAAAAAAATTTTTTGGCGGGAAAGTTTTTTGGCGGGAAAAATTTTTACGGGAAAATTTTACAAGGTTTTTTAAAGGTTTTTACAAGTGTTTTGGCGGGAAAATTGCGGGATCACTTTTCCCGCCAAAAAATATTTTGTATTTTGTGGACATAATTTTGTTTCAAATAAGGGTAAAATGGTCATTAAAAATTAAAAGAGGGCAAACTTAAAAATGGACTCTCAAAGAGGGCATTTTTGAAAAGGGGTATTGAAAAAGGGGCATTTTTAACAATTTCTCTTTATAATATCCACTTGGAAAAAAAAACAATATTTTTAAAATTTTGTATGGGCCTTGTGGCTCTCGGCCCATGTTTTATAGAGTGGAATAAAAGAAAAAAGAAAAAGGTGTTACAACGTAAAGACAAAAAATGTAAATAGTTGTACTTTCGATTCATTCCTTGGTGTTCTGTTTTACTTTTTTACATTTAGAAGTACACTGTTCATAGGGTTGTCCTTGTTTTCTTTTTGATAATAAGGAGGAGCTTTTCGAGAATCAGAGAGGGAAAATCGGTGTTTTGTATAAGAAGGAGAGTGATTTTGTTCTCTAGCTTCTGGTTTTTTAGATCTGTGGTTGACAGGAACGGATCTGTGAATGAAAACAATAACAATGGGGTTGCTTTTTGGTCTTGCCGCCGTTAAAGGGCTGAGGAAGAAGAATAATAAGAAGAAGAAGGTAGTAGAAGGGAGAAGAAGAAGCATCGTAAAGGCTAATTCTAGATCCACCCCAACCTTTGAGGAGATCCCTGAGGAAGTATGGATGGAGATCCTGGCGCGATTGCCGGTGAATTCGCTGATGAGATTCAAGTGCGTGTCAAAGCTCTGGTGGTCCTTCATCACCTCTCGGTATTTCACTAATCTTTTCTCCAAATTGTCATCTCTGACGCGAGAACGGCGTGTGTTCATGTCTGTGGTGGACAAGGAATACCACGGTGACTATATGTTGTTCTCAGCATCGCCTAGTAACTGGGACGCAGCGTCTTTCCCTCTACTCAACCAAGATCTGACTTTGCCGGGAATGGGAGGCCACTTCGTGAACGCGGTTCGGGGCTTGATGTGTTTTAGGCTTGGGAGAGAGGTACGGATCTATAACCTCACCACCAGGCAGCTCGTGAGCTTGCCCATTGTGAAATCCAACATGTTGGAAGGTGATTCTCATATGTGGAACTATTTTGGGCACGATCCTGTTAGTGATGAATACAAAGTGCTTAGCAAAGTTTGGTGGGTCAGCAAGGGATGGAGGAGAGTGAGATCAGAGACTCAGGTTTTGGTTCTTGGAGCTAGAGCTTCATGGAGAAACGCTCGAAGCCACTTTCATCCTCCTCCTTCTCATCGTCCTTACTCTCAAGGGATCTCCATCAACGGTGTTTTGTATTATGGTGCTTGGTGTAATGGGAAGAGATGTGTAGTCATGAGTTTTAACTTGGCTTCTGAGGAGTTCAATTTGATTGATTTACCTGATGAGGCTGGCATCGTCTGGCACGCTTGTCGAGCTAATCTCATGAATTACAGAGGTAAAATAGCTGTCTTTGAGTGTTCCCGTCTCATCACTGAAGGTATGCTAGACCTCTGGGTAGTTGAGGATGCCGGGACGAGTAAATGGTCGCACAAGGTTTCTGTTTTGCCTAGTCATCAACTTATGAAAAGCCTAGATGTTAGTGAGTTGGTGATTAGAAGTACCAACCGCAGCGGAGAGGTCAGGTTGTCTGGGAGAATAGTCGATAGTATTAAAATGTCAATGAACGTTATCTACGACTTGGAGAAGAATCGTATAACACGAGGGGTTGCTATGGAGCCATTATACCCAAGGTTCTCTGGTGCCGGGTCTTTGCAGACGATTCTTTGGGATGATGTTGAGAGCATCATGTATTTAGAAGCCTGAAATTTAACCTCTCAGTTTTTTCTTTTCTTATAGCAATTTTTTACATTTTCTCCAAACATAATAATGATTTATAGAGAAGCCCACATTTTCGTTTTGGTTTTCCTTTCAGAATCTGAATGACTACATATGTTTTTGTTCTGTTGTGCCTAAACTTTTGCTGGAACAATGTCGTCTCGTTTCATATAGACGTTGACAATACCCTGATGTATACCTTTGGCGATTCTATCCAACCCGATGCTCTTCCGGTTTTTTCTGATTATAGAACCCAGTTTAAGCCAGCTAGTGAGAGTGCAGTAAGAAGGTTGAAAATAACATGGATAGAGGAAAAGATCGGCTGCACAATATGTTTAGACGAGTTGGCGGTTGGAGCTGAAGCATCTACATTACCTTGTCGTCATCATTTTCACAAGGGATGCATCGTGGAATGGCTTAAGAGTAGCCACTTTTGCCCCTTGTGTCGTTTTGCCTTACCTGCCCACCCTAACAATTAAGTTTGTTTAAAATACGTTTAGTAAGTTTAAACATTTTCGTTTTGGAATCTTGAATGACTACATACATATGTATTGTTGTGTTGCTCCAAAACTTCTTTCTTTGCTTTGCATTTAAAGACTATATTGGTTTTTCTCTAGCTTCTTTTGCATTAATATGGACTTCATAACACTAAACCAGTTATTTTCTTATGATTCTTCAACTAAAAATGTGTTCAAAACCTGCCTAAGCCTTCTAATAATAGCTACACAAATCAGCTAAAACAGGGAGAGTTTGGTCAAGTGGGTTACACAAGCATTCAAGAAGCAGTAAACATAGCAGCCAAACTTCCTCGGAGAAACAAGAGACTTACGTTAAATCCGGCGTTTACCGAGAAAACGTGGTGAGCAAAAAACCGATAAAGAATGTGATGGTAATCGGAGATGGTATCAAAACTATTAGTTTGTCATCCGTGCTATATAGTATGTGATGATGGTAGAGTCGATACTTTAAAGCCCGCCTTTCGCTATAAACGTCAACCAGAATCCCAGACGTAGGATCAAGACCTTTTTGACATCCTTCATACTATCGAGAGCCTCTAGAATGGAGGGAAATAATACATCCTCCATAGCTCAGACGTTTCGTCGAACACTTGGCGTGCACTTTACCAAACCATGTTGTTTCCACCGAATGAAACATCTCAAGCTCTCTTATCAACAAACCCATTACTAACCAAGCATTATTAGCTGTAACCAAGAATTCGGTGAACGTGACTGATTCTCCTCCGATTAATAAAAAAACAAAAAAAATATTCAAGTGGCAATGAATACAATTGCACGTGAACTTTGGGATTTCAAAATATTGTTCCCCAAGTTAAAACAAAAGAACTCTCAGTTTATGACACAAAGAACCCTTTTCAAATTAGAGGTTCATTTCATGCTTAAGATTCTGAACCTTTCTCTGACATGAAATGAGCTCTCGGTTCCAATGCTCAATCTGGCCGACGGAACAGCTCCCGCCACCTCCGGTGTTGAGTTCGATAGAAGCTTGGAGGACTTTGATGCGGTTGGTCTTTCGGATCAGAGTTTGCTGTATATCTTTCCTCCCAATTGTGTTGATGGTTCTGATCCTATTCCTCACCTGGGGAAGAATGGTTTTTAGAGACAAGACATTAGAATGGTTCCTCAAATGTAATGATGTTATGACAATTAAAATGCTGAATACCTCTCTCTGGTGTTGCATCTCTTCATCATGATCATCAACTGGAACCACCAAGACTTCATCATGATCTTCAACCGGAACCACCAAGGCTTCATCACCATCTTCAGCATCTGATAATTCAGAAAAACAGAGATTTGTGATAAACCAAATCTATTCCTGATTGATTACTGTGATTAATTGAGCAGAAATTAAGAAGAACAGCCATTCATTTCATGCTAAGAAAACCAGAGATTTGAACCAGATCTATTCCTGATTAATCACCAGTGATAGTCTCTGTAATTGACCAAAATAAACTACACTAATTCAACAATTCTCAATCCTGATTCATCTAACAGAGAGATTCAGCAGAACAATGAAAATTATTGCCAAAAAAAATGAAAGAAACGTCAAAACAGTATAGAAGCTAAAATCTGAAAACAAACTTTAGATCTAACAGAGGCTTCGAGTATAGATTGAAGCAGAAATCAAATATAGATCTTACAATTTTCACCGTCGTCATCACCAGTTTCTTCAGCCGGAACCACCAAGACTTCTTCCTCATCTTGAGCATCTGTTGATTCAGAAAAAAACAAGCTAAGAAAAACAGAGATTTGTGATAAACCAAATTTATTCCTGATTAGTTACCCGTGTAATTGACCAGAAATTAAAAAGAAGAACAAGTCTCAATCCTGATTCATGCTAATCTAACACAGAGATATGAGATAAACAACACATATCATGAAATTGCTGCGAAATATTGAAAGGAATTCGGAAAAAAAAACTACAGTATTGACCAGAAACTCAGAAGAACAACAACTCCCAATCCTGATTCATGCTAATCTAACAGAGAATTGAGATTAATTACCCGTAATTGACCAAAATAAACTACACTAAACCAGAAATTCAACAATTCCCAATCCTGATTCATCTAACCGAGTGATTCAGCAGAACAATGAAGATTACACAGGTTTCGAGTAGAAATTGAAGCTCGACTATAGATCTTACAATTCTCGCTGGCTTCAGATGAAGTATCCTCATCACCAGCTTCTTCTCCATCAGCGAGCTGTATCGGAACCTGTTCTTCAAGTCTATGATCCACCGATTCAACGCAAACAGAAGAAGATCATGGGGAACAAAAAACAAAATGAGAAGAAGAGAGATTACAGATACAGATAGATACAGTAGAGTAAAACCAGAAATTACTTGCGAGCAGCAACAGCCTTTTTTGCTCGAAGCTTCAGCTTCAAACGACGAGCGAGAATCTGCATTTTGAAATTCATCTTGAGCGAGAGAGAATTTGAGAAATTCTAGCGAGAGAGAGAGAGAATTTTAGAAATTCTAAAAGCTTTTCGTGGCGGGATTTGGAATTGGAGTGGCTCTCAAATTCTGAAATTATAAGAATTTGGAATCCGCAACAAATTCTGATATTATAAGAATTTGGAATCCGCAACAAACTTTTCTCGAGTTTTTGTTACAGAGATCACTGCTGAATGAACGGTTGAGATCACGACACGTCAGCAACCATCACTTTTATCGACGGTCACGAATAAAATATTTGCCTGTTGAAAACTCTGATTCCTCTTGTTTTGCGTACGTGGATGCTGAGTCAGCCTCATAAATTTTACGAGTTTCTTTAATTAAGTCAATAACGACAATTAATTATTTTTTTATGCTACTAAAATAAACACGAAACATATGATTTGGAAAACCTAGTGAGATATCACTTTTCTAGTATATTTTTTATAACCTCTTTTTTACATAATTATTAAGTCAACAATGTTTTTGTGAACCGTGCAACTTTTTAACTTTGTAGTAACTAGAACTTTTTTACGAATTTGTTTTCTTTTTTTTTTGAAACTCCAAAAACAATAAAATTCACTAATTAATCACAAAATCTGAACCGTACGTACGAACATTAAGAATATTTTTACCCATTTTTTCTTATATGTAAACATTTGTTAATAGATGTATAAAAGGGTGCTTTTTAATATAATTATATAAGGGTGCTTTACGCAGTTGTATAACAAAATACGTTCTTAAATATTACTAAAGTCTTGTCTCCAATTTTTCATATACTTTTTTGTAAAAGGCTTTTTCATAATTTTATACCTTTGTAATTTCTTTCAAACCAATGTTATATTCTATAAGTGAATTTCTCAACTAATAGTAGGGAGATATAATATATTCTATTAACAAAAACCCCTACATTTTTTTAACTTTGTAGAAACTAGGCACTTTTTACGAATTTGTAATTTTTCTTAGAAACTTCTAAAAAAAAAAATTTCACTAGTTAACCGCAAAATCTGAACCGTACGTGCTCTTGGATGATATACTACGTACGAACATGCATTATGAATATATATATATATATTTTTTTATAACCCAGGTATCCGGGCCGAAGCCCGACTAGCACCAAGGCTTGAGGCCGGTTCTCTTTCAGGCCGTCCGAGTCCAACGTATAGTGTGTTTCCTGGAGGCCTGCAGCCGCCATGTGAATACCGCAGTGGCCAACGCTAGCCTTCGAACTGCGGACACCATATTGAAATTACCTCCTCAAGTGCCACTAGCCCAACCCACGTTGGTTATTATTATCCCTTCTTTTCTTTTAGTAAACATTTTTGTTAATAGATGTATAATGAAATGGTGCTTTACGCAGTTGTATAACAAAATAGGTTATTAAATACTACTAATGTGTTGTCTCACTAATTTTTCATATTCTCTCTACTTAATTACTTTTACTTGACACAACTATAACTACAATTAGTCAAGTTGATATGTATACAGACAACTTGAAGGTGTTAGATCAAAATAATTACATCTTCTCATGGTGACTCACACTTCTTGCTATATTTGTTGTTCGCTATTTTACACAAATTACATCATCACAAGAACGTGAATTTTTTTTTTTCACACCCAGAACGTGAAGGTTATCGGAGACGGTATCGACTCTACCATTATCACATACTATATAGCACGGATGACGTAGCAAAAGTTGCGGACTGAAACGTTGTCGTGCCATCTTCAACGTTTCTATTACCGGTGACGATGGTAGAATTGATACCGTCTCCGATAACCATCACGTTCTTGATCGATTTTTTGCTCACCACGTTTTCTCGGTAAAAGCTGGCCTTCACGTATATCATAAGTCTCTTTTTTCTCCGAGGAAGTTTGGGTGCTACGTTTACTGCTTCTTAAATGCTTGTGTAATGACTCGAACCGTCCTTAGCTACCACAAGATCGGCTTTCTTCTTAGTTTTGGAATCTTCCAGAAGTTTACGGTCGGAAAGAGGGAACCATGATGGAAATTTCTCGTAGGAAAACATCAATAATCTCTGGTAGCCACCACCTCCGCCGGTACTTGGAGTAAAGAATTGGTGCATGCAACATGAACAATTACTATAGGGTTTTCTTTAACTAGTAATATGCGCCGAAAGAACGAGTTGGTGTGCATGCAACATGAGCACGTAGAGGCCTACTCTCTCCTTGGTTTAAGTACCTATAGCTCCGGCTCATGTTTACCCACTCTTTATTTTTAGATGGCTTTTTAATTTTTGTTTTTGGCCTTTTAAAAGCTCTTGCTATGTGCTCTGTAAAAAACTGCCTTTTGGTAAAATAATCCAAATTTTATCAAAAAAAAAAAAAAACATGAGCATTTAGTTTTGTTGTGATACATCTAAAATATTCCTATGAGAGAGTCCGAGTCCCAAACTCCATTGTACTGATCAGCCTTGATGATCCGACAGCCCTGATCAACTTTGATGCCCCTCCGAATGTTTCTATAGTGATCAACACTCACCAAGATATTCATATACAGCGTTAGACATCCCCATCCCTCTAAAGACTGACATTTTAAGGCAATTATTTCACAACCGAAACAAGATATGGACGTTATTATGAAATCGGCATCTTCCTCCCTTATTCCAGATGTCGTCAAGAACCCAAATATGCCTTATCTATCAAGACCCTCGATCACAGGATGCGAAATAAGGACAGTTTTGCACAAACGACCATTACGGGACCCGAGTCCTTCTTCAAGGATGGACATCACAACGCCTACACTTACTAAACCTCTGTTTCTAATTCCTGCTCCCTCTCTAGATGGTATCTCTGTCGGCAATGCACCCGAGAAACGGGACGAGCAAGAACAACGTCCTCGTTCTCCATGAATGATTGTTTTGGTCTGATCAACACCAAAACGCTTTTATTTATAAGAAAATATAGCACACCAAAATTTTGGTGTTTTGGTCTGATCAACTTCGAAACACCAAAACGCTTTTATTTATAAGAAATTATATCACACCAAAACTAAAAGGACAGAAGAGGATATTGGGAGAACCGGAGATCTACGTTCGAGATGATCGTCTAAGATTATGGAAATCATGAAGATCGAGAAGGATCTAAGTTATCCTATATTAAGTTTAGGAAGTTTAACAATATCTCTAAATATATTATTTACATTTATATTTATCTTATATTAGAAAATCTCATCTCTATATAAGAGAATGTAATTTATACCTTTAATCTTATGAGAATCTACAATAATTCTTCCTAAACACATTTGTGTAATTTACTCTCATCAATTTATCATAGAAAAATAGAAAATTTCTTCAAATAAAAATAAAACAAAATAATAAGGGAAATTCTGATAAGGCTTAGACTTAGATGGTGTCTATCATAGTATATTTGTGGGTTATCGGACTCTATATTTAAATATTTACTAGGTCCGGACCCGCACATACGTGCGGGGTTTTATATTTTAAAATATGCGGGTTTAATATGTGTTGTATAACATATAGTGAAAACGGGTATAACATATAGTGTTGTATAACGTACGTGCATGGTTTTTTTGTTTGATTGGTTTAAAAGTTTGGAATGAAAAATTAGTAAGAAGGTTGAATATGTGTTGTATGACATATAGTGAAAACGGGTATAACATATAGTGTTGTATAACATACGTGCGGGGTTTTTTTTGTTTGATTGGTTTAAAAGTTTGGAAAGAAAAATTAGTAAGATTTTAGTAATTTTGATTGGTGAATGATTGGATATCTTTGTTTGGTTTTGTTGAATTATTTAGAAAGTTGCAAAATTGGTTGTAATATTTGTGAAACCAAATTATTATTTTGATTTATATTGTATATTTTTATTTCTTAAACTATAAAATTATTTGTTTGGTGATATAAAATTATTGTTTGTAATTTGATACAATTTTCATAAATATAAATGATTATTTAAAAGATTATGGCCCATGAATGATTGACCTTTTAATTTGGATTGGGCCGGATTTTGATAGACCCATTAAGTAGTAGATAATGGCCCATGTATGATCCATGATTTCGTTTTTTTTTTTTTAATTCAGAAGATGATCGAAACATTGTTTGTCTTATCCTCTTCAAAGTAATGCAACCCTAAAACTCAGAAGATTTTTCGATTTCTCAAACAATGTCAAAAGTTTAGATAATCAATCGAGTACGTCTCCGTATATCAAATTTCCATATAAGATTCGGTATTTCTTCAAAGAGGTAAGGTTTTTAGAGATTCTTCTTCAATCAATCTATTTTTATAATCTGTCGATTCATTTTACAATCTTTGTAATTCTATGTTTCAACAGAGATCTTGGACTATCACTGTGATTATACGAACTTGCATGAGTAAGTATTTTCAATTATATTTGTTGTTTAGATCCGAAATTGATTGTCTATAATTTTTGTGTTTAACCGGGTAACTCAATCTATTATCAAAATCTTCTATTCGTTGGAGTTAATATAAGCTATAATTTGATTTTGTATAGATTTAGACAGTAGATTTTGTTTCCTGAAAAGTGTTGATATTTAACTTGTTCCTAAACTGTTTTCAGATAATGATTCGATGATGATTTTGTCTGAGAAAGACGATTTACAAAGTTAAGTTTTCTATTACAGCTCTTACATAACAAAACAATGTCTTAATATATATGGTTATGATTTTACCAAATACAATGTTTACAAAGAAGGCAAAAAAATATGTTTCAGTAAGTTTTTATTTAATATATTTATTTTGTTGTTGTGATCATATATATGTGTCGGTGGTGATATATAAAATATATGATTTACGTACCGTTGTATTTTAGATGTATTTTACTGATTTGTGTAATTAAAATATATAATAAAAAGTATAGATATAGTAATAGTAGCATACTATAGAAGAATTGTTTTTCTTTACGAACAATTCTTGGGTTCACCCCTAAGGGTGAACCACTTTCATTCACCCCCTCTTAATTATCCAATTAGAATTTGCCATGTCATCTAATTAAAAAATTAAAACAATTATTTTCTAAATAAAACAATAAGATTAAGTCACAACCACTCTTTTATAAACCCAAACCGATATATAATCTCGTTTAATTACAAAATCTAAACCCTAATTCTCTTTTGTAAACCCAAACCGTCATTTAAACTCGTTTAATCGTAAAAAATCTAAACCATAATCGTACTTTCTAAACCCAAACCGACACTTAACCTTGTTTAATTGTAAAATCTAAACCCATTTATAAATCCAACCGATAGTTAAACTCGTTTAATCATAAAATCTAAAACCTAATTCTCCTTTGTAAACCCAAACCGTCATTTAAACTCGTTTAATCGTAAAAAATCTAAACCCTAATCGTACTTTCTAAACCCAAACCGACACTTAACCTCGTTTAATTGTAAAATCTTAATCCGTTTATAAACTCAAACCGATAGTTAAACTCGTTTAATCATAAAATCTAAATCCTAACCCTTTCTAATAAACATAAACCGATATACATAATTTCGTTTTAGTGGCAAATTAAATTTTCTAATTAAATAAATATTTTTATTATTAATAAGTGGCAGATTTTGATTGGAAGAAATAAAGGGGGTGAACATAAGAGATTCACCCCTAGGGGTGAACCCAAGTATTTTTCTTTACACATATTGATTTTCTTTTTGATTAATCATATATTTTGTAAAACTGTAGTTATTAAAAGATGTAACAATTAGAATAATAGCTAATAGCCTAACAATTTTTAAAATTGGTTGGTTTGTTGGAAAACAATTAATATGAATAGTTACAATTTTTTTTTTTTTTTTGCAACATAACTACTGTGTTATTTTTCACAGACATTTAAACGCATAGTTTTAAAACGTAGGCCATAACCCCAAACCTAAAGTTTTGTAATGGGCCGTATAATAGAACGGTTGGTCCTAAAGTGATATTGCCCAACCTTTCTAGTATTTGTTATATTAATGATTATGTTTTTTATAATCTGGACAAATAATTTTCTTTGGATCCATCGTTGTCTGAAAACGAAAAAAAAAATCAACCTTAAAAAAAAACTATTGTCGGTCGATCGACGATTCAGTAGTGAAATCGATACAGAATCCCCATAATTCGTCTTTGCTTATAGATTGTGGTTGTCAAATTGTTAGTTCTACAAAGAGGTAAGCTTTTCTTGTGTGAGATCTATGTTTTTACTGTTTTTTAATCTATGATTGAGTTTCTAAATATGATTTTTATGTGATTCATTATAGATCGTATGTAAGGATTGTGAAGATCGCAGAGAAATTTGGGTCATTATTGAACTTTTCATATCTAATTCCATTGCAACTAATATTTTTGTTTGTTTCGTTTTGTTTGAACATGTTAGGTAAGCATGACCAAAACCTAACCGTAACCGGACCGTATCTCAACCGTAACCGGACCGTAACCGTATAAAACGGTTAAAAACCGTAACCGTTAACCGTAAAAATAGATTAGTTACGGTTAAAAAATATACTAACCGTAACCGTTAATTAACCGTAAACGTATCAAAACCGTTATTAACCGTACGGTTAACCGCACGGTTAACCGTATAGTTAACCGTGCAATTAAAACCTTAAAATTGTTATCGTAACTGTGTCTAATGAAAAGACAAATATCGAATGTCTAGATACAATTTTTCAAAAAAGTAAATGATACATTATATGAACAAATCTACTCAAAAAAATGGTATTTTCTCAAACGATTACGGTTAATAATTCTGATGTTTAATAAATTGAAATTATTCTTGTTAACAAAGTCAAAGTGGATTGTAGATTTGCAAATATCACGGACTATGACTAACTAACTTAGTTATAAACTAAGTAGTAGATTGTATTTTGGTGTTCATGTTTGACTGTCTAGAGTGAAAACACAATTTAATGAGGCTCATAATATTAAAAAATATAAAATATCATATAATCTGTTTGCTTAAAAAACTGACCCACGTTAAAGACTTGAGCGAGTTTTGGAAAACTAATAACTAAGTCACCAACGTTTGCTTATGACCAAGTCACCTACGTAACGTTGGCAACGTTTGTTTCATTTGAAAATTTCAAAGATTTTTTCCACTAATATAGTAATCACTAACCAGTTTTTCTATATATATATATATATATGTATTCCATTGTTCCGTATGTTAAAACATTTCACAACAAAGATTATTTTTCTTTTGCTCTAGCCAACGTTGAAGAGTTTTATTTTGTCATACCTTTAAGTTTTTTTTTTTTGTTTTCTTTGGAAATGTCTTCGGATTCATTTCGATCTAATATCGGCACACCAATAGAAGATGTTCATAAATCATAACTCAATACCAGCCACCAATACTCAAGAAAGTGCAACCGAAGAACAAGCTAACGTAAGCTCGGGAAAACAACGTCCGAATGCTTCCGATATTTTCAAGGTACACTTTCGAAAAGAAAAAATTGGTGAAAAAACGAAAGCATGTTGCAATTACTGCGATAGAAGTTTCTTTTGGAAATCGGGTTCAGGATATGGATCATATAGATATCATTTGGTTAACAAACATCCTGATAAATATGGTGGAGAAACTAGCCAAACTCATAATGCTAGTCTTTCGAATTTTCATTATTCAGATAAGAAAAATCGAATAGAATTAGCAAAATGTGTTGCTGTTGACCATCTTTCATTTAGTTTTGGCGAGAAACTGGGTTTTAATAATTATTGCCAAAAAGCTTTAAATCCTCAAGCTAAGAGAGTTCCTCGAACTACTCTTACTCGTACACTAAAATCACTTTATGGAAAAACAAAAAAAGATTTAGAATATTTGTTTTCTGGTTTACCAAATAATGTTTCCATATGCTCTGATATTTGGAGTGATCAGTGGCAAATACATCATTATATGGGCATTACTTGTCATTGGGTTGATAGTGATTGGATTATTCAAAAGAGAATTATTGCTTTTCGAGTTTTTGATGAAAGACATACATCCGATAATATTTTTAAATTAATAAAAATAATTTTAGAAGAATATAATTTAACAAACAGAATATTTTCTATTTCGTTTGACAATGCATCCGCTAATACTGCTTCTATTGATGAATTAATAAATAATTGTAGTCCTATTTTAGGTGGAAAATATTTTCATGTTCGATGCATTTGTCAAGTTTTAAATTTATGTGTTCAAGATGGTTTATTGGTTTCTCAAAATAACCTTGTTTCACCGATCAAAAATGCTTTGAATTATTTGTGGGGGCACCCACAATTAATGAAAAAATGGTTTCGATTTTGTAAATTGCATAACGTATCTCCCAAAAGGTTTTCTCGAGATGTTCCTACTCGTTGGAATTCAACATATGATATGCTTGTTGATTCTATTGGTTATAAAGATTTATTGTGTAGTTTTATTCAACAAAATTGTAGTTCTTTAACTTTATGGACAACTCATTGGGATGATTGTAGTGCACTTTTAAAATTGTTAAAATGTTTCAATGATGCAACATTTTTGTTATCTGGTGTTTATTATCCTACTAGTCATTTACTTTTATATGAATGTGTTAATATTGCTGATGTGATGCATGAACATGGAAATAATATTGCTTTGTCAACATGCATACAAACTATGAGAGATAAATGGATAAAATACTATAGAGAAATTCCACCTCTTAATTTGCTTGCATCCGTTTTTGATCCTCGAACTAAATTTGATACTTTGTATGATTACCTCATCGCATATTATGATTTATTGCATTTGTCTGATAGTATTGATGTTCCTAGCATTATTTCAAACTTAAGAATAGACATAGAAAATTTATATGATGAATATTATAGAATATATCAGCATATGGCACCACAAGAAACTGAATCATCTCTTCAAACTAATATCTCATCAACTTCTAAGTTAAGTCTTGCAGAAAGAATGCGGCGACAGAAAAGGCAACGACCATCACAAGGTAATAATGCTGAACTTCAAAAATATTTATCTACTAATTTTGAGTTTAGTGATGCAGATGTAGGTAATAACTTTCAAATCATTCATTGGTGGAAGAGCCACCAATCTCACTATCCGATTTTGGCCATGATCGCAAAAGACGTTTTTTCTTCACCAGTTTCTACAGTTTCGGTCGAGCGAGCTTTTAGCATGGGAGGTCAAATACTAGACGAAACTCGATCAAGAATGAGTCCAGATTCTCTTGAAGCCCAGGCATGTCTTGATGATTGGACCAGGGCCGAATATAGACAACAAGAATTCCTTCGAGAAAATGAAGAAGATGTAGAAGATATTGATAGTGATGTATCGTCAACGAGATCAGAAGATAGTGACTAAATTTTTTATTTGTTTATTACTTATTTTAGCTAGATTAATAAACATCATTATAATTAATAAATATTAATTTTTTTGTTACTTCATTTTCCTAAATACATAATTAGCTCACGAAAAGAGTGCATTAGATGGTTTTGCCCACTACTAAATTTAAGCAATTCCACTAATCCACTATTTATTTTTCATAAAACAAATCATAAAATAGCTTATATATTAATTACTAAGATTTCACCTCCGATATTAACCGTATTGTAATCATCAAATAACTGTAACCGTATTTAACCGTAACCGTTCTAACCGTAACCGTATTTAATCGTAACCGTTTTAACCGTATATATAGTGGTTAAGGTTATGGTTAAAGAAAATTTATAACCGTAACCGTAATAACCGTAACCGTGGTCATGCCTAATGTAGGTAGTGAATCAATCTGTTTCATCAAATTTATAGTTTAAAGAGACTAAATTTAATCAATTTGGAATCTATATTGTGTTTTTCGGTAAAGCTCTGAAACCTTTAAATAGATCTACTAATCGATTGTTTCTATAATTGTTTCAAATTTTTACAAACATTTTGATGGGTCCTTTGAAGAAGAGGGACCAAGAAGATAAGTATTTCTTTTTACGATCATTATAATACATCAGTACTTTTTGAAATATGTTACATGAATGATAGAAAGCTCAATATTACATTCATGATACAAATCTCAATGTCTGCAGGCCAAGTATTATTTTGCAAGTCTATTTCTTATGTAGGAGTCGGATTTCTAATTTCACTCGATTATTCGAGATATATAAATGTAACAATCCTTATAACTTAGATAAGTATGTTCTTTATTCATTAGAATTCTTGTCATTGTAGACATTATCAAATAAATATATTAAAGGTTAGTACAATATGAGTTTAGGTTTACCTACTATTATTGAGTTTAAGTTAACTTAGTTCATATGAGCCTCTAAAAATCAATTATTTTAGTAACAAAATTCAATGTTTTTAAGGTAAAGCATCCGATTCTATTAACATAAGATTATGGAGAAGAAAAGTGTTATATATTCATTGGAGATCCAGAAATATATGTTTGAAAGGTTAGTGCCTCTTTTATATTTACACTGTTGTTTATATTCATATTTTTCTTCGTATGTCTATATCATAGATTAAAACTACTTATATGTCTGAAAGTTGATTGATATATAATTTAGTTTACATAATAGAATATTACTTAATTAAACCAGAAACTGATATCTCCCAAAGTAATTATGTGTAAAAGTTAATGTTTGAGATTGTAGAGAAAGAAATTGAGTAGAATGACAATTGTTTCGAGAAATTGTTAAGAATTGTGGAAATATGCAATAAAGAGAAAATTCTTCTTGCCTCTCTTCAAGATGATTTGGTTGACTCTCTCTTCTTCTGAACATGGTTTGTCCCATGTTTTAACTGTAAAGAATATAACGGGTCAGGAATAATGTAACTCAATGTAACTAAATTAGATAAGAACCTTAAATCACATAGGCACCTCTTACATTAACTCTCTGCTAAGCCATTTTGTGGACGATAAGAGAAGATAGAAATGAAGTGAAGCTTTGTATGATTGTGTGTTCTAAAAGTTGATTATCGAGTAATCTATATATACTATTAACATATACAACTCTCATTTTAGGATTTAGTTTTTTAAACATGAAAATATATTTGCGTATCTGAATTTAATAGAATCCTTAATCGAATATGCTTGATTTGATAGGATTAGAATCTAAAATGATTAAGTTTTGCATAATCATCGGAAGATATGAGATTAGTTTGGTAAGGTAGTGTCCGTGATTTATGTTACTCAAGATTTCAATTTATAACTTTTCTTGTTAAAAATCGAACTTATAGCATATATTCGCTGCTATGATTGTTCTCCAATTACACGTTTATAAATTAGTTTATTTAGGTAATCGAATTTTATTTTTGGAATATAATATGGATTCAGTTAATGCAGGCTGTAGATATGAAGGCCATTTTCGATTATCTTCCAAGCCCTACTGACGCGGCCCAATAAGCCCATTTCGTATAAATCTTTAAAAATTCAGGTGTGACCAAGGACCCGCGTGCTTTACCGTTTTAGCTTGGATAGAGACCCGAGAAGTATCCAAGATCCGCGTGTGTATTGATTGTAAGTATCCAAGGTTCATTCTAATCGGGTCAGCTATATTTTCGCAAAAGGATCCGAGTGTAGGATCCGAGATCCGCGTCCCAATAGAGGCAATTTTACAATTTTACCCCTCCACGGAATTTTTAAATTTGTCAATAAAAACATAAATTGTAATGGCATTCTCTTGTAATTTTGTACACATTGTAAGGTTATTTTTTATGTAATCCTTCCCAATTAATAGTATAGATTCTCTGGTTAATATTCTAATTTCTAAGAATATTTAAATACGTATAGAATCATATTTTAAAAATAATCAACCAAAATTTTATGTACTCAAAGCTAAAAACACATATTTAAACAATATAATATTCAATTTGTATGACATGTCTCAACAAGTTGTACGACATGTTTGAATTTTAACTTTCTTTAAGATAAGTCTAGATTTTAACCCGCGGTACACCGCGGGATGATTTAATTTTAAAGTTAGTATAAAAATATTTTGTAAATTGTATCTCCTTATAACATATTTATTTATATTATAGTTTACAATTGTTATTAAGTAACGGTATACCACGAGTCTACGAGACAATTATTAATAAACTGAAGATTTAACCCGTATTAAAGCGGTATATAAATATTGATTCAAATTCGTCCGCCATATAAATCCTTTCCGAAATATAATCCGTTCCGTAATTTCTTAACCCGTCCCGTGATTTGTTTTTATTTTAAAATTTAATGATTATTTATTATATATAAAAGTTTACAATTAAAATCATTCTCTAAGACATTTATATTTTAATAAACTAAAGATTTAATATGTATTAAAGCGGCATGTTAATGATATTTTATAATTTTATAAATATTGTTATTAAGTAACATTATACCACGGGACAATTTTTGGTTTTATACAATCTTTTCTAAATGAGACTGATTTAATGTCTAATATTTGTGGTATTACAAAAAAAAGGATTTAATCCGTATTGAAGCGGCGGATTAATGATATTTTAATTTTTTTATTATTGTTGATTCAAAAACCCGTCCCGCCAAACTCGTCCGGCCAAAAAACTAATTTATTTTATTTATGTTCTTATTTATGATATGATTCTGGATCATTGTCTAAATATTTTAATCGATGTAGAACGTTGAACACACATTTTCGTCAATTGGATAATATATGTCCGTTTTTAAAATTTCGAATCAAAGTATATGCAGAAAAAAAATTGATTTTGTTTTACTTTATGTATTATATGATGATTCAAAATAGTTAAAAACAAATCAAACAAAGATGATAGGAGAATCATAATTATAAATCTTAATCAAATCTTCTAAATATCTAAATTATTAAATATGGAATATCCAGTGTATGAGTTGGGTTAAATATAACCCGACCCAACAAATTTTTTTGTGAAGAATTTTTTGAAACGGGTCGGATATCCGATTAACCCAGAAGCATTTTTACCCACCCGTCACTAAAGTGTTGCGAAAATACTAGTATAAATTATATGATGGAGAACGAAAACTATAACAAGATCGATGAACGAGATCTCGAGAAACCCTCTTTAACTAAAAAAAAAAGGTAAAATAATATACAATTGCATGAATAAAACCACGGGAAATAATAGAATTACACTTGGGTGAGTAAAAGGGCTCAAAAGGTTTTTTAACAATAAGGCCCATAAAAAAAATTGATTTAAATGAGTGGGCCTAGAATGGGTACGTTTAAAAGGATATCAAAACGCAGCGTATAATGGTTAGAGGTAAGAAGCTTTGTCGTTTACCGGAGTCTTAATTGTGACCGTTGGATTCGATGATAAACGATGCTCATACGACGTGGCATGATCGTAGGCTAAGAGTTCATGCAATGCAACTGTGAACAAAACAAAATGCATTTACGGACTTCAAATTTTCTAAAAGTTGGATTCATAAAGAATTTGAGTTATGATTCGCTCCCTCCTCTAACGAATACACAGTCCCAGATTCATAAACATTTCAGCATTCGAATTCTCTCTCTAAGTCTCTAAGTCTCTCTCTCTTCATCTCTCGACTCTCTGTTGCAAGCTCGAATTCTCTCTAATGGCTGCTCTTAAGTAAGAAGATGAAGATCTATCTCTTTCTCTCTTCTTCATTATTTGTTTATGTTTAGCTTTCGTCTCTAATCTCTTCTCGTTTTTTTGTTTCTTTCTCTTTTCCCGATGATTACCTTTGTGTTACGAATTCGAGCTTTGATGAGAAACAAGAGTGTGCTTGAGGCGAATACCCTTTGCCTAGGGTTTATATTTTCTCCTTCTTTATTTACCAAGTCATGTTTTTCAACCAAGTTAAGATTAAACAACATTTAATTCCTACAATAAAATTACCCAATATGATATAGAATATAGATTTAATTTATCATATACTATTATTTAATTCTACAAACAAAATATACAACCATCGTCAAATGAAATATATAACATTATATCCAAATAGTTATAAATATAAAATATTATGATATATTCTTTTTTCTACTATACTATTATACTATATTGTTTCTTATTTTTTCGAACAAAATATACACGTTAATTCATAAAAATATTAAATCCCGTGCTATATGATCTATAATTCTTCCTAAACATATTTGTGTAATTTACTCTCATCAATTTATCATAGGAAAATAGAAAATTTCTTCAAATAAAAATAAAACAAAATAATAAGGGAAGTTCTGATAAGGCTTGGACTTAGATGGTGTCTATCATAGTACATTTGTGGGTTATCCGACTCTATATTTAAATATTTATTCTCTGGTTAATATCCTAATTTCTAAGAATATTTAAATATGTATATAATCATATTTTAAAAATAATCAACCAAAATTTTATGTACTCAAAGCAATAAGAAGATCGATGAACGAGATCTCGAGAAAACCTTATGTTTTAAATTTCGAAACTCGACGACCAAACTTACTCTTCGTAATACTTTTCAAAACTTGTTACAAAAAAACTCAAAGATAATTCAAATTTGTCTTACCAAAATTCTACTACACCTATACTTAAACAAAGGATGTCACAACTGAATCCAAAACTAAATAATAAAAAAGATTTGTAAAGAGCCGAACTTAAAAGAAAAAGGAAAAACCGTTAAATAATATCTTTAACTAAAGAAAATAATATCTTTAACTAAAGAAAATAAAAAAAATTATATATAATTGCATGAATAAAACCATGGGAAATCATAGAATTACACTTGGGTGAATAAAAGGGCTCAAAAGGTTTTTTAACAATAAGGCCCATAAAAAAAATAGATTTAAATGAGTGGGCCTGGAATGGGTTCGTTTAAAAGGATATCAAAATGCAGCGTATAATGGTTGGAGATAAGAAGCTTTGTCGTTTACCGGAGTCTTAATTGTGACCGTTGGATTCGATGATAAACGATGCTCATACGACGTGGCATGATCGTATGCTAAGAGTTCATGCAATGCAACTGTGAACGAAACAAAATGCAGTTACGGACTTCAAATTTTCTAAAAGTTGGATTCATAAAAAATTTGAGTTACGATTCGCTCCCTCCTCTAACGAATACACAGTCCCAGATTCATAAACATTTCACCATTCGAATTCTCTCTCTAAGTCTCTAAGTCTCTCTCTCTTCATCTCTCGACTCTCTGTTGCAAGCTCGAATTCTCTCTAATGGCTGCTCTTAAGTACGTAAGAAGATGAAGATCTATCTCTTTCTCTCTTCTTCATTATTTGTTTATGTTTAGCTTTCGTCTTATAGATATATTTTTTTGAATGAATCAATGCATATATTTACATCTATAAATATGATGTAGTATAATCAATAATGTAGTTATTAGGAGGAATAAAACAAATGTAGCTAGTGAGGAGAAAAATCCAAAAGCTTTCCCTGGTTAGAGAATTGTGTAATACGGTTTGGGAAATTTACACACGCCATATATGTATACAATTATTATCTGGTGGAAATTTTTGTAGAAAAATCGTAGAAAGCCAATGTAGAAAAATCTTGTCAGCCACAACGTTATTGTCATAGAAGACTACTAAGAAAGAAGATAAACCTTGACGAGTCTGTGTCTTATTTTTCTTATCATTTATTTTGTCAGCTTCTTGTTACAGTTTTTTGCATTTCTTGTATCTAAGTTCATGCATGCAATCAACCATGATTACTTCATTGGCCGCTTTGAATTGGATAAAATCATGGTATAATGACCTATTGATTTTGGGGAATATTTTTTTAGATATCACGACAACTATATAGATGGGAGAGTCCCTGGATCGATATGGAAGTTACTGAATCTACGATCAATGCTAAACATGACAACATCCTTTCAAAAAAACAACTATATGCCCCCAAAAAAGAACCATTTAATTAAGAGATTAGAAATATCAATGATATATATCAAGCATAAAAACGAAGGTGATAGATAATGCATGTCTTTACATAGGTTGCATTCTCAAACTCTGTTTTTTCGTTGTAGACTTTTTCACTTTGCGCGAGACATCTCTTGGTTTCACTTTTCATCTTCTCAAAGATATTTAGCAAGGGGTTAAGGCAAAAGAAGAAATAGATGGTAATAAATAATAATACCACAAAAGCAATAAGATTGGCTTGGATTCATCACCTTTGTTTATTCTCTATAAAAAGCTTGACTTGGCAAGTGTTGCTATGGATTATTTCAAAGATAATTAATGAAAACAAAGAAAAGGGTGGATGTTTGTGTGGAGACCAACCAAAGTCTCATCCAGTGCCGGCTCAGATAGGTGGGCGGGCGGTGCGACGGTCAGGGGTCCAATCCCGTAGTCCAATAATTAAGGGGCCCATTTTCTAAATTTTTTTAAAAAAAATATTTAAAAATTAGATTATAACATAAAAATAAAATTTAGAAAGGTCTATAAAATTTTTTATTTATTATTTTTAGTATTAGTAATTAATATTTTTAACAAAAATAGCATAGAAAATTTTTTTACAGCAAAAAAAACATTAAAAAAAATTTTCTAAGAATCCAAAATTTTTTTTTGCCCTAGGACCCATAAAAATGTTGAGCCGGCACTCGTCTCATCCATTTTCTTTGGTCCAACTAATGCCGTATGAAATGGGTTTATGTACGTAATTAATGGGTAATCCGTTCATGTGGTTGACTTAACTAGTTTATGTATGGCAGTATGGATTCCGGAAAATTGATCCGCTAACCAGTCTCAGTATTGCACTCGTCGAGATTCGTCGACATTTAGACATATAATACTTGTTTTATGTCTAAGATTAATTTATAATATGTTTTTGATTTCCGTGTTTTCTTTCTAATTGGTGTACTTACAATTAATTATAAATAGAAATATAAATTTTTTATGTTATCTGATTAAATGATTTATCTAAATAAATAAACTATTTTATGATTTAATATATTTATAACAACAAAATATTTTTTTCTTATGATGATAATTGTTATATTTAAATACAAATATTAAGATTTGGTACGTCACCAAAATATAGTCAAAAACTCACAAATTTATATTGCCTCGAAAATTATATATATTCATAATACATCAATTCATAATTCATACATGTATTAATCTTAATAAAATAAGCTTTAAACTATTTTTTATTATTATGCTAAATAGACTGACGATACTACTGTTGGATTATCAAAGGACTTTGATAAATAAACAGAGAGACTTGACGAGAGAGACAGAAACAGAGTTGTGAAAACTGAAACTTTATTAATTGAGAATCTGAATTTTTTTGTGTTACAAACAAAGACAACGTGTTCTTATAGTATTCAAAAGACACGACCAAACAACACTAATAACAAGGGTTGTGACTCTTCACTTCTAACTCTTAACATAACTACCCTTAAGACAAGACACACCTCTTAATGTATAAACTTAACAAACAAACATAATTAAATAAAGCAAGCGACCAAACTCAATTAACCTCTAACACTCCCCCTTAATTGAGTTTCGGTCTCACACCACACTTGCTTCTCAGTTCTTCAACCCTTGATACGTTGAGTCTTCAAACCCTCTCTCATCATTCACGTTTGATGATGATGCTACTTCAACTGCACTGAACAGCATGTGACCTTCATTGTCACTCTCTTCGTCTGTTTCTTCTAGACTTAGGTACGCTCTCTCGGCCTTCCTAACCTTGCAGTTCTTCACCACGTGCCCTAGCTTCTTACACGCAAAGCACCTTACACCCGTAGGCAAGCTAACATCCCTGTGTTGCTTTCTCCAACAATCACTCTCATTGTGATTGTCACACGTACAAAAGTCACACCATTTCTCGGCCTTATTTTGACTATTGTCGCCACGTTTGTTTCTTCCTTTTGAAACAAACTTTTCTCCATAGAATGCTCCTTCCGTTGATCGGTCTTCTCTGATATTTACGCGTTTCTCATGCGCTTTTAAAGTACCTATCAACTCTGTTACCGGCAACGAAGTTAGATCCTTCGTTTGCTCCATCACAGCCACTATGCTGTCAAACCTTGCGGGGAGAGATATGAGAATCTTCTGGACAATTTGGTAGTCCGTCTTCTCTTCTCCATGCACCCTTAATTGATTTCCCAAATCAATTAACTTTTCTGTGAAAACTTTGATGTTGTCTTCTTCATTCATCTTCAAGTTTTCATACTCCCTTCTCAACGATTGCAAGTTGATCAATCGTACTTGTGGAGATCCTTCAAATTCTGACACCAATGCATCCCAAGCATCCTTTGATGTGGCTGCTGGTGCTATCCGAGGAAAAATCTGATCCGTGACAGCAGTTTGCAACAGTTGCAACGCCATCAGATCTTTTGATGATGAATTCTCCCATTTGGTTTTCAATTGAACGGCTTCTGGACTGTGATCTCCTTGCGTCGGCATAGTTGGAACACCAGTCTCCACCACTTCCCACAACTTCCGTGTTCTTAAGATGGTCTTCATCTTAATCCGCCAGAAAGCATAATTATTCCCATCAAATATGGGAATCACTTGAAGCGTTGTTGCTTCCATGATCTCAGATTTTTGATAGAACTTCTTTTCTGAATTTTTCTTGTCTTTGTACTCGAATTGGCCCTCGAATCAATAGAGCTCTGATACCATGTTGGATTATCAAAGGACTTTGATAAATAAACAGAGAGACTTGACGAGAGAGACAGAAACAGAGTTGTGAAAACTGAAACTTTATTAATTGAGAATCTGAATTTTTTTGTGTTACAAACAAAGACAACGTGTTCTTATAGTATTCAAAAGACACGACCAAACAACACTAATAACAAGGGTTGTGACTCTTCACTTCTAACTCTTAACATAACTACCCTTAAGACAAGACACACCTCTTAATGTATAAACTTAACAAACAAACATAATTAAATAAAGCAAGCGACCAAACTCAATTAACCTCTAACAACTACCAGTTTCTGGAACCAAGTAGAAAAGGCCAACGATCCTTGGAGCTGGAAGAGTATACTAAGGCTAAGAGTCTTGGCTGAGAATTTTGTCAAATGCACTATTGGAAATGGTAGAAGAGCCAGTTTTTGGTTTGATAATTGGACTATCTTCGGTCCTCTTATCAAGTTTATTGGTCCCGATGGTCCAAGGAGCTTAAGGGTTCCTCTCAATGCTAAAGTCAGCGACTCTTGTAATCTAGATGGATGGACTCTCGCAAATCCTAGATCTGATGAGGCTCTGCGTCTACATACTTTCCTCACCACCATCAACTTGCCTATAGAATCTCTGGAAACTGACTCTTACGACTGGAGTATTGATGGTAAAATTGTTGATGGCTTCTCTTCTAAAGGCACCTGGTCTGTCCTTAGGCCGAGAGAAAACGCTGTGGATTGGTATAGCTCAGTTTGGTTCAAAGGTGCCACTCCAAGGCATGCCTTCAACATGTGGACTGCAAATTTAGATCGCCTGCCTACTAAAGGGAGACTTTCTCGATGGGGGATGAATATTGATAATACTTGTGGTGTTTGCTCCCTTCACCAAGAGACCAGAGATCATTTATTTTTATCTTGTGATTTTGCTTTATTTATCTGGAATGTTATGTATGAGGCTGCAGCTACCACAGATTTCTTTCACAAGATGGTCGGACCTTATCTCCTGAACTCAAACGAAGCATGACAACTCTCCGCCTACTCTCCGCAAGCTAGTGGCGCATTCTGTCATCTATGCAATCTGGAAACAGAGGAATAACCAACTGCACAATCAGACCTATATTCTGCCTTCTCGGATCTTTAAGGACATAGACCGATAGATAAAGAACTCAATCACAGCGAGAAGACTTAAGAAGCAGTTTAAAAACCTGATGGGTTTTTGGTTGCATTGACTCTGTCTTTCTGTCTTTCAAATCTAACTTCAATTGCTTTCTTGTTTTATTTTTTTGCCAAGAAACCAATGTAAAGGTTGTATAACCAAACATTTCATATATATGATATTTGCACTTTAGCAAAAAAAAATAGACTGACGATACCTTGTCAAAAAAAAAAAAATTGTCAAAAAAAAAAAAAAGACTGCGATACCTAGCTAAATGAAAGCCCACTAGAGCCCATAAATACGTAAAAGTGAAACTGTGAAAGTACTTGACAAGTGTGACTACCCTCTTTTCCTTGGGAGTCAAGGAATCAAGAGTTTTGGGTAACTGCGAGGAGACAAAAAAGAAGAAGTAAATAATTGTATTTTCGATTCTCTTGCATCTTAACCTAATAAGTCAGTTAGAACTGTTTTCCATTTTGTTTTCCTTTTATGTGTGTGTGTAGAAGTACATACTTAGGGTTGTCCTTGTTGACAGGAACAGATCTGTGAAAGAAAACGATAACAATGAGGTTGTCTTTTGGTCTTTCCGCCATGAAAGGGCTGAGAAAGAAGAAGAAGAACGTAGTAGGAGGGAGAAGAAGAAGCATCGTAAAGGCTGATTCTAGATCCACCACAACCTTTGAGAAGATCCCCTAGGAGGTGTTGATGGAGATCCTGGCGCGATTGCCGGCGAATTCGTTGATGATGTTGAAGTGTGTGTCAAAGCTCTTGTCTTCTTTAATCACCTCTCGGAATCTCCATCAACGGTGTTTTGTATTATGGTGCTTGGTGTCATGGGAAGAGATGTGTGGTCATTAGTTTTGACTTGAATTCTGAAGAGTTCAATTTGATTGAATTACCCATTAAGGCTCCCCTCGGCCGGTCGGCCTGTCCAACTAATCTCATGAACTACAGAGAAAAAGTAGCTGTCTTTGAGTATTCCCATCTCATCACTGAATATATTCTAGACCTCTGGGTGGTGGAGGCTACCGGGAAAAGTAAATGGTCGCACAAGGTTTTTGTTTTGCCTTGTCATCAGCTTAGGGAGAGCCTAGCTGTTGATAAGTTGTTGATAAAAGGTTCCAGTCGCAGCGGAGAGGTCAGGTTGTCTGGGAGAAGATTCGATAGAACTAAAATATCAGTGAATGCTATTTACGATTTGGAGAAGCATCGTATTACACAAGAAGTTGTTATAGGGCCATTATACCCTATGTTCTCTTTAAGCGGCTATTTACAGACGAATCTTTGGGATGATTTTGAGAGCCTTATGTATTTGGAAACTTGAAACTAGCTTCAGTTTTTTTTTTTAATTCTTTTTTATAATAATTAATAAGCTCACAAATTGTTAAGTGTATTGACACTACCAAATAAGCAAGTTTCATGGGTACTCAATGCCGTATGAAAAAACATTGACAAACCTCAAGACTCAACATTTTGAGGATGAAGATGGCAACATTTTCTTGATGGATCGATGAGGAAGAATCTAAAGCCTCGGATTAAGGTGAGTGTCGAGATTCTCCAGCTGCTGAACTAACATATCTGCCCGTCTAGGGAGAGAAGCTCCACCGATTCACCTCACGGGATTAAAATGTATTCGATTGCTAGAAGGATTTCCTGCATTTTAGAAAAAAGGGATTTATCCTAAAATGTCAACGGGCGATCGAGGTTCTTTATCTCTCCACTATCAAACATGGTTAAACTAATATTAACCTGTAGGCTTTACGAATGATCAGAGAGTGATATTCTATATCCGTTACTTAGACGCTTCGTCATATACTACTTAGTGGGCACTAAAAAAAAGAAGGACGAGTAGGGAAATTTTGGATTGTCGAGACTTGAGACTAATTTAAGAGTCAAAATCATTACATGAAAATGATTTAAGAGTAATGGACACAAAAAAGTTAAAATGATCCATAAATTATACAAAATATTGCTTAAAAAAACTTGCAAAAAAGTTGACCAAAAATAAAAGCACCGAAAGATGTTGTCAACCACATGACCTGAGTAATTCCAAACCCATTCCTCACGACATTACTTGTACATACATGTTTGTTTGTATCTCCTTTTGGTATTTTTTTGTGCGTTTTTTTGGCTTTTACATTTCTAAAGCTTTGGTTGGTGTGCACTAAAACTATTATCCATTATTCTCTTTCTTTGATTTAACTTTAAAATAATGTAATGGAAGACTTGCCAAGTCAAGCTCCTTACAGAGAATGTTCTTATATAAAGAATAGTGTGTAAGCAGACAGTTTCATCACTTACCAATCAACAAACAAGTTATCTTTATTTCCAAAATACAAAATTGAGAGGCGATGATTAGAAGCCAATCTTCTTGCTTTCTTGGTATTATTGTTACAATCTCTTTCTATCTTTTTTTTCTTCCCTTACCAAACACCATGGCTTCTCCAACACGGTCTTTGTGCCGCAGCGACCAAAGAGATGCTCTTTTGGAGCTAAAAAAAGAGTTCCCGGTCCATTCCAACAACAGCCGTCATGTAACAACAGTTTCGTGGAACAAGAGCGTTGATTGTTGTTCTTGGGAAGGTGTCACGTGTGATGCTACATTAGGAGAGGTGATATCACTTAATCTTGTTTCCTCTATTGCCAACACCTCTTTGAAATCTAGCAGTGGTCTTTTTAAACTCCATCATCTTCGCGAGCTAGATCTTTCATTTTGCAATCTCCAAGGGGAGATTCCTTCTTCAATTGGAAATCTTTCTCATCTCACATATCTTGATCTTTCTTTTAATCAGTTAGTAGGTGAAATTCCGGCTTCGATAGGTAACCTAAACCAACTAAGAGAAATACATCTTTCAGATAATAATCTCAGAGGTAATATTCCTACTTCATTTGCCAACTTAACCAAGCTTTCTGAATTGCACCTCAATGGAAATCAACTCACGGGTGGGGATATTGTATTAGCCAACTTAACCAGCTTGTCCATCATAGACCTCTCCTTCAATTACTTCAAATCCGCGATTTCTATTGACCTTAGTCGACTCCACAACTTAGAGCGATTTTGGGTGTATAACAGCTCATTTTTCGGACCTTTTCCCTCATTCTTGCTCACGATTCCTTCGTTAGTCGATATTATTTTAAGTGAAAACCAATTCGAGGGACCTATTGATTTTGGGAATACCTCTTCATCATCTAAGTTGACAGAGTTAGATGTTAGCTACAACAATCTTGATGGGCTAATCCCAGAATCTATATCTACATTAGTTAGTCTCGAAAATTTAGATCTTAGTCACAACAATTTCGGAGGACGAGTCCCTAGTTCTATATCAAAATTAGTCAATCTCGATCACTTAGATCTTAGCCACAACAATTTAGGAGGGCAAGTCCCTAGCTATATATCAAAATTACGCAATCTCTTATCTTTAGATCTCAGCCATAACAATTTCGGAGGACGAGTCCCTAGCTCTATATCAAAATTAGTCAACCTCAGTTCCCTTGATCTTTCCTACAACAAGTTGGAAGGGCAAGTACCTCAATGTATATGGAGATCTTCTAAGTTATATTCAGTGGACCTTTCTTATAATTCTTTCAGCAGTTTCGGCATAATTCTAGAACCCACAAAGGACCAATTAGAAGGAGACTGGGATCTTAGTTCAAATTCACTCCAAGGACCAATTCCCCAATGGATCTGCAACTTCAGATATTTTTCCTTCTTAGATTTTTCCAACAACCATCTCAATGGCTCAATTCCACAATGTTTGAAGAATTCCACTGATTTCAACATGTTAAATCTGCGAAACAACAGTCTAAGTGGATTTATGCCAGATTTATGCATCGATGGCTCACAGTTGCGATCACTTGATGTCAGCCTCAACAATTTCGTGGGGAAACTTCCAAAATCTTTGATCAACTGCGAGTGGATGGAGTTTCTAAATGTGAGAGGAAACAAGATCAAAGACACGTTTCCGTTTTGGTTGGGATCTCTACAATACCTAAAGGTTCTTGTGCTCCGATCAAATACATTCTACGGTCCAGTCTACAAGCCATCCGCCTATTTAGGCTTTCCAAGCCTGAGGATCATGGACATATCCAATAAACAACTTCGTTGGATCGTTACCACAAGACTATTTTGTCAATTGGACTGAAATGTCATTGGTATGGCGACGGCCTATGCGCACACTCGATTACAAAAGAAATCTAACTATACCAGGATCAAGCTACATGGGGGATGGTTCCAACAAGCATCAAGATTCGATTGATTTGGTATATAAAGGAGTAGACACAGATTTCGTACTAATCTTTCAAGCCTTCAAAGCCATTGATTTTTCTGGAAACCGATTCTCCGGATACATTCCTGAATCCATTGGTCTATTGAGCGAATTGCGTCTTCTCAACTTATCAGGCAACACCTTCACTGGCAATATCCCACCGTCATTGGCAAATATTACAAAGCTCGAGACGTTAGACCTATCGCGAAACAACTTGTCAGGTGAAATTCCTCGAGGTCTCGGGAAACTCTCGTTTCTCTCCAACATCAACTTCTCCCATAACCATCTAGAGGGATTGATGCCACAGAGCACACAGTTTGGAAGTCAAAATTGTTCTTCATTCGTGGGTAATCCCAGACTCTATGGGCTCGAGCAAATTTGTGGAGAAATCCATGTCCCCGTACCTACATCGCTGCAGCCCAAGGTAGCTTTGTTGGAACCGGAAGAGCCAGTGCTGAATTGGATAGCAGCTGCAATAGCATTTGGACCTGGTGTGTTTTGTGGATTAGTGATCGGACATATTTTCACTTCATACAAGCACAAGTGGCTTATTACAAAAATTTGTCGAAACAAGCCCAAAACCACCATAATAGCTTCTTAATCCCATATCTCACTGTTTGTATTTGTAACTTTTTTCTTTTGCTTTTTAAATTTTTCTATTTGTAATCTTTTCACCATTTGGTAATAAAATATGGCTCGTGTGATTGTTTATGTTTCTTAGTTATTAACATTTGGGGGCTTGAAGCTTTATTAGCAATCATGTAATCTCCAAGTTATTACATTTACTTTCAGAAGTTATACAAAATTATATTAATTTTTCACCCAAAATATGTAATCATTTCCTACCTATTCGTTTGACAAAACTTAGAATGGAATCTCTGACCTTTGCATAAGTTGCATTCTCAAACTCTGTTTTTTCGTCGCAGAGTTTTTCACCTTGCGTTAGGCATCTCTCAGCTTCACTTTTCATCTTCTCAAAAGATCTTGTCTTGTTCACAACTTCTTCCTGTGTAAAACACTTGAGTATTGAGAGATTGACATATTGTATCTTCCAAACACGAATCATATTGCCACTTCTAAGAACCATAGATCAAAGAACGTAAGGTCTAATTCATCATATTCTCTAGCAAACCATAATCTTGGATAGTGGAGAAATCTAACCATAATGTTTTGTGCATTTTCTGCTTTGTATTTTTCTGGACAGTGGATAATTTTAACCTTCCCAATACTTTTTTTTTTTTTTTTGAGTAATATGAGTTTATTGTATATTTAAGAGAACCTCGTGTTACTCGATCATTAATTTTGATTACGTTCTCACAACATGGTGGTATTCATTTCATGATATGTAAATCTCATGTATTGAGTAAAAAAACAACGGCTTCAATTGGTAACCATGATTTAGGAAAATAATGAGAAGGAATATGATATTCCTCTTTGTTCCTCAATATTTTTATCATTTACAATGAATGTTTTTTCCACATTATTCCTCTACATTCCTCACCAAAAAAGGAACACTAGAACAAAAATGTTCCTCTCCAAAATTGATTAGAAACAAAAAAAAGAACAAATATTTAAATTCGTTTTTTATTTTAAAATAAATAAAAAAATAATGTTTATCAATAATATTTGTATTTTAGTATATAATAACTTTTATATCTTCACAATATATTAACAGGAAAAATATTTTTGATAAGAATTTCATGCTAAATTATTCTTAAGACTTTATTTGAAAATTATATAAATAGTAAAATAAATTTATAAATGTTTATATTGTAAAGGAATAATATATTTTAAATTACTCTTTTAATTTTATTTTATGTTAATATTAACTATTATTATATAACATGATATATATATATATATATGAATTTAGTTCACAAAATTTTAGTTTCAAATTAAATAATTATTAAAAAAAATTAGTATTTTATTTAATATAATTTTAAAGATTTTTTTATTGTTTGGTTACCATTCATTGTAATGGTATATTTTATTCTTTGTCTGCATCTTTTCCTTTTCGTTCCGCATTGTTTGTTCCATTCCGCATTAATTTTTTTATTTATTTTATTTTTATTCTTTTAATGGTTACCAGTTGGAGCCAACAACAAATTTTTTTAGATTTCAGTGATTTTATTTACAAATATAATTCCATTACATACGACATTAAATTAAGTAATGCCTTCTTCGAGGCTTCTTCCTCCCTCTGCTCACGACATTACTTCGACATACATGTTTGTTTAAGTCTCCTTTAGTCTTCTGCTTAATTTGTCTTTTCGTTTGTACGTTTTTAAAGTTGTCGACAGAAACAATATCTTTATCGTTTTCCAATGGAAGACTTGCCAAGTCAAGCTCCTTACACAGAATTTTCTTATATAAATAGAAGTGTATATCACATACCAATTTAACAAACAAATCGTCTTTGTTTCCAAAAATTATCATGATTCGAAGCCAATCTCAATGCTTTCTTGGTATTATTATTACCATCTACTTCTTCTTTTGTCTTCTTCCGTTACCAAACACCTTTGCTTCTCCCACACAGTCTTTGTGCCGCAGCGACCAAAGAGATGCTCTTTTGGAGATACAAAAAGAGTTCCCGATCCCTTCCGTTACTTTAGGAAATCCGTGGAACAAGAGCATTGACTGTTGTTCTTGGGGTGGAGTCACGTGTGATGCTATCTTGGGAGAGGTGATATCACTAAAACTCTATTACCTTAGTACTGCTAGCACCTCTTTGAAATCTAGTAGTGGTCTTTTTAAACTGAAACATCTTACTCACCTAGACCTTTCAGATTGCAATCTCCAAGGGGAGATTCCTTCTTCAATTGAAAATCTTTCCCATCTCGCACATCTTGATCTTTCTAGTAATCACTTAGTAGGTGAAGTTCCCGCTTCAATCGGTAACCTAAACCAACTAGAATACATAGATCTTAGGGGAAATCAACTCATAGGTAATATTCCTACTTCATTTGCAAACTTAACCAAGCTTTCTCTATTGGACCTCCACAAAAATCAATTCACGGGTGGGGATATAGTATTAGCCAACTTAACCAGCTTAGCCATTATAGACCTCTCCTCCAATCACTTCAAATCCTTCTTTTCCGCTGACCTAAGTGGACTCCACAACCTGGAGCAAATCTTTGGGGGTGAAAACTCTTTTGTCGGACCTTTTCCCTCATCTTTGCTCATTATTTCTTCTTTAGTCCATATTAGTTTAGGGGGAAACCAATTCGAGGGACCTATTGATTTTGGGAATACATCTTCATCATCTAGGCTTGAAGTTTTAAATGTTGGCTACAACAAGTTTGATGGGCTAAATCCAGAATCTATGTCAAAATTAGTCAATCTAAAAGCTTTAAATCTTGATGGGAACCATTTTGGAGGACGAGTCCCTAGATCTATATGGAAATTAGTCAATCTCGAACGTTTAAGTCTTAGCCAAAACAATTTCGGAGGACGAGTCCCTAGATCTATATCTAAGTTAGTCAATCTTGAAGATTTAGATCTTAGCCACAACAATTTCGAAGAACTATTCCCTAGATCTATATCTAAGTTAGCCAACCTCACTTCCCTTGATATTTCCTACAACAAGTTGGAAGGTCAAGTACCTTATTTAATATGGAGACCTTCTAAGTTGCAATCTGTGGATCTTTCTCATAATTCGTTCAACAACTTAGGCAAATCTGTGGAAGTTGTCAATGGGGCAAAGTTAGGTGGGTTGAATCTTGGTTCAAATTCACTCCAAGGACCAATTCCCCAATGGATCTGCAACTTCAGATTTGTTTTCTTCTTAGATTTGTCCGACAACCGTTTCACTGGCTCAATTCCACAATGTTTGAAGAATTCCACTGATTTTAATACGTTAAATCTGCGAAACAACAGTCTAAGTGGATTTCTGCCAGAGTTGTGCATGGATAGCACTATGTTACGATCACTTGATGTCAGCTACAACAATTTGGTGGGGAAGCTTCCAAAATCTTTGATGAATTGCCAGGATATGGAATTTCTGAATGTGAGAGGAAACAAGATCAAGGACACGTTTCCATTTTGGTTGGGCTCTCGGGAATCACTAATGGTTCTTGTGCTACGATCAAATGCATTCTATGGTCCAGTCTATAACTCCTCTGCCTATTTGGGGTTTCCACGCCTGAGTATCATTGACATATCCAATAATGATTTCGTTGGATCATTACCACAAGACTATTTTGCCAATTGGACTGAAATGTCAACGGTGTGGGATATCAATCGACTGAACTACGCAAGAAACACTTCCTCAAGAACGATACAATATGGGGGACTTCAAACTATCCAAAGGTCGAACTACGTGGGGGATAATTTCAATTTGCATGCAGATTCGATTGATTTGGCGTACAAAGGAGTAGACACAGATTTTAATCGGATCTTTCGAGGCTTCAAAGTCATTGATTTTTCGGGAAACCGATTCTCCGGACATATCCCTGAATCCATTGGTCTTTTGAGCGAATTGCGTCTTCTCAACTTGTCCGGCAATGCATTCACAGGCAACATCCCTCCATCCTTGGCAAATATCACAACCCTCGAGACATTAGACCTATCGCGAAATAACTTGTCAGGTGAAATTCCTCAAAGTCTCGGGAAACTCTCGTTTCTGTCCAACATCAACTTCTCCCACAATCATCTACAAGGATTTGTGCCACGGAGCACACAGTTTGGAAGTCAAAATTGTTCTTCATTCGCGGGTAATCCTGGACTCTATGGCCTCGACGAAATTTGTGGAGAAAGCCATCATGTTCCTGTTCCTACATCTCAGCAACATGATGAGTCTTCGTCAGAACCAGAAGAGCCAGTGCTGAACTGGATAGCAGCTGCAATAGCGTTTGGACCTGGTGTGTTTTGTGGATTAGTGATCGGACACATCTTCACTTCATACAAACACTTGTGGTTTATAGCTCGTTAAGCTCAACGGTTTCGTCAAGTTTGTACTCACGTAACTAGTTGGTCAAGTGTTTGTTATTTCTAATTTTCTATTTTGTGGTTTTTAATAAACATTGTTGTTTAACCAAAAAAAAAAGTAAAAGATTTGAACGTTGTTCAGGTTATCGGAAGGAAAACTCACCGAAAATATTGGTCGACACCGTTGACCGGTAAAGAGGAATAGATTTGAACGTTGGTCAAGCTCTTTTGGTTAAGAAGCTTGAATCATGTTAGAACCCATGGAAATGTGTTCTATATCCCAAGAGAAGACTAAAAAAGGTGTCGGCCATCAAGTATTGGTGATCAAAAGGGCCTTGAAATTTCACATTGGAGTTTTAAATTACTATTGAGAAAGTTGAGGCTTGAAGCTTTATAGAAATCATTTCATCTCCAATTCTATTGCATTTACTTTCACAAGCAATACAGATTCTAGCGATTTCAACAAAAATGTTTCTCTTTTTCTAGCTATGAGATTCACAAAACATTGAATGGAAACTCTGACCTGAAATCTCAAGGCAGGGGAATCTTTTAGCTGCGTACAGCTCTCTTTCGGCCACGGGCTTTGCTGCTTGATGCCTTCTTTGAGGCTTCTTCCTCGCTCTGCTCATTGTCACTTCTTCCACTGTCAAAGCTTTCAGTTTTGTCTGTCGATTCTTCCTCCTCAACTGCTCTCACTGAATCTCCTTTGTCCCTTAGTGCTCTCAGTTTTGCCTTCTTTGCATTTAACACAGAAAGGAACTGCATTGACAAATAAAGGAATAACATGAATACTAAACACGACAATATTGTTTCACAAAGACTACTCATCCCTAATAATGAAGCAATTAAAGATATTAGAAAAGCCAACGATTCTAATCTAAACAAGAAAGAAGGTGTTAGATATAAATAATACATGCCTTTGCATAAGTTGCATTCTCAAACTCTGTTTTTTCTTCGCAGAGTTTTTCACCTTGTGCGAGACATCTCTCAGCTTCACATTTCATCTTCTCAAAAGATCTCGTCTTGTTCACAACTTCTTCCTGTGTAAACACTTAAGTATTGAGATATTGACATATCTTCCAAACAAGAATCAAATTGCCAATCCTAACAAAGCTTAGATCAAAGAACTTAAGGTCTAATTCATCATATTCACTAGCAAAAACATAATCTGATAAAAACCTTATCCTTTTTCATCCTCAAAGGCTCAAACATCACAAGAAATCCTCAAAACTCAGAACATAGAGTGTAAGAGTCATACACTTAGCCTTATATTAGCCTCCAAAAGAAAATCCAAGATCCCAACAGTGATCTTCTTACTATCATGTGATGGCTTACACTTCCACCTCCACTCAAGTTTAGTCCCTTCCTTCTCAAACGTCCAAGAGAGCTTTAACCAAAACACAACCAAAGAGACAACAACAACATCCAAAAATCTCAAGCTTACTCAAACATTAAGATCCACTCTAACTTCAGAGAACATTTTCATGAACTAACCCGTTTAGATCCCTCAAGAGCATCAGAGAATCCATAGACCGAATTTGGCTGTTGAAACCCTAAGTAACGTTCAGCGAGCTCTAAATACTCCGATACTGGCTGATCCCATTGTGCTGCTCTCTCCGCCACTTCCTCCTCCGTCGCTTCAATTTCGATCAAAACCAAAATAATTTCAAATTCGAAAAACCCTAGAGGCTTAGCGTAGTTTGAATTTAGGGGTTTTGTTTACCATTGCAAATCCAAGAGGAGGAGCCATCGGTGACGGAGATATCGAAATGAGAGTTATGCCAAGTTCCTTTGACGAAAATTGGATCGGCGCCGGAGATTTCGAGACGGAGACATGTGTGTTTCGTTTTCTCCGATTCAACCATTGTTTTCAAATCAAAGTCGCCGACGAAGATTTTGAGTCAACTCCGATCATAATGTGAAATTTGTTTTGCTTACGTGGATGCTGAGTCAGCTTCGGTGTTAAAACTTTTACACTTTTTAAGTTTTTACATTCCGGTAAATTTTTTGATATGAAACATCCCAGTAAAATTTACTAATAAACTCCCATTACATAACGACAATAAGTAATGATTAATTAATTAATTACTGTTTTCAATCAGTACTTGTATCGTTTACTTTTAACCATGGTAAACAAAAACATCATCAAATTGAAGAATATTAGAATTAGTTTTGCAAATTTTTGTATTTTATAAATATGTCCCTTTCCTAACATCCTCATATCCTCTCTTTTATCATCAGAAAAAAAATTATATCCTCTTTAAAGTGTAATGTTTTATGCTGTTAAAATAAGAAAAATTAGTGAGATAGCACTTTCGTTTTTAATAATCTCTTTTGTTATTTAAGTAGGTGAAGCACTTTTTATTTATCTATAAACAAAATAGTTTACTAAAAAATTGGATAAAAATAGTTTTAATATTCGCAGTTTATCATCCAAGAATGGTTCTGAATTATAATGTGTTATAGAAAATTTACGAAAGTTTTTAGAAACTTACAAAAAAAAAAAAACTTAAAACTCGATGTCTATATTGCATAGACTACACATTGATCCTAGAGATTTTTAACCAAAAAACATAGAACGTTGAAGCTTTTTAAAATATATTTATCAAATTTATGTAAACATTGCGTTATTATAGGCATGTTGTATTTAGGTTTCTACTACGTATTATTATTAATGATGTCACAAAATCTTAATTGACAAATGTCTTTGTTATAGTCGCTAAAGACTTGCAGATGATTTTGGTTTGTAGAATATTTTGCAAGAAAATCATGTTTCATTTGTGCTCGGAAATTTGTTAAAAGATTCGCTGTTGTGATCATTTTTAACACACGGATGAAAGAAATATCAATTCTACAAAAACAAATATTAAAAAACGTCAAACCCTATTTGTTAATTCACTTAAGCTAACTACAATGTCTATATACATCTCCCAAAATATAAAATAATATCATATATTTGTGAAATTATTATTGTTTTTCTGTAACCATCTTTGGAGAATTATTATTATGGTTTGGCTATAGACAAATGGGACCGACCCACTTATTTGTTGGATAGTCTTTCTTTTACTCCACTCACCGCATAGTCTCTAATCTATCACACACAGCTCAATCATCCCACGTCTTCTTCTCCAAATTTCTCTATTTTAACCTTGAACCTATCACTGATTCGATTTTGACCCTTACTTATAACAAGGGCATATCAGGAATATGTAACATAAGAGATATTAAACAAGGATGGTGCAAAGTATATTTCAATAAGAGTTTAGGTGTGGGATAATCAAAATCAATGAGCAATAAATAAGATTGGATGCCAATAAGGATGTTATGTCTTTTCTATTATCACTTTATTTTTGATATTTGTTTAATTCATTGATTCCTTGCTAAGTCCACGAAATCACGTTTCTAAACCAATAAAAATCATTTATGTTGAAATGTTTTTAGTTTATTGTTTGGTTAACTGATGATTGTTGAACTGTTGTAATTCTTTTTTTTTTTTTTGGTAATGATTGTAGACGGTAGATTGTAAATTTTAATATATTTTTTGTGTACATAAACAAAATATAACAGATGTATTTTGACTACTTGCACAAAGATACTATAGGTGTAGCCAAATTTAAGTTTGGAGTTTGGAAATAATAGTTTGATATCTTGTCCCCTTGTGCTATCATAATGATTGTCTGATTATATTCAATATAGTTCACAGTTCACACATAAACATATATATAAAGAAGTTTTGCATAATTGCCGGAAAAAACTTGCCCCACACTAGCCTGAAAGCTATTAAAATATTACGATTAGAAACCAATTTGTAGTTTAGTGAGTTTGTTATCCTGATGTTGGTGAAGACTTAAGAGATTATAAATCAATTTTTACAAAGTACACATTTTACCTCTCAAAATTCAAATGATTTAAGTAGTCTAGTGACGCTACTTTCATCTTAAAAGATTTGTTTACGAGCAAAAGATAAGTTTAAATTAGAGTATATGTATGCATGTATTAATGTAAAAAAAAGATTTGTTTAATATTTATGCATTTTTATTCTCAAAATAAGAAATATATATTATGCATTGAATACAAATATTTTAGGGTTTGATTTAATAAATAGAAAACCAAATTATGATGAATTAGTGATAGAATTGGGAAAAAAAAATGAATTAGTGATAGAAATATTTACGCCAAAGTTGGGAGATCAAGATACGTTTTTTTTTTTTACAATTTCATTAATTGTTGACCATTTTTTAAATAATAAGAGCAGTTAATATATAAATATCCAAATTTCATATATTTCGGAAATTGGTGTAATCTTTCGTTCGTGATCTCTCGATTGTAAAAGAAAATAGTCATCGAAAAAATTAAAAAATAACTAATCAAAAATAACTGATATGTTTTTGGAACAAAAAAAGGAGTTTGCTAATCAAAATAGTTGAACAATCATTGGAAGACAACAACAAGTATGCTATTTCTTGTTTTATTAACCAACCCAACATATAATTGATATTTTCATTGACTTTCCAAATAAATATCAAACTTCCGTTGATCTGACCATATTAGGTACGACGTTAAGTGGGTTAATAAATCCTCAACTCATGACAAAACGAAATAAATATCAAACTTATGTTGACTTTCCAAATAAATATCAAACTTCCGTTGACCTGGCCATATTAGGTATGACGTTAAGTGGGTTAATAGATCTCGTTAACGGAGGTAATTTTCTGTTAACATATATGTTAATTGATAACGATATTGTTTCATATAACAACAAAACGACGTCGTTTTGTCGTAACGATTGAATTAAATCCCTAAAGACAATCTTAGATCCCCAAATCGAGCAAAATCCCTAACCCTAAATAGAGTATGATTTGAAACTCGGGATTTTATTGAACAGTTACGACAAAACAACGTCGTTTTATGTTTAGAAGGAATACTTGTTAGTGTTTTGATCAACAAACGAACTCTGTTTTAACAGAGTATGAAGAACAAAACCAAAATGAAAAATAGAGTATGAAGAAACTTGATCTTTATTGATAAGATAAAATGTATCACACACAATGATGTTATTGAGTTTGACTCGATCTACTTATACAACACAAAACAACGTGTACGTACATGTGTTAATCGAAAAGACACAACTTTACGAACAGACACAATTATACGTACGTACATTCGTGACTCTTACGTAAATAACTAATTTATATGAATACGAATTTAGGTTATATGACTTAGATGAGATTTGATTATAGTTCAACAATACTGTCATTTTTAATTAGCGGGTCTGTTAACAGAGAATTAATCCCGTTAACATTGTCTGTTAACTCACTTAACGTCATGCTTAATATGGCCAAGTCAATGAAAGTTTGGTGTTTATTTGGAAAGTCAACATAAGTTTAATATTTATTTGGAAAGTCAACATAAGTTTGATATTTATTTCGTTTCGTCGTGAATTGAGGATTTAAATCAACGTTTTGAATAAGTTGGGGATTTTAACGACATTTTTCCCAAAAATTATTATCCAGTAACAAATGTTTATTAGTGGAGCACTAATAAGAGACGGTGTCAAGTAACGGCGTTAGCACCGACGAGGAAGGAGATGGTATAAAACACACACACCAACATAAATGACAATAGTATCATCATTCTCATTACAACACAACACAACACAACACACAGAAGAGAGAGAGACCAAAAAAAAGAAAAGGAGCGGTTACTTCTCTCGTCTGTCACAAGAAAAATGGGTAAGCAAATTCTAATCTTCTACTTCGATATCCTCTATGTTTGATCACCTTTTTGCTTCTTCGAAAACTTGTTTGAGATTTCAACGTCTTGTTGATTGCGATTGATGATCATAGTTCGTAGTTCATAGTAGGTGAGATATATTGAGCTGCATGTTCATTTTTGTTTAAATGCAAGAAGCATATGTTGTTGAACAACTAAAATTTAAGTTTCTTATTGTTAAATTTGTTTATCATGTTCTTTGTTTTGCTTAATCAAAGTTTAATAGTGTATATTAAGGAAAATATTAACAAAGAAGGTCTTAAAGTTTTATGTTGGTCCAAAGCCATGATGATATATGCGTTAAACAAAGTGTCTTTTCTTCGTTGATTCTTGACTATGCAAAAAAGATTTTACTTTTGGTTTTTGTCTAATGCAAAAAGATTTGGTCGTGTGTACAGTTTTATTTATCTTTCTGGAGAAATTGATAGTTGATTATTATTATATTTGTAACGTTTGATTATGCTTAGAATACTATATTATTTTCCTTTAAACAAGCTGTTTTTGTCTTTGATGTCCCTACATTTGGTTAGCCTAATGCTTTTAAGATAATAATTTAGATGGTTAGTTGAATTCTTGGTCATCATTTGTAACTAAGTATACTTTTGATATTATACTAATATGGTTGAGTTTTCTTGTCTGTGATTATAAGGAGGTATAGTATAGTTTCTCTTGTTGAGTATACCAAATATATCATTATATTGAATTGTGTCGTAAACTCGCTTGCAAAGTAAGTTTGTCTTGATTTCACATAGATTTTGTGTATTATGATCAATATTAGACTTTCTTTTTTACTTTGGTGATTTTTGTTGTGACAGATATCTGTATGGACAAGGAGCCAGATGGTGTGGTGGTCTATGCGAACGGTGATTCGTGTAATCCAAATCAAGAAAATGTTTCTGAGCCTCTCTTAGATTCTGTATCACGCAATGATGCTAATGTACATACAGAGCTTCGATATGGAGAAGAGACCATCGAAGTAAATGAATATGATGTTAAAGAGTGTACTAGTGAGATCCCTGCTGGTAAGCCGATAAGAGATGATTTTGAGTCCAAGGATGTCACTAAGTCAAGTTTACCTGCAAAGCATGCTTCAAAATCAGGTCGGGGGAGTAACAAAACAAGGAACAGTACCGTTCCACAACCGTTTTCTTTAGCGACTGAGAAGCGTGCTTCATCTACACGTTCGTTTACGAGTGAATCACTCGAATCAGCTGGGTTGAAAAAGTTTCCGGATGGGCATAGTAAAGTACAAAATAAGGCCATAAAGGTTAGGATTTATGTGTTTATAGCAAATATATACTCTCTTTAATCATAAATGCGTTGTCTAATCATAGCGCCTTGCGACTATAGATTCCTAGGAAACCTTTGCAGCCAAAAAACAAGAAGCTTTCAGATGAGGAAGATACTTGCTCTGTTGCTTCTTAGTATGTTTCCTTCTAATCAAAATTTATTTCTTTGTAACTAACAAATTTCTACCCATTTATCAAATCTTGAATTTTGTTGACAGTGCCACGTCGGATGCAAAGTCTACTAAATCAAGAACTGTTATCACCGCAGCTCCTTCGTTTCGATCCACTGAGCGTGCAGAGAAGCGGAAGGAGGTGACATTTCTTTTCCTTTTGTTAGTAAATGATACATTTTGCATTGGCTTTAACTGATTGATGTTCTTCAGTTCTATACAAAACTGGAGGAGAAACACCAAGCCATGGAGGCCGAGAAAACGCAGAGCGAAGCAAGGAACAAGGTACAATGCTTTTGTCCTTTATGCTATATTTTTATAAGAAACCATACATATTTTGAATGTTTCTGACATATTCCTTTCCCTCTATTTGTATGCGTGGAACTCAAAATCTAAAGGAAGAAACCGAAGCAGCCTTAAGGAAATTACGAAAAAGTTTGAGGTTCAAAGCAAACCCAATGCCAAAATTTTATCATGAAGGGCCTCCCCCAAAGGTTGAACTTAAGAAGGTAACACACAAGGTTGTCTACAACATTCACAAAAAGAAAAATTACCCGTAAACTTTTAAAACCCGCTTCGAGTTGTTAATGTTGCATCATGCTTATCTATAATGGTGTACATAAACAGGCTCCTCCAACTCGAGCAAAGTCGCCAAAACTAGGGCGGAGGAACACAAAAGAAGGAAACAGAGCAACAGGAGCTTCGAGGCAGCATGAAACTCGAAAGACTCTAGTGATCTCTAAAGAAGACCATGATGATGAAACCACACAAAATGCTGACCAGATAAACCATAAAGAAGTGAACCAAAATTTGGCACCGGAGACCGCTTTTGCCTGCTAAAGTCTTTTTGGTCACAACAAACTGAGAGTTATGTTTCCATTGTAAGAATGTGTGGGATGTTTGTGTTTTTAACTTATGATTTGAAGTGTAAATGTGTGTAATTTAATGTTGTTTATGTCGTGTTTATGAATGTGTACACATAGAAACAAGAATCTTACTGTTGTGCTTTGCTTGTTTATAAGTTATAACGAATCTTTGTTCATAATAATTTTTAAACTCGAGAGCCTTGCTTAAACTTTTGAGGACCATAGGCGGTTTAAAATATTTCTGGCTCTTTTCATTATTTAAAAATACCACACGGTAGAATATTATAAAATGAAACCAAATGAAAAAAAATAACACACTAATGGATGGGGTCCAAGAGGCAAGAACATTGCCTTATTTATACAAAGATTTTGTCACTATATTTTCAAAAAGGAGGTTGTTTGATCAAAGCTGTCATTATTGGTAAGAAGTTGGTGGGTCAAATGAACTGGTTATTCCTTAATCATTTTATTAGTTGTTTGATTATATTATCAATATGTTGCAACTTGCTCTAACTTTCGCAAACTATATCAAACTTTAAAAATGCGAAAAAGAAAAGATTTAGTTGACAAGAAAAAAAAAGATTTAGTTGTTGTCGGTTTGTCCAAATAAAGAAACGTCATAGTCGAGTTTTGTCTTTTAACAGGGTCGAGTAAAATCGACGAATTCTTATGGGGCCAATGGTCAGTTTCTCGGACAATCGAGATTTCGTAATGGAGTGGGCCTAATATTAATGGGCCTAAATGGCCCGTAGAATAATATGTGGCGCAAGGTTAGTGGCTTGAGGTTCTGAAAGATCTCGAAGAATCTATCCAATTTCCAACACCAGACAAAAATCTTGTACTGCAGTCACAGATCAAAGTCACTGTCCAAAAGTCCACGTGTTTCTCGAGTTCACATCAACTTTTCTCCTACATAGCTGCACGTGAACCTCACTCTCTCTTTTGTTTCTGCTTATTAAATAATTTCTATGAAACTTTGTTTAATTACTTTTTTTTTTTTTGTGGGTGAAATGTCTACACTATGAAGTGAATGAATTAGAAAGAAGAAGTAAGGAAATGAGACGACTTTTTCTTGAACTATATCATTAGTTTATGTAAACGTCCATATGTGATATGTAATAACTATTAATAGCTGTGATTAGAATAGTAGTTATGGATTATGGATTTCTTCCCAAGTTAAAACTTCTCTAACTGTTTACATAAAAAGAGAATATAAAAACAAAATGATTGGCTATTACACGATGATCATTACTTTATAATCTATTTATATTTGGTAAGATGAAAACTTTTGTTAGATAATTTGGTTGGTTTGTTAGAGTTTGATGTCCTACCTTAGTTTTTTTTGTCATCTCATTTAACTAATAAAAGCATGGAGGAATACATGTTAAAATTATATAAGTAGACAAAAAAATAAATATTGGGATAATATCCATAAATATTGGGTTAATTTAATCTAAATACCCATATAAATGAAAAATTAAGAATATATACGTGCTTTTTGTATAATTAGATCTCTCTCATCAACTTGTATAAGTTGGACAAAAATATCCTTCCGCATGTAAGAAATTGTTTAACGATATAATAAAATAGTTATCGACGAGATAAACATTTCAAATGATTTCGATAATTGCAGTTTTGGATAGTTAATTATTTTGTTAGCATTATATATATATTATTCGTTTAATATGCTAAATAATTTGCTAACACGATAATGTTACACATAATGTGTTAAATGAATATTTATCGATTTAAAATTAAGAATCAATGTTTTTTTTTTGTGTATCTATCAGTTCAATAAAAAAGGATTAGTCTTTCTCTTACATGATTAACATGATAAGTCATATTATATCGCGATAATTTTACAAGTTACGTGGTAAACTACCATTTATCGTGTTACAACATTTATTATATGATTATATAAGCTAACTTATGTATTACCCTGTTTATCTATTTTAATAATTTGATCATTTCCGCTAACTTATACATTAGCATATTTATTTATCATGATAATATAATTGTTATGTTTAAAATATGTTAATATTTTATATACGTTGCTAATTAAATTGTTATCCGTACTATACAATCGAATCCAGAAAAATGTGACAATGGTCTTTGTCGTCGACAATGCTCATTCATCTATCTGGATCGATTAACCTCATCAAAACTCCAATTGGCAAATTCCTCATTCCATAATTCTGCCAAGGTCTTGAACTTTGTAGCTCAATCCATTCAATCCACTATGAAATTCTTTAGCAGCCATACTTTCTCCGATGCTATTTTAATTATGACCACCGCTTGTAAAATTATTATTGTCGGTAACATCATCACCCATCACCACTGGTAAAATTATAATCGTCATGTGATAAATCATTATGTATTGTGTTAACTTATTTATTATATGGTTGGTATCAACTAACATAAACATTAACATATGTATTTATCATGATAAAGAAGCTGTGATAAAAACTAAAGAAATAATATAAGAAAAGATGAAAAAAACGAAAAAGTGAGAACAATTAATAAGACAAGGGTTAAATGGTCCAAATCAAGTGAACAGAGTGTTTGAAATAGTAGTAGGAGAGAGAACTAATTATGAAGTTTTCTATGTATAGATAATGATAATATCCATAAATATTCGTGAAAACAAAACCTAAAATAGGAAGAACAAAGTGTAAATGATATAGCATTCAATTTTCTCCATAACAATTCCTCAATAATTCAGCTAGTTCTTGTTACCATTTAAGGACTAAACTTCAAAGAAAGGGTAAAACTAAACAAAAACAGAACATGTACTCTCCCCGCCCGGACAGTACATGGCCTGCCTCATCTGGCTGCAATCGGCGTCAAGAAATAGACATGTCAGCCTTATCCTCAAGCTCATCCACCAAGCTGTAACGTACCTCATTTGGCGGGAACGAAACCTTCGAATCCATGCCTCTTCTCCTAGACACGCTCCATTGATCATCAAGGAGATTAAACTACTCCTTAGAGCGCGTCTCGATCCTCTCTCAAGGGCTCAGATCTGTATTCCGCCACAGTTAACCCTGATGGCGACTTGGTTTTCTCTTTTCCAGTGATGGTTTTTGTCATGTTGCTTTGTATCTGTGTTTTTGGCAGGTGCTGTTTCAGGAGATGGTTTGTTTCCTCCTGCTAGGCCTGAGGTCTTTCATCCCTTTGGACTTTGTATGTTTCTTTTATTAATGGAATTAACAGTTAAAAAAAAAAAAAAAAAAGAAAAAAAAAGAACAAGGTTCAATACATAACAATGAAACAAAAAGCGAGATCTCTTCGGTACACGACCTGACCAAACCACTCCCAAACTCCAAGACGAGCAAAGTCAAACGAAGTCAAACGAGCAAAGTCAAACACAAAGGACATGACAATACGGCCCGCAATGTAGCTAACGAAACCTCCTATAGCGATTAGCGAAGCTAGTGTATCTTTCAAATAAAATGAACCTTAATTTCTATTTTGATAGGAAAGAAAGCGAGACATATTTCAATTTCCTCAAATCCTTTGGAAGCAATGTAGTTTGATGCCTTCTTTCTTCACCCATGTATTTTTTTTGTTTTAAATTTTTTACATTCTAATTTTGTCTTGATTACTAGATTACATTTTAATGTTTTTTTTTTGTTGGTAAAAGTACATTTTAATGTTGTCATTCATTCTCATTTTGATTTATTTTCAATTTTCATGTATAATATTTGTTCCCCTTGGCTACACTTTTCAAATTTATTCATAGATTTGTAACTCTTTCCTACAAATTTGTTTTTCTTTGCAACTTATTTAAATTTGTTGGAGATAAATTTTCAGTTGATAACCGATGAAATATCAAAAAAAAAAATTACAGATGCACCACATTATTAAGAAAATAAATTTGAATGCAACACGTCAATCTAAAAATTTAATATATCATAGACGGTTAGAGCATGATTATTGGTGGATCTAAAATTAGGAGTCCAAACCATATTTATATTGTAAATAATCCAAAATTTAAAATTTAGACACTTGTAGAATTTTTTAGTTTTAACATTGTCCAATGGTGGATCCATTATTGAGGATCTAAAAATACAAAAATTTTGAAAAAATGTGTAAAAGTGTTTGGGATACACTGACTCTCAAAACTTGACACACACTCTATAATCTTAAAACTCACACATTCACAAAACTTGACACACAAACTCAAGTGAATCTTCACAAGACCATGGCCTATAATGCAAGAACCACAATTTATCATCAGCTGCTACCTTTAAAATGAAACAAGAACCACAAGCTGACGGTATCTCTCTCGTTGAAGCCTTTGGCAAAAAACTTTGCAAGAATCACCGAGAGAGTAGTGTGTGGTGCAGGAAGCTGTTGTTCTGCAATCTCCCTGAAAGCTGCTGCACTATCCTTCCTTCCAGTTTCTAGAGGATAAAATGGAGCACCAGCCTGATAGTTTCAAAGACATGATTAAGCGTTGCAGTCTGCAACAAACCACAAGAGCCCTGCAATTAAGAGAAAGTTATGCCATTACACATACAATCAAAGCTAAGTAATACTACATTAACCATTCAACCATCATGAAAAATAATGACTCGAAATAAATAAGTAAGCTGAGTATACTTGGTCATACAATCAGAGATGGCATACAACAAAAGACAAGACACATCACTTAAATCAGATAGAACGATAATCAAAGCTCTATAAGAAACGTAGCCAAGGAGTCACTAAACCACTATAACATGAAAGTAAAAATTCAAACTTTAATCAGTTCACAAATAACATAAGCATTACTTGATCACAAACATTCCATTACACTAACTTCTGAAAAAAAAAACTGTTTCAGGAAACAAAAGAAAACATTCAAGCTTATGACAACATGTCAGTGATAAGCTTGTCCTTCAAAGCCATATCTATTTCACTAAGTGGCTCTGTTTTTCCAAGGAGATTCTCCAACATTTTGAGCTTGCTCTGCTTCTTCTTCAGTTCATAGTCCTCTTTCTTCAGTTCATGGTCCTGTTTCCTAATCTCCCAAATGCTCTGAATCCTTAACAGAGCATCTGGTCCTTCTTCAACGCCTTTGTTAGACTTTTTAGCTTTGACCTTTGCCGCCTTAACACCTGGTGGACGAGCCATGGCTTCATCTCCATGGCTAGCTGCTTGTGAGCTTGATGAGTGACCAGCAGCTTCAGCTCTATCCCCTACCTTTCTTCTTTTTGACTTGTCACTCTCTGCAGGAGAAGAAGCAGCACACCACTTCTGATCATGGCGAAGCTCTCTCCAACAATGGTCAAGTGTGAACTTGACCCCATAATCCCAGTGGCGGATGTACGTTATTATATGAAGGGGCAGATGCCACTGTTAAAATTTTGGAAATTAATAATATTTTACAAGAGTTTTAATTATGCCACTGTTAACATATTATTTAATGCCCCCGTTACTTTGTTTTCGTTATACAGATCTGTTTTGTATGCAATATATTAAGATTGAAAGTTCATATTATACAATTATACAAGACAAAAAGCTCAATTTATTTTTATTTCTTTTGTTAACAAGCCTATATTCATTTTAATAAAACCAAGTTCAATAATTTTTATTTTTTCATTTGCATGTTTCTTTTTCTTTACTCTTTGGTAAATTATAATTTTTAAATATTATTAATTTTTAAAATCATTTAATAATATTGCCCCGGGTAAAATTAATTTCTGGATCCGCCACTGCATAATCCTTTGAGTAGATTTGGTGAGCAAGCTTCATTACATCATTTTCATTTTGTCCGCTTGACTTCTGACTTGTTGCAGCTGCTAAGGAACCAACAAACTTGCAGACCTGATCATTGATCTTCCTCTACCTTTGCTTGCAATGGTCAGGCTCTCTCTTTGGCATCCCAACAAGCGCAGGAGAAGCAGCAAAGTAGGTTGTTATTCTTGACCAGAAGGTCATCTTCCTTTGCTCATTGGCCACCACAAGGTCTTTGCTTGTGTTCAACCAGGCTGATATGAGCACAACATCTTCCTTTGCTGACCAATTGTTATGTTTTCCTTTTTTTCCCTCAGGTGTGACTTCAACTTGAATGCTCTCTGACCATTGATCATTTTGGACAAGGACTTGGCTTGCTTCATTCTCAGTCCATGGTTGACTATTGAGCAGGTCCAAGAACCCAGAAGATTGAGTTAATGGATTGGAAGAATCCATTACACCACTTCTGGCTGAGATGAAGAAAGAAAGAAAGAAAGACAGCAAAAACAAAGAAAGAAGAGGACAAAAAGAATAAAGAAAGAAGAAAGACTGAAGAAAGACAGAAGAAAGAGACTGAAAGAATAAAGAAATCTTGGTGGTTGTTTATATTGATCAGTCGAACAACTTGATCACACAACTAACAAGCATTTATCACTTGAGAGTAAACAACTAACTAGCATTGATCACAATGTAACAAGCATTGATCACACACAAAGCATTAATAAAACATGATGTAGACAGTTGCTAAACAACTAACAAGCATTTATCACAACTAACAAGCATTTACTTATTAAGTCTTTTACTTATTAACGCAGGAAAAGTAATGGAGTTTGTTAACAGAGAATGATCCTTAAAACACCTAGCCAACAATGCTTACTTCAGAATCTTCATTCATTAAGAGAAAGCTGAAAAACACTTAACAAAGACATACCACATTCATAGCAGAAACAGGGAGCCAGCCTCCATGCTGCTGTTGTGCAAGATCTAGAAGAGGAATAACTGCAAACTGCTTGTAATTGGATGGATAGTAAGAGAGTATCTCCTTAACCTACACAAGTTGGACAAAATATTAGAATGTCCAGACATGAAAGATACAATAAAATGAAACCAAATCACTACAAGAAAACATCACAATTTCCGACGACGGTATTGGTCGGAAATTCGTCGGAAATAGCATATTTCGACACATTTCCGACAAAATCAAATTCGTCGGAATTCTCTGGTCGGAAACCATAAGTTATCGGAAATTCGTCGGAAATTATCGACGAAAACTATTCGTCGGATATTTTGTCGGAAATATTTGTCGGAATTTTGTCGGAAATTTCCGACGATATATTTCGTCGGAAATTTGTCGGAAACTACAAAACGCGGAAAATTCATTTGAATTGAATGTACAAAGGCGGGAACATGAAAAATCATACATTTTCCGACGAAATTCCGACGAACGTAGAAATTTCTGACGAATTTCCGACGAAATTAATTATTAATTAATTATTTACTTAATTATAAATTATTTAATTTTTTCAAAACAAAAATCAAAATAATATTTCTGACGACTTTCCGACAAAATTAATTATTTATTTATTATAAATTATTTATTTTTTTCATTTTTTAAAATAAAAATAATTAAATAAATAATTTCCGACGAATTTCCGACTAAACTTTCCGACAAATTTCCGACTAACAAAACTTTCCGACTTAAGTTTCGTCGGAAATATTAAAGGTTTAAACTCATAATTTCTGACGATTTTTCCGACTAATATTTCCGACCAAAGCGTCGGAATTTTGTCGGGAAATGTGCAGTGAATAAACATGTGTTCACCTAATATTTACGACGAGTTTTCCGACAAGTTTTTGACAAATTTCCAACCAATTTCCGATAAAATTAAATAGTCGGGATTTTCCATGTTTTTCGATGAATCCTTCCGACAAAGTTCCGACGAATTTGTGGTCGTCGGAAAATTTTCTCTTTTTTCGACGAATTTTTTTTCCCTCGGAATCTTGTCGGAAAGTCGTCGGAAACCTGTCAGAAAATTTCCGACCAAACATTTTGTTGGAAATTTTCCTCGGAAATGACTATGTTTTCTTGTAGTGAATGCACAAGAATGTATTAGTCACAAAATAGCCAGATCAGGAGGTAGGGATTATGTTAGTTGGGATCAAACAAAACATTCCAGCTCCAAAACATTTCAACATTATCACAGAAAAAAAAACGTGTTCAATCTATAAATCAAACAATCTATACCTAAAATTGTGTTCAATCATGGCTAATCTCGCTATCCCTAAGCACAATTTGACTAAGAAACCAAGAACCCTAATTTACCTAAAATCACATAACCCTAATTTGTTACCTAATCAAATTCACAAGAATTTATAGCAAGAGAAAGACGTTCTTACCATGAGAAAGAGTTGATGAAGGTTTCACGCCGATTTGGTGAAGGAAAGTCATGAATTGCTTCAGGAAAAATCGCGGATAGTTTCAGGGAAAGTCGTGGATTGCTTCAGGGAGTGTCCCACGTCGGTGGAGATGATGATCAGGATAGATCAAGTAGTCGGAGATAACGATTTCTCCTCCGTTTGCTTTCGATTTCAGAGAATCTTGACGATTTTCGCATGCGGCGTTTTGCGAGAAAGAGAGAGATAGAGGAGAAAGAATCGCAAATGAAAAACACGAGAAATTTTTTTTTGGTCTGTAATACATATGTCCCGACCAACCACATTGCGACACGTCACAGATCCAAAGCTGTGCAACAAATCAAAAAATAGAGCCGGATCCATTGTTTTTAATCGTTTTGGATTAAATTTTTGGACCTATTAGACCTTGGGCTTCTGCTTGGATCCCCCGATAATGATGCTCTTATCGCATAACAATGATTCTCATGCATTTTATCTTGAGAAATTCAACACTGCTCGTAGAAATAATCAAAATAAACATCATATTTTTGAACATGCCCATATCTCATTATTTTATTTTTTTAAAATCTCAATTTTCTGTGACAAAAAGTAAAAGACTTCGAACAATAATTTAATTACTTAAATACTGAAAAAGGAAAAGTAGAGATTTATGGATTAAAAAAATATATAACGATAATCTTATCAGTACTGTAATCTTATCCACAATAAAACAACACGCGCCTAAAAAATGAAGCGTGAGATTTGGTTTAACGATTAACGCCACGTCATCAGTACTGTTCCTATCACCACCCGCCAACGTCTTTTCGGTACAGCAGCAAACAACCAAATTAATAATCATTTTTAATTAAATTTAAAATTAATAAATAATCGGAAATTACTCTTATCTTCTTCCTCCTTTTGATTCTCTTTTGAATCGCTTCCGTTCAATGTCTCCGGCGAAAACAGAGCAATCTGAAATCATCTTAAGGCCATAGATTCGTTCAATAGTTATGGATATGTTCATGGATTTCTTCAATAAACCTTCTGTTACAGAAACATTCGTCGACATTTTGCTATGTGCAGTTCCGATTTGGGTCGCTGTTATGATCGGGCTTTTGATTGGTTGGTCTTGGCGTCCACGCTGGACTGGCTTGGTTTATTTAGGGTTCCGTTCTAAGCTTCGGTTTCTATTGACTGCTCCTCCTGGTTTTGGTGCTCGTCGTATTTGGCTTGCTTTCACCGCTCTCTCTGTTTTTTCCGTTTGTCGTACTCTTTGGTCAAAAATCGGTTCTACTTCCAAGAGATCGTCGGTTAATAACGGTTTAGCTCCGTCGTCTAAACCGGTTGAGGAAGAAGCAGTTAGTGATATAGTTACAGAGAAAGAGCAAGATGTTGTGACAGAGAAGGATTTAGAGCATTTGTTGTATCTGCTTAAAGATGGAAATGCTAATTTGGAGTGGCAATCTATGATGGATAAGTCTACTCCTAATATGAGTTATCAAGCTTGGCGGCATGAGCCTGAGGTAATCTAAGTTTTAAAGACTCTTAAATACGCGACCGGGTATTGTAAGTGGCAGAGTGGCCTTGCTGCCACGATCCACTGAAATTCAGTCCTTTGTTTCTAAGACGACAATAAAAAAAAGTTTTAAAGACTCTTGTTTCTTTAGGATTATATGACATATCATGATTTAGTTTCTGAATGGCGGGTATGTTGTTTGTCAGACTGGTCCGGTTGTTTATCGTAGTCGAACTGTTTTTGAGGATGCAACACCAGACATTGTTAGGGATTTCTTCTGGGATGATGAGTTTCGACCTAAATGGGATCCGATGCTTGCTTACTTCAAAACCTTGGAGGAAGATCCTCACACAGGAACTACCATTGTTCACTGGATTAAAAAGGTATTTTGTGGTTTCCTTCATGAACATGTTATATATGCATGTACTAATTTCTTTTGTCTACAGTTCCCATTTTTCTGTAGTGACCGGGAATACATTATTGGCAGGAGAATATGGGAGTCTGGAAAAAAGTATTATGCTGTGACAAAGGTATGATCTTGCTTTTTGCTTTAGCATGGAGCAAAATATCTCTCTAGTAGTTTGGAATAGCGGAACGCTGGTTTGATATACTGTTTTTGGTATTCAATGTTTCTAGGGAGTACCTTATCAAGCTCTACCAAAGCGTGATAAGCCGAGGCGAGTAGAGGTTTATTTCTCAAGTTGGATTATTAAAGCAGGTATGTCCACTTAAATTGCTTGACAGCTTGCTAATTTCCCTTACCAGATTGTGTCATGTTTGATTCTAAGCGGAGTACCGAAAATGCAGTTGAATCCAGAAAGAGGGATGGGCAGTTATCAGCTTGTGAAGTCTCCCTTGTCCACTATGAAGACATGGGAATCCCAAAAGATGTAGCAAAGTTAGGAGTCCGTCATGGCATGTGGGGAGCCGTAAAGAAGCTAAACTCCGGCTTAAGGGCATACCAAAGCGCTAGAAAACCTGGGACGTCTCTTTCACGGAGTGCGCAGATGGCAAGTATCACCACAAAACTGAACATGGATTTGGTGGAAACATCTGGAGCAGAGGAAGAAGAGAGAGGACGTGCAGTGGAGAATGCGAGGAAACAGAAGGATCAGGTCAGTGTAGATTGGAAATGGATTGTTGTAGGAGGAGTGGCTTTGGCTTGTGGGCTTCATTCTAGTGCTATAGGCAAGGCGTTAATGGTTGGAGCTGGGCACAGACTTGCTCGTAGGTGAGATCTTTTACCTGAGAGAATCATAATCTTATCTGTTTCACTGGAGAATTCTTAGACCAACACAGAAACACAATATTATTGATATGGACTGTGTTCGCAAACCATGCAGAGTAGTTTTGAAGTAAGGGCTGAAATTTGGTTGTAATACGGTTTAAGACTCTGGAGCTTATTGAACGGTTTTAGTAAAGATACAATCTAGCTTTCAATTTTCTTTCCATGGAGGTGTATTTCATCTGGAGAAATTATTTAAAGATCTATTTTACAATTTTTACTAACCTTGATACCATAGCTACTAAAAGCTTAAAGCTAAAGTTGCAGCGGTCTTTTACGTTTATCTTCAATTAGCTCTGATGCTGCAGATGAACTTTCTCACTCGGTAAATCTTCTGGTTTTGTATGAAGATCCTCTGCGTAAAGTACCGAATCATCACCAAATCCGGTTTCCGATTCATTTGAATCCCAATCTTCATCATCTGTTTCAGATAGTTCCCCTTCTGCTAGAATCTCACCATCATCTCCTACTGCATATGTCTCTGGAAATGCATCATCTTCTTCTTCCTACAGAATAGCAGCAAGCCGTGTGAGACCTTAAACACAGATTCTGTGATAACCGAAAACCATTAAAAAAAAAGAGTGATTCGAGGTGCTTACGTCTGTCTCCTCATCGCTAGAAGCATAAGCCATATCAAGCTTGTTGTATAACTCTTCATCACCTTTGTCTGTTACCTTCTCCATTTGTTCCTGATACAATGATTGCAGGTTCTCGAGTTAGTCTACCATTGCTGAACAAACTACATTCTTTGGTTTATCAGTGAATGCATGATACAGTATAATTAGACAAAAGCCAATGTACAATGAGTTAGATCCATTACAATTTCAGCTCTCAGCTGTTCTGCTTTCGCCTGCATCGTAGAAATGTGCTTCAGAAGACCCTGTTTAATGCAAACGGAATACGGATCAGCTAATGAGTTCCAAATAAGAAAGCAAATGATGGTTTTATATCAATGAACCTCGCGTCTTTGGAGCTCAATGGAACGCGCTAAAGCCTTCCTCTTTGTCAAAAGATTTTTCGGCCTCAACATGGTAGGACGCTTATAGTCTTTTCCTCTGTACACGATAATGGCATATCCTTTGGTAACCTTGTCAATAGAAACCAGGATACCACCACTCTCGGCTTCAAGGGCTAATGCCACTTTCTTTACACCGTCAAAAGTTTTAGCCTTCACAATAATTTTGACCAACTCTCTGTATTTCCAGTGCAAGTGCATGTTCTCCACCGTACCATCAAACACTCCTCGCCTACCTGAAGCAACATTTTCACGTTTCTTTTACGAGTCTAAGCATATATAGGACACACTCTACTACACTCATCTGTTATTGATAATTTACCTAGAAGTAAGAAAGCTTTCATTTTCAAGCCAAGCTTGCGGAACATAAATCTCTCTTCATCAGTTATGCTGTCTGGGTCTTCTCTCTGCTCTGCAGGCTTAAGACACTCTTCCACCTTAGCCAAACCACGTTCAGCTTTCAACAGCTTTCTCTCAGCCTATAGCAGAAGAACCAATCCCATTAATTTAAAGAACAACTCATTAACACATGATATGTGAATCTAACTCACATGTAGGAGAAAAGAAACAAGAGGCAAGTCCAGAACTCACAAAAGCAAGTTTCCTTTCGAGCTTCCTGACAAGATTTTCATGCCTCAATATCTCAACCTCTTGTTTCACTTCGTCGGAATGATCATCATCGTCCAGATTTTTTCCCCACTTACCAGTCGCATCAAGAGTTTCACCAAGAGTACCAGCAGAAACAAGTTTTTTCGGAGGTTCAATACATGGGACAATCAGAGCCGATGAACCTCTCAAACGTGCCTGTTCTTCTTCGTCTTGCAAAGTCCTAACAAACCTCTCCTGCTCCACCAATGCGTCAGCTACTTCTCGTGACAAAAAATTCTTTCCTCTGTAGAAAACCAAGAAGTCTTTATTCCTAGAGAGCAGTATACCTCCTGTCAGTTTCTGCAGTTACTTACCAAAAACATGATATCAAATATACAGCTACAAAATCCAGATTAAAGACAAAAGAAGCATAAATGTATACACAGGACAGAACAAGAGATGCTTAAAGACCAAAAGTTGAGAAAATAGATAGACATTCTATAATCTTTATATGACTGGATCAGTTCAAAAAAATTTCAGCTCTCTTTCTCATTTTCCCAGAAAGTGAGGATAATAGAATTTTCTCTCCAATCAGCAAGTCAACATAAACTTGCCTATAACGATTAGAAGGATACACAAAAGGTATTTCAACGTTAACCAGCCAAGAGTCCTTATTACCTTGAGATCTTCAGCCATTCTCTCACTGGTAGTTGATTGCACGCCACGTTTAATAGCAATCTTTGCAAGCATACTCTTTTCCCATAACCTGACCATTGCTGTCGCCAAGCCTTGGAGCTGCCTACTTCGACCTGGAAATCAAAAGAAACTTCTACTCTTCAAATACTCTTTCAGACTCCCAACGAGTTGAATTTTTTTTTAAGAAATCTCATACCTAAAGCAAAGTGTGGAGGAATAGATCTGGCAAGTCTTCTCAAAGCTGTTGCCTCCTTTGGTCCCAGAGATGATCTTACTCCATAAGGAAGTACCCTGAAAGGCGGTTCATAACCAGGAATGGCGCCTGGAAGCAAATCAGCATCTACAGGTAATGGGTTATCTCCCGGCCAGTCCATGAACCTAGGACCAAGACCATCTAACAGTTCATCAATTTCATCTTCATATTCTACATCTGGTTGAGATGTCTGGTCTTTCTTTTCCACACTAGTTGTCACCTGCTCTAACTGAGGAAGATGAACTTTTCCATCACTATTATCCACCATAGTTGTCGTTTCAGGTAAGGAAGAAGGCGGCGTCTCCTCTCTTCTTTGCTTGTTCCATTTTCCTGATGGAAGCTCATAACTGACACCTCTGTACAAAGAGATGGAAGTCCCGGACCTCCAAATCACTAAACCACCAGTTTTTTTCTACCATAGAGAGGAAAAGAAAAGTACGTTTTAACAAGATAAAGGAGAAGACATTGGACAAAATCTGACAAACTTATGCTTTCATATTGAACATTAGACTTAAATTGTGTGTTTATGATCTTTGCAGACGAAAGACAAGCCTTATGCAACCAAATACAGTTATTGGGGGGGTCATAAGAAGCAAACCTCTAATATCTCATGCATCTTTCTCATGTTAAGCGCGCTTGCTCCTTCAATCTTCAATCTCACAATCTCTGCGCTTTTCCACTTCTCCTTAATAGCATCCACTGCCACCTGAGTCACACCTGCACCCCGAATCCTCATCTTACTCGCTGTTCGAAACGTCAAATTCCTCAACCTCCTTAGCTCTGATTCCGGAAGAGTCATTTCCGCAAGCGAGTATCTATTCTCCTTCTTCGCAGTCCACTCTGCTTCCAACTCCTTCTTCTCCTTGGCACTCATCTTCTCCCAAGGAAACCCAACTTCTCCATTACTTCCAAACACATCATCTCTACCAAGTAACGATTCCTCAGTGAATCCTCCTCTAGTATTCGGTAAATTCCCTTCTTCAACATAAAATATATCCTCCACCGACCCTTTCTCAATCCTTCTCTCTTGTTCAATCTCCTTATTCTGAACCTCCTCACCCTTCTCCATATATCCATACTTCTTCAATTTCTCCACAATCTTCTCCATTGTACTACCTTCACCATCTCTACTTCTATTATCATCACCACTCACAATCCCTCCTTCTTTTCGATAATTCACAACTACCTTTGGAGGTTTAGGTTGATTACGTTTCTGAATTCTATTCCAATTCTCTAACCACTCACCATTATTACCATCCCTACTAAAGCTAAACCTCCTCGATGGAATTTGATAATTTCTCGAACTAAAGACAACACCTTTACAAGACCCAATTGAAATTGATGAACTATACCTTATGAAACGGGAGCAGAAGGAGCTTTGAAACGAGTAGACAAACTTCTTCGTGACAGTAGTTGGGTAAAAATGGAGACTGGGTTTCATCGCCATTGATGGGTTTATTCACAGAGAAATGTTTCTGTAATCCAATCCATAAAAAACGAAACTTTCAATAAAAATTTCAGCTTTTAGTAGTTTCCTTGCCCTCACGAAGCTCTGTGTTTATCCATGGCGGGCAAAAGAAGAGTGGAGAGATAACTAGATCCTTGTTTGGATACAGATCTTTCGTTAACCTTAACTTAAACCAAACAGAGCACAAAACCGGCGCATATTATCACATATAACTTAAACTGGCTAAAATGAGCTGTTATTTAAATGGTACAAAAACGATACCGTTTTTGAATCCTCAAAAGCAAGCAAATCAAATATATAAAGAGTTTTCCATATTTGGGTCTCAGCAATAATTAAATAAAGAAAGATGCTAAAACTAGCAAGTCTTTAAAAGGAAACTTATTCTGCAAGAAATGAGTTTAAAGAGAAGAAGAAAAGTTTAAAGTTCTGAGAAGAATTATTCAGAGTCAGAGCCAGAGCCAAAGCCAGAGCCAGAGCCAGAGCCAGAGCCAGAGGCGTCAGATTTGAAGCTGTAATGGAGATTCATGAGGAAATCAGCAGCGGAGCTTCCGACCATGGCGCTTCGTCGCTCAGGCAATGGAGTAGTTTGGACCCACCAATCCACCAAGCTATGTAGCGTCAGTGACGAACACAATGGCTCATTCCTTAGCCATACCTCCACCTGCAAAAGGACATCAAAAATATTAGAGTTAAAAGACGAGAGAAAGAGAGAAAGACAAAGATAGAGAGAGTAGTTTAGTTTACTTGGTCTTCGCTTTCGAGACCGAGCTTCACCATTAGATACTTCTTGAGATATGAGACAGTCATGTTTCTATCTCTGTGAATATAAAAACAAATCAAAGAATCAAGATCACATATTCTACAGCAACAAAAAAAAAAGCGAATTGAGATTATAGTTGAAACTTAATTAGTACTTACTTCACTCTTATGCAGCGAGCGTTGATCGGTGGAAGTAGCATTTCAATGTTCCTGAAAACCGAAAAAACCGAGTCGTAAAACGCTTCAAATATAAACAGAATCATAGGTTAAAAGATATGAAAAAGAAGATAGAAAAATGGTTTAGTACTGAGTCTTGGAAGGCATTAACGAAAACCAAACTGCATTGGTGTTACGTCCTTCAACTTTCTTTTCCTCTTCCACGGTAACCGCAACTTCTGGTGTAGTATTATTAGCTGCTGAATTAATCGTCCTCCCGTCTTTTCGGGGTCTCAAAGAATAACTCTTTTCCACCGGTTTCTTCCCTTTCTTCCTCCTTGATCTGGAGGTAGCACCATTGCTCTTCAGTTTCTGACCAGAGTTGTCCTCTGTATCCCTATCAGAGCTAATAAGGACAGTTTTTTTATTCACTTGAATAGGGACTTCCTCTGTTTCCCTATTCACGACACACTTGTTGTGAATAGGTTCAACAGATTCCTCTGTATCGCCATCCGAACTTAACACTGGCTCAACGATAACAGGAGGAGTATCGTTGATGTTTAGTGGCGCTACTTCCTTAGCATCCAAGGACTTACAAAGATCGTTCTCCTTTGGTATGAATTCTTGACATGTCGATCCTTCAGCTTCATCCTATGATGCATAAACATTAGTTGGAAACAGATAGTTAACAAAAGAGAACAATAACTAAACACAGATTCTATATACTGACCAATCCATTGTCTTCAGGTTCGTTGTTCAGATCAAAGAAATTCTTAATTTCAGGCTCCTTAGGAGGCAGTTCGGGTTCCGGTTTCGAATCAAACTTCTTGGGGAGTGAAGATTTTCTTCCACGTTTCTTGAATGTGATTATCGGTTTACGAGAGCTTTGAAGAGCTTGTACGGTCTCCCTATGCTTCTCCTCCACAACCACAATGGGTGGCTCCACAACCACAATGGGTGGTTTCAATGGAGTATCAGGTGAGGATGATACTCTAGATGAAGAGACCACTGGTGAAGTTAGAGATTTTCCCTTCTTTTTCGAAGATTTCACAGAGGCTGCCTTAACCCTTTCCGTCTTTGCCCGGTCGACTTTCAGCTTCAAACTTTGCCAACTGTAATCCGACCTGCACTTATATAGATACCTCAAATCACATAAAGATAGATGCAAATGCTAAGAAGTAAGCAAGCGAGAATGTATACAATTTAAGAATATGAAAAAGATACAATACCGAAGTTTATGTAGAGGAAAAACACCGAGGTTAACGTTGCAGACTGGACAAGCTTTCACTCTCTCATTTATGAACTTGTTACGAATGCAGCTCCTGCAAACTGTTACCACAAATTGTACAAGTCCCAATTCATATATAGACACAAGATATGACAATACTTAAGCCAGGACTAGAAACATAACAAGCCAGAGAAACAACATATGAATACAACAAATGAATTGGAGACAAAACAACTTTGAAATCACAAAAACATTAACACAAACTGAATCATCCACTTACAAAAAACAGTCCTTAACTTCAAAACAGTACACTGATATATGTTGAAACACATACAACACCAAAAAGCTAAACAAAACATTGGTTTCAAGTGTCAGAATCAATCTGTTATAGTCATTAATCTACACCAATTAATATATCCAACAAAGCAACACAAAGACAACAACAACAGAGAGATAGGCACAAACAAAAATCAGAACCTAAACGATATAATTCCATAAAATCATAAGGAAAAAATCGAAGGGTCATCGTTACTTACATGTGTGAAGACACTCGGAGATTGTGGTGGCATCCTTAAACCGATTGTTGCAGAGCGGACAAGCAAATTTTGGCTCAACCACTTTCGTCTCCACCTTTGTTAGCATCTTTCTCTCCGATTCCAAAACACAACAAATCGATAAGATTTTATTGATTATATAGCTTCGTTCACGTAACGCAGCATGGTGCATGTACGAATAACACAAACCCACAAAAAAAAAGTGTCTAGCTTTATTGGTGTTTTCTCAGAGAGAATCGAATGGGAGGTTTTGGTCTCTCACAGCTCTTAAGTTTCGCTCTCTCTGTCTCTCTCAGAGAAAAAAAATTGTGTAAGAAAAGGTTTTGATTTGGAAGTGAATTGCTTTTAAGTATTTTTCGAAAGGGTTTGTTTTGAAACTTTGGTATAATTAGAGGCTCAAAGTGAAAAGTTTAAGATTTCAGTGGCTCACCAAAAAATATATTATAATTCTTTTGCCAATGATTATTTGAGTTATGCATTAGCTCTAATTTATATTTAACAATTTATTGCAAAGTTTTTCAAATATATAGTTATATATTTGTTCATAAAAAAATATTTTATATTTATTTTTCAAGCTATCTATTTTTCTTTTTGTTAACTTATAATCCTTATATTTTGGCGTTACTAATTTGTACACCATTTTTTACGTCAGCAATTACGTATTTAACAAATAAAGATTTAGATTTTTTAGCTATTTAAGGAAAATTGAATTAAATGCGTATCTCTGACTTAAAATCTCTAAATATTTTGTAAATTTCTATGTATATGTTGTTCAATATCAGGAAAAATATCTACATGTAGTTACGTGCCAAAAACTTTTAATCTTTCTAAACAATTTACGCCATTTCTTTACGTCAGCAATTACGTATTTAATAAATGAAAATTTAGATTTTTAACTATTTAAGTAATTTTGAATTAAATGTGTATCTCTGACTTAAAATCTCTATTTATTTTGTAAATTTCTATGTAGGTTTTGTTCAATATCGTGAAAAATATATGCTTGTAGTTTACGTGTCAAAAACTTTTAATCTTTCTAAAAAATTTCCAAGTATATACATTTAATATTTACTTTGACCACACCAAATTTGGTATTATGCCAGATATACAGTTGAGTTAGATATTTTTTTTAAATAATGATATTTGTGTAAAAAGTATCCCATAATTATTATTTGACAAGTTAAAGAACGTTCACAACTTATGTATCGTTACAAAAACAGTTTAGAAAATATTATAAAAATTTAGTATTTTGAGAGGGTTGGTTTGAGACTTTGTATAAATAGAAAGCTTAACATGAAATTGTTAAAATTTGGGGCCTCAACAGTAATATATATATATATATATATATATATATATATATATATATATATATATATATATATATATATATATCTTTGTGCATGGTAATTATAGTGATGCATAGATTTAATTTATCCTCAAAAACTAATTGCAATATTATTCAAATATAGAGTTATTAATTTTGTCATAAGAACATGACATTGTATAAAATTTGTATATTTATTTTTCAAGCTCTTTAATTTCTTTTTATTAACTTTTCATCCTAATAGTTTGGCATTACTAAATTGTAAGGCAATTACACTTTTTTTTTTACGTCAGCACTTACGCATTCACAATATAAAAATTTAGAATTTTACTTTAAGTAAATTGAGTTAAATTTGTATTTCTGACTTAAAATCTCTGAATACGGTATAATTTTCTATGTATGTTTGTTCAATATCAGGAAGAATATCTGCATGTAATATATGTGTCAAAATTCCAAATCTTTCTAAACAATTTCATGTATATACATTGAATTTCATCTTGGACCACACCAAATTCGTATATTATGCAAGATATTTTGTTTAATTATATATTTTCTAAAATGATGCTACATGTGTAAAAATTATCTCATATATTATTTGACGAGTTGGAGTATTTATAAATTTTCCTACTTGTCGTTACAAGAAAAGTTTTAGAAAGTTTTTTTTAAGTAGAATAAATGTTTAAGCTACTTTTAGTGTTTTGAAATGTGTATGCAAGAACAATGTCTCTCGGAAAATAATTTTGAATTTCTTTTATGAAGTTTTTGATGAGGTATTTATAGAATTTACATTAGCCCTGTCTAAATTCATATCAAATGTATCAATTATTATAGACAAAACATTGGTATATAAAGAAAACCTACGTGAAAATATGAATCCTTCTTGTGAAGTGTTTGATGAGATATTTTATGTCTGAAATCTAAATTATCCTTATAACAAAGATATTTGCATGCAGATTTTCAAAAAAGAAAAACATTTTCACTTACTTTTGTTCTTACTTCGTTTTATTTTATTTTTTTTTACCATATTCCATTCGTTTTATTTTCTTAAGTGTAAAATACTAGAAATCAAATCGTACAATAGATAAAAGGGCCTTCCTAGAAAGTAGTATATAAACGAACCTCTATAGATGTAAACTAGGCCTTCCATATTATGGGCTCATAAGGCTTTTGGGTCTGTACAAGTTTGGATTTTATTTGTTTTGGAATTTGTAAAGTGTCTCTTAGACATTGCAAGAATTCAATGGTCATACTTTTTTTTTTTTTTTGAATAACCGCGGGTTTCCCAAAGGCTTCCTAGGCCCAAAGATTAGAGCTGGCAATTCCACTATGTAAACCTGCCAGTGGCCGTGCCTCGAACCCTGGTGGCGGAAGTCACAGCTGTAAAGTTTATAGTCATAGATAGTCAAAAAATAAATTTTTGGGATGGAGATTTACTACACGTACATGATGATGATTGTTACTATGCTGCTTATATTGAACTCAAAAACTTTACATAAACAAAGTAAAATAAAACTAGACATGGAGAAATGCATGCAAGTAAAAAGTCCCAACTCCCATATTCAGTAGTTCAAAATCATAATTTAAATTAACTTTTCCTTAAAAGAATATTTCGAATTTGTTATTTTAATTAAGTAAACAAATGGGCATGCTATTGTAGTTTCCTAAATGTTTTATTTTCAAAACCAAACACGTATTATGTCCAGATCATTTGAATATTTATTGTTTCTGTAGTTTGGATCTTTTATGTTTTCTATATATTTGCATGTAGCATTGTTAATCTTTGAACTTAAATCAATAAGATAGTATAGTTCTTAATTAGATTTGACCTAGAATTTGCAAACGCATGCATGGCCCTAGTAGCTTAAGCATACTTTTCCATCACTTGCCTAATTTTAAAAGAAATTAAGTTCTATCGTTTCATCGGATCCAAGAAAAAAGTTTGGGTATTGCAATCATCAAACTCATGAATTTTATATTTAGACCATCTCCAGTAGGAAGGCAAATTTCTCCTTCTATATTTTTTCTACATCACTTTATTCTTCTTCCATATCATTTCATTTTTTTATTTCACACACAACTCTACAATAGAAAGGCAAATCATTTTCTCTTTCCTCCAACTCATTTTCTCTTTCTTCCACATCACTCCATCATAAAAAATTCATTTTATATTTATTTATTTTATCTTTATTATTTTATTTATGTTATACATTTTATAAATACTATTACTCCTAATATATTTATAATCACACAATATTAATATTATTTTATATATCTAATCTATTTTTTTAATTAGAGTTGATTAATATTATAAAAATATAATTATATAATTATTTCTAAATAAATAAACAACACTCGTTATTATTAATAAAGACAAACCAAACATACATAATTCATTAAAATCTTACAACAAAACAAACACCAAACATTAATAAACTTAGAAATAAATTTTGATATTTCTAACTGAGGGTTGCTCCGAATTTTTGCCAAATATGCTCGACAAGATCCTTCTTCAATTGAATATGTTGACCCCTATCACGTAAATCAGCTCTAACATGAATATCCGATTCTGACCGGCCTTGCACATGAACTTCAAATTGTGGTAATATTTGGGTGTCGACGTTGATCGAGGAGCTTGATGCAGAATTGTTTGAAGGTTCGAAATCGATATTTTCCCAGTTTCGCGAATATGTATCACGTTCATCCTCTACTATCATGTTATGTAAAATAATGCCGACCCGCATTATTATACCTAATACCTCGATATCCCACATTCTAGATGGTTGCCAAACAATAGCAAATCGTGCTTGGAGAACACCGAATGCTCGTTCCACGTCCTTCCTACATGACTCTTGTTGTTTGGCAAACAATTGTGCTTTGTCGCCTACAGGAATTTGAATTGACTGAACGAAGACAGGCCATTTAGGATAGATTCCATCGGCAAGATAGTATGCCATATTGTATTGCCGACCATTTACGATGAAGTTCACCTCCGGGGCTTCACCAGAAATGAAAAGAGAGTGTTTAAACTTGAGATTTTTTTTGGTGTCCAAATGATATAAACGTAGTCTTTATATATAGATGTTAAAAAATAAAAAATAATGGTATAAATTTTTTTATTTATTTTTGATCAATTATTGAGCAAAAATAGCATAAGAAGAATGGAAAAAAGAAAATAAATAAAATAAAACAGCGAGCGAATCACAAACTGCCACGTCAAAAATTATGTGGGAACCGTCAGAATTTTATGGAAGGCAAAATTTGCCTTTGTCGATTGAGTTGGCATTTTGCCTTTTGAATTTGTCTTCCTATTGAATGAAAATACACCATATTTGCCTTGCTATTGCATTTGGTCTTAGTGATCCCATGACACTCATTATTTTCTTTACTAGTATTAGTGTAGCTAGATAGTACTCTCTGTTCTTAATAGTTTGATGTTTTGGGATTTTTTCTTGTTCCACAAAGTTTGATGTTTTGTAATAATATTATTATTACTTTTAATCTTAACCAATAGGAAGAGTAGAGAAGTGAAACTAAAATTATTAAACAAACAAACAAATAATTAAATAATATAAAAATTAGCTTTTCTTAATTTATGTGCAAAACTCAAAACATCAAACTTAAAAGAACAGAGGGAGTATTAAAAACAGATTTGTATGATCGAGCTTGATTCACTACCAATGAACCTTACCCTTAAACTCTACATTACTCGACTTCATTTGTAATATCTCTGGATTTTCAATGGACCCGGCCTACACTGAATTAATATATGGCTCTAAACTTAGAATTGAAATCAAAAGTTATGATATTGGTTAGGAATATAGTATAGTTACTATACATAAGAAGAATTAAATTGTCAAATATTGTTGGTGTATCATACTTAATTAGGACCCATGAGATTGGCGCATTGCTTTAGTTTTTTTTTTTTTTTGGTTCAAAGTCATTATCATATTGCACGTTTGACCTTGGTTTTGGTTATTTCTTTCTACAAAACGATCGGCAATTCTATATTAGTGCGAGTATACATTAAATTAGAATATGACACAAACATTGAGACAAATTATAAAATAGGATGAAATTTTCTTCTCGTGATCGGGAAAATAGGGTACAAATTACAATAACATAATGGCCATATGAATTAAAAGACCCATGAACATGCACATGCTCTTGTTCCCTACCCCTCTCATGGGTCCTGAATTTAATAAATTCCTCCCACAAAATTAGAGCGCAAAAGAGGTCAAATTCTACTATTTGGAAGCATCAACGACTTACATAATTTTGATGAGACTTCTAATCTATAATATGAATAATATATCTAATGATCTATCAACCAATAACAATAAGAACCATCAATAACTCGTAAGTCGTAACAAATTGTACGTGTGTAACAAACATCCGATTATTAAAACTGTTAGACTAAGTTTATATCCTCTTTTGTAAGTGTATCCTAATCACTTCTTCTTCTTTTTTTTTGCAAAATGAAAACAAACTATATGGGTTTGAAATTAGGAAAACAACATATTTTTGGAGAGATGACTTAATTAATCTTGTAAAGCCGCCACACATATAATCATCGTCAGTTTAAAATATGACAGATTACGGACCACATGTCCCAAAAAATTAGGATACAATTTATGACGAAATGACAACAAACCAACTTTAGTTTCTAGCTACTACTTCTATTTTTGTTCATTAATTAAAGACTTCGTCTAAAAGTCAATACATAATCAGATTCTTGAAACCAACGAACACTTCTCGTGTTAACAAGAATTTGATTACTACTACCAGTATGTGACTTGTTAATATAAATTTGAAGTTACTTCTACGAGTATGGCTTGAAAGATCCACTTTGGCATCCATAATGCATTTGTTACCGTACGTGTTTTGGAAGATTTAACTCAGAAAAATATATAACGATATGGATTCTTTTTTTTTTTAACACCAATAACGATATAGATCCAAGACATTATTTTCTTTCTGCAATAGATTCTCTTCGAAAAGATCCATCGTAGAAAATTGAGCAATATAATGTTCCCTAAATTTAGCTGAAGATTTTCCACTACTACTAAAATAGGTCCTATGATTTTTCTCATATCTTCATGAATACTAGCAAATACTACTTTTGAGAACCTCTCTTCACTTGTTAAGTAACTTTAATAGCTCGATTCATTTTGTAAACGTTCTTGTAGTGAGTAAATTTAATTAGTGTTATAAAATCATGCGTCTAGGCATTTTGAAAAATCAATTTTTTTTTGTTTTGTGCAAAAGAAATCAAGTTAATAAGTACTTTTTTTTTTGTCAACTTCAAGTTTATAAGTCCTTAATTGTCATTTATAGTGCCCATACAATAGCATTACAAGAGTTAGGAAGACAAGGAAACGCAAGTACTAGCCTTTTTTTTCACAGAGTAGAATAAAAAAGCTAACTTTTTATTACTAGTACGTAAATAGAAAACATAACAACGAATTATTCATTTTGGATAAAACTATTATAATAACACACACAAGAAACGACAAGAAGCATAGTAGGGATCAAAACACATGTACATGTACACACACCTACATACACATTTATATGTATGCACATATCAAGTTGTGATTGCTCATCAAACCGACAGACACATGTTGGGCAATAAATATGACACAAACACAGAGATTTTGAAGTTTCCTCTCTTTTGGTCACATTACAAATTTTGTCCACATCTTAGTAAAATAATACTATTGCCCTATATACCCATCAAGTATTTAAAATTACAACACACATATATAGGTGATAGCCACATAAAATCATAAAAAATACATATAAAATCATGAACCCGTCATATTGTTGATCATTGATAGTTGTTTTTTATTACTTCAATATCTGTTCTTGCAGTACTTCTCCATTGCTCTCGGAGCTATAACCAAGAAAACAGAATTGAATTTTATTAAAAGAAAAAGAACTGGTCAAAGTTAAGAGAAAATCAAAAGAAAAAGTTAGAGATGTACCAAGTCCAATTGCTTCAGATCCCTTCATAATGCGCAAACGTTTGCAGGACTCGACAAACATTCTGAAATAGGTATTCAAGTTTACGGTTAGAACATTAGTATATGAGTCGTTAACATTTAAAGTTTATTCTAAGGTTTTTTAGGCAATAATGTGGTGAGAAGAAATTGATGTGCCAGCTACAAATGAGCTCTAAACTTGTTGATACTATTGTATAATTTTGAAAGATCCTCTTGTCTCTTGCCAACCAATGCATGGTTGTACGTATTTATAACACATGGGTGTTGAATATCTTTGGCTTTGTCTCTACCAATTTCGGAAATGTGGTTAATGAGTCAGGTTATAAGTAAAAAAATAAAAAATGAAACGGTATAGTGATTAAATTTGACTCACTCCCATGGGACATCGCCGACGAGCATCCAATCACCATCTTTGTCCTCGTAGCTTGGGACATACTCAGAACTATTCAGGAGATTCATGAGCTTGCTCTCGTTCATGAAATCTATCATTCCTTGTGCTCCATAGTTTCCTTGAAATTTATTCAAGACATTCAAAAATCATATAAATTTATGTGCTTATATCATTATATTTATATATACTACATAGTTAAAGCGTACACATTTACTTGTTAATATGTATATGATGCGAATGTATAGTTCTATCTTGGTAAGATTCATAATTTTTTTTAACATTTTACCAAAAAAAACAAAAAAAGATTCATTAAATTTGTATGAATAAATGTGTAAATAATATATCTTGTTATATACTAATTTAGTTTTTCCACACTTTTCGATGTGAAATTTCTAACACGTACCCATAGTGAAGGAGCTGAACATTTTGGCCAAGGCATCAGAGAGATCCTGGTAGCTTTTGTACATCTTGAGGTCAACTTTCCTCAGATAGGGAGCACCGTCCATGGAGACCTTCACCAAGCCGGCTCCGGCCGCTCCTCCACCGCCGCTCCCGGCCTTCTCGCTGCTGGCCTCCTCCACGCCACTGGTCTTTTGCTGAGTCATCATGTTCTTCCTGTAGTTCCTCACAGGTGGCCATCCCACCACTTGTGCTCTACATATAATAACATTATTTATACATAAGTAAATCAAACAATGTATTATTTATACATAAGTAAATCAAACAATGTAATTATTAGTTACCATTACAGACCATATTGGCTTGATTATAAGATGTATTATTTCATTTTTGCTTGTACGCATGTATGAATTGGTGTTTAAGTATCAACCACTCTTTAATTATTATTATATTATTTTCTTAGTATTATATTGTGAGAAAAGAAATTTAACTTCAAAGTTATGCATATAAAACAATCTAACCAAAAACAAAAAGGTGTATGTATATGGGAAGTATATATATATATTTAACATTACAAATTTTAAGAACTTTTAGTTTGTTCGTATGTTTTATGGAAATCCCTCACAACATTTTGTACTCTTGGAGGACATATATAACTATGAAATTTATATAGATTGAAATCTTCTAAGAACTTAGACTTATATATATGTAGATGTGTATAAACATGTCTACATAGATTGAAATCTTCTAAGAACTTAGACGTATATATATGTAGATGTGTATAAACATGTCTCTGTAGATTGAAATATTCTAAGACTTTTTAAAATATATATATATATATATATGTAGATGTGTAGCTTACTTAGTAGGAGGCTTAGAAGGATCTTTGAGGGTAGTCTTCTCCTTAGGAGCTGCAGCGACGTTGTTGAGATCGACGGAGCCTTCTTTGTTAGATTGAAGATTGAGCATAAGATCAACGGTCTCGGAGAAGCCTCTCTTGCTTCCCACCGCCGATTTGGCCGGACTCTCAACGGCTTCAGCGCCGCCGGGGAGACCAAGACAGAGCTCCGTCGCCTTGAGGTTCATAAGTTGTCCGATCATGTTACTTGTAATAGATTGGAAATATTTTTTCTCTCTCTGAAAAGGTAAGAGGGGAAGAAGAAAGGAGAGGAAGGGGCAATAATAATATAAAGAGAGAGGATGATGGTGGGGTGTATGTATTCGTGTAATTGCATGTGCATGTCCTTTGCTCTCTTTTTTCTTCATTGGTGGGGTTTATGACACGTGGGCTTGATTAGATGTTAGTTAATCACTTATTATTCTCTGTTACTACAAATTTAAGTTGAGATAATTTTGTTTAATTAATCTTCCAGCTAGAAAGTTTTGACTGGTGACCGGGAATTATGTTTTAACTACGAGGAAGCTCACATATTGATTAGGATCTGTAGTGTTAGTGATGTTTTAATGTTACTATCCGAATTCAAATATGTATGAAGCAAGTTATTACATATTGACAATATATATATTAAGATTTTGGTGTGATCATAATAGAAAGATGGGACATATTTCTCTCATATCGTACCAATTTGAAGAAAGAGATGATCGATGAGAATATTGAGAGAAACATATCTCTCACATCTTACCAAAATTTACATGTAATGTTTGCGTGAGTTTTCGTATCTAATAGTTGACTAAACCAATATGGGTCTCTGACTCTGACGTAGTACTTTCATCGAGAAATCTTCCTAAATACTATAGCACATTAGATCACATATATTGGTTTGTATAATTGTGTTCAGCATTTTTACTTTGAAATATGTATACACGAAACTACAAAAAAAATTGTATTCTTCTTCTCGTACGGCTCTGTCATTAAACATACATTAAAGTTCACTGTGAACTCATCATCTATTCTGGAGTTTAAGGATATATATATATATATATATATATATATATATATATATATTAATATTGAGCATGTCTATATACTTCAGAGTATATATAAGTAAAGTCATATAGTTTGTTTAGATTTGTAATTGTTGGGTCAGGCCATGTAGTTTTAGATATTTTTTTAAAAATATGATATTTAAATTTAACTAATAAAAAACTTAAAGCTATAAAGAATTTTGGAAAAGGACACCCAAAACAGCATCCACTGGAGAGACATTAAAATTCTTTTTTAGAAAACTAAGCAATAGCACTTAGAGCTTTTGGCTGACTCTATCATTTTTCTTAAATCGAGAGATTAGGAACCCGAAGTCTAGACTAATTCCCAAAATTTGTGTAAAGCCGGATACTTTAAATAGTTAAGACGTCAACAATAACAATTAATAGCAAATTATGATTTTGCAATGGTTTTTTTTTAAGGGACTTCCGATAAAATTATGGCCTTGTGCAAAGATGACAGGCACGAATCGAAAAATGGTCCAGATTTTGCAATGGAAGAATTTGAACTCTGATTTTGTAATCTCATATAATGAATTTCAGCTGGTTCTATCACTCTATGTAGCTTTAGTGTTTCAGCATTTGTAGTATAACTCTATGAGTCAATCTAATTTTTTAACCATGCATCTTCCTCTCCCCAAAATTATCAGAGTAGATTTAAAGCTAGCTAGCTTGAGTACATATAACTAGGTAGTTTATAATACTATAGTATGAAACGAATTCAGATTGTTTGTTAAAGAAGAAAAGAATAACTTCTGTCAATATGTCTATATATAAACTATGAATGTACTAATTACTTCTATGTTTTGTTAATAGCCTATTTGTTACACATTGTCTCCTCTGGTCAACTGTTCATCGCATATAAAGCAAGTGGAATTGGGCGGTGAAATTCTGTTAATCAAATTGGTCAACATTCTAATTAGTTTGTGTTGACTGTCGAGCAATACAACTATACAAGTCATGTATATTAATTTAATTGAATGAATATGGTCTCCCGTTTTTTTCTGTATCATCTTGGTTATTAAATGTGTCTTAAATGTTATTAGAGTATTAAATAATACTGGTAAATACTAAAAAATTAAAATAAAATAATAGTACTACTCATAAAAAATGCTTAGACATTTGTGGTATATAAACAGAGAATCTATTAATTGGTCTAGGTTCATGTTCTAAGTGAGGACACTGAGTGAAGACTGACGTCAATCTTCGTCTTCCCAACACAAAAATGACTTAATGCTTCTTCTTTTTTCTTATTTATTTGAGAAATAACAGACTTGTAATTTACAGATGAAATCAAGGGCCATTGCATCATGGCTGACAAGACTGAGGAAAGTTCCTGCGATTACCGGATACTTAATTTTGTGATCCGTTATATATATTTGATGCGCAAACTATCGAGTGAAAATATGTGAAATTACATAGTTTTCTTTTGAAAGAATTAATAAGACCTAAACATTTTACTTAAAACTTTAGCATTAACTTGTTATATTTTCCTATTAATATAACATTTTAAGCCTACTATTATTATGTATACGTACCTTTAACTCTTTTTGCGTATTCAAAAGATACACGAAATTTTATATACACATAGCATATGAATCGAAGCAGATATTCAGACTTTAAAATTTTAGTATATTCAGTTCTATTTTACAGGGATACAATATAGTAGTAGTAATTAATTAGCAATACATAGTCGCTGACGTTTTTCCAGTGAGTGGGACGTGGCTTCATGAACTCAAAGCTCATTGAAAATCTATCCTATAGTTAGTTACACGTGCACATACACATTGTAGAAACTTGGATTTTGAAAACGAAGGAGATAATTGTGTACCTTTCATAAAACTGTCTTTTGGGGAAAAAATGATTATGAAAAAAAAATACCTCTTTATTGAAACCATTTGGAATTTTTCTAACCACCATAAAATTAGACGAAACATCATTTCGTGAATAGTTATAACTCGCCAAATAAACATTTATCGTATATTAGTCATCTTCTTTCACGAGTGGCCGTAATCTTATGAATTGGAAACCCACCACTGATTTTTTATCCGGTTCAACCGGCAAGATTGACATGTTTAGCTACCTTTTAGTGATTAGAGTTTTATGAGTTCTTGTGATCAAGTGTTGATTCGAAATCTAAAAGAAAAAATTATACACTACATTCATTTTATTATTCCATAATTAATTCCCATTTATAATCAATTTTATAGAGCAAAAAGTATTATACACTACATTAGATCTGACTTTTTGTTATTACTCATAGAAAACTTGCCGTAACTCCATGAAGAATCTAATAAGAGCATTGTACTAACGAAGCTAAAACCATTTTATTAATATATACCGTAAATTACATATGTCTAATTTTTAGCTACTTGAAAACATTTCCAGAAGGGAAATTACAGAGGTTGTTCATTTATTATAAATGTCAGCATGAAAAACGACTTAGGGAACTAGTAAATCTGTATATTTCAGAGACTGTTTGACCATATAAAAAGGGATATGTACATCAGTACATGCATGTCTGAAAAGATACCATTTAATTATAAATAGAAATATTCCAAAATTTCGAAGTCAACATTCCTTAAAATAGTTACAATTTTTTTTTTTTTTAATAGTTACAAACTTACTAGAATACTCCACTGCTACGAGTTATCGTAAATGATACACTGCTAATAATTTGATTTTTGACCATCCTCTATGAAGTAGTGAACATCTTCATGAATTTCCGTGAAATGGCGAGGGAGGAAACTCATGAAATTATCAATTGATCATCATTCATCAATATTCCAAATTAAATAGATATACATAATTTAAGAAAAATTGTTCCCGAAACTTCCAATCATGTAAAGCCACATGAAAAAATACCATAATTCCACGGAAAATGCGGATTAGTGAAAATATTTATTTGCATGTTTATAAATTGTTTTGAGGTCGTCTAATTGTTTGTTAGTTAATCATTAGATACCAAAAGAATAGAAACACTCGAAACACAAATTGGGCCATTCACAGTTAATAAAATATCAATGGCACATGGATTAGACAGGTAACATATTTTTAAAGATCAATTATGCCCATGGTTTTGCTTTAATTGCCCAGAAATATAAAGCCTAGTCAGTTTGTGTAATTTATCCGTATATCAAATTTCTACATGAGTCATGTTAGCATAATTATCTCTCGTTCTCTCATAACCCGTAAATCTCGAGAGGACATGAATTTGTAGATTGAAAACCAAGTGACAATGTATTAAAAACGCAGTACACGAAATTGATTATACTTTAAAATAACAACGATGAAAATTTGGGTAAAAAAGGTAAAAAAGAGAGGTGACAATGTATTAAAAACGCAGTACACGAAATTGATTATACTTTAAAATAACAACGATGAAAATTCTGAAATTAAACTGTTACATGACTAATGAGATCATCTCTAATACCTTAATGAAAAAATATCTAAAATACACATTAAAAGTACCTAGTCTTTAAGCTTTAAGCATAATACCCTACAATATAGCAAATATTTGTTTTGTTCAGTTTGTTATATTCTAGCGGGTACGGAATATGGTTTGATTTGATATGAGTACGAATAGCAATATTACATTTATACATAATTAAAAATCTGAAAATTACCAAAATTATCCAAAAATACTGAAAATTTATTTGAAATTACCTAAATGATCATATTCAAAACTAATTTTATTTTATTTTTAGTGAGAATTCAAAACTAAGTTTATAAATGTTTAAACAATGGTTTTTTCTATACTTATAATACAAATTTAAATATTTAAACTATCCATATTTAACTTTTTCTGGCGTTACTTGATCCCATACTCCAAATTAAGCCTAGTTTTTTTTTTTTTTTTTTCAGTGGTTCAGAACATCTCTCTTTTTTTTTTTTTTTGCTAAATGGTAAATATTACATTGATAATGAAAACAGTTTAGGTTACAAACATTGAATTTGAAACCTATACATATGGATCCATGGCAAAAAAGAAAAAAAACATGGAAGCATAAAGACGGTTAATTAAAACCAAGTTTTTTGTCCATCTTCTCAACCTTGCGATGAAGCAATGGGAAAAGATGAAGCGATGACATTCAATTCTTTCCTTCCCGCATGAGATGCAAAAGCAGAAGGGCTAATACTGATTGTGAAACACCAAATTGCGATGGACCAAAAGCTTTAGAAGCCTTTCGCTTGAGGCCCGAGACTGAGCCGTCAACGGTTTGAAACTCCAAAGCAACGATCACATACTCTCCCTGCGACATGTGAGATCAAATCTTCGTTCCAATCCATGAGCTTTCTCAAAGCATAACCTCACACACCAAACTAACCAATGATGCAAGCTCCCTCTAACCAAGTTCATAACCCGAAGTCAGCAGCGCAGAGCAAGATAAAAACCATTCACCACCACACCATAAGCCATTAGCCCTACTAGCTCCTCTAAAGCTCAATCCAAACACAAAGAAAAGGCGAGCACGCAAATCAAAGCAATCTTCACAACAAAGGCAATAACAATAGGAAGCAACATGAAAGAACAGGCCCTGAACTTAACCAAAGAGATGATATACAAGCGGAGCTCTCAGAAGAAGTGGGGAACTAGCTACCACCGATAGCTAAAGCCACAACAAAAAGAACACCGTTGCAGCTACACAAAGGAGGCAAAGAGCATCCGAGTCAACGAAAAAGCTTAACCAGCCACAAGAAACCATGCTCCTAATAGTTCTGCTATTGTCCTTAAGCAGAAGAGGCCAACAGAGACACAGCTCTCCTAAATTAAACTCGACGAAGACAAACTAGAGGAAAAAAGACCAACCACAAGTAGCCATTCTCTGAGAACCTATGCGAAGGAGAAGCAGAAAAGAGAGACGGAGGAATCTGAAGCTACCACGGGTCGAAGGAGACCACCAACCAAGGCAGGAAAACCAGCCACAGAGCTAAAGAAAGCCCCTCGATTCAAACTCCGACACACGAAATCGACACACACGGAGAGGACAGAGGCTTCAAACGTGTTGGAGTAAGGCGTCCTCAAAGCGAACAACCGACACAGTGAAACCCATAACTCCGGCAGACACGAGCCAAAACGCGACGGTTAAACCAAGAGATATCTTGGAAAAAATGAAACCGAGAAGAAGAGAAGCAACCACGGCAAAGCCAAGGGACACAAAACTCACAACCAGAATCACCGGGAAGAAGGCAATCTGGGAAGATTTACAAACCGAAGCTTGCTCCGCCGCTTGAGATGCGAGACGCAAGACTAGGAAAAGAGCCACCACCTTGATCCACCACCGTCTACAGGAAGAGAAGATAGATAGCACTTAGAAATAGTCACCGGAGACCGGCCGTCACGCACGACAGATCCTTCGACACTCGTCACGAGAACAGAGACGAACCATCCCTCTAGGAGAATTCAAGTGCACAAGAGTAACAAGGAACCAGGCGAAGGCAACAAAAGCCCTCTCGCGGTGCCGATCGAAACCGGACAACCGGAGAGGCGAGATCGTGACGGATTAGGGTTGTCTGCAAGCTCAACAATTTTGAGAGAAAAATTTAGGAGCGCGTTGGGTGCACGCGTTCAACATCTCTCTTTCGAGGATACAGAACTTCAAACTACTAGCTCTCAACGAAAAAAGCCTTTCAACTAGTTGGTCTAACCTCCCTACATCCTAATGGCGGTAGATTATGTTTCAAATTAATATTTCCAAGTTAATTAAATCTTGCTTATAACACAATAGTAACACTCGTACAAATCATTAAGATATCAAATGCCCAAACCTAGCTTGTTGAAATATTTGAAATTCGCAACTGAAAATGTAGACAGATTTCAACACTTGGAGTTGAAGAGTACTTTAATCTCTAAGGAAATGAAGTTAGTGATGAAGAGGGAGAGACAAGTCACGTCGAAAAAAACATACCAAACCCCATCATCATATCAGGCTCTTGTCTTTGCTTTGTCAAAATCCTCTCCCTACCACTCCACCACCCCAATCCTCAATCTTCTACATACAAATTTTCTATCTATTGCTTATTAAATAAAAATGTTCATCATCTAAGAAATAATGACTACGATTACTTGTAACACCTCTTATATTCATCACCTAAGAGATAATGAGTATAACTTTTTTTGTCAAAGAGCATCAGATATACACAAGACCTCTCTTAATTGTATCATCTTTTGTCAAAAAGGGTTAAAAGTGAAGCATCTTTTGTCAATAGGGTTTTGACTTAAAAATCATAATGTCCGCTTCAAGGATTCTTTGTCACAGAGTGCGCAAATATAATTCCAATTTTCGAGATAATGATCTTTATGTATTTACATGATCCATGTGAAATGCCAACTTGAACGTAGAAAAGTTCTGAATCTCATAAAAAAAATTTTAAATATCGCAATGTCCTAGTTAATTTAGCAGCTATATATCATGTAGTATTATTTGATATAATAGATAAATAAAAGATATATAAGTATGTCTTAGAACCATTTAAATGATGGTAATAATATATGTATGATCCGACCGGGTAATCTACGACCCGGACACTTTTCCGGTTTGGGTTTAGTGCTAATATCCGCTAATTTCAAAACCGGAAAAACCCACAAAAACCCGCCATCAACCCGCGACCCAGTGAAATGGTTGAACCGGCTGGGTATGATGAGTTTTAGAAAAATTATTTGATTTTGAATTAAAACATAGAGTTTTAGACTCTATTTAGTTAGTTTTAGATTTTTTTTTTTTTTTTAGTTCTTAGACTCATTTGATGTTTTAGATTTTGATGAAACTTCACAGTACCTTCTAAAGAGAATGAATGGAATTGCGAAAAAAATAACTAAGATTAATTGTTTTGAATTCGCGATATTCTATTAGTTTATTTCCATCATTGGCGGTCTTCTATTATGTTAATATTTGTTACGGTTTTAAACTTTTAGTTGGAACTAAAATTTACTTTGAATCACTTTACTATTATTGTTAGAATTCATATTTTGTAAATATAGTATGATTGTTTTTATTTTTATATTTATAAAACTATATAATTTTTATAAATATTAAATATATTAAATAAATTTTAACCAATTGACTTGTGGTCGAACCTGGTTGATCTAGTGACCCGATGACCCAAAAAGTAGTCCGGTTCACCGTTCTGGTCGGGTTTTAAAACATTGGTAATTATATGCAAATGATAATATTGTGTTGGAGGTGAAGCTACTCCTACTCTTAATGTAATAATTGTAATAGAATTCCTAATGTCGGTAGATAGTGACAATGTGTAATGCAGAACATAGTAAGTAATAGGAATAGTATATAAAACTCCATATTACCTACTATTGACACCTCAGGACCGCCAAAAGCATTAGAAAGCCCAATTTCACTAATACATACACGAGAATAAAACCAAAGTTTAACTTGAGCCCAATGTCAATATGCACAAAGGTCCACCTGAAAGGCAAGTCAGCTTATAGCGGTCAATGCCATAAAGGCAAGAACACAAACTTCATAAAATAAAACAAAAAAAATAATGTTGGCTTTGGATTCTTTGAACCGTGAACATTATGAATGACCTTACACTAAATATTTATTGCATGTAATGATTTTATTTTTCTTTTGTAAAAAATGCATGTAATGGTTTCGATTTGTGAAAGAAAAAAGAAACGTAACTAACGCCAATCAGCGTTAACCTCTTTTCGAATTTAATATGGTTTAATTTGCTTTATATATTTTGAGTGACATTGGTATTATTGTGTTTTACTACTATCAAATCATTTTTACTATTACTACTTTTGAAAAGCTTTTATCGAAAGAAAAAAAAAACTCTATTACTAGTAGCTAGTACCTCTCTCTTTTTATTGTCAGTACCTGTTACATTAGCTCTTTTTATCACAATTACGGTGTGTTACAATGTTAAATTTACCATACAAATGGAACTTTTTGTGGTCGCTATCTTTGCTATGGCCAAGCAGCTAACAATGCAGACAATGATTATAACGTGTGTGGACCGTGTAGTCTTAGTAACAATGTAATGGTCTATGCTGTACACTTTTGACTTTAGTTATCTGTCTTCCTTTTCTAATTAGATAAACGCATTTTCCAAGTTTATTTTAAATTTTATGTGTAAATCTGTAATGATATTTACGAAATAATATAAAATAAATCACAAATTTTCTAACATCAAAAATCTAAGTACATGTAGAAGAAACAAAATCCATAAACAAACAAAAACTGATGAGCTTTTCGCAAGACTTATTATTGCGAGGATACATGCATTTTCTTAAAATTTGATCAAGTTTTGTGGGGGAAAAAAGGTCAAAAGTATCACACGTGCATGTGTTTAAGGTACGGTATGGGTTACAGGTCTTATTTTGATTTCTCTCCTCTGCGTTGGCTTTTGGCATCACTCGTCACGTATAGTAGATGTATGGGCCATATACATTGCTACATTCCAAGTTTTGTCGGGAGTCACACGAGCGTGTACTTGAGACATATATCGCATGTACAGCACACACTTATTTTAACATCTACGCATTTATATTTTTGGATAATATTTCACGTAAATGTCATGATTCATTCAACAAAATTGTTCTATCCAAACTTGGCAAATACTTGGAAAATTTGAGAACCAGTTCCTAACTCTTTCTTTAGGTTATGATCTTGATTCTCTGAGTTAAGATCATTGGGTTTTTCATAATCACTCACAAACACTAAGGAGCTTGTTCACCTTTCGGAATTAGTCGGGTACCGATACTAAATCAATCATTGTTTGATCTAAGCCAAATATACTAAATATCTTCATTGTCCGCAATTTTATTACCATTCTACTATTGTAGACACTACAATTAATAATTACCAATAAATTCAACTTTATACATGTTTTTTTTAGATTAGTTTGGGTTTCGGCCTGGAATCTCCTGATTACTTTAAAAAGGTATTTAACTGAAACAAGACAGAAGACAATTCCAACAAAATTTACAATAATATGAGCCACAAAGCAAACAAGAGAGAAAACATTACAGGAAGGAGATGCAAGCGTGTGCATTTTCAACATCATAAATGAATTAGACCACTTACATGTTTCTTGTTTGCTCAACCACTTCCAAGTCCCCACTCTCCCTCGTTTCCTTGCTCCATCATCTTCAAATTCCACGGTCTTCGTTTTCTTACTACAAAAATTAGAATTAAACTTAGATGAATATTTTACATCTATTTGTTGATTTTCATCTTTACCCTTAATGTAACAATGTTATATCTAAGAGAAAGATCTTCTAAGGAATTGTTGGATTTTTCCTCTAGGAATTCTCATCTTTATTTAATTTATATTGTCTGTGTAAAGAGATTAGATACTAGCAAGATTCACATAATACTAGTATTAAACAATAAACGACATTTACTAATTTATGCACCAACCGGGTCAGAAACATAGTGTCTCTATCATGAATGGTAATCAGTGCACATTCATCAGAAAACTAAAACGCAGAAAGATATATATCAAGATCGAAGTAATTACTGAGAGGATAACTAACACAAAATCATGATCGGCTATATTTCGTGCCACGATCACTTATGCTGTCCACAAGTTTCCTATTTTTTCAAGAAATTAATTATTTCTCGACAATACTTCAAAGTTGGTTCGATGTTGCTGTCCGAATGTATTGGCCCGGTCCCTACGTTGCCTTTGGAACAGCTTATGTTATGATTAATGCTTCAACGAAAAGACAGTGAGACATATCCAGCTAATTAGGCTTCCTCTTGTTTGGATCGTTTAAACCCCACGAAATATGTATTAAAGCAAAAAATAAACTCATATTCTTGTGTGGAGATCCTAATCGTGATTTCGTGAATCTAAACGAGTCATGTATTGGAAGATATACACGTATATATATATGATATATTTCCTTATTGTTAGAAAGATATCTTAACAAGATACTCTAGGTTTTATTTTACTTGGTCCTCAAGACTTAGCTTTTGTATAAATATGAGATTGTAATCGTTTGTAAAATAATAAGAAGAACACATTAAAACCTAGCCGTCTCTTGTTCTACATGGTATCAGAGCTTAGGTCCTAATTTCTTCGTTTGTCTTCTTCACTTTCTAAATTTTCTTTGTTTGGTCTTTGATTAAGATTTGTTACTATGTCAACGGGAGAAGGTGGTAAAGCTATTATTTCTTAGTCCTCGGGTTCGGGTGAAAACCAGACCTATGCTTTGTCTTCATCCGACAATCCAGGGTCAATGATATCTTCTGTTCAGTTGACGGGAGAGAATTATGCTGAGTGGACTACGGAGATGATGAATGCTCTTAAGGCGAAGAGGAAAACAGGGTTCGTGGATGGTTCAGTCATGAAGCCAACGGCTGCAGGTCCGGAGATGGAGACATGGTCGAGTGTAAACTCGATGGTGGTGGGTAATCTAAGAACTTCTATCGTGCCTCAGGTCAGATCCACGGTGTCATTCATCTTTGACGCGGCTGAGTTGTGGGAAAGCTTGAGGAAAAGATTTTCTGTTGGAAACAAAGTTCGAATTCATCAGATTGTTTCTCTCAAAGCTTCATGTCGTCAAGAAGGTCAGTCCGTGATTGATTATTACGGACGTCTTGTGGTGTTATGGGATGAGTTGCAGAGTTACCGCACAATTCCCGTGTGTACGTGTGGAGCCGGAGCTCAAATCGCAAAAGAAAGAGAGGATGAAAAAGTGCACCAGTTCGTAATGGGACTTGATGAGTCTCGGTTTGGTAACGTAATCTGCTCGATTGTTGATGCAGATCCAATGCCAGATTTGGCGCAGTCATACGCCAAAGCAATCTGTGAAGAACAGAGGCTTGTGACAGTGAAGAAGAGAGAGCAGCAGCACAATGCGATTGGGTTTGTGACACGATCTTTGCAGCAAGCTGGGACCTCGGTTCCGTGTGTGAATCGTGAAGCTGGCGATGTCTCTGCTTTTGCTACACGCTCCTTCCCGCAAAAATTTAACAACAGGGGGCGGAGTGTCTGTTCTAATTGTGGAAGAACAGGGCATGAGAAGGAATTTTGCTGGGGAATAATTGGGTATCCGGAGTGGTGGTCAGAACGAAGTGGAAGAGGTGGTAGCCAGAACTCGATGTGTGGTGGTAGAGGATCCAATCGCGGTTATGCGACAGTAGCTCACGCTACAAGTTCACATGCTTTCGCCTACCCGTCTGTCACGGTGGAGCAGTGGAAAGCCTTGGAGTTGCTGGCCCAACAGAAAGTCGTGAATGCTCCGGATAAACTCTTTTAAGATAAATGAGGCTGTGGTTCTTGATACAGGTGCCTCACACCATATGACGGGAAATCTCTCTTTGTTGGTGAATGTGTGTTCAACGTCTCTGTGTTCAGTTGAATTCGCGGATGGCAATAAAACAATGTCAACAAGCACGGGCATGCTCCGTGTGTCGAATCATATAACTCTTGATAATGTTTTATATGTTCCAGCTCTTGATTGTACCCTTATTTCTGTTTCTAAGTTACTTAAACAGAAACGATGTGTGGCGTTATTCATAGAGAGTTTTTGTGTATTTCAGGACCGTTTTTCGAGGACGCTGATTGGAGCTGGGACAGAACGTGATGGGGTTTATTATCTTCAAGACAAAGCGGCTGTGTGGGTCAACAAGGTTACATTGGAGTGTGATACGACTTTGTGGCATCGAAGACTCGGGCATCCCGCATTTTTAGTACTTTCTAGTTTACCTATGTTTTCTGGTGTTTTGAATCCGGCTATCTCTAGTCCTTGTGACATATGTTTTAAAACTAAACAGACAAGAGAAGTTTTTTATGATAGTAATGATAAAGCGGCCGATTGTTTTTCACTCATTCATGTTGATGTATGGGGACCCTATCGGGTTTGCGCTTCGTGTGGAGCAGTATATTTTTTGACGATTGTGGATGATTTTTCGAGAGCGGTATGGACATATCTTCTCCTCAAAAAATCGGAAGTACGCAAAGTGCTGCAGAATTTTTGTACCTATGCGGAAAAACAATTTGGTAAACAAGTTTGTGTGGTGCGAAGCGATAATGGGAGTGAGTTTATGTGTCTCTCCTCCTACTTTCGAGATAGCGGCATAGTTCATCAAACTTCTTGTGTTGCTACTCCGCAACAAAATGGGCGTGTTGAGAGGAAGCATCGTCACATTTTAATATCGCGAGATCTCTTCTCTTTCAAGCTAGTCTACCTATCAAGTTTTGGGGAGAAGCGATTTTGACGGCTGCTTATCTCATTAATCGTACCCCGTAAAAACTTCTCAAAGGGAAAACTCCATATGAGCTGTTGTTTGGTGCAAAACCCCTATACGACCAATTGAGAGTGTTTGGTTCCTTGTGTTACACGCATAAACAAGCTCGTGATAAAGAAAAGTTTGGACATCGCAGCCGGTCTTGTGTGTTTGTTGGTTACTCTTTTGGAAAAAAGGGTTGGAAAGTTTATGATCTTGAAAAAGAGGAATTCTTGGTTTCTCGGGATGTTGTCTTCCAAGAAACATTTTTCCTTTTGCTAGTGCTGAGGGCAAAGTGCTTACACCGCAAGAAGAAGTTTGTTTTGATGATGATTGGGTCGTTGCTCTCTCATTAGCAAAGGGGAGTGAGCTTGCGGATATTGAAGTTGTTGAGGTTCCTCTTGTTGAAACTGAAAATATTGCTTCCACACCGTCACCACCTGTTGTTGACAATGAAGTTCCTACACCGTCTAGTAGCCATACGCCGATAGTGGTGGAGGATGTGTCTTTCGATGAAGAGGCTTCTCCTTCTCCACAAAATGATATGTCTTCTCAACAAAATGAGCTGTCGGGTTCGTCTTCTGAGGAGGAAGAGTTAGGTGTTGAAAAAAGGGTGAAGTTTCCCTCCGTTAAATTGAAAGATTATGTGACATACAACACTCGCTGCTTGAAAGAACCCCATCACGGCTCACCCGACTTCAACACAGCTTCCCCGACATTGGTCCAAGGTAAGACACCTTATCCCATTGTGAATTATATCTCTGATGATCAATTTACACCTGCCCATCAAGTGTTTTTAGCTGCCGTTGTTGCGGGTGTTGAACCAAAGACATACAAGCAGGCTGCTCAAGATCCTCGTTGGACAAATGCTATGGGCTCCGAAGTAGATGCCTTAGAGATCAACCGGACATGGGATGTAGTTGATCTACCGGTTGGTAAAGAAGCTATAAATAATAAATGGGTGTATAAAAAATCAAGTTTCATGCTGATGGTTCGATAGAACGTTACAAGGCACGGTTAGTTGCTTGTGGAAACCATCAAGTAGAAGGTGGAGACTATAATGAGACATTTGCTCATGTGATTAAGATGACAACGGTTCGTGGTTTACTACGTATTGTGGCTGGGAAAAATTGGGAAGCCCATCAAATGGATGTGCATAATGCTTTCCTTCACGGTGATTTAGAAGAAGAAGTCTATATGAAACTCCCGATTGGTTTTCGTCATACGGATCCTGATAAGGTTTGTCGCCTACGCAAGTCTCTTTATGGGCTTAAACAAGCTTCCCGTTGTTGGTTTTCCAAACTCACTTTCGCTTTGACAAAGTTTGGGTTTGTTCAATCATACTCGGATTACTCTTTGTTCTCTTATTCACATGGTGGAGTTGAATTGCGGATTCTTATTTACGTTGATGATCTTCTCATTTGTTGTAATAATACACGTATGCTACAAAGTTTTAAAGATTATTTGGGACGATGTTTTCATATGAAGGATTTGGGAAAGGCTAAATATTTTCTTGGCATTGAGATTGCAAGGAGTTCTGAAGGTATTTATCTATCTCAACGGAAATATGCCTTGGATGTTATAAGTGAAGCCGGTCTACTCGGGTCTAAATCGGCAGCAACACCTCTTGAACAAAATCATAAATTGAGTTTGAGTACAAGTGATTTTATTCCGGATCCAGAAAGGTATAGACGTTTGGTTGGTCGGCTTATTTATCTTCTCACTACTCGTCCGGAACTTGCGTATTCTGTTCATATTTTGTCCCAGTTTATGAAGACACCACGAGTTGATCATATGGAAGCTGCCTTGCGTGTTGTCCGCTATTTAAAGGGAGTGGTTGGTCAAGGAATTTTATTGGAATCAAAGTCTGATCTTTGTCTCACGGCATACTGTGATTCTGATTTCTCAACGTGTCCGCTTACGCGACGTTCGCTTAGTGGATACGTTATGTTTTTAGGTGGTTCTCCCATTTCATGGAAGACCAAGAAACAACATGTTGTATCTCAGTCCTCCGCTGAAGCCGAGTATCGTTCCATGCGCAATGCATTGGATGAAATTTTGTGGCTGCGACAACTTCTTGAAGACTTGGGATGTAAGCAAATTCAGCCCATTCGGTTGTTCTGTGATAGTCAAGCCGCTATCCACATCTCCAACAATCCCGTCTTTCACGAACGCACCAAACACGTGGAAAGAGACTGTCATGCTGTACGGGATGCTGTTCAAAATGGAGTTATCGTCATGGTTCATATTCGTACATTGGAGCAACCTGCGGATTTGCTTACGAAAGCTTTGGGTCGTGTACCGTTTCAAAAGTTATCGTCCAAGTTGGGCATTTGTTACCTTCATGCTCCAACGAGAGGGGGAGTATTGGAGGATATACACGTATATATGATATATTTTCTTATTGTTTGAAAGATATCTTAACAAGATACTCTAGGGTTTATTTTACTTGGTCCTCAAGACTTAGCTTTTGTATAAATATGAGATCGTAATCGTTGGTAAAATAATAAGAAGAACACATTAAAACCTAGCCGCCTCTTGTTCTACATCATGTCACATTTTTCAAATCCTAGCGTTTGTATACGAATTTTGGATCTGAGAAAGGGGATTTTGGATTCACTCAACTTTTAAGGGTTTTGTTTTGTTTGCGATGAATAACTTTGAAAACAACATTTTATCTCCTTGACAGCTGATTTGAAGACGTGATGATTGAAACAAGTCTAAATAAGTAAAAGTAAGATGATACATTAATAGTTAATAAAAATCATATATATGAAAAATAAAAAAGAGAGAAGGTGGAGATAAGAAGAAGATAGTGATGAGTCGAAAAGGGAACAAAAAAACTTTAATAATTTAAGAAGGAGCCAACTTTTTTGAGATACACACGAATGTGATTTGCAAAAGACACGACTCTTTGGAGTCTAGCTTGTGTATGCATCACAAGAGAAGTTGTGTGTTTCAACATCATTCCTCTTCCTCATCTTTAGCTTACTCATTTTCTTTTAAGCGTATCATTTTATTATTATTTCTATAATCCTTAATTATAATAACATGTTTTTTTTGTTTTTTTTGGGTGCCTATATTTGTTTTGAATTCGTTAGAACATTCAAATTAGTTTAATGTTTTGGTACGAAACTATGGTCATGTCAAACATACTAAACTATCTCTATAGTCACTTTACACATATTAAATTAAAATTTTCAAAATTATTTTTAATGTTTTGGTATGAAACTATAGTCAAGGAAAACATACTAAATTTAAATTTCAAAACTGTCATATATGACATACATGATCAGATGATCTATGTATTTGGCTTAATGTTCAATATATATACATGTATTAACTCCATAACAGTAACTGAATACTCTTGTACTATCTTAAATCGGTTTACAATAAAAACGTTGAGTTTAACCAACAACTAGCTTTAGTAATCATCTATATAAGCATCACATAGATGATAGATCTAGTAGTTATCTTTAAATAATACCTTCTCACTTAGACTAAAACATGCATGAACACACAAACATGAAAAAACCTATTCTCAAGAAGTTTGTTTCCCACCATGTTAAGTGATTCTAGAAATCTGTAAATGGTTAACCTATAGTATTCATTCGTGCAATTAACAGAAAAAAAGGTATTCATTCGTGCATCTCTTAATTTGTGAGAAAATACATTGCATGGGTTCGTTATAACTGAAAACAATACATAAAACTCTGACAATCAGAAACTCTAAATTAATTTATATACTTATAAGAAGAGAGGCAACGTATCTTCCATCGCTTTACTTATCTAATCTTTTGGTGATGGAAGGGGCAAAACATAGAAGGAATCTTTATCTCAAAAGAAGAGAAAACAATAATATCAAAAATTGGTAAATCCATTGAATAAAGCCTACACGTTAACATCAAATCGCATGCGGATTAGAAGCTAAATAAACATAGTTAAGCGTAATCTATGGGGAGAATTAAATTACCACTTTTGGTTCATTCTTTTAAGTTTTATGATTCAATGAATACATAGCACGTGGAACCTCTCCCCACAACCCATTTTTGTAGGAAATAAGTTAATGAATAATTAAAGAGACATATACATAAGAAAGCACATGGCTTTACCATTCCTCTATCAATTACCAACATATTTGACCCTTATCCACATGGGTCTCCCTCTCCTATTATATTCTCCTTTACTAAAATCAAAATCTACACACAAAAATTTATAACATTTTCCAACTCACAATATAGAAAATGCCATGCAAAAATATGGCTTCGAAAACACAAATATGTAAGTGTAACGTATATTATTCGGTATTATCTCAGATTTAAACATAAAACTAATATTTCTCTATAAATCAAATTACATATACGTGAAAAGTGATAAAATTCAACCTGTGCACACTCAATAAGTTCGTTACACAGAAGAGTACTTGTAAACTCTAAATAATTCCATTTTGGATTCAATAAAGTGTTCTTTTAACCAATTAAAAAAAGATCTATTAATCTTTGAAGTTAAAAATTTATTTTACCTTTTTAAACAATCAATAGAAGCAAACTAAAAAAAAAAAATCAACTTTCTCATCAAATTCTAAGACAACACATTATATTTAAATATAAATTAACAATACTTATTATGCAACAAATGGATTAACAATTATAAAAAAAAAACAATTAATGGATTAACAATCATTAGCACTTGATATTTTCTTTATAACCTGCACTATACACTCCTTAAAAAAGAAATAGAAAAAAAAAAACCTTTAAGAAACAGTATATAGAATGTTATAATAATACACCTCTTTATTTTATCTCTGTTTGCTTTTATTCCGGGTCGGCCGATAGAATTCTCATCATTTCATTCATTTTTATATTCTTTCTTGGTTATAATTATCATACATCCTTTGCAAGAAAAAGAAGAGGCAAGAGAGATGGACGGCTAAGATGTTAACGTGAACAAAGTTGGCGGAGGGAAAAGAGGAGCGTGGAATAATTAAACAAAAGAGTCGTGTCCACATGGGCGGCCTTAGGCTTCGTGTCCCACTTTTGTCCCCTTGCCTCTTTCTTGCCTTTCATGCTCCCGACAACTCTTCTCTCTCTTCCTTTAACCCTAACTTTGATGCTCCTTTATATATAAGTATATCTCTCTCCCCATTTCTCTAAACTCATCAACCAAACTCACCAAGAACAAGAACAAGAAACAAGAACAAGAAATTCACAACAGCAACAAAGAACACAAGAAAACACACAAGAAGGAAACACAAAGATTGATATTGATCCAAAAGCAATGGCGTACGAGAAAGTCAACGAGCTTAACCTTAAGGACACGGAGCTATGTCTTGGATTACCCGGAAGAACAGAGGAAATCAAAGAAGAACAAGAGGTTTCTTGCGTTAAAAGCAACAACAAGCGTCAATTTGAGGACACTCGTGAGGAAGAAGAATCTACACCTCCTACCAAGTAAGTAGAGATCTGAGTTTCAAATTGGCTTCTCTCAAACTATTAGCTCTTGAATAGTTTTACTAATCTTTCTTTGCTCAATTTACAGAACTCAAATCGTTGGTTGGCCACCGGTGAGATCTTCCCGTAAGAACAACAACAGTGTGAGCTACGTGAAAGTGAGTATGGACGGAGCTCCTTACCTCCGCAAGATCGATCTCAAGACATACAAAAACTACCCCGAGCTTCTCAAGGCGTTAGAGAACATGTTCAAAGTCACGATAGGTGAATATTGTGAGAGAGAAGGATACAAAGGATCTGGATTTGTGCCTACATACGAGGATAAAGATGGAGATTGGATGTTGGTTGGTGATGTTCCATGGGACATGTTCTCTTCATCTTGTAAGAGACTCAGAATCATGAAGGGTTCCGACGCTCCTGCTCTAGACTCTTCCTTATGATCCAGAGAAGATGAGAAGCTTTTGTTTTAAAGGAGACAGATGATGACTATGATCGATGAATGAAAAACCCTTTTTGGTTTGATTCCGATCGGAGTTTGATTAAAGTTGACCGTGAAAAACGAAACTTCGGGGTTTTGTCCGATGAGAGATCCATCTCTAGTGATGTTCTTTTTGTTGTTGTTTTTAGATTTGAAGGAGTTTGATGTAAAGATACATGAGATTTTATGTTAGCAATGTTCTATAAGATCAGTTTTCTGTTCTTGATCACGAACATAATATTTTAAATTTCTGAAATTTGTTTAGCCAAGGTTATTTATTGATTTTTTGTTTAAAGTTCAACCAAGGTTATAATCTAAGAAAAATCTCATTAATATTTACTTATTTAGCAAAAAATTTACCTCCACATGAGATAATTTGATGAATTATAAATTATTCAGTCACGTCAGCTTATTAGATGTTTTAGCTAAACTGCAAGATTTATTATGTAATATTTTTGTTATATATACATTAAAAACATAAATTAATATATAACCTAAACAATTCAACCAATCGTAAAAAATATTACATAATAATATAATATTACCAATAAAAACAAATAAATTGAATATTTTGTATAAAAACTTGTAAAATTCTGATAATATGAAATTGGAAAAAACATTTTATATAATGAAACATAGAGAATATTATTTGTTTTTCTTGGGTAAGAACGATTAATAATAATTTATGTGGTAATGTGGGTCAGATTGATTATTTTTATTTTATTATGGGCTATTACTTAAATACCAAGAAAATATGTGGGGAAAACAGAAAATACCAAGAAAATAAATTACTGAGGTTGGTCAACTATTTGTGGAGTTGACTTCCACTTCCATCGCCTTCTTCTTTCCATTAACCCTAATCTCAATCATTACTGATTTCTAGATTCAAACATGTTTTTTTTTTATCTTTTTCCTTTTTTTTCTCTCTTTTACAAAATCCAAACCTCAAAAATCAAGATCTATAATTTATAATCTAAAAACTAACCACTCAAAATACAGTAAAAACTCTATAAATTAATAAAATCGAGACCGAGAAATTCTATTAATTTATAGAAGTATTAATTTATCGATAAAGTATTTATTATTAATTTATAGAGAGATTTTACTAATTTTGTAAATTTTTAACATTATATCTCAAAAACAATTTTTTTATATAATCAATATCTTTCTAAAACAAATTACAAGTAGAAAAACAATTATTAAGATTAATAATAACACAAACTTTTTTTGATGTAGTAAAAATATTAGAATTGAAATCTACCAATAATTAGTACAGGTTTAAGAAAAACAAACAATATTAGAGTCATATTTCACTAAATATTTTACATATAATGTAATGTTCCTAAATCGTTTGGGTTTGGACCGGTCCTTACAACATTTAATTATAGAAGATAGCGGCCTAACTGTGAAAAAGTAAGGGCATAATGTTCTTAAATTGTTTGGGCTTCGACCGGTCCTTACAACATTTAATTTTGGAAGATAGCAGGCTAACTGTGAAAACTCAAGGACACAATGTTCTTAAATTGTTTGGACTTCGACCGGCCTTTACTACATTTAATTTTGGAAGATAGCGATCTAACTGTGAAAATCTAGTACGTAAAAACAAAAATTTCTTTTCCGCACAATCCAGCGCATCTTCATCCTTTGATATAATTTGATGAATTATAAATTACTTTGTCGCTTCTGCTTATTAAATGTTTTAGATAAAATGTGAGATTTTTTTATATATTAACTTTGTTGTATCCACATTAAAAAATATATTAATATATAATTTAAACAATTCAACCAAACATAAGAAGTATTACATAATATAATATTACTAATTAAAAACCCAAATGAATTAGATATTTTGTATAGAAACTTGTAAAAAATTTATAATATGAAATTGAAAAAAACATTTAATATAATGAAACAAAAAGAGAATATTATTAGTTTTTCTTGGGTAAAATCGATAAATATTAGTTTATTTGGGACAAATATAATGATTTCAATGAAGATACGAGATCCAGAATCATCTCTTACAACTTTGATTCCACATTTATTATTTAAAGTAATGCCAAAAACATTTTGGGGTTTCAGGTATAAACTGATAGCCAAGAAAAAGTATGTGAATGAGAGACATAACAGATTATATCTATTAGCCAAGTCTAAAGATAACATGGTTACTCTCCAATTCTTCATCGAAATTGTAATGATTTCCTGTATTTACGTAAACATTTGTTTTGAGATGTTTATGTATCATGTAATCTTTTTCTGATATCAATATATTTGATTTGCCGAAGAAAAAACAAATTAGTTTATTTGGGACAAATTGATTATTATTATTTTATTATGGGCTATTACATAAATTCCAAGAAAATATGGGGAAAAACAACAAATACAAAGAAAATAAATTACTTAGGTTGGTCAACTATTTGTGGGGTTGACTTCCACTCGCATCGTCTTCTTCCTTGGGTTAATCCTAATCTCAATCACTACTGATTTCTGGAGTAAATGTCAAAACTTTATTCGCTTAGCTACAAATTTGATTTATCCTCATTACAGTTGCAAACGAAATCGAAGAGTTGCGTCCATGGATTCTTCTGGAACTGAGGAAGAGTATGATTCTGCAGAATCGAAGTTACTTGAAGAGTTCATGTGTATCCCCAACAATCCAACATTGACAAAGCTTGGGTTTTTCAAGTCTGATTCTGGTAACCTCAATTTCATTGATTACCCACTTTTTTCTTTCTCAGTTTAGTGATGAAATTACTCTGTAATTAGAGAAATTTAAAGTTTTGTGGCGTCTCAATGTGTTTCCTTTTTCTCTGTTGCTCACATAAACTGAAACTGGTTACATACTTACATTAATGTAGGTTCTTAGGCAATGTTTGCTATGTGTCAATTGCAGATTTAGGTAGTGAAGGCTCTACAGTTCCAGGCTTCTAAGTGATCCGTGGCTATCAGATGAACATACTCTTGTATTGTGTTCCTTTTGATGCAGCTGTCAAGTAATACTTGCTGTAAATTTGATGAGCTACAACACATTTTACAGGAGATTTGTAATTATAGAAAATGTTCTGCTGTCACTAAGTAATGATGTAACTATAGAAAATGTTCTGCTGTCACTAAGTAATGATGTAACTATCAAGAGAATTGCAGAGGGGAAGTGTCGCGGGTCAGCCCTAGTGATTTAAATCATTCATGGAACATCTTGGCATTAGATGGTGATGATATTGTTGCTGGTAACATCTTTGAACATCTTCTTGTATCATAATTACTTACTTCCTATTAAACACATGCAGACTTGAGACATATGATTTTTCTTTTGTGAATAGTGTGTAGTAGTCCAGTGAATCTTCCTGAAGATCTTACAGAAGGTAATTTACTCTTAGTTTAAGACATTGATTTCAATGCGAATAGAAGATTGTATGCGATATGATTACTATCTGCTAGTGTTCCTTGTTCACGTTTAGCTGTATACATGTTCTGACCATTTCAAATTTAACCAATGGCAGGGGCCAAGAAACCCATTGAAGCTATATATGTATCATGTTCTAAGAGCGAGAAATGTGATCCTCTAGTTGTTGTTATTCATGGAGGCCCTCATTCTCTTTCTCCAACCAGCTTCTCCAACAACCTGGCTTATCTCTCCTCGATTGGAAACAGTCTTCTGATTGTAAATTACAGGTTCTAAGCTTCTAAATTTTTCCACCAGGTTATAGTTTTCAAGACTCTTAACTTTTCTTTGATGTATTATGTGTTCATTGGTGGAAGGGGTTCGTTAGGATTTGGTGAGGATGCTTTGCAGTCTCTTCCTGGGAAAGTTGGTTCTCAAGTATGTATGCAACCTGCAGTTTCATTTTTCTTCTTCTATCTATCCGTCTATCTCTTCCTCATGGATCTGAAAACTGCCTAATTTCCTCATGGACATGAAAGATGTGCTCACAGCTGTTGATTACGCCATTGACATGGGATTTTCAGATGCATCAAGAATATCACTATTAGGTGGTTCTCATGGTGGATTTCTGACAACTCACTTGATTGGCCAAGTACTTACTTCAGTCTTCAATTTCTTTTCTTTGTACTGAACACCGAATCAGTACTTACTTCAGTCTTCAGTTTCATGTGTTAGTCTCCAGCAATGTAATACATGCGAGCATTGAAGAAGAAAGGAGTCCAGATTAAAGTTTTAGTATTCCCCAACGATAATCATCCCCTTGATAGGTAAAAATTCACAGCTAAAATTAAAGCATATTTTTTCATTACATAGCGTTTTGAAAACACATTTGTGTGCACAGACCACAGATGACAGACCAATTTTGAAAAGCTTTCTAAACATCGGTTACTGGTTCAAGAAGTACATGTAAGCTAAGAAGAAGCGAGCTTCCTTCGAATGTGTCTACATTGCTTGAGATGTTAAAAGAGATCCTCTCTAGGATTGGATATTTGTGTAACGAAGTTTGGAGGTTAAATGTGGAGTAGAAAAACAGAATTGCAGTATCTGTTTTTCATGGTTTTTTATGTGCATATGATAAAAGTTTGGGAATACTTGGAAAACAAATTTTATAACGAGTTGTTTTGTATAAATAAAAATGGGAAAAATGTCGTTTTATCTCCCAACTTTCAAAAAGTGGCCAATCAATACGTTAACTTCATATGTGGCCATTTAAAACATGAAATAAACGTTGACTAACGTTTGAGACATGGAAATTCGTTGACCAGGCCAAAATAGACATGCCGTTATCAATCGTTAACGGAACCTCTAACGCCCGTTATCACTCCTCACAACTCTGTTAGTCAACTTTCAAATTGTGGCCATTTTAAACATCAATTTCATATGTGGCCATTTAAAACATGAATTAATCGTTGACTAACATTTGAAACATTAGAATTCGTTGACCAGGCCAAAATAGACATGTCGCCACCATTCGTTAAAAGAACCTATAACATCCGTTATCACCCGTTAACGACTCTGTTAGTATGTCCAAAACGACTTCGTTTTGAGGAAAATCGAGAGAAAATCAAGATTTTTCCCAAATGAAAACACCAAATCCCCAAATCTATTTCTACAACAGCTCAAACAAGATGAATAGTCCTATTATCTCCATCTCCATTTCAGAAAAGCTACATTTAGTCCTATGATGGGTCTACAAGTTTGCTTCCATGATTCCTTTTTAGATTTAAAACAAATATATAAACGATGTTTACTTCCAATTACTGGCTCTATGATTATCTATATATCAAACCATGTCCTTGGATTATGCTTTAAACAAAAAATTTGTCCTGATTTCCTCTCGATTATTTTCAAAACGACGTCGTTTTTGGCAGACTAACAGAATCGATAACGGGTAATAACAAGTATTATAGGTTCTGTTAATGACTGATTAAGACATGTCTATTTTGGCCTAGTGAACGAATTCTCATGTCTCAAATTGTTAGTCAACGTTTAGTTCATGTTTTGAATGGCCATATATGAAGTTGATGTTTAAAATGGCCACAATTTGAAAGTTGATTAACAGAGTTGTTACGGGTGATAACGGGCGTTAGAGGTTCCGTTAACGACTGATAACGGCATGTCTATTTTGGCCTGGTCAACGAATTTTCATGTCTCAAACGTTAGTCAACGTTTATTTCATGTTTTAAATGGCCACATATGAAGTTGACGTATTGATTGGCCACTTTTTGAAAGTTGGGAGATAAAACGACATTTTTCCCAAATAAAAATACTTCGGGAGATTACAGCTTTTTATTTCCTTTAAGGACTTAAACTATTACGAAATTATCAATTTAACCCCTAAATGTCTTAAGGTCCTTTGCGCGCGCAATTTTATCCATTTGCAACTTTGCCAGAAAAAAACCACGTCGGAATTCAACAGAGAATCACGTTCGCCGGAGAAGTATATACCACCGTCGTCGCAATTAGCAGTGCAAATTCTTTTCCTTTTCTCTCGTGAATAAACTAATGCTCGTTGCAGTTGAAAAATGTTGTTGAATCTTCGTTTAGATGGAAGTAGCTTACATGTTCTCTGTTCTACAAAAACCTTACCGATTTCGCCTCTCGATAAATTCCCATCCGTCAAGAAAGTGAAGCAGAATTACGTACCAGGAACTCACGAGAGTGACAAAGGACCACAGAGAAGCACCAGAAATGGCGACCGAGGTTGTGGTACTGTTGCTCATGAAGTTGTCGCCGGAAAAAACTTACTTTTTGTAAACCCAGGTAATGGCAGCGTCGGAAAATCAGGTTTTAGTTATGGGTTTGTTGATAGGAGAAGTAAAGATGGCGGGTTTGGAGGGAATGGTATGGTTGGTAAAGTGCACACCAAGTGTTCGACGAAACGTCTGAGTTACGGAGGATGTATTCCCGCTATTCTAGAGGCTTTGGATTGTATTGAGGATGTTGAAGATGCGTTGAGTCCGTGGTCAGAGAAGCTTAGTAACAAGGAGAGGACGATTATTTTAAAGGAGCAGACGCGGTGGGAGAGAGCGGTGGAGATTTTCGAGTGGTTTAAGAGTAAGGGTTGTTATGAATTGAATGTGATTCATTATAATATCATGCTTCGGATACTTGGGAAAGCTTGTAAATGGAGGTATGTGCAGAGTTTGTGGGATGAAATGATTAGGAAAGGTATCAAGCCGATTAATTCGACGTATGGGACTCTCATCGATGTTTATAGCAAAGGCGGGCTTAAAGTACATGCGCTTTGTTGGCTAGGGAAGATGAGTAAGATTGGGATGCAGCCTGATGAAGTTACGACGGGGATTGTTCTTCAAATGTATAAAAAGGCAAGAGAGTTTCAAAAAGCGGAGGAGTTTTTCAAGAAATGGTCGTGTGACGAAAACAAGGCGGATTCACATGTTTGCTTGAGCTCTTATACTTACAACACGATGATTGATACGTATGGTAAGTCCGGTCAGATAAAAGAGGCTTCAGAGACGTTCAAGAGGATGCTAGAAGAAGGGATTGTTCCAACCACAGTGACTTTTAATACCATGATTCATGTTTATGGCAATAATGGTCAGTTTGGTGAAGTCACTTCTTTGATGAAAACAATGAAGTTTCATTGCGCACCTGATACAAGAACATATAACATTCTGATTTCACTTCACACGAAGAACAACGATATAGAAAGGGCAGGGACCTACTTCAAGGAAATGAAAGGCGCTGGGCTTAAACCGGATCCTGTAAGTTACCGCACTCTCCTCTATGCATTCTCGATTAGACATATGGTTAAGGAAGCTGAAGAGCTTATAGCAGAGATGGATGATAATGATGTTGAGATTGATGAGTATACACAATCTGCTCTCACTAGAATGTATATAGAAGCAGAGATGCTTGAGAAATCATGGTCATGGTTCAAAAGGTTTCATGTTGCGGGTAATATGAGTTCTGAAGGCTATTCAGCCAACATTGATGCATATGGTGAGCGTGGATATTTATCAGAAGCCGAGAGGGTATTTATCTGCTGCCAAGAAGTAAATAAGAGAACAGTTCTTGAGTACAACGTAATGATCAAAGCTTATGGAATTAGTAAAAGCTGTGAAAAGGCGTGTGAGTTATTTGAGAGCATGATGAGTTATGGGGTCACACCGGATAAGTGTACATATAATACTCTCGTCCAGATCCTTGCGAGCGCCGACATGCCTGATAAAGCCAAATGCTACCTGGAAAAAATGAGAGAGACGGGATATGTGAGCGATTGTATACCTTACTGTGCTGTGATTTCGAGCTTTGTGAAACTGGGTCAGCTCAATATGGCAGAGGAAGTGTATAAAGAGATGGTTGAGTACAATATCGAACCCGATGTTGTTGTATATGGCGTCTTGATCAATGCTTTTGCGGATACTGGAAACGTTCAGCAAGCTATGAGTTATGTAGAAGCGATGAAAGAAGCTGGAATTCCGGAAAACTCTGTTATATACAATTCTCTGATCAAGCTCTACACTAAAGTCGGGTACTTAGATGAAGCTGAAGCAATATACAGAAAGCTTCTTCGATCGTGTAACGAGACACAGTATCCGGATGTATATACATCAAATTGTATGATCAACCTGTATAGTCAAAGATCGATGGTGAGAAAAGCGGAAGCTATATTCGAAAGCATGAAACAGAGAAGAGAAGCAAACGAGTTTACCTTCGCGATGATGTTATGTATGTACAAGAAGAACGGTAGGTTTGAAGAAGCGACTCAGATAGCAAAACAGATGAGAGAGATGAGGATTCTAACTGATCCGTTGAGTTATAACAGCGTTCTCGGTTTATATGCTTTAGACGGAAGATTCAAAGAAGCTGTTGAGACATTCAAAGAGATGGTGTCATCTGGAATTCAACCTGATGACTCAACGTTCAAATCACTTGGAACCATTTTGATAAAACTTGGGATGTCGAAAAAAGCTGTTCGTAAGATCGAAGAAATTAGGAAAAAAGAGATTAAGCGAGGATTAGAATTATGGATCTCAACTCTCTCATCTCTTGTTGGGATTGAAGATTGCGAGGACGAGCTTTAGTGTTGACAATTTTTGGTAGATTTTTAGCTGTGTCTCTACTCTATGTATATAAAAACCGTTATAAAGACTATGGAAGCGGGAGATTTGATTTCTTCATGATTATACAAGTAATGATCCCAAGTAATGCCGTGGGAAATGGGTTTATTATTAATTATAGGTCATAAGGTGAAGAAAGAGCAAAAGCCACTCTTCAAGGTTTATCTTCTTTCTCAGCAAGTCTCCCCTGTGAAGAATTACATTGTGGCCGATACGATTTTTGGATTTATCTCCTCTGTTTCTGTAATAGAGACTCTACATCTGTTTTGTTCATCCTAATTCCAACATAATACAAGATCATATTATAAATGATCTAAATATATGCAAATATGCAATGAATCAACTAAGATGAAGATTTTTAGACTCAAATTAGAGATAAATGTATGGCTATGAGATATTGTAAAAGAAACATCATTTTCAAGACACTTTGTTAACGCTTTATAACTGACAAACATATGCAACCAACATGGACCATATTACATAAAATGGTGAGAACATTAAAGTTTATAACATTGACACTGTTTATAAGACAACCACGATACGAAGTGAAAAGAATAAACACCTGGCGAACTAATTACGGGAGTACAAACTTGACGAAACCGCGAGAGAGATGGGCTTAACGAGATATAATAAACCACTCATGCTTGTATGAAGTAAATATATGCCCGATCACTAATCCACAAAACACACCAGGTCCAAACGCTATCGCGGCTGCTATCCAGTTCAGCACTGGCTCTTTCGTTTCTGACAAAGATTCCTCGTGTTGCTGAGATGTAGTAGGAACGGGGACATGATGGCTTTCTCGACAAATTTCCTCGAGGCCATAGAGTCCGGGGTTACCCATGAATGAAGAACAAGTTTGAGTTCCAAACTGTGTGCTCCTAGGCACCAATCCCTCAAGATGATTGTGGGAGAAGTTGATGTTGGACAGAGATGAGAGATTCCCGAGACCTTGAGGAATTTCACCTGACAAGTTATTTCGCGATAGGTCTAATGTCTCGAGCTTTGTAATATTTGCCAAGGACGGTGGGATATTGCCTGTGAATGCATTGCCTGACAAGTTGAGAAGACGCAATTCGCTCAATAGACCAACAGATTCAGGGATATCTCCGGAGAATAGGTTTCCTGAAAAATCAATGGCTTTGAAGGCTTGAAAGATCCGAACAAAATCAGTATCTACTCCCTTATACACCAAATCGATCGACTCATACATAGAGAAAGTGACCATGTAATCGGACTCCATGTAGTCTTCTTTAATCCATACCTTTGACATTTCAGGCCAATTGGCAAAATAGTCTTGTGGCAATGATCCAATAAAGTTGTTATTAGATATGTCAATGATCCTCATACTTGGAAACCCTAAATAGGCAGAGGAGTTATAGACTGGACCATAGAAAGCATTTGATCGCAGCACAAGAACCTTTAGGTATTGTAGAGATCCCAACCAAAACGGAAACGTGTCTTTGATCTTGTTTCCTCTCACATTTAGAAACTCCATCCACTCGCAGTTGATCAAAGATTTTGGAAGTTTCCCCACGAAATTGTTGAGGCTGACATCAAGTGATCGCAACTGTGAGCCATCGATGCATAAATCTGGCATAAATCCACTTAGACTGTTGTTTCGAAGATTTAACATGTTGAAATCAGTAGAATTCTTCAAACATTGTGGAATTGAGCCATTGAGATGGTTGTTGGAAAAATCTAAGAAGGAAAAATATTTGAAATTGCAGATCCATTGGGGAATTGGTCCTTGGAGTGAATTTGAACTAAGATCCCAGTCTCTTACTAATTGGTGCTTTGTGGGTTCTAGAATTATGCCGAAACTGCTGAAAGAATTATAAGAAAGGTCCACTGAATATAACTTAGAAGATCTCCATATACATTGAGGTACTTGACCTTCCAACTTGTTGTAGGAAAGATCAAGGGAACTGAGGTTGACTAATTGTGATATAGAGCTAGGGACTCGTCCTCCGAAATTGTTATGTCTGAGATCTAAAGATAAGAGATTGCGTAATTTTGATATATAGCTAGGGACTTGCCCTCCTAAATTGTTGTGGCTAAGATCTAAGTTAGCGAGATTGACTAATTTTGATATAGAACTAGGGACTCGTCCTCCGAAATTGTTATGGCTGAGATCTAAAAATAAGAGATTGCGTAATTTTGATATATAGCTAGGGACTTGCCCTCCTAAATTGTTGTGGCTAAGATCTAAGTAATCGAGATTGACTAATTTTGATATAGAACTAGGGACTCGTCCTCCGAAATTGTTATGGCTGAGATCTAAAGATAAGAGATTGCGTAATTTTGATATATAGCTAGGGACTTGCCCTCCTAAATTGTTGTGGCTAAGATCTAAGTTATCGAGATTGACTAATTTTGATATAGAACTAGGGACTCGTCCTCCGAAATTGTTATGGCTGAGATCTAACTCTGTCAACTTAGATGATGAAGAGGTATTCCCAAAATCAATAGGTCCCTCGAATTGGTTTTCACTTAAATCAATATCGACTAACGAAGGAATCGTGAGCAAGAATGAGGGAAAAGGTCCGAAAAATGAGTTGTTATACACCCAAAATCGCTCTAAGTTGTGGAGTCCACTAAGGTCAGCAGAAATGGCGGATTTGAAGTAATTGAAGGAGAGGACTATAATGGATAAGCTGGTTAAGTTGGCTAATACTATATCGCCACCCGTGAATTGATTTTCACGGAGGTGCAATTCAGAAAGCTTGGATAAGTTGGCAAATGAAGTAGGAATATTACCTTTGAGATTATTATCTGAAAGATCCATGTATCCTAGTTGGTTTAGGTTACCGATTGAAGCCGGAACTTCACCAACTAATTGATTGAAAGAAAGATCAAGATATGTGAGATGAGAAAGATTTCCAATGGAAGAAGGAATCTCCCCTTGGAGACCTAAAGATGAAAGATCTAGGTGAAGAAGATTTTGAGTTTAAAAAGACCACTGCTAGATTTCCAAGAGCTGTTGAATGTAGAGGGGTCACCAAGTTTTAGTGATATCACCTCTCCGGAGATAGCATTACACTTCACACCCTTCCAAGAACAGCAGTCGACGCGCTTGTTCCATGAAATTGTTGGTACAGGAGCGCTGTTTCTGGAATGGATTGATAACTCTTCTTTTAGCTCTAAAAGAGCATCCCTTTGGTCGTTGCGGCACAAGGACTGTGTGGGAGAAGCAAAGGTGTTTATAAAAGGGTGACAAGAAACTAAGAAATAGATGGTAACACCAAACCAATAAGACTTGTTTCGACTCATGACAATTATTTTCTTTTGGAAACAAATACGTTTTGTTTGTTGAATGGTAAGTGATCGATATGTATTGCTTACTCACTTGTCTTTATAAAAGAAAAATTCTTGGCAATTCTTCTTCATATATATGAATTATTTTTTATTTAAAAAGAAGCAAAAATGAGTAAAATGGGAAAATAATTTTGTTTTTGTGGACACCAACCAAAGATTTAGAAAGACATTTATTGATCGGTTATCGAGTCATGTGGTTGAGACGGAGTCAGCGAACCCACTCTCCCCATTTATTTTGGGAATAAATTTCCACTCGACAAAACGTCTAAAGTCAGGGAGGATGTTGAAGAGACATATATGATGTTACATAACAATTGTAAGAATCCCTATTTTCTGCACCATATTAACTTAAGTTACTTAATTAGATAAAACTATCACTCTTCGATCCTAGAGCCTACAGTTGGGCCATTAGGATACCCGTTCGAGTTTGGATTGGTTCTGTTCAGTTATGAGTAGTCTGTTTAAGGGATTCTAGGATCCATTCAAGTATTTTGGAATTTCGGTTCGAATTAAGTTTGGCTATTTGAATGGAGAGCTGAATTAATAAAATCGAATTTATTTTTGGTTCGGTTCGGATAAAGTATGTTTACCCGGAACACCTTAAATATCCATAAGAAAAACAACTATTTCAATTTAAATGAAAAAGTTGGTTCAATTTTGCAAAAGATTGTTTAAATTTGACAAAATACAACTCGTTTATATACAATTCTCTGATCAAGCTCTACACTAAAGTCGGTTACTTAAATGAAGCTGAAGCAATATACCGAAAGCTTCTTCAATCATGTAGCAAGACATAGTATCCGGATGTAGATACATCAACAACCTGTATAGTGAAACATCAATGGTGAGAAAAATGGAAGCTATATTCGAAAGCATGAAACAGAGAAGAGAAGCAAACGAGTTCACCTTCGGGATGATGTTATGTATGTACAAGAAGAATGGAAGGTTCGAAGAAGCGACTCAGATAGCAAAACAGATGAGAGAGATGAAGATTCGAACTGATCCGTTGAGTTACAACACGTTCTCGTTTTATACGCTTTAGACGGAAGATTCAAAGAAGCTGTTGAGACTTTCAAAGAGATGGTTTCATCCGGAATTCAACCCGATGACCCAACGTTCAAATCACTTGGAACCATTCTGATAAAACTCGGGATGTCAAAGAAAGCTGTTCGACAAAATTGAAGAATCAATTAGAGTCAATTGGTCAAGTTTGAATGTTTCAATCGTTTTGAATAAGTCTCCTGACTTGTAGGAGTCAATTTGTTTCAGTTGTTTAGTTCCTATTTTGTAGCTGCACGTTGTAAGGTCTATTTAAGAGTCAATCTCTTGAGAATAATGATATCGTGAAGCATTCAGTCAAACTTTGTTCCTCTGTTTTCAAAACTGAATAGCTTTACAAAGTAACAAGTGGTATCAGAGCTTGTCACGAGCCTGGTATAAGAGAGAAATGAGTGAAAAAGATTCTGTGATTATCCCCAAGTTCGACGGAGACTATGAGCATTGGGCAATGCTCATGGAAAACTTGCTGAGATCCAAGGAGTGGTGGGATCTTATCGAGACAGGGATCAGTCAACCGGAACCGAACGTGATCCTGAATGGCGCACAAAGAACGGAGCGTGTAGAGAGGATCGTGAAGGATCACAAGGTGAAGAATTACTTGTTCGCATCAATCGACAAGACAATTCTCAAAACAATTCTGAAGAAGGAAACATTGAAGGAGCTGTGGGATTCGATGAAAAAGAAATATCAAGGCGATGACAGAGTCAAGAGTGCGCAGCTGCAGAGGCTGAGAAGAAGCTTCGAAGTTCTTGAGATGAGGGCAGGAGAGGTGATCGAACAATATGTCTCAAGAGTAATGCGATATGAGAAACCTTGGAGAGGAGATGCCGGATTCCAAAGTGGTCGAGAAGATCTTGCGTACACTTACTGAAAAATACACATACATGGTGTGTGCGATCGAAGAATCAAAGAACATCAATGAGATGAGTGTTGATGGATTACAAAGCTCATTGATGGTTCATGAGCAGAATCTGAGTCGACACACAGGAGAAGAACACGCGTTGAAGGTGGAAAGCCAGTGGAAACCGGAAGGAGGAAGAGGCCATGGTAGATCTCCATATCGAGGAAGAGGAAGAGGAGGATACCAAGGTCGTGGAGGTGGAAGCTCGGGCTACAACAAGGAACATGTGGAGTGTTTCAAATGTCACAAAAAAGGACATTACAAGTCCGAATGTCCAGAATGGGAAAAGGAAGCCAATTTCGTGGAGATGGAGGAAGATATGCTGCTCATGGCGCACATCGACGAAATTAAGGGAGAAGAACACATATGGTTCCTAGATTCGGGGTGTAGCAACCATATGTGCGGGAACAAAGACTAGTTTGTTGAACTAGATAGTTCCTTCCGCCAAAATGTGAAGTTAGGTGATGACAGGAGGATGATGGTAGAAGGAAGAGGAAATCTGCGACTGGAGATCAATGGCTCTATCTCAGTAATCACATCGGTTTACTATGTCCCAGGTCTGAAAAATAATTTATTCAGTCTGGGACAACTGCAACAAAAGGGCTTGAAGGTTGTCATTGATGAAGATGTGTGTGAGATCTGGAACAAACAATTCAAGAGACTGGTCCTGCGCACTACCATGACAAAGAATCGAATGTTCATCGTCCAAGCAAGAGTGAAAGAGGCAAGAGAAACTGTGGAAACCAAGTGCCTGCAAGTAATGGAGAAGCCGGTTCAGATATGGCACAAGAGGCTTGGGCATCTTAGTCATACGGGACTGAGATCATTGGTGGAGAAACAAATGGTGAATGGCATTACAAAGCTCGACCAAGATGAATCTGAAGCCGGTCTATGCGAAATTTGTATGAGGGGTAAGCAAATTCGTGAGAGCATCCCTAAGAAGAGCCTATGGAAATCCACTCGTGGACTGCAGTTGGTCCATAGCGACATATGCGGACCCATCTCCCCAACATCAGCTGGTGGTAAGAAGTATATCATTAATTTCATCGATGATTTTAGTAGGAAATGCTGGACTTATTTTCGAGCACATTTAAGAATTTTCGAGCAGAGGCGGAGAGAATATAGAAAAAATCGGAGTGTCATGAACATGACTAGATGCTTGCTATTGGAAAAATCGGTGCCACGAAGGTTCTGGCCAGAAGCTGTTCAATATGCAGTGCATATACTGAATCGAAGTCCATCAGCTGCGTTAGAAGATGTGACACCTCAGGAGAAATGGAGCAATCACAAACCAACTGTGGAACATCTTAGGATCTTCGGGTGTATTGCGTATGCCATGATTCCATATGAAAGAAGGATCAAGCTTGATGAAAAAAGTGCTAAGTGTGTGATGTTTGACTGAGTAAGGAGTCTAAGGCCTATCGTCTATACAATCCGGAGACGAAGAAGATTGTGATAAGTAGAGATGTGCAGTTCGATGAGTCCAAAGGATGGGATTGGACAGGAACAAGCCAAGACAAAGAACTGGTGTGGAGTGATACAGAATTGGATTCTGATGAAGAAAAAGAAGTTGAAAATCCAGGAGATACTCTAGAAGAAACAGTTGCAGAAGAAGAGAATGATGATGGTGATAACACAGAGGAAGTAGAAGAGCAGCAACCAAATCAGGAAGTGAGACGGTCTGGGAGATCAAGCCAGGCTCCGATTTGGATGAAAGATTATGTAGCTGGGAATGCTAAAACTGCAAACTTTGTTATCACTGAGGATGGAGATGATATATTCGCGATGTTTATCGCAGCTGAGGATCCCGAAAGCTTTGAGGAAGCTGTAAGAGAAAAGGTTTGGAGGAAAGCAATGGAAGCAGAAATCTCATCGATTGAAGAAAACAACACATGGGAACTGATGGAGTTACCAGAAGGAGTGAAAGTGATTGGGGTGAAATGGATTTTTAAAACCAAGCTCAACGAGAGAGGGCAGATCGACAAATTCAAGGCGAGATTGGTTGCTAAAGGGTATTACCAGAAACAAGGCGTAGACTACTAGGAAGTCTTTGCTCCGGTGGCCAAATGGGATACCATCAGATCGATACTAGCTTTGGCTGCGGAGAAAGCATGGAAGGTATACCAGCTCGATGTTAAGAGTGCCTTCCTGCACGGAGAGTTAGAAGAAGATGTATACGTCGAGCAGCCTAAGGGATTCGAAGTGAAGGATGAAGAAGACAAGGTCTATTAGCTGAAGAAAGCCTTGTATGGCTTAAAACAAGCTCCGAGGGCTTGGTACAGTCGTATCGAAGGATACTTCTTAAGGGAGGGGTTTGAGAAGTGTTACTGTGAACACACTCTGTTCGTGAAAAAGAAGAACGAAGAAGTGTTGCTGGTAAGTCTCTATGTTGATGATTTGATTTACACTGGAAATTCAGATTCTATGCTTGGAGAATTTAAGGATTCAATGATGAAAAAATTCTCCATGACTGATTTGGGAAAGATGAAGTTTTTCTTGGGAGTTGAGGTGATTCAAGATGAACATGGAATATTCATCAATCAACGAAAGTATGCAGAAGAAATGTTGAAGAAATATGGTATGGAGGAATGTAATCCAGTGAGGAATCCAATTGTTCCGGGCCACAAATTGTCAAAGGTGGGAGCAGGAGAAGCGGTAGACTCAACGATGTACAAGCAATTAGTTGGAAGCTTGAGGTATTTGACAAGAGTGGGAGAGATAGAGACAGAAAAGAGATGTTTTAAGGGTAAGTGATGAGATTCTTCTAAGAGATATGCACTATGATGGTGATAACACAGAGGAAGTAGAAGAGCAGCAACCAAATCAGGAAGTGAGACGGTCTGGGAGATCAAGGCAGGCTCCGATTTGGATGAAAGATTATGTAGCTGGGAATGCTAAAACTGCAAACTTTGTTATCACTGAGGATGGAGATGATACATTCGCAATGTTTATCGCAGCTGAGGATCCCGAAAGCTTTGAGGAAGCTGTAAGAGAAAAGGTTTGGAGGAAAGCAATGGAAGCAGAAATCTCATCGATTGAAGAAAACAACACATGGGAACTGATGGAGTTACCAGAAAGAGTGAAAGTGATTGGGGTGAAATGGATTTTTAAAACCAAGCTCAACGAGAGAGGGCAGATCGACAAATTCAAGGCGAGATTGGTTGCTAAAGGATATCACCAGAAACAAGGCGTAGACTTCTTTTCCGGCTTGGTACAGTCGTATCGAAGGATACTTCTTAAGGGAGGGGTTTGAGAAGTGTTACTGTGAACACACTCTGTTCGTGAAAAAGAAGAACGAAGAAGTATTGCTGGTAAGTCTCTATGTTGATGATTTGATTTACACTGGAAATTCAGATTCTATGCTTGGAGAATTTAAGGATTCAATGATGAAAGAATTCTCCATGACTGATTTGGGAAAGATGAAG